>NC_059102.1:235843230-236527873 GCF_020740685.1 Jaculus jaculus | reverse complement strand
TTTCTTCATTCCAGCAAGAATACCAAATGCCTTTTTTTTTGGCCAGATACCGCCCCAAGCTCCCAAGTATATTTAACTATGACTCCTTGGAATCTCCTCTGTCTATCCTTGATCCTCTGAACATCCTGTCCCCACACTCCTGGTCTTGGTCCCTTAATCTTGTCTATCTGAATGCTTCTGAATGCTGTTGCTCTCTGGAATGTCTTCTACTTTCACTTCTGTTCTAGGGTGGCCTTGAACTCATCTGTTTCACCATTTAAAATATAATTTTTTTTTTTTACGTGGATCCTGTTATGTACTTTTGCTGTTTTCTTTCCTATGTTTGTGTCCATTATCTGTAGGTATGCAATAAACCACTTCTTACATACAGCATTCTTGCTTATGATTCTGTAGGTCATTCACTTAGGCTGGGTTCAGCAGGGTAGTTTTCCTTCTCTTTTGGATGCTCTTCTGTGCAGTCACTGTACCAAATCAAGAGCTTCTCCCTCATTCTTCACAATTTACTGGTATCCATTTTTTTTCACAATTTTCTTCTATCCTCTTTATAAAAACCATAATGTTCACATTTGTTCCAACTTTTTCCTTAAATAAATTAACGTAAAATTAAGACCACTGCAAATGAGAAACCTAACACTTTCCGCATGTAGAAGAAAATTCCAAAGATAAACATTTGGAGTGTAAACAGGGTTACTGAAAGCTCAGGGGAGTCAAGAGGCTTTGTTTCTAGAAGCTGGCTCTCAGCTAGAGTCCCTTGTCTCTTTGGTATGTGGTCCTGCACTTTCATCATGGCATCATGGGCTTGTTCTCATGATAGCAGCATTCTGAGAGACCATGGGAATATAGAAAAGACCCGGTGCCTTGTCTCCGACATTTCACCTTTTCTTTCCCTACCACATTCTGTGGGCCAGAGTGAGCCACTGGATCAGCCAAGGTTCCAGAAAAGAAATAGATATGATACACAGAGAAGCAAAATTTCCTCATAAGAGGATATAGTGGCTACAAAGGGAAGAACTTTAGTCCTTTCTGCAACCTCCCCAAAAGCCTCCCAGCTTGATGTACATTTCTAGTCTGTTTTATCAGTATTACAGACCATAACCATCATCTGCCATGCGTATCCATCCAGTATAAGCCACATGTCAACCTATGTCCGTTCTGCTCTAAAATTCCCACTTTCCTCATATCTCTCTGTGCTATCATCATTTCTAGATGCAAAGTTCAACACATTAATTTGGGTCACTTAGCCTCCTCTATATCTTTTCAGTCTTCCTTCACATGGTCCCTTTCTCTTTTGCCTGCTGTTAGCATTCTGGCTCAGGCTTCTGATATAGCCACAGATTCCTCTCAGACTCTCTGTACTTTAGATTTTTCTTACTTCCACTTGAATCTGTACTTCGCTTGTCAATTAACTTCAGGAGGATAGTCTAAGCTATCCTTGTCCTCCTAAAAGCACTTCTAGAGGCTCATCTTGTTTACAGCATTTCCTTCTCAAGCTTGTACCTCCACTCTTCCAATGCTTACTTAGCAGTGGTGTTAGTTATTTTACCTTCTCCACATTGATTCACTTTTTATTTTATGTTCTATTGCACATGGCAAGCCTGCATTGCTTTAAATATATAACAGTCAACATTCAGTAAATGGGCAGTTACACAGTCAGTCTGTAGCCTGTACCCACGTCTGTTAATCCAGTTGTTGATACTGGGGGCACTGGCCAACAGGGTAAACGTCTGCAACTTCAACTTGCCATGGGGCATCCTTTGTATTTAGTACAAAACTTACAAGAGAAAGCAAAACCTAAATTCTTTAGCAAGTAGTTGGTGAGTTTTCTTAAATGTCTGAATTCACAAAGTCGCTGTTGACAGCCATTTGAGTGGTTTTGGGTCAGTACCTCAAAGTAGGATTGCCTGCCCTTGTAAGTTCCCACCATGATTAGACTTACTAATTGTTTTGCAAATATCCACTTGAAATAATTATTTTCTTTCTGTTTCCAAGCTCAGTTGTTCACAGTAAGTAACATTCCTGGTGGCATAATATCCTTGCTATGTCTGCATTAATAATTTTCCAAACGTCTTTCTCATTCCTGGCTTTGGCTTAACAGGTTTCTGATGGCCACCAGAGTAAAACAAAATCATATATTAAGTATTGCTTTTTTTAAAATTTTTATTTATTTATTTATTTGAGAGCAACAGACACAGAGAGAAAGACAGATAGAGGGAGAGAGAGAGAATGGGCGCGCCAGGGCTTCCAGCCTCTGCAAACGAACTCCAGACACGTGCGCCCCCTTGTGCATCTGGCTAACGTGGGACCTGGGGAACCGAGCCTCGAACGGGGGTCCTTAGGCTTCACAGGCAAGCGCTTAACCGCTAAGCCATCTCTCCAGCCCTAAGTATTGCTTTTTTTGTAGCTTGTGTCAGTCCTAGATACCTGGAAAACACTGTGGTCATCCCTTCACAGATTTAAAGTCTGAACATTTCTTCATTTAGATATTTTGAACATGCTGGGGTATCTCACAGGTGCAAGATGGCCGTGGCAGTTAGCAAACCCCAGTCTTTCTGTTTCTCAGGCCTACATGGTGATGAGGATGGAGCTTATGGTAGTCCAAGACAGTCATAAAGGAAAGCCAAATCAAGATCAAGGCATTCTGTTGGGCTAATGATAAGGAAAAATACAATAGATGATAAAAATCCAGAGGATTCTTACTTAAGAGCAAGAGACAGAAAACCACATATAGTTGTTGAGATAAAAGGTGGAAGGCTTTAGTTATTTATTTGTTTTTTAAAATTTTTTATTGACAACTCCCATAACTATTGACAATATGCCATAATCATAACACTCTTCTGTCACCTTCTCTTTTCTCCCTCCCAAATTCCTCCTCCACTGAATCCCTTGTTCTTTCCAAATCGTTTTTCTTCTTTTCTGATTTCTTCTTTTTTTTTTCCTCCTGTTATGCAGGTCTTGTATAGGTAGTGATAGCTACTGTGAGGCCGTGTATGCCAAGGCCATTTTAAGCATGTAAGTCAGTACTGTAAGCACTTTTCCCCTTCCTTTGGCTCTTATAATGTTTCTCCACCTCTTTTGCAATGGTCCCTGGAAGGCTTTATTTTTTAAACTGAGGTCATTTCAATATTGAATTATATACATTTGTTGGCAGCATTTCATTGCTTGATTATAGTCACTAACCAGAATGTCCCATCATAACCCACTCTATACATTGGAACTCAGTATACCTGGAAAATTATTTCTGATGATAAATTTTGCATCATGTGAAATCATTGATCCAGAATCTTTGTCCTTTAATTTCTTATGAGTAATTATCACCTTAACAAAAGAGTATGCCTTGACAATATACTTAGGGCTAGAGATGTAGTTTAGTTGGTGGAGTGCTTGCCTAGCATGCACAAGGGTCTGAGTTTGATCTCGGGCAGTTGGAAGTAGAGTTAGGTGGAACAGAAGTTCAAGATTATTCTCAGCTTCATAGCACGTCCCAGGCCAGCTTTGGTTACATGAGACCTGTCTCAAAACAAACAAACAAACAAATAAACAAACAAAAAAAATGGCTCAATGTAGTGTGTCCATTCTTCCCGATAACACAATTTAAGGAGGAGCTGCTGCTGACTGCTCCCCACAGTGAGTTGTAAACCCCACTCCACAGTTGCTTTCCCCATTACTTAACTGCACAGTGATTGGACTCACTTTACATTGAAGGAACTCCTGTATAACAAGTTAACAAGTTCATGAACATCCTATTTTATTTAGAATGTTACCCACTATAACACAAAGTGTCCTTCCTGTGATTTTTTTTTTTTTTTTCTGAGGCAGGGTCTCCCTCTAGCTTGACCTTGAACTCACAGTACTTCTTTGGTGGGAATAACAGCATGTGCCACTGCACCTGGCCTTCAGAGTGACCAGCTCATGATGCTTTGTCAAAGAATCTTTTTACACGATGTTAGCAGGAATATCTGAAAAATAAATCCACTTAATTTTATCTCGTGGTTATTAAGTCTTGTCCTTTTCATGTCTTTTCTTGCATTGGCTTTTGAGAAGTTGGAGTTAATAAGAAATGCATTTAGTACTTGTCCAGGACAGATGGTGATGTTTTCCAGTACCTTTTTTCATTTAGATTTCATTATGGTCTTAATTTTAATTTCTCTTTGCTTTGATTCTTGTTAGTACCACCCCTTTTGCAAACTCTAAATATGCTTTTAAAGCTTACCCTCATTCTTCTGTGAAAAAACTCAGGTAAACAATTGAAGTACCTACAAGTGCTGTGGATATGTTTGTATAATGTCAAGGATACTTACATATTTCTAAAAGAGGAATTTCCACATCAGCAAGGGAACTTAAGTCAATTGATTAAATGTTGGCAAAATAAACAAACAAACAAAACCCCAAATTGCCTTTCCTCTTTTGGTCTTTTATGAGGATGAGGCAATCCTCAATGAACAGCTCTTGCTGGAACGTTCGTATAGGACATTTCCTCCAAAATTCTAGACTCTTACTGACAAAATAAAAATACGGACATTGGTAGCCCCCAACAGAACCTTTAATATTTGAATGATCTTATCACTGAAGAAAGCAGAACACAGGGTATGATCAGCCCCCACCTTGTTTTATTTGAAGACTTTGCCTTCAGGATCCTGGCATTGGAGTTCTCTTACTGTCAGGTGTTGACTGGTCCATACACACATCCCATGACCCAGCGGAGTCTCCCTAGGGGCCACAAAGAGTTTCTTATCTCATTCAGGACATTGGTCCTTTGAGAAAGGGCTGCCCACTTGGCACCACTTGCCTGGTACCTGGTGCTATATGAACCTTGCTTAAATAAAGAGAAACAGTTAACCTATTGTACAGCCAGCCACCTTCTGAGATTGCTTTCCAGTGACTCATGGCAATACAAATGTACTTAGCCATTGTTTTGGAGTCACTGTTTTGTTTAGTCAGCTTTCTGAAAATTGGAAAACTTGATTTTTGGTAACTTTGGAAAACAGCCTAACTCCATCTTTAGGTTGTTGTTGGCTCTGCTTATCAGGTTAGATTCAAGTGCTCTAATGGTTTTCAAAGACTCCAGATAGCTAGCACTAGGAGGCTGGTAGGGTGTGAGGCCAGATGGAGGAACCAGGTAGGCGCCCTGGCTGGAATTGCTGTTCTATCACATACTGGTGATTTCCCCCATGTTCCTGAACCTCTCAGAATACTTATTTCGAAAATGGAGATTTATTTTACTTTGTGATGGTAGACCAACAGTGGTAAGCAAAACCAATCACATACTGACCCAAAGCTCATACATCCTGGAGGTATATAGGAATACCTACTCCATGGGGTCATTGTGTTCCATCAGCTAGTTTACTTCTAGAGAATAATAATAGCATTTACAGTATAGGATCATTGGAAATATTGAGTGTCACTTTCCATTTACTAAGCATGTCATTGATGTTGACTAGTACTATCATGATTCCAAAGACAGTAGCATCACCCTTAGATAAGGCTAGCGTCTTTGCATGTGGACCAATAACAGCACAGATTGTGGGAGAGCCTTTTGTCTCACAGTATCCCAATATTTTGCCAGAATTAATTGGAGGGCTATCACCTTGAACATGGACCCTCTGGTCATTGTTCAAAGTTTAACTTGAGCAGCATTTCTCAACCTTAATAGTACTGATGTCTTGGGTTGAAAGATCTTTCTTGTAGGACACTGTCCTGTGCATTATAGAGTAGTTGACAGCATCCCTGACCTTTATCCACAATAGGTTGGACCCCCTTTCACCTATGATGACAATAAACATGTCTCTGGATATTGCTAAATATGCTTGAGCTGGGAACCATTGAGCTAGAGGGACATTTTGGAAAGCAGTTTTGGCTTTCTGTCACTGAGAAAGTACTAACTGAGATGAGTTATTCTTTTGTTATAAAGAGCTTTTATCTAAATATAGGGCAGTTATTTCTCTAGGGGCTAAAGGATCCCAGAAGAGACTCCATCATGGTGTATTTTCCCAGAATAGCTAAGAAGGCCACTTCTTATTCTGATGACGAACTCCAGGAAAGGCGGGAAGGCTCCCAGACCGGCTAAAATAATCCATACTTGTGTTGGCATTTACCAGATATTTCCTTTCTTCTTTTTTTGAGTATCTCTCTGGGTTAATAAAAAACATTGGTTTACAGAGCTGTCTAATAGAGTGGACCAAGAAGAGAACATCTGCATTCATTAGCGGGAACATAATTGTTCATGGACTCAGAATTGGTTCAACTAAGTCCCACCTTTTTCTTTGGGAGCTTAAACTAAGTTACAAAGCTATTTTGAATGGCTTGTTAAGACATCACCAATGACTGGTCCTGTGTAATGTTCGTATTAGAATAGTAAGTACATGGCATCGCTTTTGATTTCTTGCTCATTTCCTGTCACACCAGCACACAGGTTGAGGACTTTATGTGTTTGGTCATTCTTAGCATATCTGCTACTTATTATTTAATTAGTCTTAGTCTTAAATCGCATGGTCAGGAGTATTGGCTTCATGCATCTATTCATTCACTCATATCTACAGAGTCACAGAATGTGCATTGTGTTTGGCGTGGAGTTCACTGACATTTCCAAGACAGTTTTACATCTTTGATCTGTGGCTTCCAGGGAGCAGTGACCACATACACTTTGTTTGCCTCTGTGTCCTCCATGTCCAGCACATAGGAGAGTCTTAATGCATTATTAGTTTCAAGATTTTATGCTAATATTTAAAGTTATTTAAAGATTTTCTAAGCTGATTACACATTTTTGAAACAATTGGCAGGATGTCTTAAATAAGCCTGTAACAACAAATCCACAACAAAATTCCAACAGAACGCATGTGATCGCCCAGTGCTTCCCAAGAAGTTAATCACAAAGCCTACCTGTTAGATCCTTCCCAGGCATGTCAGTGTTACCCTCCCCTCTCTACCATGCCTGAAATTCCCAGAGGAAAGAGGAGTGCTGAAGGCAACAATGTCCCCTCCCTGGCTCTGATCAGGGTTTTATTGTCAGGAAATCCCCCTTTTCAGGGACTTCATTGTCTGCATCCTCTGACCAGCCCTCAGCCCCCTACACCCCCATCCTTTGCTAGCCAATGATTTCAAGGCTTTCGGGAAATGAAAAGTTGCTCTTCTTCACAAAAAAAAAAAAAAAAAAAGATTGGGGGAGATAAAGTGATTAACACTTATTTTGTTCAGGAGTCCATCTGAGCTGCCATCCTTGAACACTCATTTGGCTTGTTGGAAGGGTAATCTCTTTCAGAAACATCAGACAGAATTGACCAATTCATTATGTATGTAAGTCTGCTTAAGAATGTTTAATTCAGTGCACCCTCATCGCCTGGCTTCCTAATCTCCTGCCTTGGCTATGCCATTCTCTGAGTTTCTGCAGCTCATTTCTCCCCTGATTATTGAAGCTTGCCTTGGACATTCCAGGCTTGGTTGAATCTTGATGAATGGATTTATTGGGTGGTGGTGGGGGGAAATGCCTTCTTTTTTTAGGTGGTTGTTGAGCATCAGATTGTTCTGGGGTAATTAAACTTGGTGAACTACAAACTTAAGTTACAAAAATATGAGACTATAGAATCCAGTGAGAATGTAGGAAAATGCTTAGAGGCATTGGGAGATCCTCATAGAAAGTAGCTAATTTTGACAACATGGGGAGGTCTGCAATCAAGTATGAAATACCCAGTTTCAAACCAACACGCAGAGACATACTCATATGTGCTACCTAAACATAGGGACAAATTATTTAACTCTGTCTGTTTTTCAGTGCTATTCTTCTTTCTTTGAATTCACTGAATATGACTGTCACGACCTGCAACAGGGAGGTAACTAAGTGGAAGAAAAATCTTAAAATATTGGAAAATGTTGGTAGGGAGTGGGGAGAGAGTAAGAATTAATGGATGCTTGCGTAGGGTACACAAGTCAACAGAACTCATGGACTTTCAAATGACCCAGAAGAGCAGAAGTATATGAGTCCTCCCTTAAGTTATTGCCATTGTAGTTCATGTCCGTACTGTCTCTGATAACAAAGATGCAGTGGGACTGATTCATAAATGCTTGACAGTAAGCACCAGTGGAAATTAGTGTTTCCCTTTGGGTGTCACTGATAAAGCTACTGATGAAAGAATATACGGTTTTAGCAAGTGGTCAGATGCATAGAATAGCATTTGAGTATGCTATTTTGCCTGTGCTCTGCTGTCTCAATAATTTAGGTAGGTACTTCAATAAGTTTTCTATCTCCTTGCCAGTGGGAAGGAAAGCTTTAGGAAGAAGGCTGAAAAGGAAAGAAAAAGGAAGAAAAAGAAAACTCCCCACAAGCTAAATAGATCTACACCCAAAGAGCAAACATAGATCACTTCCTATGCCCAAAGCATCACTAGGTTTTGCATTCATCAGAAAGATTCTCATGTTATTTTATTTACTGTACCTTATTAAATGTGGCGGGACTAGGACACTGTAGCATGGAAATTGTCAGGTCCTACAAAGTTATTTTGTTTGAAGCCAACTAAACAAAGTTTCCCTCCCCCTCCTCTCCTCTACGCCTTCCTTCCCTCTCTCTCTTATCTCAGTGTTTAGATATTGGAACCAAGAATAGAGCAAAGTAGGATTTTCTTTTGTAGCTCTCACTCTAGCTCTAGACACAGAAGAAGAAAACCGGGCAATGATGCCAAGGAGAGGAGACAGCAACGTATAAGGATTCAGGTTCATAAAAAGGCAGAAAAGTGTCAGAAGTGACCTGGAGAGGATTAGTAAAGTCAGATTTCATAAGATCTTTTCTTGGTGCTTTATTTATTTATTATTTATCTTTGTTTTTTCATAATTCACTTATTTTGAGTCAGGGCCTTACTGTGTAGCCCAGGCTGATCTGGAACTAGTCATACTGCCTCAGCCTCCCAAGTGCCCAGAGTACAGGCATGTTGCCAGGCCCAGGCTTTGTCTCTTAAAACAAGATGAAACACCATTGTGCCCCAGTGGTTCAGATTTGTGTTTTGCAAAGTGTTTAGAACTGGTGGAGAGATGGGCCAGTTTAAGGGAGAAAAGGAGAGAGGGCCACGTTCTTATAAAAAGAATGGGACCCTTTTAGTCTTCCATGGGGAGGGAAGGCATGCAAGTGTTCATTCCTTTTGTGTCTTGTTCACTGAATGCCAAAATCTCCTCAATTCTCATTAAGAGACTTTGTCGTCAAGTACACGCATCCGTGGTGATTGGAAATCATTTGCATTTACTGCTTCATACATGTAAATCACAGTCATTTTAGGCAGAAAGAATTGCAAATATCTAAAAAATTCATTTGAATGCATTCTTCAAATTCCATTTTGATAGATCCATGTCTTTCAGGCAGTGTAATATCTTAAAAGAATTATCTTTTTAAAACTGAAATAGACCACTTATAGGCCCTACTGGATTCAGCAAGTTATTAAATTTCACATCTTCCAGGGTGTGTTTTTTTCTGATGCCATAGTTCAAGATAATGTTTTTTTTAATACTGCATGTAGAATTCCAGAGATTCATAATAGCTTATGACATCTTAATGTCCACAGTGACATTCCACTGGTCATATCCAACTGTGATAAACAGCCCTATGCTCTATACAAGATGACAGTCACTAAGTAAATGCAGGAAAAACAACATTCCCTGAATCTATGAGTAATGTTACAGATACTGAATGTTAATTGTGAAGAAAACACATGCTTAAATTTAAAGTTGATGCCTTCAGCTCATAGTATTTTTTTTTCTCCTTCTAGGAAAAAAAAAATCAAGCAGCTATGCTTTAAATGAATTTAATGAACTGCAAAGACTGACATTTTCACTATAAAAGTCACACTTCATTTAATGAGTAGTTAAATATTGATGCTATATTAAAATACAGGCAGAATAAAAATGGCACAATGGATTTCAACACAGGAATTCAGGATTCTTTTATGTTGAAAATTTTATGAACTGAAAAAAAGTATTGTTCATCATAATGTCTTCATAAACACAAATATTCCAGAGACGTAGAACATTAGCCTGCCATCCATAAATTCTTGGGGATAAACTGAGGTAAGTCTTTTTACTGTTGGACTCTTTCAGTCTCACTTGTCAGGGGGCCTAGTGATGATAAATGTGGTTCCTGTCTTGTGTGGTGGGTGCTTGAAAGGAAATGAAGACGGGAACACTGCTTCCCCTGATCTGCCCTACTCGAATTAAAACAACTATGCATGAGTGTCTAGTCTGCACCAACAGTGCTATTCGCCCTCTCCCCAGAGCTCTCCTGTGGCTCCCTGGATCATTGGGAGTGAAAGCCAGAGGCCCCATAAAGGCTCACACAGTCTTAATTCAGTGTGAAGGCCTGCATATCCCATGTTCTACTTCTCACTTGGGACATGTTTACCTCAAGACCTTTGGTTTATTTTCATCTGTGCCAAACCCTCCTTTTGCAGGTATTTTCATGACTTGTTCATTCATCTTCTTCAGGGCTTTCCCCCAATTTCCTTTTCCTGGAGACTGCCATGTCTGAAACTGAATTTTTTTCCCTCTTCTCTGGTACTTTTCAACCATCTTCCCAGCTTCACTCTTTTCTATGTGCCCAACACCAACAACAGACAGTCACTTTGTTGCCCAACTGCCTCATGCTGAATGCAGCCTCTCAAGGGCTGAGACTTTTTGTCTCTTTTGGTCCTTCGTTTATACCCTGAACCAAGGACTGTGCATACTGTAAAGGAGCCTTCCCAGAAGTATTTGCAATGGACAGATGAATGACAGAAAAGTGTGTGTTGGGGCCGATTTAGGATGTGCAAGGCAATAGCAAGGACCAGGCTGTTCAGAGAGACTTGGAGTCATCTTCAGAAAGAGGGCAGCCAGCTTGTTCTAGGTTTCCTGTAATTCTCAATTTGAGTACAGGCATATTGAGATGGTTGATCACCTTGGACGCAGGCAACATACTTAAAAAGTTACAAGACCACAAGGATTAGGAAACGATGTGTCACAGGTACCAAGAAGATGTTACATGATGCCAGTTCACTTGCCTGTGTGTGGGAGCCTGAGTGTCATGGTGAAGAGGATGTACGGTCCCTTAAAGAAAGCTGTTGCATCCATTTCACTTTGGCTATTAGTAGCTGTGGGGAATTACAGTTCAATATTGTCTGAGCTTCTCATTAAATTTTTTTTTTTGTTATTTATTTATTTAAGAGCGACAGAGAGTGGAAGAGGCAGATAGAGAGAGAGAATGGGCTCACCAGGGCTTCCAGCCACTGCAGACGAACTCCAAATGCATGTGCCCCCTTGTACATCTGGCTAACGTGGGTCCTGGGGAATCAAGCCTCAAACCAGGGTCCTTAGGCTTCACAGGCAAGCACTTAACCACTTAGCCATCTCTCCAGCCCTGAATTCTTAATTTTTAAAGGTGAACCAGGACTTTTGATTTCTGTGATCTCAATCTCTTTCTGTTTTCCTTCTTTTCAAAACAGGTTTTTTAAAAAATCTAGTTATTTGCAAGGGAGGGAAGGAGGGAGGGAGGGAGGGAGGGAGGGAGAGAGAGAGAGAGGGGGGGGGGGGGGGAATAGAGAATAGAGAATAGACACTCCAGGGCCTCTAGCTGCTGCAAATGAACTCCAGATACCTTGACCACTTTGTGCAACTGGCTTCATGTGGGTACTGGGGAGTCAAACCTAGGTTGTTTGGCTTTGCAGACAAATGCCTTACCCACTGAGCCATCTCTCCAGCACTCTTATATAAATTTTTACATGTAGCCTAAGCTGGACTTGAATTCACTGTGTGGCAGAAGGTGACCTTGAACTCCTAAAACTTCTACTTCATCAGGTGCTGGGATTATTATAGGTACCAGCCACCATGCCTAGCTAAGTTTTAAATGTTAGCAGTAATTGGAAACCAAGGATTGCATGTGGCTTGCAGACTGTTGTTGGGCTATTTGGTTAAGTAGACCCAAGTTTCCAATTCATCAGGAGGCAAGCCTGTGAGCCTCAATTTTAAGAACTAAATCAAGGGCTGGAGGGATGTCTTAGTGGTTAAGGCATTTGCCTGCAAAGCCAAAGGATCCTGGTTTGATTCCCCAGGACCCATGTTAGCTAGATGTACAAGGGGCACATGCATCTGGAGTTTGTTTGCAGTGGCTAGTGGCCCTGACATGCTCATTCTCTACCTCTTTCTCCCTATTTCTCTGTCAAATAAATAAATAAATAAATAAATAAAAATAAAAATAATAAAAAAAGAGCTAAATCAAGAACATAGTTGTTAAATATTTTTATTAATTGACAAGAAGAAGCTGAATGCTATTAATATTTGTAGAATGTTTCTAGGAACTACTGCAAGTACTTCATCTGTATTAATAATTGTAACCCTCAACAATTATGATGTCCCAATTAGCAGATGAGGACCTAGAGGCCTGTCTGTGCATAAGTACTATACTCAAAGTTGCTGGCTTTTTGGGTATTGAGCTGAGATTCAAATCTAGCAGGCTGCTTCCTGAGATTGTACCCTTAATGTCCACTGTCCCTCAGGCTTCCTTTTCTGTAATGGTGCGAGTGAGGCTTTGAGTCCTCCAAAGGGATGGTTCAACCCAAATAGAAGGAGAGGAAGACACTCAGTTTTGTATAGATTAGGTGTTGGTGTGGCCCAAGAGTTTGCATTTCTGAGGTCCCACAAGTTGCCGATATCGCTGTCCATCCTCACAATTTGAATTTCACTGCCCCAAGCATCCCACAATATCTGGAGGCACTAGACACCATTGGCGAGAACCTGCTTTTATATGCACTTGAATATAAATATTTGATCTCTGCAGTCATGGTCATGCATTTCAGGGCTAAGAGAAATAGTCACATGTCAACATAACAGAATCTGTTATAAAGACACTAAAAGTTTGTTTGACTCATTGTTCTGGTGTTTTGATTGAGCAAAAGTGCTTCTAGTGAGGGCTGCATGCTACTTCAACTCATGGCAGAAAGAGGAAGGGAAGTGAGTGTGAGAAAAAGCACATGTGCAAATGAGGAGAGGTGACAAGCTCCCTTAATGAGAATGGACTCCGGCAAAAAAAAAACGAATCCACTTCTGTGAAAATGAATTCAGTCTCCATAGAACTAACCCAGTCTCACAAAGAAGACATTAAACCACTCACAAGCCCCATGACCTAATCATTTTTAGTGACCTGACCTCCCAACACCTTTACCCTGACAACCACCTTTCCACATGAGTTTTGGTAGGGATCAACCGCAGCTGAACCATAGCAGGCCTGAACTGGTTTTTTATAAAATGCAGCACATCTTGGAGCCCCGTGGGTTTTACCATGGAAGATGTCTGTATGTTCCCATCATCTGGCAGAGAGTGAAATGAGCTGGTTTAGGATTAGAGTCTCCGTGGTGCTGGCCTTCTACCATCTCTAGGATGTGGTTTTATTTATTTATTTTAACTATAATTTGTTTTTCAACCATGTTGAGTTACACAGATTTTTTTTTTTTCATTTCCCTTTCAGCCTCTTATTATACCAGTGAGAAGATCTCAGTTTGGTGCCAACATGTCTTTAACACCTTACACTTGCTAATCTCCCTTTTTGACAGAGAGGTTGAGAGACAGGGGGAGAAGATGGGGAAGAACAGGCAGGTTTCAGTAGAATTAAGTAGGCTGATTTCTTTTTGTTGTATTTATTTTGATAGTTATGTTCTATTATATAAAAGATACTGGTTTTCCATTGACAGGAGAAACTTGGTTTGTGAATAAAAATTCGTATTTGTTTCTATTTATATGGATAAATTAAAAAGAAATCACAGTTTATGCTAACTTATCTATAATATGATATTCCAAATACATTGAGAACCAAAAATAATTGAAAATGACGTTAAAGCATTTGTAGCAAAATCTGACCCAAACTCATGTGAGAATGCTATTGTTTTGTTTTTATCTTTCTTTGTGTGGATATTTAGACATTTTGCCCTGAAAATATCCCCTAGAGGGGTTATGAAATTGACGGATTATATCACTTTTCTATAAATATTAAGATTCTTATTTGCGAAACTCACCTTCCCCATGATTTAGTATGAGAAGGATTGTGGACCTGCCTTAAATGGCCAGGTCCATGAAGATGGAGTATAGATAATTGAAATTGGCAGGCACTGATCTGGAAGGAAAAAGGTGTTATTTGAGGTGAGACTATTAACGTAAGCAGAACAAACATGACATCTAACATGATTTCTCTTCTTTTGCTTGCTGTAAACAGCTGGTATTGGTTGCATCTATATTAAGAGGAAATACACTGCTTTACAAAAGAGGAGGTGCTAACTTTGCTGCCAATTATAGAAAAAAAGTGATAGTGAGGTTGTGCTATACTATATAATATAACATAGTATAAACAATTATGTCTAGTATAAACAATTTTATATTATATAGCATAAACCAGTATAAAATATAGTATAAACAATTCCATTGGAAAACCGAAGGAAATCGATCCAGGGCTAGTTTAGTAAAGTGTACATAGAAATAGTATATGAGGAACCTTCATTGTACGAATTATTCTCCTGTACCTGCCTTTGATGTTTGGATTGTGCTTGCCAGTGCGTCATAGACTGGGCATATCAGACACACAGTGTCTGTATCTCTTTTCTGGTTTCTGTTGGCCATTGGTGCGTTCTATTTGTAAACCACTGTGCCACTTCTGTGGTAACAAGTGGTGTGTGATTCTTAAGCCTGTCTTCTTGGTGTGAAAGATGGCTGATTGCCCATCCCTCACATCTCTTTCATCTTTTGTTCAGCTCCAATCCACTACTTTCATTCAACTCCACCCAACCCAGGGGCCAAAGAGACAGAAATGGTAGAGAGGAGACTCAGATGTATAGAAGATTGAGTGAGGTGTGATTGGGGGCAGCCTAGCTCAGGGAGCCAGGCACACTAGCTGTTACCAGATACCCACCTATCTGATAATAAGACCTCCTCCTGCAGTAAAGCTGGCTAATGCATCCTGGTGGGCCACCCGACAGCCTCTTTTATCAGGTTATTTGATGAATGAACTAGCCCTTACATCTCCAGTTTAAATAAGATGAAAGTGGTTGGGAATAACTAGGCATAGATTTGAATATATAGCATCACAAGCTAATGTAGGTCCCACAGGCTTGAAACAATTTGTGCTTTCCAAATATTTGTAGATAAGGGAAGACAGTTTAGTCCATCCATCTGCCCAGGACATTTAGTGCTAGAGAAGGTTGGTTTTACATGCCTTGACTGATGCTGCTTTTCTTTGATCTTCTTGGTAATAGCTGTCCCATCATTCATCCTCTCTATGAGGAAGGATTTCCTGGTGACTGACACTGTGCCCTTCTGCGCCTTCTCCCAGCTTCTAAATCTAGGCTCATTAGTCATTGTCTTTTGTGTTCACTCTCAAGTATACATTTGGTAGAAAAATTGAAATGATTTGCCTAACCATAGAACACTAATGAACATTGGAATAAGATTCAAATCAGAAATATTATCTTGTCAGAGAAGAGAATGTTTGGAGAAGCAATTTATTGATCACCATGCTTATGATGTATGAGATCTACATCAAGCAAGGTAGTTATTTATTTTTAATATTTGTGTCTTTTAAATGGACATTAAGCTCTGAATTCAAAATTACCATGAAGTATTGTTCACATCTCCCTCCCATATACTATTGCATTTTATCAAAGTAAATGTAGATATTTAAGAAATCTATTGCTGACAATTCTAGTAAATATTAGAATTCTGTATGAGATTATTGATAGTGTAGCTATGTTAGGACTGATACCATTAGCAGCAATGTAGAGAAGATGTTTTATTAAATACTAATTTCATATGTTATTTAACAAGTAGCTGGCTTTGAACACATTAATCTCTCTTTTTAATTCAAGGTTGATGGTCTGGGTCTTACATATTGTATCCCTGAATAGGCCATTCAATAACTATGCAAAATATCTATTTCTCCCATGGGTATTTGTGCTTTGATATATTCTGATCCTTATTAAATTTAAACAGGATCAAATTTATACAGCTCTGGCAGAGATTTATTAAAATACACTGAATGGACAGCTTGTGGGAGCGCAGTGTACTGTAATAACATATGCCTTTTACCAGAGAATAGTAATTATTGAGAATCAAATAAATCTGTAGGAGGTTAAGTATATATGGAAAAGATATCAATTGCAGTTCTTCAGAGCTAGCCTGAAATGTTTGAAGATGTGTTACTGTGCAAAAATAATGAATCTCATCTTTTTAGACTCCAAATATTTAGCAATGTTTGAAAATGCAGGTTTTAAGGGTTGTTTCTGATACCAAAAAGGGGATGGCTCAACATCATCAGAAGTGTTACATGTGTTTAGCATACTCCATCTGTAGAGACACCTGTTTTCTCTACTGTGCCCTACTTTTTATTAAATAAAATGGAAGGCACATGTATTATCCCAATTGCAAAAAATATTTTCTTTTAGAAGCAGACATCCCTGTCTCTTTTGGTTGGAAGTCTGTGAGAAGTCCTACAGATGAACACAAAAGAGATATTTTTGATACTTTTATATCTAGTGTATATTTTTAAAAGTATCATTTTGTGGGACTGGAGCTCAGTCAGTAAAGTGCTTGTCGTATAAGCATGAGGACTTGAAATCAGATCCCCAGCACCTATATAAATGCTGAGCACAGTGTCATGCACCTGTAATCTCAGCACTGAAGCAGAAATAGATATATCCTTGGGGCATGCCGGCTGGTTGGACAAGCTGAATAGGTGAGCTGTGTTCAGTGAGAGACCTCAATAAATAAGGTGGAGAGTGATTGAGGAAGACACCTGATAGTGAACTCTGGCCTCCACACACAAGCACCCAAATAGGTGCTCCCATAGATGTGAACATGAATATACACAGACATGCACACTTCACACACACACACAATTATCTTACTAATTTCATGTTTTTCTCTGCATTCTCATAGTGGTCATAATATGCAGAATCAGATCACATTGCAGTAGCCTCAATTTATTTAAATTACTTGAGATGGCAATTATCAGGGCAATTAGAAATGTTAATATTGAACTGTAGGTACGAGACATATAATCTGTTCTTTCAGGGATCATCTGGCTCTAATAGTTTATCCTTCACACATTTTTAAATTCTGCTCACAGTAGTTATGGTGAGAGTGTTTCCTGCCTTTATTTATAGACTTGGGAAAGGCTAGGTACCACCACAACCCATCTTATTGCATTTATTATTATTATGAGTCATGGTACACCTCTGTTTCGGTGGGTTTTTGGAGAAGAATCCTGAATATTGAAATATAATTTAACTGCAATAACATTTACCAATTTTGAGCATGTGGTTTGATAAGTTTTGACAAATATGTACAGTTGTGAACAACCACAAAGTAAATATAGGACATTTCCATCACCAGCTTCCTTGCACTCCTTCTCAGTGAGTTCCCCACCCCCTAATCTGCTGTCTGTCTGTAGGATACGTGTGATATGTGTTTGTTATAAGTCAAGTCAATTACTATGTAACTTCTTAGACATATCAACACTGATGAGCCTTTAATGGTTAACATATATATTTTATTTTGTAAATATTTTACTATTTTACTTTGGTAATGGTAAGCTACTAGCAGTAGAAAAAGGAATTTCCAGGAATTTGGCCATTGAATAAACTTATATCAATAATGGTGAAAAAGATTTATTTTCAAATTATTTATTTAGGCAACAAGTGGACTTGATATCAACAACTTTTCTCCTTCACTGGGGGAGAAATATTGGCTGAGATGAATCTTTCTGAATACATTGAAATGCTAAATTTTTTTCATTTGTAATCGATTCAAAGTTCTCAGGGGCCATGGAGAAAACTCAGCAGTTACAGCTGCTTGCTTGCAAGCCTGGTGGTCCATATTTCAATGCCGCAGTACCTACATAAAGCTGGACACAAAGTGGCACATGTGTCTGTGATCCAGCATGACTGCTGCACTGTGGATCGGAGCCTAGAGGATGCAGAAGGTCATGGACTAGCTAGACTGGTGCACATAAAGTGAAATGCAAAGACAAAACAAGCTGGGTGGAGGAAGAGGACAAGCACCCGTGATTGTCCTGTGCCATGATGCTCATATGATCCTTCCCTCACATCATACACATCCACACATGTGTTCAGATACACATTATACAGATATACACATAATTAAAAAGAACATTCTCATTTGTGTTTGAGGAAAACACTGTATTTTTGACTTTTATAGTTTGAGATCTATATAGCAAGTAGTATATGGACCTGATCCCTGAAATTTAGAAACTGATTACAAACAGTGAGTGAGATGATTTTTAAATATACATGTCTTAATATTAATCTTTGGCTGGTATTCTTGGCATTATAGCCACTGTTATGTTAGCTACCTATGAAATTTGAAAATTATTTTACTTTTTTGGGTTTATTGCATTACATAACTTTAGACCAGATGAAATTGTCCTTTTAGTTCTGGAATACATAATTAATTTTAAGCATTCTTTTGTGTTAAAATAAATGTATGTGTTTGAATTATATGTGTATGTTGGTGAATATCTATGTAATAACAAACACAAGTTTTAGAACTATTTTTATATATTTATTTGAGAACAAGGAAAAGAGAGACAGAGAAACAGGCACACAGTGTGTGAGATGGGCACCAGAGCCTACCACTACAAACAAATTCTAGATGCATGTGCCACTTTGTATATCTGGCTTTGAGTGGGTACTGGGGAACCAAACCTGAACTGTCAGGCTTTGCAAGAAAGTGCCTGTAACCACTGAGCCATCGCTCTCGCACCACGTTTTATTTATTTTTTAATTTTGAATTTTGTTTATTTTTATTTATTTATTTATTTGAGAGCGAAAGGCAGAGTGAAAAAGAGGCAGAGATACCCAGAAGAGAATGGGTGCACTAGGGCCTCCAGCCACTGCAAACAAACTCCAGACACATGTGCCCCCTTGTGCATCTGGCTTATGTGGGTCCTGGGGAATCGAGCCTCAAGCTGGGATCCTTGGGCTTCACAGGCAAGTGCTTAACTGCTAAGCCATCTCTCCAGCCCCCAAGTTTTATTTTATTTTTTAATTTTTTTTGTTAATTTTTATTTATCTATTTGAGAAAGACAGATACAGAGAGAAAGGGAAAGAGAGAGAGAGGGAGGGAGGAAGGGAGGGAGGGAGGGAGAAAGAGAGAGAGAGAGAGAGAGAGAGAGAGAGAGAGAGAGAGAGAGAGAGAGAGAGAGAGAGAGAATAGACACACCAGGGCTTCCAGCCACTGCAAACGAACTCCAGACGTGTGCACCCCCTTGTGCATCTTGCTAACATGGGTCCTGGGGAATCAAGCCTCGAACTGGGGTCTTTAGGCTTCACAGGCAAGCGCTTAACCACCAAGCCATCTCTCCAGCCCAAGTTTTACTTTTTAATAGAAGTTATTTTTAAGGGCAAGTTAAGTAAGATTTATTTTAAGAAAGAACACTCCCAGGTTGGGAGGGGTCCCTAGGAGTGAGGAACCCTAATACAAGTTTTAAATGAGAAAGCAAAGCATGATTATGCTATTGGCATTTCAGCCACTGCGTTAGAAGTTAGACTGTAACTAATTAAAATAGTGATCATTTATTGATGTAGATATTGCTCTTTGACAATGGAAGTAGTGAAAAAAAAGCTAGCATATCTAGTTATAGGTTCACTTGACACCAACAAGAAGGAAGCTAAAAAGTGCAAAAGGGAAGAAATGATCTTCTCCTTTTCTGTGTTCCCTGCTTCAGCTCAGGAGAAACAGGATCCCTGGGTTTCCCGTGTAGGAGCAAGGGCGGGCGGCCTCAGTGCTGCCTGGGCTTTTGTTTGCACCTGGTGCCTCTCTTGATCACTGAATAATTGAGTGACAATGACTGTTATTTTTAAACTGAAGTATAACATCAGGAGAGGATAAGAAACCCCAAACACTCAACCACCCAGAGAGAGTAGGGCAAGCAGAATAGAATTGCTGATTCTGTCTGAAGTCAAAACATAACTCATGAGATGACTAACAAACCCAAAGCAGAATTTAAAAACTTACTTATTTAATTTATTTATTTGAGAGAGAGGGAGGGATATGAATGGGTGTGCCAGGACCTTCAACCACTGCAGACGCATGTGCCACCTTGTGCACCCAGCTTATGTGGGTACTTGGGAATTGAAGCTGGGTCTTTGGCTTGGTAAGCAAGCGCCTTAGCCACTAAACCATCTCACCAGCTCCAAAGCAGAGTTTTTTTAAAAAATCTTTCATAAAGATGGAAAATTCAAACCAAGAAAAGCTTACAGTATTTGGCCACAATGAAGCAGGGTTAGTGAATGATATATAGTCAAACACAGCTCTTCAGGACCAAGGACAAGGGCACAGGCATGCCTCTCAGTTAAAAAAAAAAAAAAAAAAACTTCCAAAGTTAATGCTTTTCAGTCATTTGCTTCACTTATTCATATTAAATATCCAATGAATAATGTGACAAAACCAAGTACGCTAGAGCTGTTTCCAGGAATCTTGTCTCCTCTTTTGACCGTTGGGAAAACTAGCTTATATACCCTTCTTCTGGGGCTTAGCTCCTCCTCCTACTTGATTCCTATCTCCCAAGTAGAACACTCTAGATAAATGCTCAATCTCCTGGTTTCCTTCCAGCTCTCTCATTCTCCTACACCCTGCAAAAATTCTATTTCTGGCTCTGTTGAATTTTCTATTATTCTTATACTGGCTTTTTTAGCCACATAGGTACCTAGTTTCCTTATTTCACAAATGACTTCACAAATGATGCACAAAGTATGTTACATTAATGGTTGAGTGGTCAAATACCAGTGATGGGTCTTACTGAACCCAGTCCTGCCTGAGCATTGGTAGTGTCCATGGTGGAAGTGGTGCCCCTGAATTCAAGGAAGGTTGTACAAATGTTGAATCAAGGAGGTACCCACTTATGCCCCAATGATTTGCCAGACTCATATTTGGGAAGCAGTGTGATACAGTGGGAAAACCTAGATTCTAAGCTTTATAACTGTACATTATCCACAATTGTCATTGGTGAGCTTTATACCTCTGTTGACAGGGTTTAGTATCACTGAAAGATGAATTCCTCAGAAAGAAGGATAACATCCAGAAGTATTTGTAAATTCTCTACCTTCCTGTCTCTATAGTGGTAAATGATATTGTTAAGACAAATTAATTTTTTTCCCGTAGAAATAATTTGGGCTCTCAGATTCTCTTGGTCAGTGGAGTGATGTAGAGGAAGTTTTAGGTGAATAATTTAGCCTGAATTTCCTGTTACTTTAAAAACTTTTTATAGAGGAATGAAATAGAGTGTGTACATCATAAGACACAGTTTTGGGAGTTTTCACAATCACTTCAATATCATCATGAATCAAAGAAGATAAGTAATGAACTTCCTTTCATTGAAAGGAAGTTTGCACTTTATGTTTTTCAATCTCAGGACGGCCATTCCATCCTAATTCTAAGTCACACTTTTATCCAGTTAAGTTTGAGCTTTAGAGTTCCCTGACAGCGATGCCAAAAAGTCATCCCATGTTTACTGTAGAAACTGGCATTGCCTGAATTCTCATCCTGTGTAAGTGCCATCTCTGGTAGGAGCTGTGCATGTTGTTATCTCATTTTACTGTAAGAAAATTCAAATTTCCATAGGTTTTCAAATTGCTGTGCATTTTAATTCATGCCACTATCCTTGCATCAATTCCACTTATTTGAATATTTGGGAAGTATGTGCCAGGTCTTAGGGCTTCCCATACATAGATGTACAAAGAGAAAATTATATTCATCTTTATGATGATTCTATTGTAGATCTCAGGTTGGCATAACCAAATGTTCCCAGAATACAGAGATAGAATTTACTATTCCTTGTTGCTTAGAAAATGGCACTGGCCAACAGTGATGAATGGCCAATGGTGTGAGTCACAGAAAGCCTGTTACCTTTCCTGTAGCTTAGGCCCTTATTGTGATTTTTTTTTTTTTTTTGGATAATGTGATTGAGTCAGAGGAGTGTGTGTTTGTGTGTGTGTGTGTAAGATCAAACTATTTTTTTCTTAACCTCACCCACCCAGAGTTGTAATTTTTCATTCCAGTTTTCCTTGTGATATCTTACTATGGTATACAATGTGATATTATGCATGTATGCTTATTTTAACACCAGACAGAGAAAAATCAACTTTGAATGTGAAGAGTGATATTATCTACCTACCTACCTACCTATCTATCAATCAATGTATCATCCTCTATCATTTATTTTGCTTACCTTACTTCTTGTGTTTTTAGCTCTTTTCTTCCCAAGCTTACATCTTTTTAAAAAATATTTGTATTTATTTATTTGAGACACAGACAAAGAGAAAGGAGGAGAAATACAGGGTGGGAGACAGAATGGGCATACCAAGTCCTCTTGCCACTGAAAACAAACTCCAGATGCATGCATCACTTTGTGCATCTGGCTTATGTGGGTACTGGGGAATCGAGCCTGGGTCCTTAGGCTTTGCAGGCAAGTGCCTTAACCTCTGAGCAGTCTCTCCAGCCTCCAAATTCATATCTTAACATTCTCTGGCAATTCATGTTGCAGATAGCATCTTAACTTCCTCTCTCTCTCCGTCCCTCCTTCCCTCCTGTCTTTCCTCTGTCTCACCTTCCTCTCTTTTCATTTTCAACATGCCAGGTACAGTCCTGACTCAAAACTTCACCACTTGTTCTTTCTTCTGACAAGAATGTTTTCTATCTCTTTCTAAGACTTAAAAAAATTTTTTTTTGTTCATTTTTATTTATTTATTTGAGAGTGACAGAGAGGCAGATAGAGAGAGAGAGAGAGTGAGTGAGAATGGGTGCGCCAGGGCTTCCAGCCACTGCAAATGAACTCCAGACGCGTGCGCCCCCTTGTGCATCTGGCTAACGTGGGTCCTGGAGAATCAAGCCTCGAACCGGGTTCCTTAGGCTTCACAGGCAAGTGCTTAACCGCTAAGCCATCTCTCCAGCCCTCTAAGACTTTATTTATTTTATTTTTTTTTTTACGGCATAGCGTTTTATCATTTATGTTTCAGTTCAAAGAAGAAAAAAAGTCATTACCCCAGGGAAGCTTTTCCAGTGCCTTTTTCAAAAGCATTTTGCCCACCAAATCACCCTTAGTCACACAGTCTTATTTTCTTTACCTGAAGTTCTTATTTACTGAAGTCTAGCTTTGACTGTCCCATTGCATGAGAGTGTGGCCGCGTCTGCTTCACTGTTGGCTGCGCAGCTAGTGTGTCTGGAGTGTGATTCACAGATGCTGCTGTAGCATGGGCGGCTGTGCTGGTCAGTGACCATGCTTTTGGTAAATGCTCAAAGGCTCTGGTTGGAGGGACATCCTTATGGTTCTGGGATGTCTATTTGGCTCAGAATCATTTTAAGCCAGGCAAACCCTCAACCCATCAGCCTCATATTTTTCACCTTAGAAACCTCCTGAAACTGTGGCAACTATTTCTGGGACAATTTCTTTGTATCCTTTGAGTCAGCTAAAACACAATCAATCTGAGTCATTTATGTGACATTTCTCAAATGTGCCCTGATTTGTGGGAGACGATCATGATGGGTATCTTGCACTTTCCATGATCAAACTGTCTTCCCGATGAATCACCAGACACAGCCAAACAGATTCAAGCCCTCATGAAGCCCCTGGCATGGAGACAGGGCAGGGGTGGCCGTTTTTAGGATCAGGATGACACAACCTGCAGTGCCTGATTCCAGACTCCCTTCTTCCTGAGGCCACTTCTCAGGAGTCCCTTGTGTGCACAGTCAAGTGGAGCCCCATTGCTTTGAGCTCAGTGTCCTCTGAAATTATAAAAGCAAGTACACCTTAACACTGAAGGCAGGCTGTTTGCAAACACAGACTGAGCTTACAAATGACTAGTATTGTCATCTTTCCTGAGGCCTTAAGATGTACTCTTCATGTTTTCTTTCATCTCTGGACCCATGTGGGTGAGGAGGGTTCCCTGGATCTGTTCTTTCTTACAAACATAGCAATTCAAGTCTGCTTCCTGAAGAAGCCCAAGAAAGACAACACCTTGAACATTTCTCTAACTGGTTAAGATGTACTTTTGAGTATGTTCTTCATCCTTGCTCTTCTGTTGTTTTATAAACACCTTTTTAACAGTATTTTACACTTTCTGTTTTAGCTTCCTGGGCTCATGGCTTTTTATAGGATGCATGTGCTCTCATTAATTATGACTCATGTTCTCTCTGTGTTGCTCAGATAGTCCCAGCATGACCTGGGTGTTAGTTCCTTTAGTCTTTCTCCCTGATTGTCTCTATATCCACACCCCTCGCCCTCCAGGCATTCCTGATAATACTTTTGTTTTCTGAGAACAACATAAGTTCTTATGGATCTTGACTACTATTTTTCTTCCCTGCATATGGTATCAGCTATCTTCCTAGAGGCACCAATTCCTTTGAATAGAGAGGAGAATTAAAGTAAAGAAAAAATTGTCTTCTAGGAGTCTTATTAAGCCCATTCAAGGATGTCTAGAAGGAATAAGTGATATCCTGCTAAGTCACTTGAGGTAAAGGACTAGAAAAAGAAAGTATCTTTAGACTAAATCTATTTTTCATTTATATTTATTATCTATCTGTCTAATCTATCATTATCTGTATGTTAGTTTATAAATTCAAATAGCTACAAAGAAGTATTTTGAATTTAAGTCCATTGTAAATAATATTCTTCTTCATCTTTTTTTTTTTTTTTTTTTTTTTTGGTTTTTCAAGGTAGGGTTTTACTCTAGTCTAGGCTGACCTGGAATTCATTATGTAGTCTCAGGGTGGCCTCAAACTCATGGTGATCTTCCTACCTCTGCCTCCCAAGTGCTGGGATTAAAGGTGTATGCCACCATGCCCAGCTTACAACTAATTATATTCTTATTTTGGATATATATATACACACACATATATACATACATACATACACATATATATATGTATACACACACACACACACACACACATATATATATAAGACCAAATTTTATATATATATATAGTATTTCTTCATCAGTCATTGTAGATTCTTAAGACCTTAGCCCTACTTTTATATTTATGTGTGGCTTATCATTATTTTAATCACCTTATTGACATACATATTTTAAGATTATTCATACTTCTCATAGAGAGAGGATAAAACAAACTGGGCACCTTACCTTTTATCTTATAAGCAGTATCATTTATACCAAAACTTAGCATGTCTTGATCTTTCCTGGGAAATGCAACCAATATTTCTTGAGGTACAAGGGAGGGGCCAGGTTTCCAGGAACTGGAGGAATATGGACGATCTTGCATTTAGAAACTCCATCCTCACCATTACAAGTAGCAGCTAGCTCTGGTTTGTGAGAGGAGCAGAGCTAAGGGTGCTTTTAGACTCATCTCTCAGATACCATGGCTGACCATTATTGTACTAGCTTCAGAAATGTTACTGTGGATCTTAGACCTATGGTTAATTATATTAGTAAGAGCGCTAAGATTAGTCAGTATGTTCAATCCATAATAAATTAGTGTGCAGAAAATTCATTTGTTTTAACCAGTGCCTTGCTGTTAACATATGTATATGCATTTAAACATTGTATGAGCACACATGCATACACACATACACACGCATTAGGCCTCATTGCATCATCTGGAGGAATTGTATATGGGTGTGTATGATTGGCAAGTGTGAAATTGAATTTAATATATGAGATTCTCTGTCTTTGGTAAAATATTTGAAAGAACATTGATAGCAAAAAGCTGTCTGGCTTTGGGGGAAAATGGCTTTTGTGTTTTGGGAGCAAGAAGGCTAAATGTTAAAATTTAATTTAAATGGCAAAACACTTTTAGAACTACACTGAAGACTTTAGTTTTAGTGGGAAAACTTTAATTTGCCTATAACATGAGGTACAAGTTATTAATTGTACCAAAGATAACATGCTAATTAAAAGGTTCATGTAGCGTTGTCAGAGGTTAACAGTGTGCTCTGACAGACTTGGAATAGAAACTAATTATATTATGTTCTCTAAAAGGAGTATTTTTACCCATGAGTGTAAGATACCTTATTATAGCACTGTTTTTTCTTAGCTCCAAAAAAAATCTTTTAGATGTTCTTTGTAAAAAGCTGCAGTGATAAGCGTTCAAACCAATGATGAAGGTATATAAATAGCTTTTCTTGCAGCATTATCTTTCACCACAGTTACAGAGATAATCCCAAATAAACACTTATCCATATTTACAGCTCAGATGATGTATTTACATCAACGAAATTTCGTATGGTTTATTCTCTGGGGTTAAAGGATATCATATTGACCAGGATTTTTGCAAGCATTCATGTATTCCCTTTGGAAATACTCAGTTCCTGGCAGTCATCTTTTGATTGTCTGTGTGCTACACAGTTAGGTCCATGAGCTTCCTTCCTGCATTTTATACCTCTGAATTCTTTTCTATTGTATGTGTGTGAACTTTCTGTGTCTATGACAGAACACCTGGCTCAGTCACCTTGGTAAGGGAAGTGGTTTCTTTTGGCTCATGCTTTCAGAGGTCTCAGTTCATGGTCATTTGGCCTTGATGCTTTAGGCTGTGGCAGGCAGCATGGTGCTTCATGGTGTGTAGCATGTGGGAGAGGAAACCTGTTCTCCTCATGGAAGCTGAGAGGCAGAGAGGCAAGAAGGGTCCAGAAACCCTGTGTCCCCTTCAAGGGTATGCCTCCAGTGCCCGAACTTTCTCCCATAAGGACTCACCTTCTAAAGGTCCCACCACTTCCGGGGAGTACCACAGGCTCAGGACTGAGCCATTGACATGTGAAATTTTAGGAGTTATTCAAGATCCAAACAATAGCAATGTGAATTTAAACTATGAAATTTATTTTATGTATATGCCATAGTATAATTAGTGAGCATATTTTATAATATAAGGATCACCTATTTATCCAGCACACAGCTTAACTGAAAGCTATAAACAATTTTGATAATTTCTGTGCTTTTTAAAACTTGTAACTCTCATCTTTCTTCTCCTATAGAGAGAATGACTTTCTTGACTTATACATTTATCATTCTATTAGATTTATTTATAATTTGACCACATGTATGTTTAGCAGCAATACCTTACTGAATTTTGCAAATTTCTGATCTCTTTTAAGTAAACTATCTTATATATATTCTTTTCTATCTTGCTTCAGTATTATTTTTGCCTTGCTTGTGCCTATGCCTGCACCTCTTCGGTCTTTACTACTGTGTAGTATTCTGTTGTGTGAACAGACTTTTGTCAGTGGATTTTTCATTTAGTGTTTTGCTTTTGCCAACACCAGTCTTGCAAACCTCTTTTACATGTAAGCACATGGTGCATTTGTTCAGGAGTTCTTCTCTTGCATTTACTTGCAAGTGGGACACATAAGTATTATTATTTTTTTTAGATTATGGATTTGACTTGGGAATTGGGAATTGTTTTCTGGAGTGGTTATGCTAGCTCACACTTCCATCTGGCATCTGTGCTACACATTTTCTCCAAATTGGGTTTCATGGTAGTGTCTCCAGATATTTTTCTGACTAATCAACTGTAGTAAAGACAAAAGGAACATTTCCTTATGTAGTGCAAACTCTCAGGAGTTCTTTTGTCATCATGTGTTCCTTGGTTATGGGGCTTAGTCAGAAGTGCTCAATAGTTTTGATGGAATATTAAACAGCTCAGTAATAAACTTCCATGCTCATTCATAACATTAGTTACCTGCCCTTCAGAGCTTCATTGTGAACTTCAGCTGTTTGCTTTACTTTCATTCTTCTTGGATCTTCTTCTATGACCCCTGAACATGATCAGAAGCTGTTACTTACTTTACAATAATATAATCTAGATATGTCATGATAAAGAAAAATAAAGAGGGATTAGCCCCAGTAGATTTTATTTCTCAGTGTATGGTTTCTCTCTAGCCCATATCTTGAATTTTTCATGGAAGTTTTTGGCTTCATCAATATGGAAATAGTGAGCATACCACATAGTCCTTAAAATTTTTTTTTGAGGCTGAAGAGACAGCTAAGTCAGTCATGTACTTGTCATGAAGATGTGAGGATATGAGTTTGATTTCTAGAACCCATGTGCAGAATAAAAACCATGTATAAGGGTTCAGGCTTATACTCTCAGCACTGGGGAGTCAGAGACAGGAGGATTCCAGGAACTTGTTGGCCAGCCAGTGTAGCCTGCTGGGTGAACTCTGGGCCAATGAGAAACCATGTCACAATAAAACGATGGATAACATTCCTGGAGATTATTCTGTGGCATCACCTGCATACATAGACAACCATGTACACCCCTAAACACAAACACACCTAAGATAAGAAAAAGTGTTTTGGAAGTAATATAACTTGGGTGACTTTTTTTGCTTATAAAAATCATGTGCAAATGAGTATTTTTGCTGCAATAGAGCCTGCACTGACTCCCTTGAAGTTTGCCTTCTTAAACTTTATTAGTAAAGCATCCCAGATGCCAAGAATATGTGTGGACAATGTATGTTCTTCAAAGAACCTTGCCTGTGGCTGTTCCTCCAACCTTTACTTCTTTATTTTATTTTATTTTATTTTCTTCTTTGACATGGTATCTCCATGTTTGCTGATACAAAAGTCATGGCTTCTCTCTGCCTGCCCCCCACCCATTCTTTGAGCAAGATGAATAATCATCAAGTTCACTCTAACTTGGGAAACTTTCCCCCCATATATCATAGTGTACATGTACCCCAGCTTGACAAATAGGGTGCCATTTTAACATTAAATATGAACTATGTAGTCTCACTACTCTGAGCCACTGATCCCTTGGCTGGAAGCTTTGGGTTGTTGGAGCTGGATTCACTCTCCACCTCTACCCAGGAATTCCAGCTCCTTCAACCCATCAGCCTCTGGGACTTCCTCTGAGGCAACAACACAAGCAACACAACATTTCACATGCTAGCACTTCTTAGGTGGCCTGGAGTTAGAAGGAGAGCCAGAGTTGTAAAGAATAGTTAGAGATCGTTAATTGCTAATGTTAATCATGTCTTTTAGTATTTAGGATGGCTATAGGTGGTATGTCATCAGCACCAAAGGCCTCCTCAGGCCTTTCCCATTGCCTCCCCATTGATACAGCCCAGGGTATGAGTTCCTTACCTGTCCCTTGCATGGAGGCTTTGAAGAGTTTGGATTTCATACACTTATGTACCCCAATATGCTTATGGTGATGAACCACTTATGGTTAGGGGCTGATTTCTTTGGCTATGTGGCTGTATCACTGTTCAGAAACTCCTTTTCTTTAAAAGAAGGATCAGGAGTCCCTAAGTTCTTTTTTTTTTTAAAGTTATTTATTTGAGAGAATGGAAGAGTGAGAGAGAGAGAGAGGGAGGGAGGGAGGGAGGGAGAGAGAGAGCGGAGAGAGAATGGGCTCACTAGAGCCTCTAAACAGATATATGTGCCACATTGTGCATCTAGCTTATGTGGGTACTAGGGAATCGAACCTAGGTCCTTAGGCTTCACAAGCAAGTGCCTTAACCGCTAAACCATCTCTCCAGCCCCACCCCCAGGCTTTTCTGAGCCCTTTACAATGTCTTCAGTGTGTCTCTAGTGCAGTACGTTTGAAGACTCTGGGATTCTGTGTTTTCACTTGTGATTGATTTTTTTACCCATCTTTTTGTTGTTGTTTGTGTGGGAGTCTTGTTTCATTTATATTTTTTGAGACAAAGTATTACTGTAATATAAGTTGGCCTGCAACTCATTTTGTATTGCAGGCTGGCCTCTAACTTGCATCAGTTCTCCTGCCTCAGCCTCTGCAGTGCTGAGACTGCGGGTGTGAGCGACCACATCTGGCTGGCTTTTACCTTCTCATTCTTTACTCTTTCTTGATCTTGAACTTGCTTGTACCAGCTGAGGGAAAGTACTTTTCATCTGTCCTATTTATTCTTATCTTTTAGTAGTATATTAGTTTTTCTTGAAATACCTGACAGAAGTAGTCTAATGGAAGAAGGATTTATTTGCTACTCATGAAATCAGAATATGCAGTGTATGGCTGGTTGGCTCTATGTATTTAGGCAGGACATCATAGTGCAGGAGTGTGTGGCCAGAAAAATTCTCCACCTTTTGTTTGGTAGGAAGCAGAGCATGAAGGCACATAGGAAGGGAAAAGGGTGAGATATAGCCTCCCAAACAACTCCCCGACTCTGCTTCTTATTTTCCCCCACATTCCCACAATGCCATCATATCTTGAATCCTTCAAGAGATGAGTCTATGAACTACAACAGAGCCTTCAGGATCTAATTGTCTCTAGAAACTTCTCAGACACACCCAGAGGTGTGTTCCACCAATTCCCTAGGCAGTTCTTAATTTAATCAAGTTGATAATCAAAATTAACCATCGTAGGCCTTTGTGTACCTGGGTAAGGAATCTGGAGCATTTTGTTGTATTGCAGACATTATCCTAGCGAGAAGGGCTTTGTGTGTTTTGATGTGAAAAGAGTTTTTAAGTGTTCTTCACCCAGGATTCTTGGATGCATATGCAATTGCCTTAGCATTTAACAGTGTGGCTCTGCTTTGGCAAAATTCTCTTGGAATTTTTGAATGATGATTGAAAATTTGCCATTGAGGTTTCAGATGAGCTTAGATAAACTTTGAAACTCTACTAGAGATTCCTAATTCCTACTGTTGTATAAAATTATTAGCTGGCATGTGCTTTTGACTGTTCTAATGTCTCAGGAAGGAATTGTGGCTAACCCAGAAACCAAGACAGCTAGTGATTGCTTTTTTTAATGGCCAAATTCAGTCATGGGCTTCATGAAAACCCAACCTGGTTATACTGTCCAGCATAATCTGTAATGTTCCCCCTGCTTCCAGTTTGTCAGTAACTTTGTTTAGGTCTTCTTTGGGGTATTGGCATTCACATATTATTATAGCAAGTAAGTGAGCCTCCCAAAGAAATGGATCAACCAGGTGATTGCTTTTATTGAAAAGGGAGGTTAGGAAAATCAGAAGTATGGCTGGAGCAAAGTGACCACTCAGTGAGTGATTTCTTTGGTTCTTAGCTATATTGCCCATTAAAAAGAGATCAGTGAAATGGGAGGTTCAGTGGCTAGGTCCCTTCACTCTCACATAGGTCTTTTTGATGGATCTTTCTGCTTTGCTTTGTTAATACTTTTTAGGGTCTGTTGTTCTGCTGGAATTATTCCATATCCACCTCCCTGGATCGAGTCCCTTGTCTTGCTCTTTGGTCTCTCAGTGATCACTTGTCTATCCCATCCAATTCTAAGAGCATTCTCTTTCCTCAGTGAAACAAAACACATTCGTTCCATCCTTTAAATCTCCTGCTTGGAAGTATCTTGTGTCAAGTGTAGAGATGACTCTGACTTGGGCTCATGTGCCCTGTGGAGCCATATATGTGCATAGCTGTTTCTCATTTTCCTTCATTTAGAGGATGGGCTTCTTAGGGGAATATCATGAGCCTTTTCATCCTCTCCCAACAACAAACAGTGTTACACAACCAGGAGTAGTTGGCATATGTTGCCCTCATGTTCAATTTTCCTGAAAGAAGCTCCTTAATCCCCTGGATCATCATAACCTATTATTTATTAAATAACTTATGCTGTAGTGAATATGAACATGATGATTCTGTTGGGGAATAGATACCACGGTATGACTACTTGATTTTAAGAACAGCATAAAAGCAAATCTTGGAATGATATCTGCATTATCTAGAGTGATTTATTTTTTAAAGGTATTGTTTAAACTATCTGATGTGATGCATATTTAAATTATGTGACATATTTGATTTTGGAGTGTTGTGTTACAGTATTGACACTGGTTAATTGACACTGTGTGTGTTGTTGCTATAGCCACATACTTTGGTTCAAACAATGCTTTAGTCATAGCCCCTTTATTTACTTTTCATTTTTTTTCTACTTGGAAGTTATAGTGTCACGTATGGGGATATAGACTATACAGCATTTCTGTCAAACCTATTAATAAAGTTTAATATTCAGTATTACTCTCTTTTGTCTTTGCTTTTATAAAGGATTATATTTTAGTTTGTATACTCACATAAAATTTTGCCATATTCCCCCAGTCCTTTCATATTTTCATTTCATCATGGTGAGCATTTGCTTAGACTGGTATTGTGCTGGGCATTTTTGTGATATTACTGGAGATAAGCTAGAAGTTGATAAGCAATAGTTGTGAGTTGTGTAGGGTGAGCAGTAGTTGTGATTGTGTGTGACTATGCTAAGTACACCATGAATATTCATATTTCTAGTCCTCACACCCTATTAGAACAGGACCATCATGTCTTGATTTTACAAGTGGAAAAACTGACATCTAAAAACCTAAAAATGACAGGTCATTTGTCTAGAGTCACACATCTGTTCTGTACCCAGCCCTTCTTGACTTGTCTTTTCTTTCTTCATTCTGCTTTTTCATACTTATGGTGGAAAGACCCCAGTAAGCACTGCCTTTAGTAAAATAGACAATTTAAGCCAGTGTCAGCTAAGTGGCTCATGGATGGCGGCCTGTTTTAATAAAGTTTTATTGAAACAGAGCATGTTCATTTAGTTATGCATTATCTACATTTTTTTTTGCTTATTTTTATTTATTTATTTGAGAGTGACAGAGAGAGAGAGGGAGAGAGAGAGAGAGAGCGCGAGTGAGCGTGAATGGGTGCACCAGGGCTTCCAGCCACTGCAAACGAACTCCAGATGCATCCAGATCCTTGCGCATCTGGCCAATGTGGGTCCTGGGGAATCGAGCCTCGAACTGGGGTCCTTAGGCTTCACAGGCAAGTGCTACACTTTATGGTTGCTTTCATACTAGGAGGATGAGTAGTTGCAAACAGTAACTGGATAGTTCACGGAGCCTGATATAGTCACTGTCTGGCCTTTAAGAAAAAGTTGGCTAACCTCCATATTAAAGTAGCATGTGGGCTGGAGAGATGGCTTAGCGGTTAAGCGCTTGCCTATGAAGCCTAAGGACGCCGGTTCGAGGCTCGGTTCCCCAGGTCCCACGTTAGCCAGATGCACAAGGGGTCGCACGCATCTGGAGTTCGTTTGCAGAGGCTGGAAGCCCTGGTGCGCCCATTCTCTCTCTCCCTCTATCTGTCTTTCTCTCCGTGTCTGTTGCTCTCAAATAAATAAATAAATAAATAAATAAATAAATAAATAAATATTTTAAAGTAGCATGTGAGAGCAAGATATCACGGCACATGCCAATAATCCAGCACTTGGAAAGCTGAAGCAGGAAGACCAAGAGTTTGAGGCCAGCCTGGGCTACCTATTGAGACCCTCTATCATCAAGCCAAAGTAATACTGATTGCAAGAAATAATATCGATCTGATATTGCGTTTAAAATTTTTCCAGGCACTGAGGTGGTTGAATGTTTTATTTGGAAAGATCTCACTCTAACCTAGGCTAGCCTCAAATTTCTGGCAATCTGCTTGCCTCATGAGCGCTAAGACTAACAAGCTACCACGTTTGGCTTTCAGACATTGTAGTTCTGAAGTTTGGTCTTTAATCTTTTATTTATTTATTTAAGGGAGGGAAAGTCAGAGAGAATGGGTATGCCAGGGCCTCTTGCCACACTACACATGAACTCCAGACATATGTTCCTGTTTGTGCTTATGCCTTTATGTGGGTACTGGGGAATTAAGCCTAGACTGGTAGGCTTTGCAACCAAGCACCTTTAACTGCTAAGCCCTATCCCTACCTGCCAAGGTTTGGTTTTCATCAGCATGCCATCAAATTCTTACATTTGTCTTAAAAAGTAATGTGTAATATTGAGAAATATTTATTCTGTTCTTAGCTTTGTTACAATTTATATTTGAGAGAACTTTTTGGAATTCTTTATTCTGACTACAGTATAATTAATTTGGTTAAACTTCAATACTAAAGATTTTCATAAAAGCCTAACTGCTTTTTATTAGATGTGGCAGCCTGGATCAATGGGTAATTTTCTTTCTCTGTTATTGAAATATTTTCTCCATCTAGGTTTTTTGATGAAAATAAGCTTTTACATTTTGACAGGAAATTGTTTTCTTGAAGACCCATTCTTATAGGCTTGACCTGCATAGTACATCTTGCTGGAACCTGCCTTTCTGGCCAACATAACAGGAAAAACATTTGAGAAATAGAGGTGAAACTTGAAGCACGGAAGAGCTTGGATTTTTCTACCCATCTTAAACGTGCTTGTCTGTTTCATTTTCAAATCTTGATTGTGGACTGCTACAGTTTTCTTTTTATGTGTTTCTGGTGTTATACACGGCCTGGTAAATCCTAAGTGCTCAGGAAATGTTTGTTTATCTTGTGGGCTTGGCAGGAACATTTAGGAAGAAATGGATTTGCAGTGTGTAAGAAACTGTTGCTAAGCCACTTGGGAAAATGTGGGGACTCTGTCCCATGTTAATGTGATTATAGTCTGCTGGGTTAAGAGCTCACATAGAATAACCAAAGGAAGGAGGGAGGATGGAAGGAAGTAAGGGAAGGAGGGAGGGGAGAAGGGAAGAAGAGAGGGAGAGAGAGAAGGAAGGATGGAAGGAAGGAGGGAGGGAGGGAAGAGAGGGGAGGGGAGGGACAGAGACCCTTGGTTGGTAGTCTAGTTTTCTTGAAAGATCTTGAAAGATCAGGGTTATTAAAAGTAATTTATTGGGCTGGAGAGATGGCTTAGTGGTTAAGACACTTGCCTACAAATCCAAAGGACTGAGGTTCGGTTTCCCAAGACCCAAATAAGCCAGATGTATAAGGTGACACATGCATCTGGAGTTCATTTGCAGTGGCTGGAGGCTCTGTTGTGCCCATTCTCCCTCCCTCCTTCCTTCCATCTCTCTCTCTCTGTTTGTGTCTGACTCCTCTCAAATAAATAAATAAATTTTTTTTAAAAAGGAATTTGTTTAAGTCAGTGGTTTGAGGCAATATTTTTCCCAATATGGCTTACGTTGCACAAGAAGTAAGCATTAGGATTACATATATGTAGTAAGTAATAAGTATGTAGTAAGAATACATGAATAACACTGTGTTTCTGTTAGTTTTTCTATTGTCATTTTTGGTATGTTTTAAAATATATATAATAAAGAATGGAGGTGATTGTGTGTATAGTTTATAAACAAACCTGTGTAGGCTGGAAATAGAGACCAATAATTCTAGAAGGATAGTATAGTGGCTCAGCTGGTAGAGTCACAAACCCATTGTCTGCATCACCATGTGGCCTTGGCCAAAGTCTTGGCTTTATTCCCCAGTAGAGTGAGTACACAGGTTGCACCTGGACCACTGGTGGTTGTGAAGAGTTAATGGAGATAGAAAGTGCTTTGAATTCTCCTGGCACATGATATGTACTGCTATTTATGAAACTCTTTAGTTGAGGTATGTAATAAAAAAAAATAACTGGAGCTGGGCATGGTGGCACACACCTTTAATCCCAACACTTGGCCAAAGTCTTGGCTTTATTCCCCAGTAGAGTGAGTACACAGGTTGCACCTGGACCACTGGTGGTTGTGAAGAGTTAATGGAGATAGAAAGTGCTTTGAATTCTCCTGGCACATGATATGTACTGCTATTTATGAAACTCTTTAGTTGAGGTATGTAATAAAAAAAAATAACTGGAGCTGGGCATGGTGGCACACACCTTTAATCCCAACACTTGGGAGGCAGAGGTAGAAGGATTGCTGTGAGTTTGAGACTGGCCTGAGACTACATAGTGAATTTCAGGTCAGCCTAAGCTAGAGTGAAACCTTACCTCAAAGAAAGCCAAATAATAATGATGACGACAATAATAATAATTGGAGACTAAATAAAAATTAAGACTTCAGGATCAGTTTTTAGTTCAAATACAGACTTTCTTGCTTATAACTGTGAACAAGTTATTTACCCACTGAGAACATTGATTCCTTATCTGTAAATAGGTCTAGTAAAAATAATAGTGTACTTCACTGACCAGGGCACATACTTTAATATGTTTGTAGCTGGCTAAATATCTTTTGATGCATGATGTCATAAAGCTTATGAAGTAGTTTCCATATTATAAGATTCTTCTGAAGAATAAATGAGGAGATTGATGGGAAATGATTAGCATAATCTTTAGCATATAGAAGGTACTGTAAATATGAACTATTGTTATTAAGATATGTTAGCTTATGCATTATTCTGGAAAGGAAAGGGGAAAACAAAATGCAGTGATAATAAGGATGATTTTAGAGACCAACCCTTGTCATGACAAGGATTACAGATTTCCATGTGCACAGCTTTTAGAAGTCCTCCTGTGGTACCCAGCTGGAGAAACTGGGCAGCAATTTGATGTTATTCATACGTCTTTGTGAAGCATCCTTGTGTTGTGCTCTTGGTTTGTGTTACATAACGCTAAGGAGACAGTGCCAGCTCTTGTCAATCAGTAGAGTACTGGCATTATTAGTCTTGGCCAGGAGTTAACACCCGTGCTAAGGAAGTGACATATATAGGATACACCTGCTTTATTTACACATTCCTTGGTTTTGTTCAGTCCATAGAACCACCTCCTTCAACAATGGAAATGTATGAACATGAAATGGAAGTGGATGGATGTAGGATAGAACATAATGTGACCTATTTTCTTTGGCCAAGTAAACATTCTACCCTCCCCTACCTTTACTTCTTTCTATTAGAATTTGTCAGAATCTCTTATTTGGATCAGAAACCTATGATCTGCAATCCCTTTTCCAGTGCTAGATGGCGTTCTGTAGAGATGTCCAACGTCCGTGTATTGGGTCAGAAGCAAATATTCTCAGCTGTCACTTTGCATCAGCAGCCCTTGTGTTCAGAGCAGAGATGAATGCTTAGCATGGTGTACTGTGAGTGTTAGGTTGACCACTCTCAGATGAAGAACTGTCTTGGACAAAGCCCTTGGAAAGAGCAGTGCATTGTTCCTTGTACGGGGTAGCAGTAGGTTGTTGAGTAGCTTCTCCACTTACCCTCCCTCTTCCAGCAAGATGTACTATGTGTTTGAAACCACTAGGAAAACGTGTTTTCAGATGGATAGAGTCTCATGGGATCCAGGTGTCCACTGTTCTCACCTGAGAATATCCTGGGGTGTTGAGTAGTGGATCCCTCCACACTACCAGGAAAGGGTTTGGTTTAGACATAATTATGACAAGGTTTAGTGCTCTTGTTATTTGGGATGAAGAGTATGCAAGTACTTTGTGTATAATCCTTAGACATTTTACTTCTCATTTTGTTTGTTGTGGGTCTGTAGAATCAGTGTGGTCCTGAACAGCAGATTTTGGAAGTGATGGAGTCTTTCTACATTCCCTGAGATCAGCTTATTTATGGTTTTATTTTAGAATCAGAAAATATTGCACTAATGCTACCCCTGAACACCACTTTAGTTAACATTATGGGTGCCTGGAACACAGATCATGAAAGAAACAAAATGAATATCTGGGTAGTAATTCATAATGACTGGGTTTTGCAGGTTTTTTTTTTTTTTCTTCAAAGTCTATGCCACCTGGCTTCACGTGATCAGCCGTCTGCATTGCTGAGTCTAGAGTGAGACACCTAATTCCCTTCTGTTGCTCACTGGCTTTCTAATTTTCCCCCTGTGATCGTTGTTATAAAACCTAATTTCCAGGGGGGTCTTGTGAATCATATTAGTAGCTTTGTGTTATAATAGCAATTTTATATTGCATTGGTATTCATTTTCACTATTATAGAATAATCAAATCAGCACCTCTCTTATTATGCCGTCGAAATAGAAAATAATGGGGCAGTAATGTAAAACTGCTAATGTGATGAAACTCACTCATTGTGCCGGGGTAAGAATGTCCTCCTTTCTTGTTCCAGCTCACTTGAAACTGTGATTGAGGAAGGAGATGGAAAGCATTTCTATATCTGTGATAAGGCCCCGCATACATCCTTCGTCTGAATACGTAATTGTCTTTCGATGACTCGGGCTGCTTGCATACACACTTGGAGGCCCTTTGCTGGCACTGTGGCAATGCACTGGCAGTAGACATTCTGCATGGGCCAGTTCTGTACTGTGCTTTCTCTTTGAATCACGGGTAAATTTGATGGTTCTGCTTATAAAGGAACTACCGCACCCTCTCCTATGCTCAGCAAGGCCTTCATCTGCCTTTTCTTTTTCTTTTCTTCTTTTTTTTTTAAAATTTTTGCATAAAGAACACATTTAGGCTACATCGTTATAAGCGCCCGGAAGGTTCTGATTTGACAGGGATGTTGGGAGGCAGGTCAACTGACTGCCTAATGAAGATGAATGAAGAAAATTGCTGGGACCAGGATCATGCAGGGGGCTCCCAGCCCAGGTTGTTGGAAGTGTGATGGAATCTCATTGCTTCATTTATCAGTGTCATATTTGGGCTAAAAGTGAGCAGTATTGTTCTCATTTCTCCCAGATGGATAGGTCAACTTTAATATTTATTGCTCTTGTAGAACATTTGTTTGATGTATTTCCATTAGCTAGGCAATAATAGAAAAGCAGTGGAGAGAAACATAAAACAGTTCCCTTCCTATTCAGTTGAAATACAGCATACACTAATGTTAACTACGGCTCGAAGTGGCATTGATTCTCCCCACCCCTTTTTGGCTGATGACATGATTGTATATATTAAGGGGCCTCATGGACATAATGGGGAAGCAACCATGAATATAATATATATTGAGAGCAGCTGGTGGAGTATAAATTGTGTTGTCTCTTGATTTTCATGATTTGGTCATAGAGTTGGTGAATTTCTTTTGGCTGGATAGTCAATTCTTAGCCTAATGTCATATTTTAGAATGGGAATAATGTGCAATAGATCACATCAACCTCTGGGTTCTTCAGTGAGTCTCAATAGAGCTAGAATTTTCTTCATTTTAGAGAGCAAATTGTTTCTAGTCACTAAATAATGTTGATTTTTTTCTTTATATCTTTGTGGGAATAAATACCTTGTTACAAAAAGTTTTTTCCCATATGTTTTGAATATATTAAAGATCAGACCCTAAACATTCAGAAGCTGGTTCTGCATGGATAGCGAGTTTCCCATTTATTAGCTCAGGTTCACATTTTCCAGTCCTTTGAACACTGAGCCATGATTTTTCTAGCCTACAACAAACCTAGCTTTCTTTGTGAGTAGGTGTTGTCTTAAGTGCAAAGCAAACATCTTAGCCATATGTTTCTATAATTTAAATTAATTTGGTACAGTCATACTGTTAATCTTCAGTGACTTGTTGATTGGCATTTTGCAGACATATTTCTGGAAGGCTCCCAATACCATTTTCTGCAGCCTTTCTGGCGGGTAGCAAGGAGCAACATTTCCACAAATTGGAATCTTGTACAGCACTGGGAAGCGAGCCAAGATTTAAATTAGACAATAACCTCTGCTCTGTATATCGCTCCTATTCTTCAGCTGTAGGCAGAGTGATTTGTTTAATACAGTCAGCCCTGTAGCATATAATAGACTGATGTATGAGTCACTCCTTGGCAATGTGTGTTTCTTAAATTTATATAGATTGAACAACTGGTTGGTAATGTACTTAGTTACAGTTGTACAAACAATAACTATTAGCAGGGCTGAAGCAGGCCTGCCAGGGCTGTGCTGGGCTGGTGTTTGTGAGGATCCTGAGGTATGGCTGGTTTTCAGAATAATTCCCCTTTGGAGGATAAGGGACACTCCATTTCATAAACACGCGTGTGCTTTTTTAGCAAAGTAACCATAAAAGTTTTATGTTATAGTTTTCTGTTTCTCATTTGCTGTTGGGTGAAAATTGAATTGGGGACCCTAATTTGCTTCAAAATTAAACTAAACGTAAGTCTCCATTTGGGGCAAGATAATTTGGTTGTGGTTGTATGTGTGTGCATGTGTGTGTTTGAACATTTGCTTTTTCTTGTAAAAGAACACTGATGCAGATGCGGGTTTTCTCATTTTCTCCAGGTTCGACTGTGTCGCTGGTGTTAGCTGCTCCTATGTTGAAAGAGATCTTTCTGAACAACAAAGATCTTTTCTTAAGGGAAAAAAGCTTGTGCTCCAAGTTCAGTTCATGTTTATTTAAAAGATTAAAATCATTAGACCAGATCTCACTTTTTTTGTCCAAAAGAAAATTGATTTTGCTTCCCATAAAAGTGGGATCTGAAAGAGGATATTCAGGAATAGGCAAACAGAGGCGATGTAGAAATCTGTGAGCAACCGAACAAAGCAAATCTGTTTCTGCTGCCCAACATTGACTTAGTCTGGGTGTGAAAATTTCCCAACAGAATTGTCACCTGTCTGTAGAAAGTACTTTTCGTAAGACAAAGGGGATTATTTTGATCTGGAATGTTTTAATACTGTTTTTTTTTGGGGGGGGTGGTTTGGGAAGCTTTTTTTTTTTTATACCTCTGCCAACTGGAGCATTTATAAAACACCGTATTCTGTAAATATTGAACAATACAAAGACATCTTTCATAACAGTTTATAGTATGTTGCATGAGCTCAGTGGAAGCCAAGCAGTAGTTAGTGGCAAATGATATGCCAATCAAGAATGATTACTATGAGTGTAACCTGGGATAATGCAGCATCTTATCAGGAAGTGTCAATGTGATAGAAGCCAACTCTTTGTCTTTTAAAGTTAAGCTCTTGTTTGCCCTCAGTTAATTCTATCTCCCCAAGGCTCATTTGAATTGCAGAAAGGATAATCTGCTTGACAGTTTTATACATTTAAACAATCTTGATTATATGGTATTTTACATGTTTTTAAAGCTCTCAGCTCCTACTTTATGTAGGCTTTTAAAGAAGTCTTTACTCAGAACCGAGTGAGGGAAAACGATAGGTAGAATTTGATACTCCAGTGAGTAACATTCTGTGAAACTGGATAGGCTGTGTTCTGATCCCCTTGTGGACCTGGTGATCATATTTGATCATTGATGGGGGTGGGGAGTTGGGCAGGGCATTAGATGTACTCTCAATAGCTCGTCCCAAAACTCCAGTGAGAATACATCAAGTTTAACTGCACTGAGGTCGAGATTTAGAGATAATCTTCTACCCCCCATGACTTAATTTGAATACCTTCAAGATGGATTTTGATTAAGGATCAAAAGTCTTGCTGCAAGAATTTGGAGAATATCTGGGTATTAGCTGTTCTCTGAAATAGCATGGTTGTGCACATAAACTGTGGGCCATTAAGCGGTAGCCATCTGGTTTCAGGTCCTGGACCCACCACAGGTGCATGTGCTCTGACTTTTGAAAAAGAGACAAAATGTCTCTGGGAAGCTTCACCTCTACACATACGAGAAAATAATGCTTCCCCTGTAGGGTTAAGATCAAGGTAAAATGTTAGTGAGATGCCAATGGGTATCACTGTAGTTTATAGACTGACTTTTCAGTCAGTTAGTGATATTTGGAAAAGTTGCATCAGAATGATCACTTTCCTTTTTTTGGTAAATTACTTGATAATCACTACTGGAAAGTCACATGGCTATTCTTAGCCCTCAAAGACAGAAGTTTTGAAGCAAATGTAAGGCATTCAGGGATTGCATTTTGAGGAGATATAAAGCTCTTATCTGTTTCATGAAAGTCACCTGACAATGTTGTGGATGGGAAGGTGTTTTCTTGTGTCTCTCAGAAGCTCTTTGAAAATGGTCCACAAGTTTACCAGCAGTATTATCTCATTTTATAGGTGAGGAACTAAGAAGCCTGATAATGTAAGGGTGTTGTAAAGAGTTTGTATACAACTCAGCTGGTGGGTGGGATTTGAACCCTTGTCCCTTGATTTATATCCCCATGACCTTTCCAACTACAGCAGGCCACACTTCTATTTTGAGGTGACAAACTTCTTTATGGAAGACTGGTTTCATTCCCTGTAGGTAATGGTGTTGTAAATAAGCTAATTAAACCATCCTGCCATTTCATGTGGACACTTGTACTCTTTCACATGGCAGAGGTGGGCAGTTTGTCACAGGAAAGCCAAAAAGCTCCCAACACAGTATCCCTACCAGGCTGGTAAAGTAACTGCCTGTGATGTAAGAGTGTTGAATAAATATTGATTGACAGAGAGACTGGGTGATGTAACCAAATATAGGTGAGTTAGTTTAATATGGAAACGAACTAGGTAGTACTGAGAGGAGCTTTGACTGGGAGTATTTTTTTAAGATTAGAAAAAGTATTTTAACTATTTATTTATTTGCATGAAGAGACAGGTGGTGGTGGGGGGGGGGGGAGAGAAAGAGCATGCCATTGCCTCCAGCCACTGCAAATGAATTCCAGACACATGTGCCATTTTGGTCATCTGGCTTAAATGGATACTGGGGAATCAAACCTGGGTCATTAGGCTTTGAAGGCAAGTGTCTTAACTGCTGAAACATTTCTCCAACCCCTTGAATGGGAGTTTTAATTAGAGAGATGGACTTGGTGGGAGAATTGAAGGACAAGCAAAACACAGAGTGACTTAGGATGTGTAGGACAATCAAGATGCCCTCCAAAGTAGAGTAGAAGTGAATAAGTAGGAGATGGTGGCTCAGAGTTACCTAACAGTGGTAGCAGATGGTACCCACAACGTATTATCAGAGAAATGCAACAGAAGTATACCTCTTGTTCACTTACATAATTCCCTTACATAGTCAAGATTTTTCTGGTTGACATTGAGAAGGCTTAAGGCCATCCTTAAATGCCAACACTCAGCTTGGGTGGAAGGGGAAAGTGTTTTGGACCCAAAGTGAGATTCATATTTTTTGCTCACTTTACACCAGGTAAGAACTAGTTGCATGGCCCAGGCAATACTGAAGGGGCCTGGAGACAGTGAGAAGCCCTGTACTCCAGAAAGAGAAGCTGGACTTTACCGAACGTATTTAGCTATACCTGCCATAGGTGACGAGCAGATACATCTGCCATAATTAGAGGGTTCTTTGGGTGTGTGTGGGGGGGTGTTAAAGGAGGAAGAGATGACAAAATTCCTCTTACAATTGTGGGTGAAAGGGAAGTGTTGGATGATCAGCCAGAAGATATCTGTTCTCCAAGATATAAAATTGGAGCTTTTATCAATATTGGAGGAGATACATGTCTAACAAGCATTTGCCCATGGGGAGAATGACAAATAGCCAAGGAGGGTTTCATGTGTTGACGCTGAACATCAGGGGTGTGTTGGCACCTAGGGAGCTGCTTCAACGGGCTGCAGTTTGGGTAATAATTACCACCTTCTTTCAATATCAAGCAGGATGCTGAGGCTGGAGAGATGGCTCAATGTTTTAAGATCGTGCCTGCAAAACCTAAGGACCCAGGTTCAATTCCCCAGTATCCACATAAAGCCAGGTGCACAAAGTGGCACATGCATCAGGAGTTCACTTGCAATGGCTAGAGGCCCTGGCATGCCCATTGTCTCTCTATCTGTCCCCTATCTCTCAATATCTGTCTCCTCTTTGTCTCTGTCAAATAAATCAATAAATAAATGAATAAACAAATAAATATATAAATTTTAAAAAGGAGAAGGCTGTAGGAAAGGTGCTGTTTCAAAAGGGAGACTTAAGTTGGCAAGTTCTGGAAACAAGGCAGTTTTTAGGAAGCTAAAGAAGGTATTAAAATCCGGGAGTGGTGGTGCATGCCTTTAATCCCAGCACTCCAGCACTTGGGAGGCTGGGGTAGGAGGATCACTGTGAGTTCGAGGCCATCCTGAGACTACATAATGAGTTCCAGGTCAGCCTGGACTAGAGTGATACCCTACCTGGTGTTGGGGGGGGGGGAGGGAAACAAAAAGAAGGCATTAAAGAAGTTTTCTTGTGAGAAAAGAGGACACATGAGAGTATTTGGGCTTATCAACTATTTATAACCAGTCATCTCTCTTTCTTCTTGCCAGTAGATAAGTCTCTTCAGGCATACTTGGTATAAAATGCACTTTATTGCTTTTCATCAGCTGGTCGTTTATTTATCCATTTATTTTTTAACCTCTCCTGGGAACTTAACCATTACTACTTTCATTTTATGGTTCAGTTTATAGACATGCTGAACCTGAATAAAAACTGGAGCACTCACTTTTTCAGAGAGCTAGGTTTTGAGAGGAGCAGGTTGAGGCATATGCGACAGCCCGAGTGTATCTGTGTGGGAATGGGGGTAATGGCTATGCCTGTGGACATATGAGTGCAAGCTGCACTGTTACTCAGTGTCCTCTAATGTCTGCTTCCCACTTGCACTTTAGTTTGTAGAATTTTATTATTATTATTACTATCAGAGACAGGGTATCAGTATGTAGCTCAGGCTGGCCTCAACCTTACAATCCTCTGGTCTCTGCCTCCTGAGGGCTTGGTTTATGAGTGTGAGCCACACGCTTACCTATACAAGTTGTTTTGAAATATATGTCCCCAGATACCTTTGTCCCACTTATAAGTCACTGGTTCCAGACATTTACTCCTCCCAGGACTGGAGTGGAGCCCATGTATTAATATTGACTAGGCAGAGGAAAGCAACGCCACATGCTCACTCTGTGATCAGTGAAAGTACAAAGTCCACACTCGTTTCACTTGTGAATGTGAAGGGAAACCCACCTGTTTTGCCTTCATAAAAAAAAGTCTTTTGATCTGCCTGTTCCAGAAAGTAAGCTGGGATGACCTTTTTGCTTGTTTTTTTTTTTTTTTTCAAATCTATCTTGTGCCTCATGAAAACAAAGTTGGGAGTTGAGAGTCTTCTGTTGAGAGGAAAAACAAGAGAGGCTTTCATCATCCTACAAACCAGAAATAAAGATAGGGCCTTTTATTTTTCTTATCATACCTGACAACACCTGTTAAGGTTTGGAACCCTGACTAAATTGGAGAAGGGAGAATAAATTAATTTTGACTGGCTATCCACCTTGGATCCCAGATTTGGTATGAACATTTAGTTTCTCATGAATGTGTTATATGGAAAGGAAAGTGAAGGGATATATTTATTTGTGATTAGGAAAGTACCGAGCACATCCTGAAGAAATTTCCCAAGGTTAGGGAATTGTACAGTGGGTCAGCTCTTGCTGTGCATATGGGAGGGTCTGAGAGGGCCTGTAGATCATCTAAAAGTTGGAGTCACCCCAGTCCACTGGGGAATAGAGACAAAAGAATCTTTGGTACTCCCTGGTCAATCAGTGCTGACTAAAAAAGTGGCAGCTCCAGTCTCAATTAGAGACTTCTTCTCAAGGAAAAATAACACGATATAGGGAAGGACACCCAGGATTCACTTCCGGCCTCCATGGGTGCTCACAGACTCTAGAGTGTGCACATCTGCATGCATGTGCATACAGTATACATTTGCATACCAACCCTCACAAGTTTCCCACACATTGCCAAGTTACTTGATATTAAAATATGTTGTATCCACTCATTTAAGAGCCATAATTTATTTGGTCAGGAACAATGGGAAGAGTCACATTACAAGGTCAGCCCTTGGGATTGGGGTCCTCAAAAGTCAGTTGCATCATATTTCTCCTAGTTGGCAGCTTGGCACGTGGCCACAGGTGCCTTCTTTCATATGAAGCTTCAGAAAAATTATAGTGGGGTATTGAAACATATTGATCTGTCATCTTCTGGTCTTTGCTGTGAGATTCCAAACAAAGTATTTATCCTCCACTTTGCCCTTCCCAGATATGGACATGACACTGTTAACTTCTCTCACAAGGTCAGCTGTCCATTTTACACGACATATTTAGCACTTATATGTTGTATAGAGTGTGTCTCACATTGTGAATGAAAGACTGAACAAATAGGGCATTTAAATGTAGTCAATGGGTGGGACAAAGAGACCAGCCAAATAATGACACAAATACATGTCAAATTATATCTTTGAAGGCTAAACAAGTTTTTATATACCGGCATATCAGCACTCAATAAATTGAGCTCATGCAATAAGTATCCCACAACAATTCCTGTAGGTGACATTTCCAAATTTAACAGACAACACATTCCTCTCATTTTTTGGGGCACATATTTGAGAGCATGTTGAGTCTTCAGTATGAGGGCATGCCTCGTGCAGGAGCCCCAAGCTAGCCAAAGAGAAAGACAAATGAATCACATTCCCAAATGGAAGCACCTGGGTATAGAAAGGAGATGATCATTAGGCAGCCAGAAGAAAGGCACAGAACAAAGCAGTGAAGGATTATGGGAATAGAAGTGATGTGGATGACAAAAAGGGAGAGATGCTGGGTAGATAAGGTAAATGCATGTTTTGCCAAATCAGGAGAGAACTTTGTGATCAGTAGGCTATGGACTACCATTACAAGATATTAAGTCTGACAGTGATAGACAGGTATGAGCAGATTTCCAGGCTAGAAGGCCAGCCCTACTAAGAACGGACTAAGGAAATTAGCCTGTGGCTATGCTATGGCATGGTACTTTTTTTTTTTTTTTAAATCACATTTTAGAAGGTCATGCCGAGGAAAGTGATCACAGAATATCTTGAAAAATACACTGTGTACACTTTGATTCGAGCTTTTCTTTAAAGTTTATATACATCATAGAGAGGTGACATGAGGGAAAAGATAGGTAGAAATGCTGAGAGAAAGTACAGATGGGAAGGTTTATGCCAAAATATTAAGTGTTCGTATTGGGACGGGGTGAACGTGCTTTTCAATAGTTTGTAGCACACTAAAGTATTATTTAAAGATGAAACAAAAGTACTTCCATTTGCAATGCGCAAGATGGATTAGAAGATGAGAAGCTGGGATGTGGGGGTAGGTTAGGATGGGCAGTGCAATTAGGAATGAAAGAGCCATCCAGTGGCATGCACCTGTGCACCTCCACACTCAGGAGACTAAGGCCTGGGCTACCGGGTGAGACCCTGTCTCAGCAAACCAAATAGGCAAAAGACAAAATAGAAATGAGGGATGTAGGGGTTGGGGATTTACTTGCTGGAAGAGTGCATGTTTGTATATAATAAGTACAAGACCCTCAGTTTAGTCCTCAGCACCAGAAAAAGAAGAGAGAAATGAGGGATGTTTGTGTCATTGGCAAAGACCCTGCAGGACAAGAGAGGATGGCACGTGGTTTGGAATGGGACACTTCATAGATAATAATAGGTTGCTTGAGAAGAGCACTCCTAAGGCCAATTAAAAAAATAAAAAGCCTGGTGGGCTGCAGAGAATCTAAGACTCCTGTCATGATGCTCAGGAGTTGGACCTGGTTACAACCTGGTGTAACAGTTATGTAGACTGGTCCATGGTGCTGCTTGCTGGTTGATGCATCAGGAAGTGAATAACCAGAGCCTGTGTTAAGAGCAAACTGGGAGGCTTGCAGGGGCCACGGGAACACTGACCTACTACTAATAAGTAGGAGACTTGCTAAAAGGAAGAGGTTGGAAGTGTCCGAGGAGGAAAGGTAATCCTTGGAGACGGAGATGCTATGAGGAAGTAGACATGGGATTAGGTAATTAAGAGTTCCCAGGAGATTTAATGATAGCAACTCATTACATACAGGGAGGTAGAGGGAGGCTTCTGGAGTGACGAAACATTGCAGAGCTGGAAAGAAGTGAGCAGAGCTGAAAGATGGATTTGAAAGATAGCTAAGTTTTATGCCACTACATTTTCATTGCGTGTTTTGTTGTTTTTGAGACAGGGTCTTATGCTATAGCTCAGACTGACCTGGTACTTGCCAGGTAGCCAAGGCTGGCCTTGAATTTAGGACAACTCTGCCTTAGCTGCCCAGGTTCTAAGGTTGAAGGCATGAGCCATAATGGTTAGACATTGCATCTTTAAGAGAAATGAGATTTGAACACTATGATATACCACAGGAGGAAACAGTAGAGTGGAGAAAGCTTCAGAGAGTCATGTGAGAAGTGATCTGTTAGGCTAGCTGTAGATGAGGTGAGGTGGAGATCACAGGCAGAAAGCATGTGTTTTCCTGAACAAGGGCAATTCAAGTCTCCATGCCTGATTGTGCTGCCTGGATGAGAAACAGAATTCTTCAGTGTCGGGATGATTAACAACTGAGAGGAATAAATGCCAGTCATGCTCCTGTGGGAGCTACAACTGAGTCACAAGGGATTGCTGAGTACTGGAGAAGCTTGCCTGAGATCAGAAACTTCAGAAGAAGAAGACTGAGCCTGTAGAGAGATGCAAATTTTTAGGTGTGACCAAGACTTAGTAACTATGTATATGCATGTTTTTGTGTGTACACCATAGTAACTGTGTGTGTATGTATACTATTCCATGATAGCTCAGTAGTCATTTGTTGAATAATCTAGTTGTAGATTTGCAAACAATTTTTTTTGTTTGCTTCCTGGAATCCAAACAATATATTGTGAAGCTTTGACTCCTTTTCCTTGTTATACTTAGTGCGATCTTTGCTTTCTTTTTCCACAGTTGGTATTTCCTCTTCCAGCACAAACATTACAAATTCATACAAGGATGAAACATGAAATCAAAATACTTACTATGAGCCTTCCATGGCTGAAACATTGCACTTTGTCAGTGCTCAGAAGAGTCCAGGCCAAGGTGGTCCTTGCTCCTAACTTCCAGTGTGGGGAATGGGACAGTGGGATATAGCCTAGGAAAAGTTGGGTGTCATAAAAGAGAGGGAAAGGAAGAGCTTTGGAGATTCCTAGCAACAGGAGAGCCACTCTAATGACCTGAGCTGCAAGTGTGTTCTGCAATAAAGGAGGTGGCTCACAATGACTGTGATGGATTCAAGGACCATCCATAGCAGGCCATAGTGGGACCAGAGGTGTGTGGGAATGAGAGAAGAGAACACATTCCACTTGGCAGGAATAACTGCAGTTGAGGGAGTGTGGGATGTATTCAAGCATTAATATTAAAGCCAGTCAGTTGGTCTGCTTATCTGAATGTGTTTCTGCAGAAATATAGAGAAAGCTGTCAATAGTGATGCCATGTTATGAGCCTTTAGGACAGCTGAGGTCGTTAAAGTCCCTGAAAATGGCTACAATACCTAATAAGACTTAATTTTAATGTGACTTATTCTCAGCTTACTGAAAGCTAAGAGTTAATAAATTACATGTACTTTTTTAAACTCACATTAATGCTAAGTTATCCAGAGCATGCTGTCAGTGAGTTGTCCTTTTCAGACTTGAGCCCTGGAAAGTTTTCTTTTTGATACTTTAATGGAGACAAGACCTTGTGTGAAAGGGAAAGAGATTCGCTGTGGGTGAATTTTGTAATTTTGTTCTTGATACATATCAGAATTGGAAACAGTCAACTCTCTTTTTCCTGCTAGTCAGTTGATGTTTGATTCCAAAAATTGTAGGCTTGTAAGAGTTCTCTTTGCTCCATGAAACAAAACTATCAGTTTAAAAGTGCCCCAATATCAACATTTATCAAAGCCAAATTTCTTTGTGAGAAATGGTTTCAAGTATTATTAGAAGTTTCCCCAAATGTCCAGTTAACATTTTATGTATTAACATTAACTCTAAAAGCTGGTCTGATATATTCGTTTTCATTCTCCTGTTTCCTCTGCATGCTCATCCCTCCCTTGCTTCTTCCTCTTTTTGTGATATGGAGATGTGGGTCAACAGCTGTTTCATGCCTACAAATTTGTTGTCATGGAGGCGGAGACCTTTAGTCAGTGTCAGTTTCTTAGTGACGTGTCTTGACAATCTTTCATACTTAAAGGATGTGCAGGTATGAAACTAGTGACTGGAGGTATTTCTTGCTTGGAACTTGTGTTTAATTTTGAATTATCCTTGCTTTAGAATTATTAAGTCCTGAGGTAAAATTGATCTACATAACCTTATGATATGTTATGTTTCCTAGCAGTGGAAGGTACAAGGAAAGCTTGTTTTTCTCTTAATCAAATAAAGTGGGACCAGGCTGGAGGGATGGCTTAGTTGTCAAGGTGCTTGCCTGCAAAGCCAAACTACCCAGGTTCGCTTCCCCAGGACCCATATTAGCCAGATGCACATGGGGACGCACGCATCTGGAGTTCATTTGCAGTGGCTGGATGCCCTGGTTGGCCCATTCTCTCTCTCTCCGTTAAATGAATAAGTAAATAAATAAAAATATTAAAAAATATAAAGTGTGACTTCTTCCCTTCTTCTTTTTTTTGGGGGGGGTCAGGAAGGGGGTAGGACCTTGCACTACCCCAGACTGATCTGGAATTCACTATGTACTTTCAGGGTGGCCTTAAACTAATGGCAACCCTCCTCCTGCCTCCCAAGTGCTGGGATTAAAGGCCACCATGGTTGGCTCCATTTTTTAATTTTATTTGTCATCTGTGATTCAACTTCCCTGGGATCCTTTATTAGATCAACATCTAGGTCCTGAAATACTGCTGTACTTCTTCTAGTTCAGTCCCATTTACATTTGTGATTTCATTTATAACCCTGTCCCAATGGGTATTGCAAAGACTTTAACATAGAAAAGTTTGTCTCTTTTAGAGCTTTTCAACACAGACATTTCCTGTACCCTCAGTCCTAGTGTGTTTAAAATGCACTTATGATTCAGCCCATACCAGAAAGGCTGGTTTTAGGAAGGTCTTCCTGACAGTCCCTCTTGTCCACCTCTCTTAAGTCCTAGTCAGGTCCTGAGGAAATGCCCTTAAGAAAATTTCTGAAATCCCATCTTACTCCCCTCTACCTTGCTACTGCCTAAGCTTGTGTTCCAGTGATCTGTTGCACTGTTTTCCTGGCTAGTCTCATTCACTTTCTTCTTTTTCTCCTTCTGCTCCCCATTCATTCATTTGACAAATTTTCTTACTGCCTTGTTTCTCTACCAGCCTGGCTGCCCACAGACCAAACCACCTTTCGGGTCTCATATTGTATTGTCAGACCTGTAGCAAACTTGTTAGCACACAGGGGTGAACTTGGAATGTATGCGTTGTCAGGATGAGGAAATGAAGGGCTGGTAGAATCTAATGTTTGCCATTTGCTATCTTTAGGATTTGTGTTTACTTATATGTTTTATGCTGATAGAGGTTCAGGAAACCCTCCCTGAACATTTCCACTGTAAATATGTGTTTATCTGATGACGGTAGTAGTCAATGCTAATTTTACAAAGCAGAGAGCACAGAAAAACAAGAAGGGAACAAAAGTAAATCAATGTTCATAGTTTTGAAGCCTGGATTTCTGTTATACCATGACCATTTTCCTCTGTCATTCAAACTTTTAGAATGATTTAGAATAAACCGACACACTGAAAACATAAACCTTTCTAGAATGTTTATCTTTGATGCAAAAAGGAGAGAGAGAAAGAAAGAGGGGGGGGAGGGAGAGAGAGAGAGAGAGAGAGAGAGAGAGAGAGAGAGAGAGAGAGGGAGAGGGAGAGGGAGAGAGGGAGAGAGGGAAAGGATTCTGGGAAAATACCTTGTTTAAAAGAGACTTCTTGGGCTGGAGAGATGGCTTAGCAGTTAAGGCATTTGCCTGCAAAGCCAAAGGACCTCGGTTCAATTCTCCAGGACCCACGTAAGCCAGATGCCCAAGGTGGCGTGTGTGTCTGGAGTTCGTTTGCAGTGGCTCGAGGCCCTGGCGCTCATTCTCTCTCTCTTTCTCTGTCTACCTCTTTCTCTCAAATAAACAAATCACTTAAAAATATTTAAAAAAGAGAGTCTGCTTCACAGTATTGTACACCATAGGTTTAGTAAACTTTTGGCTCTGTTTAGAATATATCACATTATGATTAGTGTCAAAAGTAGTTTTCTGCTTCAATGGTTATTGTTTTCTAAAACTCCATGTTATTACCTAGACCTTGTGCCAGCTTTCTCAAGGCTAGTTTGGAAATTCCTTGGGCAATATTTGTCACAGAGTCACACTGTATACACTGCTAGGTAACCACGCGCTTTAGGTTCTCCCTCTAGGAATTAAATCTGGTCTCCTTGTATTTTAAAGTTACTCTGTGTTTGACTTTTTTTGTTTTTGTTTTTTGAGTTTGGGTCTTGCTCTAGACCAGGCTGACCTGGAATTCACTCTGTAGTCTCAGGATGGCCTTGACCTCATGATGATCCTCCTACCTCTGCCTCCTGAGTGCTGGGATTAAAGGCATGTGCCACCATGCCTGGCTAATTTGTATTTTTAAAAACTTACTTATTTTAGAGAGAGAAATAGGCAGGGAGAGAAGAAGAGAGAGAGAGAATGGGTGCACCAGGGCTTCCAGTCATTGCAAAGGAACTCCAGATGTGTGTGCCCCCTTGTGCATCTGGCTTATGTGGGTACTAGGAAATCAAACCTGGGTCCTTTGGCTTTGTAGGCAAGCACTTTAACTGCAAAGCCATCTCTCCAGCCCCTAATGTGAACTTTTAAAAATGCCATGGGGCTGTGGAGATGGCTTAGATGGCCTGCCAAGCCTAAGGACCATGGATTTGATTCCCCAGTACCCATGTAAGTTAGATGCACAAAGTGGTGCATGTATCTAGAGCAATCACTGGAGGCCCTGGCACACCCATTCTCTCTTTCTCTCAAATAAATAAGTGAAATATTTTAAAAGTGCTCCATCTGGTAGAGAAAGTCCTTTTAACATCGTGCCCAACAGAGATACCTCGGCACATGAGGGTTTCATTGTTGCCCTTATTGTGCAAAGGTCTGTGAACAGTGCTGGAAGGAGCAGATTTCACCCTTTCTGCTTCTCTCTCAGTATGGCATACGTGTGTGTGTTTTCAGTTATGTATTTCAGTAGTCAGTTTCACAATCTTTTTAAAGTCATTAAAACATGCCAGCATGCCACTGTGGGTGACAGGCAGCCCTCCTGAGGGTGTGGCTTGTCAGCAGGAGTGTATTTTTGGAAGGGAGTGTTTGGTACAGTAGAGAAAGGAGCGGCTTATGGTCAGTGCCAGATGGACGTCCCTCATGGAATCTGTTACTAATCCCAGGGCCCCTATTAGATGGGGTTTATTTTCAATATTAATCTCGATATGAAGGCAGCTGCAGTTCTTAAAAAAATCATACCTTTTACTTATTTTTGTTATGGCCAAAGAAATTTATAGGTTGGCTTTACAGATGACTTCTATTTTTCCCCTCAGTTATTAGCCAGCACTATAGAATGTGCAGTAATTTTTTTCCTAGGTGCCATATAGATGCTTCCACTAGTCACCGTGAGAAAAAGAATTTTGTTAGGAATAAGAGGAGTCAGTGTCAGGTTGTTAATGTGCCACATTGCATAGAAATCATTGTAAATAAGGTGCTAACATTTTACTTCAGAACCAAGTAGCTGCCTTTGTTTCTTAAGTGGAATTTCCTTCCTAATATATATCACCATAACTGTGGTATGTAAAGAGGGCTAATAAATTTGTAGATGATATCGACAGTCTTGAGTGCAAACACAGATGCACCAGTAGCTCTTTGTAACTGCTCTGTGAGTTTTATATCTGTTTTTCTTCCCTTTGGTCACTTTTGTGTTGATGACTAATAATTTGCTTCAGTACAGTTGAATCACTCTGATGGAATCTAATTTGGTTTTTGCTGAAGTGAGAAAAACTTGATACCTGATTTAAGAAGAGGTACTTCCAAATCGCTGTATAATCACATCCTTTAAATTCATATAAGGAAATGTTAAGGTAATCTCTAATGCATTTGTGTACAGCAACCAGGACCTCAAGAAGACAATATCTCACTTCTTTAGAAATGCTTACATTCATGACTATTTGTGTAAAATGATTAAAAAAAAATCTGAGCCATGAACCAGATTGGCATGGACATCTTGACGGAATCCCAATATTTGTCTACAAGATGAAAGCCCATGGCCCTACTTGGAAGAGATTTTATTTTATGGTGATTAAGAAATCACTAGCTCATACACTAATTAAAGTATAGTTTCATGTATGAAGTCTTCCTTTTACAATAAATATAAGATATAAAATCTTAACTCACATATTTTAGAATAGTTGGAGAGCACTGATTTCCACCCATCTTTCCTAAGACTGACTTAAAAGTGAGTTTTAAGCCTCCTGTGAGCCCTTTCCAACTAAAAGATTATAGATAGAAGAACATTGCTGGTGAAATACAGAGAAGAAATACACACTATACCATCACCCATCTGGTAAAAAGTTGTCCCTGCAGAATTTGAGTCATCATAAAATCATAGAAAAAATGTTTATAATCAAGGAATTCTCGCTGTGTGAGCAAAAGTGCTCCGTTACTGTGCTGTAAAACACTAGTCCCCAGGTTTCTATGGTCAAGTCAATACCCGTAGTTGCTTAGATGCTTATCATTTCTTAGCAAGATGATAGATGGGAGTGAATAGACATCCCAAGACCTCAGGCAGTCCGATTGGGTGTAAATGATTGTCTATCATTCCCTGTGATATATGCTTATGACCTTATCACTGATGATTGTTCAGTGAAGGGCTTTGGTTTATCAACTGTGATTAAGACTGAGAAATAAACATGTTAATTCCCTTATAATACTTCAGGAGGAATTTATAGACTTATTGACCTTAAAAACTTAAGTGTAAGCCTTAGAAAACTGTTTGTATGTCTTGATTTATTCTCAATAGGAAGAAAAAAGAGCAGCAGAGTATTTAAATGCATAGGAAGTGCACAGCTAACAATGAACTCATTAATACAGATTTGAAATACGTACCTTGATGGAATCAGTAATCTTGATGAGTAGTGATACCCAAAGTTGGTGCCATGCCATGCCTGCATGAAGAGTGTAAAAGCAATGGTGCTATAGTACTTACATTTTTAAGATACTTTAATCTTTTATTTATGCTTAATGTATGGCTTGATCTGGGTTTCTTGGTCTCTCTTGTCATGTGGACAAGGTAGTACTTTGTTGTGGAGGCAGCCCCAGGCAATGGAGACTGTTCAGTAGCACCCTTGGTCTCTGCCTTTTGCAGGATAGATACGCTCCCTCAGTCTTGATGTTAGAAACTCTCTCTGGGCATCATGCCACTTCCTCTGGGGAACATAATTGCCCCTGGTTGAGAATTTTGGGTCTACGTATTTATATCCTTATTGTTATCTATATGATAGCATGTTTGTTTTAGGCAGCTGGTCCCAATTGTGGTTGAAGAGCATTACATCTTCTATTGTAGAGATCAATGAATGGGATAGACGATGATGTTTGGCTTGGATCTCTACTAGATCATAACTTGAAGGATTGGAAATACATATATTTTTATCATATGTTGGTGGTAGAGTTTTGTGACTGAACTGAAGAAATTTTGTAATTAGTTAAAAGGTTTTCATTTTAAAATGTTGAGGAACATTTTACTTAGTTTGTTAGGATTTTTACAAAATATATTTGAAACTTCATGTTGTAAAATAAGTGCCCTGGAGTCTTACCAAGGGTATTCAGTATAAATATGTCATGTCATTAGAGACCTTAGTTTGTTTTCAGCAGAAAGTCTCGAAGGTCCTTAATCATTTGACTGCAGCAAGAACTACAAAGTCTGACAGTACAAGGAAAATAACTCAGATTTTATCTTATATGACTTTTCCTTTCTATTTTGTTTCAAGGCTTTGGCAAGCCATAATAGCAGTGGTTCACCTGACTTTGATGTAGACTGACTCATACTCATCATTTGATAGAAATGGGAAAATCATAAATGACTTAGTAATATATCTCTAACCACACTGGAACATCCAGTTGCAAGTTCCCCAGGGCTGATCCTGAGGCAGGGACATCCTCAGTAGAGGACTTTCTGTGTTCCTGGCTCTGGTGGGCATAATCTCTGCCGCCAAAGGAGTCTAGCAGAGAGACAGACATTGAAGTAGATCATTTTAACACAGTGTAGAGTGAGGCACCGGTTGCCTCGGAGCTCTCAGGAGAAGAGTCCAGTCTAGTCAAGAGCAGGGATGATGGCACCATGAGTACTTTATCCAAAGAGCAGTTTCCTCATCATCTTGAAGGTGATGCCTACTGCATGCATTGGTGGAACCACTTATTATTGTTAACTAATTATTACCATGCACATGAGAGGTGACTTGTTATTCCTCCCAGGGATATTAGACTTGATCACAAATTCTAAATTCTAAATTCTAAAATCCAAGGGTTAGGCTACTATACTGTGTTAGAAATTTGCATATAAGTACCACATCTTTTGGACAACACCAAAGGAGTCTGTCTGGTTCTTCTAGCAAAAACAGACAAAATAGATCCCTATACCTTTGGGACTAAGGACCATGTTTTGCTGTCACTTGAGCGATTCACACAAGAACTAAAACAGACCATACACATTCCTCTTGTATTTTTCTGTTATTGAATAAGAGATGCTAACGTATTTGCCAAACGCCATAGAAGATTATCAGAAGAGATGTTACGCTCCTCCCCACCCCACTTTTCTTCCTTAAGGTAGGGTCTTGTTCTGTAGCCCAGACTGGGTTGCCTCTAGCAGTCCTCCTGTGCCAGCCTACTGAGTAGTGGTGGTGGAGGGCAGTTACAGGTATGCCACCATGCCTGGTAGAGTGTTCCTTTCCTCTCCTCTTCTGGAAATTATACTCTGCAGGTTGTCGTCTGCTGCTGTGGGCAGGAGTTTCTTCCTGTGTTCAGACTTTTTCCCACCTACGGGCATGCACCTGTCCCCTTTCATCTGTGAACAAGTTCAGGCAAGCCTCTCAGTTCCGTCTACATGTGCTGGTGCCCATGCCCATGCTTCTGCTGTCTTCTGTGCTGTGAATGCTCTGTCCCATTTTTTTGCTCTGTCTACCCCACCCTCTCGTATGGCATTATGCCTCTGCCCAAGCACATTTCTCTACCCATGTGCCACTGTGCTGTCATTTCCTCCTCAAGTCCCTACCCGTCCCTTGAGACCTCCCTCAGATGATGCTACTGACTTCAGACCTGTTGACTTTCTAGGAAGAGAACTTTGCATATATCCCTAGGGAAGCCCCTTCCATGTAGAGTTACATATTTTCCCATTAGACTGCTTGCTGGGTAGAATACAAAACTCACGCGCCTGTCACTTTGTCCTTGATTTGTTTAATGTGTGTGTGTGTGTGTGTGTGTGTGTGTGTGTGTGTGTGTGTACACACACACGTGCATTTGTGTGCTCATGTTCTTATTAGTGTGGGTACATGTCCACATATGGGCAAGTGCAAGTGGCGGTCAGAGGTTGATGTTGTATGCCTTCCTCAACATCTCTCAACCTTGATTGCAGGAATGGGATCTCTCCTTGAAGCAGGAGCTCTCTGATTTGGCTAACTTAGCTAGCCAGCTTGTTCCTGGGCAAGCGCTGGGATTACAGGTGGGCTCCCACACCACCCAGCATTTATATGAATGCTGGGGATTTTCCAGTCCTCAGGCTTGCATAGCAAGCACTGTACCCACTGAGTCATCTCCCTAGCTCCTCTGTCTTTCATATAATGGACTTCTAATAAATACTTTACAAAGTGTTTGAATGACCTTTATTTTTTCTGATTACTGCATTCTCTCTTCCAAGGCTTCTCATCCTCAGTGGCCCCTTTGTCCTGAGACCCTTTGCACTGTCTTGCTTCTCCTTACACAGGCCACTCTCGTAAGATACTGTCCTTTCTTCTCTAGAAATGAGGAAACAAGTCCAGAAAGGTAAGGACACAATTTACCTGTTAATATCCAGCTTAAAGTGGCAGAGCTGGAATTTGAACTGGGATCTCTCTAGCTCGCCCATTGACTCACACATTCACACATGTGCTATACTGAACAGCTTGTCCAATGGCCATAGGAAATATCACTGAACCAAAGGAATCCATTGTTGCTGTGGAATCCCATTGAAAAGCTAGCCTGTGATGAGTGGCATTGCAGCTCCCATGAAACAGAGCCCAGGACAGGTGCGTTAGGAGGAGACTTAAGAAGGACCATGCTTATCATTTTAGCTAGCTGATCTGGAGAAGCCTCTCCAGTGAGGAGACATTAGGCAGAAACCTACATCAAGTAAGAGGGGTGAGTGTTCCAGGCAAGGAGAGCAGCTAATGTAACGGCCCAGGCAAAGGACTGAGGAGCAATCAGGGCAGTGTAGCTGGAGCCTGTTGGCAAGAGCACCCTTCTTAGGATGTTTTAGAGGGCTTCAGCAGCCAGATTGTGTGTAAGGACTTGTCACCCTGAAAAGGGATTGCATTTTTTTTTCTTTTAAATAGTTTTAGTTATTGGAAAAAGAGAGAGATAGAGAGATTGAGAGGGAGAGAGAGAGAGAGAGAGAGAGAGAGAGAGAGAGAGGAGAGAGAGAGAGGCATATAGAAAGAATGGGCATGCCAGGGCTTTCAGCTGCTGCAAACAAATTTCAGACATATACATTACCTTGTGTGTCTTTCTTATGTCAGTACTGGGGAATCAAATTTGGGTCCTTAGCCTTTGTAGCAAGCACCTTAACCACTGAGCAACCTCTCCAGGTCAGAAATTGCATTTTACTCTGAATCCCATAGGAAGCCACTGGAGGTCTGCATTAGTAAGTGTCCCCCTATATGGCAGAGGTCTGTGAAACTGACAGACTTGGTCTGTTTTGGTTTCTGCAAGGCTTGTTGGCTACTGATGTGATGAAGACTTTGTATATGTAAGCCCATCACACCTCTTTATCTGTCTCTGAAGAGAAATAGCAACAGTCCTCAGATACAGTCAGTTGAATGTTGGAAAGGATTGTTTCAGGTCATGGTGGGAGATAAATAATCATTACACAAAAGATGTGCTCCTCAGGCCTGGTGGCGCACGCATTTAATTCCAGCTCTCAGGAGGCAGAGGCAGGAGGATTGCTGTGAGTTTGAGACCACCAGCCTGGGACTACAGAGTGAGTTCCAGGTCAGTCTGGGCTAGAGTAAGACCCTCCCTTGAAAAAAAAAAAGATGTACTCACACAGCATATTTATTTGTTGGCTTTTTAATTGATATGTGTGTAAGGAAACTACTCACTCTTTTCCTGTTGTGTGAATGGTAGTATACTGCTGAGGATTGGTGGCCCTTCCAAAGGCTGCTCTATTTTGGCAGGAAAAAAATCCTTTGGCCCTAGAACTCTTCATCTTTTCTTCTCTCTCTCTCTCTCTCTCTCTCTTTCTCTCTTTCTCTCTCTCTCTCTCTGTATGTGTGTGTGTGTGTGTGTGTGATATGATATTAAACAAGTCTTTCTTGTCACTTTCAACTCATCCAGATGGTCATACGATTCAGACTCAAATATGTCCAGATCATGAGAATCTAAAGGCCTGTGTGTTTGAGTCGAGTCCATATGTTTGGGCTTCCTCGTTACTTGTGTGGGCCCACAGAACTTGTTAAAAGTCCAACAGTGAAACTTGCATTTCCCTACCTCCTACAGTGTGGGGTGTTTCTAGCCTTCCTCCCAGTGCTAAGGGAAAGAGAGAGGGATGGGTGGTCACCTCACAAATGATGACATTTTCTTGTGAGCAGGAAAGGTGAGAAGAGAGACTGTAGGCAGCTGAACTAAGTCTTTATTGCTATAAACAAAAGAGCATAAGAGCACGTGCTACAAAAGCATGTCCTCTAAGATCACTCCAGATCATTCCGGGTGCTTAGAAAAGTTTATTTAGGGCTGGAGAGATGGCTCAGCCACCAAGACATTTGTCTGCGAGGCCTGACGACCTGGGTTTGATTCCCCAGCGGCCATGTAAAGAAGACGCACAAAGTGGAGCATACATCTGGAGTTCATTTGTAGAGGCCAGAGGCCCTTGTGTGCTCGTTTACTCATTCTTTCTCTCCATGCAAGTAAATAAAAGTAAATAAAAAATAAACCAAAATAGCTATTAAAGCCCCACTGCCTTGAGACTCTGACACAGAAAATCCAGGGTGGGGATCTGGTAATGTGCATCTTGAACCCACCTGGTTATTTTCTGGTCCTTGGCAGTATACTTTGACAAGCACTGATTTAGACTAAATAGCATTACTTAAGAGAATATTTTAATTTAGAAAAAAACAATCAGCTATCACACTGGATCCATGATCCTTGACCCATTTGACATGGCGCTGGTGGTTCTCTTTTCTCTGTAGGTCAGAGTGTACAGTCCACTGCATTTTTGTATTCAGGCACCCATGGTTCCCATCCCTGACAGCCCACCCTACCCACCTAAAACTCTCAGCCTTTCTTGCCAAAAATGAACTGCATTTTTTTTTTTCTTTCTTGTCACGTATGCACTTTGATTTTTAGGGCTGCAGAGTAATTGCACCCATTCTGAAGTACGATGTGACATTTTAGTACCCTATGAATGAGTGGGTCAGGGTGATTGGCGTATGTGTCACCTCACACAGTTATCACTTCTCTGTGTTAGGAACATTCGAAATACTCTCGCTAGTTACTGGGGAACACAGTTAATTGTTGTCAACCATAGTTACCCTACTGGGCTGTAGCAGTTGATGATTAACATCCCCTGCCCAGCAGCTTAGTGCCTTTTCAGCAACTAAGTCTTTTCCTAGGTGAGGATCTCTAGGGTTTAGAGTAATTTATTAGAATATATGTTTTACTTCTTTTTTAAAGCAAATTATTTAATTTAATTTTTATTTTAGAGAAAGAGAGAATTGGCATGGCAGGGCCTCAGCCACTGAAATTCAACTCCAGATGCCCACCTAGTGGGCATGTGCAGTCTTGCACTTACCTCACCTTTATGCATCTGGCTTACGTGGAATCTGGAGAGTTGAACATGGGTCCTTACTGCTAAGACATCTCTCTAGCCCTGTTTTCAGCTCTTCTTGATTTTTTCTCCGTAGATGAAGCAGGGGGAGCAAACAATAGTGTTGTTTCCTGGCTTTTGACTTTCACTTGAGTGTCAAGAACTTACTCTGTGCTCCAGTGGACTTGGAGAAAACTCTCTGTGATTGGTTCTTCATACCCTGGAATTCTTGTTCACTCATTCATGTACAAACATCTACTGTTACCCTTCTGGGCAATGGGCCCTCTATGTAAAAAATAACTAAACCAAAATTTCTCATCCTCACTGAATTTACACTCCAGTAGTTGAGCAAGGACGATAACTGTATTGTGTGGCATAGGAAGTGTTGTTCATGGAAAAAATAGAGTACGAAAGAGGGATTGAGAATTTTTGATGTAGAGGAGGAGCCTGCATAAAAATTTGATAAGGTAGTCAGTGGGAAAGTGACATTTGAGACTCAAAAGGGAGGCATGAATTAGTTATGGGTATTTTTGGAGGGACAATGGTCCAGGCTGAAGAAACAGCCAGGGCAATGGTCCTGAGGTAGGCATGTGACTGGGGTGTTGAAGGAAGGGCAAGGTGGCCAGCAGAATGAAATAGCATGAGCAAGAAGAATGTCGGCAAGACAGAGAAGAAGCAGCAGCTACTTCAAGGGTGTGTGTGTGTGTGTGCATGTGTATGCGCGCGCGCATGCGCATGCGTTTGTCTTCCTTAGCCAATGGGATGCTAGAGGAAAGTTTTATGCAGGGGTGACTAGGGCCTGTGTGTTGAGTATCATGAGTTGGGAGTTTGGTGGAGTAAAGGAGCTTGCTGAGAGGCTCCTGCACCTGCCTTGGAGGTCATGGGTGGCTTAGCCTGGCTGGGTCCATTTGAGGAGGAGGGATGAGCCACAGAATCTTCTGACAGTTTGAATGGGACAAGAGAAAAAGAGTGTATTTAAGAATTAGGCTGGGGATGGAGCTCAGTTGGTAGAAAGCTTGCCTAGGATGCATGAAGCCTATGTTTGAATCCTAGCACTGTAAAACCAGGTTTAGTAGCACAGGTCTGTGAGCCCAGACCTTGGAAGGTAGAGGCAAGGGGATTAGAAGTTCAAGACATCTTGAACTACAAAGTGAGTTCAAGGCCAGCCTAAGATGTATGAGAACCTATCTTTAAAAAGGTAGAATGATAGTCTGAGGCATCTGTGCACTGGCACTGAGTCAGTTCCCCATTGGAAGATGGTGGAGAAGGCTGGGGGAAAAGAACTTTTTTTTTTTTTTTAATTTTTATTAACATTTTCCATGATTATAAAATATATCCCATGGTAATTCCCTCCCTCCCCACCCCCACACTTTCCCATTTGAAATTCCATTCTCCATCATATTACCTCCCCGTTACAATCATTGTAATTACATATATACAATATCAACCTATTAAGTATCCTCCTCCCTTCCTTTCTCCACCCTTTATGTCTCCTTTTCAACTTACTGGCCTCTACTACTAAGTATTTTCATTCTCACACAGAAGCCCAGTCATCTGTAGCTAGGATCCACATATGAGAGAGAACATGTGGCGCTTGGCTTTCTGGGCCTGGGTTACCTGACTTAGTATAATACTTTCCAGGTCCATCCATTTTTCTGCAAATTTCATAACTTCATTTTTCTTTACCGCTGAGTAGAACTCCATTGTATAAATGTACCACATCTTCATTATCCACTCATCTGTTGAGGGACATCTAGGCTGGTTCTATTTCCCAGCTATTATAAATTGAGCAGCAATAAACATGGTTGAGCATGTACTTCTAAGGAAATGAGATGAGTCCTTTGGATATATGCCTAGGAGTGCTATAGCTGGGTCATATGGTAGATCAATCTCTAGCTGTTTTAGGAACCTCCACACTGTTTTCCACAATGGCTGGACCAGATTACATTCCCACCAGCAGTGCAGAAGGGTTCCTTTTTTTCCACATCCCCGCCAACATTTATGATCATTTGTTTTCATGATGGTGGCCAATCTGACAGGAGTGAGATGGAATCTCAATGTAGTTTTAATCTGCATTTCCCTGATGACTAGTGACGTAGAACATTTTTTTAGATGCTTATATGCCATTCGTATTTCTTCCTTTGAGAACTCTCTATTTAGCTCCATAGCCCATTTTTTGATTGGCTTGTTTGATTCCTTATTATTTAACTTTTTGAGTTCTTTGTATATCCTAGATATTAATCCTCTATCAGATATATAGCTGGCGAAGATTTTTTCCCATTCTGTAGGTTGCCTCTTTGCTTTTTTCACTGTGTCCTTTTCGGTGCAAAATCTTTGTAATTTCATTAGGTCCCAGTGGTTAATCTGTGGTTTTATTGCCTGAGCAATTGGGGTTGTATTCAGAAAGTCTTTGCCAAGACCAATATGTTGAAGGGTTTCCCCTACTTTTTCCTCTAGCAGTTTCAAAGTTTCCGGTCTGATGTTAAGGTCTTTAATCCATTTGGACTTAATTCTTGTGCATGGCGAGAGAGAAGAATCTATTTTCATCCCTCTGCAGATATTTATCCAGTTTTCAAAACACCATTTGCTGAAGAGGCTGTCTCTTCTCCAATGAGTATTTTTGGCATTTTTATCGAATATCAGGTGGCTATAGCTACTTGGGCTTACATCTGGGTCCTCTATTCTGTTCCACTGATCTACATGTCTGTTTTTGTGCCAGTACCATGCTGTTTTTGTTACTATGGCTCTGTAGTATAGGTTAAAATCAGGTATGGTGATACCACCAGCCTCTTTTTTGTTGCTCAGTATTATTTTAGATATTCGAGGTTTTTTGTGATTCCAAATGAATTTTTGGATTGTTTTTTCTATTTCCATGAAGAAAGCCTTTGGAATTTTGATAGGGATTGCATTAAATGTGTAGATTGCTTTAGGTAAGATTGCCATTTTCACGATATTGATTCTTCCAATCCAGGAACAAGGGATGTTTCTCCAGTTTCTAGTGTCTTCTGCAATTTCTCGCTTGAGTGTTTTAAAGTTCTCATTGTATAGATTCTTTACTTCCTTGGTTAGGTTTATTCCAAGGTATTTTATTTTTTTTTTGATGCAATTGTGAATGGGAGTGATTCTCTGATTTCATCCTCTGTGTGTTTGTTGTTAGCATATATGAAGGCTACTGATTTCTGTGTATTTATTTAGTATCCTGCTACATTGCTGTAGGTTTTGATCAGCTCTAACAGCTTGCTAGTAGAGTCTTTAGGGTCCTTTATGTATAGAATCATGTCATCTGCAAATAATGATAACTTGATTTCTTCCTTTCCAATTTGTATCCCTTTTATGTGTGTCTCTTGCCTTATTGCTATGGCTAAGACTTCCAAAACTATATTAAATAGAAGTGGGGACAGTGGACACCCTTGTCTTGTTCCTGATTTTAGTGGAAAAGCTTCCAGTTTTTCCCCATTTAGTAATATGTTGGCTGTAGGCTTGTCATAAATAGCCTTTATTATATTGAGATATGTTCCTTCTATTCCCAGTCTCTGTAGGACTTTTATCATGAAGGGATGTTGGATTTTGTCAAATGCTTTCTCTGCATCTAATGAGATGATCATGTGATTTTTGTCCTTCAACCCGTTTATGTAATGTATTACATTTATAGATTTGCGTATGTTGAACCATCCCTGCATCTCTGGGATAAAGCCTACTTGATCAGGGTGAATGATCTTTTTGATATACTCTTGTATTCTGTTTGCCAATATTTTGTTGAGAATTTTTGCATCTATGTTCATGAGGGAGATTGGTCTGTAATTTTCTTTTTTTGTTTCATCTTTGCCTGGTTTTGGTATCAGGGTGATGCTGGCCTCATAGAAGGAGTTTGGTAGAATTCCTTCTTTTTCTATTTCCTGGAAAAGCTTAAGAAGCAATGGTGTTAGCTCTTCCTTAAAAGTCTGGTAAAATTCAGCAGTGAATCCATCCGGGCCTGGGCTTTTTTTAGTTGGGAGATTATTGATAACTGTTCGGATCTCCATGTTTGTTATAGGTCTATTTAAGTGATTAATCTCATTTTGATTTAATTTAGGTAGGTCATATAGATCAAGGAAATCATCCATTTCTTTCAGATTTTCATACTTTGTGGAGTATATGCTTTTATAGTATGTCCCTATGATTTTTTGAATTTCTCTGGAATCTGTTGTGATGTTACCTTGTTCATCTCTGATTTTATTAATTTGTGTCTCTTCTCTCTTTCTTTTGGTCAGATTTGCTAAGGGTTTATCAATCTTGTTTATCTTTTCAAAGAACCAACTCTTTGTTTCATTAATTCTTTGGATTGTTCTTTTTGTTTCTATTTCATTAATTTCTGCCCTAATCTTTATTATTTCTTCCCGTTTACTGATTTTTGGTTTGCCTTGTTCTTCTTTTTCCAAGGCTTTAAGGCGAAGCATTAGGTCGTTTACTTGTGACCTTTCTAATTTCTTAATATAGGCACTTAAGGCTATAAATTTACCTCTTAGAACTGCCTTCATTGTGTCCCAGAGATTTTGGTATGTTGTGTTCTCATTATCATTTGACTCTATATATTTTTTGATTTCCTTTTTGATTTCTTCATTGACCCACTCATCATTTAGTAGTGTATTGTTTAGTTTCCATGATTTTGTGTATGCTCTATAGCCTTTCTTGCTACTGATTTGTAGTTTAATTCCATTGTGGTCAGATAGAATGCAAGGAATTATTTCAATTTTCCTGAATTTGTTAAGATTTTCTTTGTGTCCTAATATATGGTCTATTTTAGAGAATGTTCCATGTGCTGCTGAAAAGAATGTATATTCTGCAGCCTTTGGATGAAATGTCCTGTATATATCTGTTAGGTCCATTCCTTCTATGACCTCATTTAGTCCAGATGCCTCTCTGTTTATTCTTTCCCTGGATGACCTGTCAATTGATGAGAGTGGGGTGTTAAAGTCACCCACCACCACTGTGTTTGGTGTTATCTGTGACCTTAGTTCTAATAGTGTTTGTTTGATGAATTTGGGAGCCCCCATGTTAGGTGCATATATGTTTAGGATTGTAATGTCCTCCTGTTGGAGTGTGCCCTTAATCAATATAAAGTGACCTTCCTTATCTTTCTTGACTAACGTCAGACTAAAGTCTACCCTGTCTGATATTAGGATAGCAACCCCTGCTTGTTTTCTAGGCCCATTTGCTTGAAACACCGTCTTCCAACCTTTCACCCTAAGATAATGTCTATCCTTTGTAGAAAGGTATGTTTCTTGGAGACAACAAATTGTAGGATCCTGCTTTTTAACCCAGTCTGCAAATCTATGTCTTTTCGTTGGGGCATTGAGACCGTTGATATTAAGAGATATTATTGAAAGGTGTGTATTTATGTTTGCCATTTTTTTTTGTGTGTGTGTTTCTGGTTCTACCTGTGCTCTCTTCTGTTAACTGGTATTTGAGTATAGCTTGTTTTTTCTAGGTTCCTTATATGTGTGCTTTTCCTTTTGTTCAGCATGGAGGATTCTATCAAGTATTTTCTGTAGAGCTGGTTTTGTCTTCAAATACTCCTTTAACCTGCTTTTGTCATGGAATGTCTTTATTTCTCCATCTATTTGAATGGATAACTTTGCAGGATAAAGTAACCTTGGTTGACAGTTGTTATCTTTCAGAACTTGGAATATATCACTCCAAGCCCTTCTGGCTTTAAAAGTTTGTGTTGAATAATCTGCTGTAATCCTGATGGGCTTGCTTTTGTAGGTAACTTGATTTTTCTCTCTAACTGCTTTCAATATTTTTTCTTTGGTGTGTGTGTTTGGAAGTTTGATTATAATATGGCGAGGAGAGTTTCTTTCTGGGTTTTGTCTGGATGGGGTTCTAAAGGCTTCCTGTATCTGTATTGGCACCTCTTTCCCAATTTGGGGGAAATTTTCCTCTATGATTTTGTTGAAGATGCCTACTATGCCTCTGGAGTGGAGTTCTTCTCCTTCTCCTATGCCCTGAATTCTTATATTGGATCTTTTCATAGTGTCCCGAATATCTTGAAATTCCCACTCATATTTTTCTATAAGTTTGTCTTTCTCTTCGTTGGACTGCATTAGGTCTGCCACCTGGTCTTCTAGCTTAGATATTCTGTCCTCTCCCTCATCCATCCTACTGGTGAGATTTTCTACAGAGTTTTTTATTTCATTAACTGTGTTCTTCATTGCTAGTAATTCTGACTGGTTTTTCTTTATTATTTCTATTTCCCTATTTATGTCTTGTATTGCCTTCTTTATTTCATTAAATTGGTGTCCTGCTTCTTCTTTGATTCCTTTGATTTCCTCTTTGATTTCCTCTTTGATTTCTTCTTTGATTGTTTTCATGTGTTCTTTGACCTCTTTGAACATATTTATAATTATTCTTTTGAACTCTTTCTCAGGCATTTCCTCTAACTCTTTCTCACTGGAGGACATTTCTGATGCATTAATACTTTTAGGTGGATTTATATCGTCTTGCTTTTTAGTGTTTCTTGTGTTATAATGTATATATTTTTGCATCTTGGATTAAGTTAATGCTTGGATTTTCTAGCTAGCTGTGTATTCTTAAGGGTAGGACCTTAAGGTATTAGGTGTGGCTCTTAAGACTCTCAGAGTATCTACAAAGATGTTCTTAGGGGTTGAGTTTCCCTGCTATAGGAGTAGTCAAGCAGGCTGAGTGGAATAAAATACAGGTAGCTTCTAAAATTTAACTAAACACTGTACACATTCAATCAAAAACAGCCCCGAGTATGTATGCAAGAGTAGTTATTATAATGACCAGATCCTCTATCAACAAAGAGGTTTAGATTTCTGGTCTGTTGAGGGATCCAAGTCAGCTTGTGACCAAGTGAGACCCTTCCCTGGTGTAATCCCAGTTACCTTGGGTGATTTTGGTCTCAGTCAAGTTGCTGCCTGGGTCGTCGGGCTGCTGTTCTTATTTCTGGAGCTGGGCACTTGCTTTTCTTACGGGGCAAACCGAGCCGCTGCTGCTGCCTCTGCTGCTGCCGTAGCTGCCACCACCGGAGCCACCACCGCTGCTGAAGCTGCCGCTGCCGTGTCCACTGCTGCTGCTCCCCCCGAAGCCGCTGCTGCGGGATCTGCCGCCGCTGCCGCTCCTGGGTCCGCTGCTGCTGGGGCCGCTGGTACCAGTGCTGGAGCCGCTGAAGTTGCTGCCGAACTCTGCTCCTGCTTGGGTCCCGCTGTCAGCCCAAGTTGGCGTGGCCGGGTCCCGGGCCGCTGCTGTGTTCGCTGGAGCTGGGCTCAGGTGGTGGGGGAGGGGAGGGAGCCGCGGCTGCTCTGGTTGTCTCGCTGTTCCACGTGTTCTTCTACCTCGCGGTCTGCTCCTCCGCTGCTCGCTGCCGCTCTCCCCTCACGTTTCCCGAGTTGCGGAGAGCGCGGTGTGAGGGGAAAATCCCGCACCTGGCTTTTCCTGCGGCTCGAGCCAAGTCTGGCGGTTTTCCTGCTGCGCCGCGGCCGTGGCGGTTGGCCGAGCTGCTGGAGCTGCTTTTCCCGCCTGTGCGGGCTCTGGATGCTCTATAACTCTTCTACTTCTCCACTGCCGCTTCAATTTCCTATACACCTCAGTTTTTAGTAAAAGTGTGTATTTTGCTGAGTTTTTTGGGTCTTTTTCCCCCCTAGGCTGCTTTGGCATGGTACCTATGCCGCCATCTTAACCGGAAGTCCGGAAAAGAACTTTTAATTATGGCCATAAGTATGAGATACTTGCTGACATCCAAGTGGAAAAGCTGCTGACAGTTCAATGCATGAGTCCTCATAGTGTCCAGTGCTAAGCAGACAGCACCTGGGAGATTTTAGCTTGTAGAAAGACACGTGTATATGTGTATTTCTGTAAGTAGGCATGTGTGTGTGTGTGATTCTTTGCACATATCTACATACTTTAATACACATAGTTAGCAGTGTGTATGCATATGTTCAGATATACAATGCTCTTTGACATGATGCTGATAAACCCTTCCCACATTGAAAATGTAAGTCAAAAGTGTCACAATGTGAATATATTAAATTCAACATATTTTAAGCTGAAAATACAGTTAAGACATTCAACCTTCCAAACATGTAACAGTTTAGCCTAGCAAACCTTGAACATTGTTATGGTTTTGAATATGAAATGTTCCCCACAGGCTCATGTTTTGCATGCTCAGTCTCCAGCTGGTAGTGCTATTTTAGGAGGGTCTGGGGATTTTAGGAGGTGGGGCCTAGATGAAGGAACTAGGTCACTGGGGATGAGTACTTCTCCCAAGCTCCTTCTAGTCTCTCTCTGTTTTCTGGCCAAGATAATGCGAACTGTTTAGCTGTGTCATACCCTCCTCCATAAAACTGAATTATTATCTTAGGTAATTTAGTCACAGTGAAAAGAAAGTTTATACTTACACACATGAGAGAAATCATCCAGTACAAAAACAGTTTAGCTAGGCATGGTGGTGTGGTGGTGCACACCTTTAATCCCAACACTTGTGAGGCAGAGGTTGGAGGATCGTCATGAGTTTTAGGCCACCCTGAGACTACATAGTGACTTCCACATTGCCTGGGCTAGAGAGAGACCCTCCCTCAAAAAACAAACAACCCCCTACCTGAAAAAAAACCCCAGTTTTATAGTCAAGTGTTGAATATCATATGTGCACACATAGATGGGGATGGGCATTTTATAGATATGATGGGAGGAAAAACTAGACAGTGCAGCACTTTGCAGAGTTTCACTAACTTCCCTCCCCATCTGTGGCTCCTGGTCACTGCCTGACACTGCAGGAGCATCTTCTACCACCAGGCCAGAGAAGAGATCACTGAGAACTCCCTACAGTTTCCATTGAAGTCCCATCATCATGAGTCAAACCACTGTAAACTGGGGACCTTCTGTTTGTAGTTTTTCATTTCCAGATTACTTGTGGGCCCCTCACCTTTCAGGTCTTCACTCTGCCAGGTCATTCTTCCTTTCCTTATAGAATACTTCAGCTCTGCACATGGTATGCAGTAGTACCGCATCTTTGCCATGGTGGCCTTGTTTCCGCCCCTCTGGAATTACCACACAAAAAATGGGAACAACATCATGCCTCTCCACCCATTCTTTTCCAGGGGCTTAGCTAGTAGAGCCCTGAAGAGAGGGTGGACTTTGCTGCCTTCTCCATCACATGACATGACCTGGCACACTTGATCCATAATGACACAGTTTGTTTGTGTAAGTAACTTGACAGCTGTCTAGGGTGAGGCATCCAATCAGAGGGTGTCTGCTAACAAACATAATGGGAAAGCAGAGAGAATTTGTGCCATTTAGCTGTTTGAGGTCCTGTTGCTGATGCTTTCTTAGAAGTCTACATAGTTCTTCAAATGGCTGTCCTCATCACTTCACTGCACATGATGCTCTGTGGACTCCCCAAGCTGAAGTATGCATCTTGTGACTACAGATGGGGTTTTGTCTCTACTGTGCAATTTTCTTCCAAGCCTTTTTCTGGGAAAGCCAGACTTAACAATCTGCATTAATTTACTTTGGCACTTCACACGGTCAGACTACGAGCATGATGATAGTCGTTAATACATCTCTCCTTGTTAATTGATGTCCTTCATAAATGGTATTTGCTGAAGCTGTAATAACTCATCAGACAGCTAAAGCAAATGTACCTCTGAGCACAATGGAGATGTTCACTTATGAAACTATAAGAGATACAAGTTCTACATGCACAGTAATTTGATTCTCTTTATGGTGGTATCATTGGGGATGATATCTTTGGCGATCTACTGAAGCCTATCAGAATGGAAAAGGACCTGTCACCACTAGTGCCCCCCTCGAAAGGTCAAATGCTGTGCCTTGTGGTGGCCATCGCCCCCTGTCAGTGGGCTTGTTGCCATATTTGCTCTGGCTGCTTCACTGGGTGATGTTCTCATTTGCCCTTTGAGGCATTAACTGCTTCACCTTATACATCTAGTTTTTTTTATATTATTTTGTTTTCACTTTTGAAATTGCTTAGAAGGCTGCTATGTAACCAATTTGAGGGAGATCTTTGAAGAAATGTCAGTGGAGTTTATCATCTCAAACATGTGGAAATTGGCTGGATGATTTAGACATTTTTAGTTGATTTATAAAATGTGTACATTTTGCCACCATGTAAAAATTAGGTTATTAGCTTTTGTAAGAGGGAGTAAGGGCGACAAAAGAATATTGTCAATAAGTGACTTCACATTAAGGTTTTCCAATGTTTGCGGACATTGTGGGGTGAAGAATGGAAGTTATTCATAGGGTAATTTTTCTTGGTTTATGTATTGCCTCTCATTAAAAGTAATAATATCTTGACGGCTGGGGAAATGGCTTAGCAGTTAAGGCACTTGCCCGCAAAGCCAAAGGACCTAGGTTCAATTCCCCAGGACCTACGTAAGCCAGATGCGCAAGGTGGCACATGCGTCTGGAGTATGTTTGCAGTGGCTGGAGGCCCTGGCGTGCCCTCTCTTTCTGTCTCTTTGCTTCTTTTTTTTTTTTAAATTTTTTTTTGTCATTTTTATTTCTTTATTTGAGAGTGACAGAGAGAGGGAGAGAAAGATACAGATAGAGAGGGAATGGGCGCGACAGGGCCTCCAGCCACCGCAAACGAACTCCAGACGCGTGCGCCCCCTTGTGCAACTGGCTAACGTGGGTTCTGGGGAATCGAGCCTTGAACTGGGGTCCTTTAGGCTTCACAGGCAAGCGCTTAACCACTAAGCCATCGCTCCAGCCCTCTCTTTGCTTCTTTCTCTCAAATAAATAAATAAAATAAAAGTACTTTTTTAAAGTAATAATATCTTGGGCTGGAGCGATGGCTTAGTGGTTAATGCACTTGTCTGCAAAGTCAACGGACCCCGGTTTAATTTTCCAGGTCCCATATAAGCCAGATGCACAAGGTGGAAGGTGGCATATGCATCTGAAGTTTGTTTGCAGTGGCTAGAGCCCTAGTGCACTCATTCTCCTTTTCTTAAATAAATAAATGCAAATAAAATATATAAAAATAATATCTTCATAGGACCCTCTCCGTCTTTGTCACTGCTGTGTCTCCTGTGTCTAGCTAGCACAGTGTCTTCAACATAAATGCTACGTGTTTGTAGAATGAACAAATTGTGATACTTCTCAAGACTTTAAACCCATAGGAGGTATTGTGACTTGTTGAAAAGTCTTTCCCAAGCCCTCTGGACTGTGGAACCCTTTTGAAGATCATTGTAGTAGACAAGGGGCTCTTTAAAGACCATGTGGGGCATTCAAACGTGGAGTAAATAGATGACAGTCAAGTTTTAAACTTGACTAGATCCCCAAGTGAAAAAGTCAGGTTTTTGTGGGTCTTGGCTTGTGAAGGCTGTAGAGCCTAATGCTGGAGGGATGTCCTTTGGCCATGTTTGAGTCTGTCTTCAGCCTTCCGATCTGCATAGTAGGGGTGATAGTAAATCTATCTTGCTGGTGGCTGAAGAAAATAGATTATGTTTAAGTCCCAATTTGAAAAATTTAGTGCAGTCATGTCCGGAGAATACTTCCATGGGTTAATGATCATTGAGATATGTGATAAATGACCACATGTAGCAAGAACTTGGGCTTACATGGGGTCAGCCTTCTCTACCTGTTCAGCAATACTGGGGTGTTTCTGATATGCCAGGTATTGGTAGCTCAGGGCATGGCTGCGGTAGCTCAGTTAAGGCCCCTTACTCCTGGACCTAGAAGAATGTCACTGCCTCCTAGAACAGCAATTTAATTGTACACAATTCACTCAAGGTTGTTGTGAGGTTATTATGTTAGCAGTTTTCCTCAAAGGATCACTTTTTCTCTCAGCATCAGATGCTAATAGCAAGCAAGTGCAGCCGGGTTCATAGGTCTTGTTTTAAAATGAAGTAAGTAGCAGCACATACCAGTAATCCCAGCACCGAGGAGGCCGAGGCAGGTGTGAGTGTGGCCTGAGGTTAGTCTGCACTACTGGCAAGACAGTATCACTAGAAAAAGATGCAAAAAGAAAGAAAGAAAGAAAGAAAGAAAGAAAGAAAGAAAGAAGGAAGGAAGGTCGGACGGACGGAAGGAAGGAAGGAAGGAAGGAAGGAAGGAAGGAAGGAAGGAAGGAAAGAAAGAAGGAAAGAAAGAAAGAAAGAAGGAAAGAGAGAAAGAAAGAAGGAAAGAGAGAAAGAGAATGAAGGTAGTACATGTTCTCAAGTGGAAAGTGCCATCCAAACCAGTCTAGCCACTAGACTGGCTAGAGACAGCAAATAAATAATACACTGAACCCAATTAAATTTGAGTCTCAGATAAAGACTGCATTTGTGGTATAAGTATATCCCATACAGTGCATGGGATATACTTAGACATTTTTAAGTTGCTTATTTGAATGTCAGATTTAACTGGACAACCTGTATTTTGCCTGACTGCCCTGCCCACCCTGCACCAGGGTAGCAGTTCCGATGCAGGAGAAAGACAATGACCTCCCAGCAGTCCACATCTGAAAGCACCCTTGAACAAGGGGTAACATACCCCAGGTAGACTAGAAACCTTTGCTTCTGTTTGAAATGATTTATAACTGTTCCCTTCTGATCGCCAAGTGTTTCCAAATTAAAAGCCATTAATTAAGGCCTTGTGCAGATACAGGAGATGTGCGAGGAGTGCTTTGTCATGGCAGCGAGGTCCTCCAGGTGAGAGCTTTTCAAATTACGTGGACCGCTGGAGCCACCTGCTTGACTAGACTCAGCCCGTGCACGTCAGCTCCTCGCCGTGGTGCCAACATTGTTACTGATTTTTCTCATTTCTCCAGGGCAAATACTAATTAATGGATACAATTCACAGCTGATTAGCTGTAGTTTCTTCAGTAATTACATTCGCATACTAACTGTTCAGAAGAGGATTTCTAACCCAGTTCTTATTTCACTCTGAGCTTAATTTGTTTTTTTTTTTTTTTGAATTGTTTAGGCCCTTAGTTTAATAGCCATTTTATTTTTCTTTGTTGTTTTAGGTGCTATTAGATAATAAGTGAGTTTAATCTTAAAAAAAAAATACTCTCTGATAATGAGCTCTTTGCCTTAAATAGATTTCTAATTCCCCAACAAAACCGACATTTAAATAACGTTAAAGTGATACTGGCTGTCAGGCAGTTTGAGGGGATAGGATTGGAACACAGAATACACACACAGTATATTGAATTATATGCTTGAGATTTTAATTCTAACATCATAAATTCACCCAAACTTGCACAGCAGTAGACTTATATTTTTTTCTTTTCTCGCATATTTTAACACTAGAAAATTGGAGAAAATGAGTCTTTCTATGCATGTGGGTACATCCATGCACAGTTTTGCTATCCCAAGCCTGGAGACAAGACAGGTGAGGGTGTTCTTTAATGACTAATGAATACACCGTTCAGAAATCCTCATGAATGCCAGCACCAAACAAGGCTTTCTAATGGTTCCTTGTATGTTGATGTGTCGATTGCAGGCTGAGGATTTGCTTATGAGACCAAAACAGCACTCTGGAGTGGTTGGAGTTCTTCTTATAAATCCTGCTTAGTTCTTGGATCCCTCACATGATAGAGTGTAACATATCAATCCTGCTTCCCACAGGTTCAGATGTGGGCTGAGAACACCCTAGAAACAAATGGTTGTCAGTGTATTGAAAGGATTATGTGGGTTTCCATATCTAGGTATCTGTGTCTTTCTGTTTATTTCTTATATCAATCTGTAGATGTATCTGAGTATCTGACTGTGTACCAACTTCTATCTCTGTCTGTCCATCCATTTATCCAACTGTCCATCAACCTATCTCTTGAGAAAATTATATCTTTTACTTTAAGTAATTGCTAGCTTTATTTATAATAGAGAATAACTATAATACATCTCACCCCTTGGAGACCAAACCTGTGTTTTATTTGATGCATTAAAAGAAAGGAATAATACACATAATAAAAAGGACATTCTTTTCCCATTTAAGCATCATGAAAATTACACAGTTCTAGATAATTATGCCCACAGAGCCTGCCCGTATTACCAGACTGATAACTGAATAGTTGAAGCAACAAAATGTGCCTACCTAGAGCATTTAAAACCTGAAAATACATTTCTGCTCAAATCCAAGTTTTACATTTTGATAACAGGTCCCTAGAAGTAAAGAGCTTATGTCTGAAATGCTGATACAGTCTTATTTGTGATGATATGAATGGGCTATTGTGTTAGGGAATGAAAAATTGCTGTGTTCATAGAATCCTGCTTATTTTTTAAACCTCTTTGCACTTAATGTTACATTGAGAGATTAAATATCACTGCTTTCAGCAGCTCTGATGGGTCTAGATATGGCCATAAGCTCTGTGTGGAGCTTTTAAAAATATTCTGTAGTCTTATTTATTTATAATCATGCCACACCCCATTCACCAGAAAATAGAATTTGAGTCCTGGGAATTGAGTTTTATTCCCTTTAATTCACATTTTTAACCTACCCACACTTGCAACATCTGTTCTTGAAAAGAAAGGTATAAAATCCCACCATGCCTTTTCAAATATGTCAAGGCGATTTCTTGGAAACGCCTTTTCTTCTGACCTCCAACAAATACCAGTTCAATAAACAGCACACACTAGTGACCTGTCGGCCAAATGTTTGTAATTGTCTCCCTTCACTATTAGTCTTGGAGAGAAACAAAACTATTTTCTAGAATGATCACGTTAGCTTAACACTGTGCTTTATTTTCTGAGGGAACTAGTTGATGTAGAGGCGTGCTTGGAAACCCGACATCTTTCAGATTTGATCCACAAACCCGCCCTTTCAGCAATAGTAAACAACCGGATTTCCTTATTATGCCCTACATTAACATAAAACAATGTTTCTTTTCAGTTCGGAAATAATAACTACATGAACATGGCTGAGGCAAACAATGCCTTCTTTGCTGCCAGCGAGGTAGGTGTCTGTCTCACCATGTTTTCTGTGTTGTGTAGATAATTTAATAGGCTTGAAGGGGAAAGCAAAGTATCGAATTTATCTTTTTCTCCCGTGGCACAAGGTAACGACTTTGGAGGAGAAATGAGAAAAGCCTATTGGAAAAGAAAATAACCTGACAAGACTTTATCACTTGTCCATAGGCTGTCGTTAACATTCATAACTTCAAGCAAATCTCTTGATGGAAAAAATATACATGCAAACAAAAATAAATATGTAAGAGAATTGTGTTAAAATGCATACACTCTGGAGTTGGGGAGATGGCTAAGTGGGAAAGAATACTTCCTGCACAAGCATGAGAACCTGAGACCTTAGTTCGATTCTCCAGCACCCTCGTAAATAGCTGGGCATGGTCACAAAAGCCTGTAAGCTCAGTTCTTTGGGGATCAGAGACCAGGGAATTGCTGGGGCTCATGAAAACTACAACTTCTGGTTCAAAGAAAAGACTCCAGCCGGGCGTGGTGGCGCACGCCTTTAATCCCAGCACTCGGGAGGCAGAGGTAGGAGGATCGCTGAGAGTTCGAGGCCACCCTGAGACTACATAGTGAATTCCAGGTCAGCCTGAGCCAGAGTGAGACCCTAACTCGAAAAACCAAAAAAAAAAAAAAAAAAAAAAAAAAAAAGAAAAGAAAAGACTCCATTTCAAGGAAGCAAGTGGATGAACAATGGAGTGGACATCCAATATTCTCCTAACGCCTCTGCATGTGAAGTGTGCCATCTGTACACACATATATGTACCACATGTACTACACATGATTTACACACACATATACAATGCATACACTCAGTATACTTGTATCTAAGCAGATAAGTGGTTAATTTGGAACCTAGGTTATAAGTGACTCAATAAAAATGTATTTTAATCCTCATAGCTCTAGGAATAAGTTGGTTTAGTGTTATGGTTTGGGGAACTCTGGCATACAATATTACAGTTTTTTGGGGTGGGGTAAAATGAGCATTTTGTTGTTAGATTTCCAAAATCTAGTGCCTGGTAATAGTAAATGCTCAATAAAGATTTATTGAATGAACAAATAAATGAATTAGCATGGTCTAAAATCTGCTCATAGTCAAAAACTGTGTAATGGAAGGTATATATAGTGTTGTATTGGCTTTTGGGCTTTTGTTAGTTTACAGTATACATGGGACAAACACTTCTTGCTATTTTTACTATATTTCTTATTATTGACTTTAGACTGTCATCTGATCTCATTGACATGCCCTCCAGGAAAAAAAAAAAAATCTTGAAAACCTTGTTTTGATCAAGAAAATGGTTTCCTAAAAACAGTAGATCATGTGAGATTTAACATTTTCAAATACGAACAAACAGAAGTATGAAATTGGTCCAAAATGGAACATTTCCTCTTGTGGCTCTTATAATAAAAAGTCTTCATTTTCCAAATACATTCAAATATCAAAGACTGAACTAGCTTGACCCCAGAGAATGAAAATAATAATGGCTTCTCAAATGATCTCAGTACAGGGTAGCAAGTGATAAGAAATTAATGTTGAAAAATTGTTAGATGACGTGGATACTCCAGAATTAAGGGTCTTCATATTTTCATCATTTTCACTGTGACCATCGTCTTTCTAATACAGAAGATAGCTTAGATTCCAGAATATTGTTTGGCACAGGCTGCTGTGCTGTTTGTGGTAATAAACACAAACCCCATCTGTAAGGACAACATGATGTTTCATTCGGTAGGATTTCTCCCCCTAACATTTGAATCAAACATTGATGAAAGCTCTGCTGCCAGCAGCTGTTCAGAAACAATTTAATTCCAGCTGTGATAATTCACCGTGTCAGACATTGGCTGTTATATGTTGATACAACAGTTCTCCAGTTTTGCATTTTTATCAAAAGGAACAAATGTTTTGAACATTTCAGTACAGATGGTATTTAACCATGCACACATTACTTTAACATGTACAAGGTAAACACTGAAAAGTCAATATCTGTAAAGAAAAAAACCACACATACACATAAACTCTGAATGACAGATCTGATAGAGGTCATCTGGCATAAACACACGTCAATTGTTAATGCCATATGTGGTCCTTTTAATCATCTCAGATAGCCAGTGTTTTGGATAGAGGGTGCCTAACATTATGTTTAACATTTTACCTCTCTTTTTCTTCCTATAAAGAAGATTTCACTTTATACTTAATATTTTACCTCTCTTTAAAGGTAGTTAAGATTTTAGAATTGCCTTGGTTACACATCAGAACATTATTTTACTGTGTTGTTTTATTGGGTCACATTATAGTTAAACACCAAATTCTAACTAAAATTAATTTGTCTTTTAAAAAGTTACACCACAGGGACATACAATATACCAGACGTCTCTCTATTCCTTAGCAAAAATAAAAGGAAATGTCTTTAGTTTCTACCTCCTGGCATGAGACATGCTTTATGCTAGAATTTAAGAGGTTACCTTATGGAAGGATTTCACTGTATATCTTTTCTATCAAAAAATAAAACCCGAATAAATGTTAATATGTGGTATTACAGCATGTGCCTAATTTCCCAATCACTACATTAAAAGTAAATTTATCTGGTACTTTAACGTTTTAATGAGTGCAAACTAATTCATGAAGATTTTGGGTTTGCATACTGTAAAGTCTAAATTGTGCCTGAAACCAATTCCCATCACATAGATATTGTCCTGCAAATAATACTACAGGGACCAGGATCACTCTAGGTTTGAAATTCACACATTAGCTTTATGTTTTCTATCTGTGTCATGATTACCCTGACCATTTTTAAAGTACTTTAAATATTTATTGAAATAATATTTCAAGTGTTAATTACAGTGGTAATGAAAACAGCCAAATGCCACATATCAAGAATGAGTGTTTATCCGTATTGTTAATGTGATATGTTAGATTTCATTAAGCAGTAATGGGGTAGCAAATGAGTCACAAATTACAGTTGCATCTGTTACTAGACCACATTAGTGCCAAAATAACAGCAAATGCAGCCATAGGGTTATGTTCATTAGCCAACCACGTTTGTGGCCAATTCATCCCTTTGTTGCTGAAAACTCAGGTTACTGCAGTGAGAAATTGATGGGTTTTTTTTTTCGGGGGGGGGGGGATGTTAATGTGAGAATATACACATCAGATTATCAGATACTTGATTCTGCCTTTCAAATATTTTATTAAGCATCAATGTTTCATGTTGATTGACTCTGCTAAGATCCTCAAGGTGACCAGCTGTGTGCCATAGATCCCTATAGCTTGTGGTCTCTTTATCTCTGGTGACACCCACATCATATTTGTCAGGATCAACATGCAAGAAATATTTTTCCTCCATCCCCCAATACACACATACCTTGAGTTTGTTTATCTTTTCTTTTATGTGGTTATTATCTGGTATCATAATTGATAATTTGAAAATGATGATTTTCAGATCTTAATTAGATCTCTTTACGGATAATAGCAGACTCCAATTATCTCGTACCAGTTCATTCTTTCAAATACTATTAATAATAAATGAACTACATCTGTGACCCTCTGAGCTAGGAATAAAAAAGAGCTGAGTGGTACCCAGCCCTTTCACCTCACCAAAATATATATGTATACATAATAGTCATCTTAGATGTTGGCATTTCTTTTCTCCCCTCATAATCCATGTTCACTAAAAAAGTACTTTATAGAGTTGAAACCCAAGGCAACCCTGAGGCGCATCAAAGACCTTCCTGTGAAATGCACACAGCCTGTGAGAGTCTTAAGAATAATGAAGAAAAACAGCACTAAGATTTGTGTAGGTTTTTAGATACACTTTTCCATCTAAGTAAGCAGGCCACTTGAATGTAGTTTAGTGTATCTTTGTATCTGTTTTCTCTAGATAGTCTTCAGAAGCTGATAGAAATGTTCTAATAAACACATGCTAAAATGTTCATGTAACAGAAAATAAACCTTCTTATAGTTTAAATAAAGGCACCAGCACCTTTTAATATGAGCTACAATGATCCTTACATAAAACATTGCATGACACACAGTAACAATTTCCATAGGTGCATTCATTACACTTGGGGATATGCCAATAAGCAAATTTTAAAAAGAAAAGAAAAACCACAAATTTAATATGACTTGTTTTTATAGGTTGCGGCAGAAAGTAAACATGTGTAATGTTCACTTCTGGATTAATGTTGTGTGTGTGCTGCAGAATCGTCAGCATTTTATGAAGCATGTGGAACGCGTAAGCGGTTTGGGCTGTTCTGCTAACATATCAATAAAGTGGCGATTTGTTATATCGCCAAATCTAATGTCGCGGATGCTCCAGCTAACAACAAAGACAGATGTTGCTAATTAAGTGTGCATTAAAAAACTGTTAATACTGATACTCCATTAAAACCATATGATAATGAGACTTAAATCTTTAATCAGAATGATCAGCAAAACTTTATATATGGAAATCTGTGTTTAAGATGTTTTCATTTGAGAAATAAATATTTGGATATGTAGTGTTTCCATGTCAAGTCTTCTAACCTACAAGGAGGAATGAAATATAGTAACTGAATGTGAGACTATCTATGTTTTCTTTCCTTTTAGCAGACATTCCACACGCCCAGCCTGGGGGATGAAGAGTTTGAGATCCCACCAATCACGCCTCCTCCTGAGTCTGACCCCACCCTGGGCATGCCAGATGTACTGCTACCCTTTCAAGCCCTCAGTGACCCATTGCCTTCCCAGGGAAGTGAATTCACACCCCAGTTTCCCCCTCAAAGCCTGGATCTCCCTTCCATTACAATCTCAAGAAATCTGGTGGAACAAGATGGAGTGCTTCATGGCAGTGGGCTGCATATGGTAGGCACCACATTCATTGTTCATGGGTATCCTTTTCATCTTTTACACTCACATGGTAATGAAATGAGGGGTCATGTTCTGAAGTATGCTCTAGCTTGTCCATCGTGGATTAGTCCTACTGCCCTGTAAATGCAGGAGCCATACTGGATTATTACTTGGTATGGAGCTGAGTAACAGGCATATAAAAGGATGACCAAGACCCTTCCAACAGGAAATGATCTTTAAGAAGTATGAGTAATTGCTCCGATAGTAACAATCTTCCCTTGCCTTTGGTATAACATAGAGGTATATTTGAGTGGAAGGTTTACCCTGGTGAGGTTTTAGAATTGGAAGCCCTGTCTAGGTCTTTTGAACTGATTGGATTATAGCATCATGTCTATGATACCTGGTTTGCCCCAACCTCAAATGGACTATCAAACGGTGATACAGAGAAAAGGGGCAAAAGCAATTGCTTATGACCAGTAGAGGAAAATATAGACTGGATTATTATGTGAAATACAACTAATTGTATTATTTATTGCCCTAAGTATCACATAAGGCTCTCTAGAGACCAAAGATCACTAATGCAATAATTTGTGTTTTGTTTTTCTTAGTGTGCTATTATAGTCAGCAATATGCAAAAGTATTTTAAACTCTTCTGCTAGGATTATCTCCCCCCAAGCACAGTATATAATGTATATTTGTATCTAGATAGGGGAGGTAATAAACAGTCATTTAAAAACAAGATTAATAGTTTATGGGTTTTTTTTATGAACCCTGATAAATGAAGCAGATGTGTTGGTATAACAAAAAAAAACACAAATCTTATTGCTTGTTTACATATTTTTCTACACATGAGGACCATGCCAGTGATGTTTATCAGTTTCATTTTTAATTCCCCAGATAACAAAGTATGATTGTGAAATATGTAGTGTATTAGTGGTGCAGAGAGCTGGTGTGCACACTGAACCACAAGAGCACTTTCCCAATATGACTGCTGCAGTATCATTTTCTTTGCTGTGATCTTTTATGTTTGAGCTGAATATGAGGGTTTTTATTTTTACTTTTTAGTGTGTGTGGGGGGGGATTAGTAAAGAATGCAGTGAACAGCCGGGAAATGGTCATTAAGTATTTATAAACATTTCTTGACATCATGAATAATTGTTTCCTGTGAACTTTCTTACATTTTTATCCCTTTGACACTGGACTGGAGGATTCTATCTTTCTCTACAGGCAGGCTTGTAATATGCCTGGCAAATGATAAAAAAAAAAAATAGAAAGGGTGTTTAGTCTCCAAGGTGTTTGCCAGGGTTCTCCTTGATTCATAGATGCTCAGTCAGGCTCATTCAAGTTGCAGAAATAGTTAAAAAACCATATAATGTATGCTAAAATGTGTACTTTATTAAATTGGTAAATATTTATTAATAACATAAAAATCTGCTTTTAAATTAAACATCTGATGAATTACCTTGCCTTAAAGCTATAAAACTGTTATTACTGCTATAAAAAAGTGTAAAGGAGGCATTTTGACTATGAAATTTCATTTCATGGTCAATTGAATTTACTCTATTGGAAAGAACTAAAGATGGAATCATAAAATAATTATGATATTCACATACACTTAAAGAACAATGCTTTCCTGGGCTGGCGTTAGGAGGGAGGACTCAATTTTTAATGCCCCTTTTGTAATGTATGGCTAATCACTAACGCGGTTGAATTATTTCATCGATTTTTGAAAGTATAGGTACTTTAGCTAAGTGCGGGCTCTTGTCATGGTGTTTACGTGGACCTCAGCCCATTTATAACTGCCGATCTCAAGTTTTGTTGAACCTGAGTGCTATTTATTTTGGCTTGAAACAAACTAATCTTGTTGGAAATTCTAGTCGAATTTCACCTTGAAGAAATGTCATGGGATTTTAAATCACAAATGTTGGAAAAAATAAAATGTACTGGGACAGAATTATGATGAATACAACATGTCCCTGGCTTTGTTCTATGGGCTACTGACACGCTCACCTGTAAACCTGAATTCAGAATTGCCAAAGGCATGGTTAAAAATAGGTTATGTCAAGGTTCTTCTGTATCTCCCTCTGGGTCCTGAGTTGGCTAGCTACATCATAATACTCCATGGAAGCCTCCTCTGAGATTTCCCACAGGAAAGTCAACAGAAAAATAATAAATAACATTTTATACATCATGCACCCAGCTTCTGGTGCATGTGGAATATTTCATATCTTATGTAAGGATGAAGTTTTATTATTCAAATGAATATGGCTGTCTGTTAAGGGTTGCTACATTGAATTAAGACTATCATAAGAAGAAAAGCCAGTTTGTTTGTATAGTATACAACCAGCTTTTCTTTTCCCCTAGAGTTTCTTAGGTTTTCCTTTAGAAAGACTGACAGTTTGTCATGTAACTGATTAGCCGTATTATTGTTGACAACACAGTACAACATGTTTATCTCCCTTAAATTTATGCCATGATATTTAAAACCAGAAAGCAGGAACAAAAAAAGGGAGGGTAAAAGAGTCCAGTGATTAGCATTCATGTTTCAGAATATGCAAATGCCACCCTAGTATTCAAAAGTGAATGGCTGAAAATTGAATGTCCATGCGTTTGTGCCTTCAAAGAACAATTTTGATTTGCTTGTCATGGGCAGGAATGTTTTAAAACAGGATGTGGTTGGCAAGTCAAAATCAACAGTAGGTTTTGCTTAAAAATGTGTTACTTCTAAGCATTATTGTCAGTTCAGATGATCATCTGGAAATTATTTTAATCTACAAAAGATGGCAATTCTGAACATCCACAATGTGAGCTCCGAAGGTTTTTTTTTTAAACACCTCTCTATAATCTGCCCGGCCCGCTGAGTAGCACTGACATCAGTAGTACATCAATTTCAGAAAGTGGATTATTTTTACTAGACAGCTATTGTGACATATTGGGTCAGTCATAAATGAAAGATATTCATGCAAGCATGCAATACTTGTAATGAAGTCTCACTCTGACCTTCTGTATGATTGATTCTGTAATTTAGTTTTCTCAGGCAGTGCCTGAAATGAAATGAAATCATGTTGAACAAGTTTTGAATACCCACAGTGCACCAGGAGAAGAAAAATCTGCAGCCCCAGAGGCTTGAGAGAGAGCAGATGAACGATTTATCTCTATGCTATTATAGCCTTTGCCAGCATTCAACATTTCTTTTTTTTTTTCTTATTTGGCTTAAGTACTTAATTCTGCAGGTAGCTGTAAATGGGAAAATAAAATGCTGTTCAGATTTAAAATGACAGGACAGGAGTATGTGCAAGGGACTGATAAAATATCTTGAATAGAACTGACCTTTCATGTTGCTGAAAGTTACTGGGGGATTCATCCTCATAATTACCATATAGATTATTTTTATTTCTTTCCTGCAATGAAACATTTCAGAGAGCAGCAGTACTGATTGAATGAAAATTGAACTTGTTAACATTCTTTTCAGCTCAGCCTGTTGTACATAACAGAAGGTTAGCTTTGATGAATTTCAAAATTCTCTTTGATATCTAAGAAACAGACAGTAAAATAATTGTCTCTAGTCTGATAGTTTGTATGCCCCCCAAAAGAGAATTTATAAAACACACTGATAATTCACACTCGTTTTCTTCCTGTATTATATTTAGCATGTAGGGGACCTACCCATTCAGCTCGGGGTTTAATTGTGATAGCACGTTTATAGAAAATGCTATGTTGCTGCTCTCATAATATCAAAGGTAGTATTGGAAAATTGAAAAAGACGGATGGAAAGGAAGTATATTTGAGTATGGAAGAATCTGGATCTGTTAAGACTAGAGGGAAAAAAAAGGTCCTCTGGAAAAATACTCACACACAAAAGAAAAGTCTAAGCTCTTCACATGTTCCTAAGACTCTTAAGCCATAATATAGATCAATACCATTTATGGTACGAGAAATGAGACTTTATCAAGACAATGCATCTACAATTACCAAGCTTCTTTTGTAAGTTTTTATAATTTTTATAAGATAGGCATGGTTCTAATTTTGAAGATGAATTACTTTTTGTCTTTACTAAATAATTTTCATGCTTTTATACTTTAAAAAAAAAGCAGCCCACTTTCAATGAACACATTGTTTTTAGCAATGTTGCTTAATGTGTTACAGATAAAACAGTTATTTCATGGGTCATTAAGGTGTTTAATGTGTGGAACGTTCTATTAAAACAAGCCCTTATTATTATTATGAACGTGTTCATCTCCATTGTCAACAGAGGCTGTGCAGCTAAGTGCCACAGCATGGCTACTGCTTAGCCAGGGAGGGACCAGCAATTTCTCATACAGATTGAGTGATGATTTTACTCCTGTATTTTTAGGCCAGTCATTGTTAAAACCATTTACTGTCAGTTAACAATGGAAAAGGAGCCAAAACCACGCTTGTAGTGGAAAAGGCCCTAATTGTCTGAACTGTAAAATTAAAGTCACAATTGACCTTAGCTAATATTTGCTGAGTACCTACTAAGTGCTGTGAACTGTCTTAATAACTAGACATGGACCATACTATTTAGGTTGCTTTCTTGATGACTGGGGCCTCTTCATGTGATCAAAAACTCTGTCTGGGGGGCTGCAGAGATTGTTCAGTGGTTCAGGTGCTTGCCTGCAAAGTCTGATGACCTGGGTTCAATTCCACAGTACCCGTATAAGCTAGATGCACAAAGTGGTACATATATCTGCAGTTTGTTTCCATCAGCTGGAGGCTCTGATATGCCTGTTCATTCTCTCTCTGGGTGTGTGTGTGTGTACTTGCAAATAAATAAATAAAATACTTAAAAAAAAACAACTGTCTGAACATTGCTTCCACGATGCTTATCTCCCAAACCACCTTTAAGGTAAGTGTTACTATTGTGGCTTGACAATTGTTGGCCAAATATGCCAGGCAATAGCTACTTTTCCTGCTGATTTTTTCTTTTTTCTTTTCTTTCTTTCTTTTGTTTTCTTTTTTCTTTTTTCTTTTTCTTTTTCTTTTCTTTTTTTTTTTTGGTGGAGCAGATAGTCTTATATAGAGATTAAAATAAACATTCTTTCTTCTTGGCCTGTAAATACTGCTGACGCCCATGCAGATGCTGCTTTTTAAGTTAGTGTCAGGGTCATCTATTAAAGTAAGAACATGTCCCAAATTTCTAACTCAATTAGTTAGTGTGCAGCATGATAACACAGGACAACTTGTTTGATTTATAACTTTTCAAAGGAAACATCTTTCAAAAGTTAAGCAATAAGTCTATTTCTGATTGCCTTCCTCTTAGCAAATATCATATGCAGTTGAATAGTCTATCATTCAGATTGCAGAGTAAAACTTGACATGATGGCACAATATGTTTTAGAGGGGTGACAGGTACATTTCATGGTTACCCCAGTTCCTTGCATTCACAGCACTTGTCATTCTGTCTCCTTTGTTTGTTTACCGCTGTCCCCTCCTTGTCAGAATGAAAGGCTGGGAGGGCAGGAGCCTCGCCTGCTGCTGCTTGCTGGCATTCCTGGGCCTGCCTCAGTGGCTGAGCTGGCCCACACTAGTTTTTAATACTTGTTTCATGCAATCATGAACAAACAAAAGAACAATGGAAGAGTATCTATTTGTTAAAGTATGCCTTGGCTGCTAAATTAGGCTGGAGAGTTTAAAATATACAAGAGCTGAAGAGGTGGAATTTCTCTTGAAAATTTTAATTTAGGATTGAAGAAAATAAGCATGGACTGACTCTCTAATAAAACAAGAGTACTATTTTTCTTTTTAATTTATTTGAGAGCGACAGACACAGAGAGAAAGACAGATAGAGGGAGAGAGAGAGAATGGGCGCGCCAGGGCCTCCAGCCTCTGCAGATGAACTCCAGACGCGTGCGCCCCCTTGTGCATCTGGCTAACGTGGGACCTTGGGAACTGAGCCTCGAACCGGGGTCCTTAGGCTTCACAGGCAAGCGCTTAACCGCTAAGCCATCTCTCCAGCCCAAGAGTTCTATTTTTTAAGTGAAATACTATGAATTATTTAATGATGAACTCTTGAGAATTTTATTATTTTATTTAAAATATTTTATTTATTTATTTGAGTGAGAAAGTGAGAGAGGGAGAGAATAAGCACCCCAAGGCCTCTAGCCACTGCACACAAACTCCAGACACATGCTGGTATATCTGGGCTTTACACGGGTCCTGTGGCATCAAACTGGTGTCCTTCCTCGTTGTAGGCAAGGACCTTAATCAAAAAGCCATCTCTTGAGCCCAAGAATTTTATTTTGCTAAGATACTGTTAATTAAATTTAGGGAAGACTAGTTTTCATAACACTTTCATGTGTAGGTGATGATTAAGTAAAAATGACCTAATACACTGCCAATATTTTGATGAATGTAAACTTGGCTGGATGTGGGTGTGTGATTACGATTAGCTTGAATTTGACTTAACTTTATTTGTCTCAGGGCCTACTGGGGTTAGAAATGCAGTAGCTAAGCACAAATGTTGGATTGATTATTAATTTGGAAATAAAAGTTTTAACAAATGCTATAGGATATCACTAGATAATTGAGCATAAAATTACTAGCCCGAATCTCATATTTGTAGTTACTCTGGTATTTATTAACACAGAGTATTTTTTATTACAGAAATTATTTAATTATTCCATTTCTCAAGAAATATTGATTAAAAACTGGCACAGTGGAAATCTATTTAGTCACACTCCCTAACATATTTGGGTTCTTTGCTTCTTAATTGGATGCTGTCCTCCAATATGAAAACCTGACAAGGGATTGTTCTAGAGAATATTTACTCATCAGTGCACACAGAAGGCACTTAAAACATTTGCAAATGAAATTGAAAATGTCTCCTATGATGAGATCAACCCAGGAGGAAGGAAGCACCATTGTAATGTGTGTAAGCAGATAAAATAGAACAATAATCTGAAATACTTAAAAATAAAAACTCAATTTAAAAGCATATATCTTGCCTTTGTAAAACAAACAAAAATCCCAATACTAAAGGAAGCGTTACTATGCCAAGATAAATTCCACAGTGCTCCAGCCAGAATGGATGAGTTAAAGGGAGTAAAATAGGTGCCAGAGTTGAGTTTTCTTGGTTCAGGAAATAAGAACACTCCACATCCATCTCCCTCCCTACTCTCCCAAGTTATATCTGTGACTGACTTGCAGACATGGTCATGTAACACAGTGATTCACACAGTCGGGAAGGGTTTTGCTTTTAGTTTTCTTTTTTAAAATTTTTTCTCAGTTTTTGAAAACATTTTCCATGATTATAAAAAATATCCCATAGTAATACCCTCCCTCCCCTCCTTTTCCCCTTTGAAATTCCATTCTCCATCATATCCCCTCCCCATCTCAATCAGTCTCTCTTTTATTTTGATGTCATGATCTTTCCCTCCTCTTATGATGGTCTTGTGTAGGTAGTGTCAGGCACTATGAGGTCATGTATATCGAGGTCATTTTATGTGTGGAGGGAGCACGTTGTAAGGAGTCCTACCCTTCCTTTGGCTCTTACATTCTTTCAGCCACCTCTTCCACATTAGACCCTGAGCCTTGGAAGGTGTGATCGAGATGTTACTTGGTACTCTAGTCACTTCTTTCCAGCACTATGATACCTTCTGAGTCATCCCAAGGTCACTGCCATCTGAAAAGAGAAGATTCTCTACCCAAAGTAAGAGTAGCATTAATATAAGTGTGTGAATATTAAGAAAAGTGCTTACTAGGCAGTTTGATAAGCATATTATATACACTTATCTAGACATCAGCAGATGTAACACCCTGAGGGTTCATAACTACCCCTGTTTTAAGTTTTCAGTATCAGGGATATAGTCCCTCTCTGGGAGCGGGACACAAGTCCAATTGGAGGGCAGTTGGTTTCCACCTTGACAGACATGCCACTATTGCACCCATTGGCTCATTTGAGCTGGCTGACCAATTATAAGGCTTGTAGTGTCCGCTGTTGAGCATCTTCACTGGTGGTGTATCTTTCTCCTATTGAACTGCATGCAGATGGCTTCTTCCAGCTTTCTGTCAGCTGGTCTATATGGAGGAGGTTATCAACTCAGTTCCAGCAGGATTTCTCAGTGGCCTTGCAGCCCAAGTATGTGGAGTCTTCAGCAATAGGGTCTTACCATCAATTCCTGGTGGCAAACCAAGGGCCTCGGCAATGGCCTATAATGTTTTGGGGGCATCAGGGACCTCGCTGGCCAACAATTCACCAGAAGGTATCCCATCCCTGACACTGAAAATTTTCTAGCAACAGTCTACGGCCCTGAGTGTTCTGTTGTCCAAAACTGAAGGCTTCCATTTGATTTTTTAAAAATATATTTTAAAATTTTTTGCTTATTTTTATTTATTTACTTGAGAGTGACAGAGAGAGAAAGAGGCAGAGAGAGAGAGAATGGGTGTGCCAGGGCCTCCAGCCACTGCAAATGAACTCCAGATGCGTGTGCCCCCTTCTGCATCTGGCTAAACATGGGTCCTGGGGAATCAAGCCTCGAACCGGGGTTCTTAGGCTTCACAGGCAAGCGCTTAACTGTTAAGCCATCTCTCCAGCCCTCCATTTGATTTATTTATGTCCTCTGAAATTTTGATTAACCCTCCTCCACCTTTCCTTTACTCAATCTCTTCCCTTGACCTCATTTTGGGCCTTTTCATCCCCGTTAATCTATTCTTCTAGTTACATATATACAATACCAACCTATTAAGTACCCTCCCCACTTCCTTTCTCTTCCCTTTGTATCTATATTTTAGCTTACTGGCCTCTGCTACTGAGTTTTTTCCTTCTCACACAGAAGCCCAATCATCTGCAGCTAGGATCCACATATGAGAGAGAACATGCAGCACTTGGCTTTCTGGACCTGGGTTACCTCACTTAATATAATCCTTTCCAGATACATCCATTTTTCTGCAAATATCATAACTTCATTTTTCTTTACCACTGAGTAAAACTTCATTGTATAAATGTGCCATAAATTATCCACTCATCGGTTGAGGGACATCTAGGCTGGCTCCATTTCCCAGCTATTATAAATTGAGCAGCCATAAACATTGTTGAGCACGTACTTCTAAGGAAATGAGTCCTTAGGATATATGCCTAGGAGTGCTATAGCTGGGTCATATGGTAGAACAATCTTTAGCTGTTTTAGGAACCTCCACACTGATTTCCACAATGGCTGGACCAGATTACATTCCCACCAACAGTGTAGCAGGGTTCCTCTTTTTCCTCATCCCCGCCAGAAGTTATGATCATTTGTTTTCATGATTGTAGGCCAATCTGACAGGATTGAGACGGAATCACAATGTAGTTTTAATCTGCATTTCCCTGATTACTAGTGACGTAGAACATTTTTTTAGATGCTTATAAACATCCCCGCCAGAATTTATGATCATTTGTTTTCATGATTGTAGGCCAATCTGACAGGATTGAGACGGAATCACAATGTAGTTTTAATCTGCATTTCCCAGATGACTAGTGACGTAGAACATTTTTTAGATGCTTATATGCCATCCGTATTTCTTCCTTTGAGAACTCTATTTAGCTCCATAGCCCATTTGTAATTGGCTTGTTTGATTTATTATTTAACTTTTGGAGTTCTTTGTATATCCTAGATACTAATCCTCTATCAGATATATAGCAAAGATTTTTTTCCCATTCTGTAGGTTGCCTCTTTGTTTTATTCACAGTGTCCTTTGCAGTACAAAATCTTTGTAATTTCATGAGGTCCCAGTGGTTAATCTGTGGTTGTATTGCCTGAGCAATTGGGGTTATATTCAGAAAGTCTTTGCCAAGACCAATATGTTGAAGTGTTTCCCCTACTTTTTCCTCTAGCAGTTTCAGAGTTTCGGGTCTGATGTTAAGGTCTTTATTCCATTTGGACTTCATTCTTTTGCATGGCGAGAGAGAAAAATCTATTTTCATCCTTCTACAGGAACATATCCAGTTTTCCCAACACCATTCACACAGTAGGGAAGGATTTTGCTTTTTAATTTTCTTTTAGTCTTTAAAAAAAATTGTGTTTATTTGTTTATTTGAGAGAGAAAGAGGGAGAGAGAGATAGAATGGGCATGCCAGGGCCTCTAGCCATTGCAAAGGAACTCCAGACACATGCGCCACCTTATGCATCAGACTTTACATGGGTACTGGGGAATCAAACCTAGGTCCTTTGGCTTTGAAGGCAAGTGTTTTAATGTGGAACCATCTTTCCAGCCCTCCTTTTAGTCTCCATTAAATCAGTGAGAAAGTCTTAGTTTGGGGCTGGTACTTCTTTCATGCCCTTCTTTTATCCTTCCCAAAGAAAAGAAAGCAGAACTTGGCTTTCAGACACAGGCAATATCAAGATATACACTGACTCTCATAGTATTCCTCTTTTCTCTTGGTATTTATTTGTCATTCCATTTTCCACAATCAAGCCTAGTTTTCCTTTTATGTCAGTGCTCTGAAGTTTCCTTTCAAATATAAGGTCATCCATGTTTTAACAAAACACTCAAATGATAAGTGTTCAATAATAAATGGGGCTTGGAGCAGTTTAAGAAAATGAGGGGCTGCTATCCGAACCTTTCATTAGTTGGCTTCTTGTTTAAAAATGGACAAGGACAAAGAGTCCCACTGACCCAGCACAGAGAGAAGCAAACCTCAATGGAGAGGCCCTCTGCGCTGCACAGTCTGGAAGGCTTTGTTGGATCTACAGAGGTATGTGGTGGGTAGAAGGCAGTGTCTTTGTAGTAGAGCAGATTATGAGGACCATGGCCTGTCAGCTCTGAATGGCCTTTTCTGAAACTGGATATTAATCATTGGACTGTCTTCAAAGCATAGACTGAAGTGATCTCCTACACATTTATATTGTATGTGTGGAGCTGATCGAGGTGGGTTTAGAGGGTTAGTACCCCACTAGGTAGCCTGACACTATGCTTTTGAATATTCAGTGGAGGCTTCTGCTCTTTGACTATTTCAGGATTTCTTAAGATAGTCTGCCTACCTAGTCACTTTCTAACCATTCCTCACCATCCAACCTTATGGCTAGCCTTACTTTCTTGGCTTCTGGTCTCCTTACCTATGGTGTACTGCCTCCTATGCCAGGCATTGGTACATTGCCTCTGGGTGCTCTGCTTTTTCTCCTGGCCCTTACTTTCAACCTCCCTTTATATCTCAGCTCACTGGGTCCTCTCCTCAAGGAAGCATCACCTTAAATATTCTAGCCCATTTCCTCCTCTCCAGTCCTGACCTCATCTTGCATGTGGTGCCCACGAGCATATGCTGCGCTGACTTCCACATGCTGTGCTACGTTTCTAGGACATGCTTCATCTGGTTCCATGGTTGGCCACCTTCAGCCCAGAAATCACCTTTCTCAAGAAGGCTCTCTTACTGGCCTGATCAAGCACATACTCATCCTGCCTCAGTGACACTTTTTTTTTTTTTGGTATATTTTATTTTCTCCATGACATTTATCAGTTGGAATCCCATTTATTCACCTTGATTCTATTGTTTGGGTTAGAACATAGGCTTTTTACATTCATTCCCACCACCCTACCGCCCCAAAGTAGATCTAATACAGTAGTTCTCAACTAGGCAATTTGTACGTTTGCCAATATGCAGAGACATTTTGTTCATCACAGCTTGGTTGGAGATGGGAGGCCACCACAATCTGGATGTTAGAGAGAGACTGGAGACATGGGTCAATAGTCTATACTGTGGGGCTAGGAGACGGCTCAGCAGTTAAAGGCACTTGCTTTCAAACCTGTCAACCAGAATTTGACCTTCCCCTGCACCCATATAAGGTCAGATGGGCAGTGGCATGTATGTCTGTGGTCATAACACAGTGATGGGAACTGGAGCCACAAGAAGCCAGAGCTTTTGGACCAGCTAGGCAGGCATTGGTTTGCAGCAGTAAGGGACCCCATCTCAAAGAAAGTGGTCTAGGAAGCAGATGCTTCGAGATTGTTCTTTGGTTTCTACATGTGTGCTGTGGCATGTGTGCACCCATACACACACACACATATAAATTTTAAAATGTACGGTGGCAGGCTTGCATCTATACACACACACACACACATGTAAATTTTTAAAAATTAACAATTTAAAGGGTGCCTTTCCCCTAACAAAAATTTTCCAGATCAAATGTCAATACTATGACATATTGAAATTCTTATTTAGGGGCTAGAGAAATGACTTGGCAGTTAAGATACTTGCCTGCAAATCCTAACAACCTGGGTTCGATTCCCTAGTACCCACGTATCCATGTAAGACCAGATGCACAAAATGGTGTATGCATCTGAAGTTCATTTGCAGCACATGGAGTCCCTGGCAAACCCATTCTCTCTCTGCTTAAAAATAAATGAATAAAAATATGAAAAGTATCTTGTTTAATATCATCAATTGACAGTCAGGAAGATGCAAAAAAGAGAATGAAGAGCCGGGGGTGGTGGTGCACGCCTTTAATCCCAGCACTTGGGAGGCAGAGGTAGAAGGATCACTGTGCATTTGAGGCCACCCTGAGACTACATAGTGAATTCCAGGTCAGCCTGGGCCAGAGTGAGACCCTACCTCGAGAAAAGAGAGAGAGAGAGAGAGAGAGGGAGGGAGGGAGGGAGGGAGGGAATGAGTTTTTCCCAAATCCTGAACAATTAGGATTTGATACTTTAGATATTAAATATAACTGCAGGTCTGGGAACACTGCTCAATGGTAGAGTTCTTACCTAGCATGAGTGAAGTCTTAGGTTAGATCCCAGAAACACAAGGGGATATAAAGATATGCATGCATGCACACATACACATATACATATATATATATATATATGTTGAAAATGTCAGCATTCAGGCCTTATTGTTGGATACAATCCTAGAAATATTGCAATCCACTAGTTGCTTTGCCTTTCAGTTGATCAGTGATAAATCTTTCAAGATCCATTTTTAGTAGGGAAAGTGATTTCCGAAAATATGTTACATTTCTTTGGGTTGTATGCATTTTCTTATTGTGTCATTTGTATTGGGAAAAATTGTGATCTTCTTTTGTGAAATATAAAGTATTCTTTCCTATGCTTTGTTCAGTAAATGTGATAGTTCATCCTAACTTTTGTTTAGGGTAATGTTTCAATATTGATTTACGTATTGAGTTTCCAATTTCTAAAAACATAATCATTGGTATCTTGGCTTTGCCTGCTGGGCACACAGTAGGTGCTGTATGTTAACTTTGAAACCAAACTGCTATCCTTCTAAGTGGGAATCCTTATATCCAAGGAAACATCTTTTTATTTTGCTCACAGTGGTTCTGGGGATTGAACCCAGAGCTTCACACATGTTAGGCAAGTACTTTACCACTGAGCTATATACCCAGCCCAGAAACCTCTTCTAAAAGATTGATTTTTTTAAAAAAATAATTGGAGTGGTTAATAATTGGTGGCCCTAAAGGAGCTTGAATTTCTAAAGGCACACTTTGACCATTAATCTTCTTATATGATAATCCTCTGGCATCAGAAGTTATTATAAGTTAACTGTGGGCCATGGCAAACTTGGCACATTCTGGTGCATCGATTATATGAGTCACAACTTCTTTGAATATATTCCAGAAGCCCTTCATATCTTGTCCTATAGGAGATAAGAAGGGTTGGGCCAGCAACCTTTTGGGTCTTCAGACAAGAATGTATTCTCACCAACAATATTTTCAGAATGATTTTCTTATGGTTTTCTCAAATGCAAAAGAATCCTATGTTTTTGGTAGTGAAATAGGATGAGGGAACTCCACTTTTGTTTTTTTTTTTAATTTTTGTTTATTTTTATTTATTTATATGACAGCAACAGACAGAGAGTGAGAGAGACAAATAGAGAGAGAACAGGTATGCCAGGGCTTCCAGCCACTGCAAACAGACTCGTGCATCTGACTTACATGGGAACTCCACTTTTAAAATAAATGGGCATGGAATTGATGTCATTAAGGATGTCATTAAGGATGATGATGATGATGGTGGGAATCCTATGGCCCATTCTTCTCTCTGTCTTCTGTTACCATCTACCATTAGGACACTATTGCTTCCCTAGCATACCCTTTTTCCTATAGATCAAGAATCATTAACTAGCTTGGTGACCCTAGGGAATCACTCTGGTCTATCTAAGAATCAGCATCATAATAGTGTCTAACTCAGGGGCTTAAATTAGAAAACACATGTTAAATTCAGCACAGACCCTGATATTTGGTAGTCACCGAGTAAAGGCCCCTTTATGGCACAGTGACCTCCACAGTCCATCACAGCACCTAGCTTCACAATAAAATCATGGGTGGCAGGTGGGTTAAGCAAGATAGGAAGGCATGCTTCTTAGTGATTGCTTTGCTGATAAGACACATCCAAAACATTGCAGTTGTGGGCATGCCAGTCAATCTGGCTGATTTTTGCAGCGGGAGTTAAATAAATTGTCTACTGATGATAAATCAGATTGTTACCACTCTTGGCCATACCAGTTAGTTAACATTATCATAGAGTCAAAATTAAAATATGTATTTAAATGAACTCTGGAAGTTGATGCTGTAAAACTTCCAACTTTCAATAAGACTAAAAAGAGTTAGAAAGCATCTGAAAGTATAGATGGAGGGTAAAATTAAGAATAAGATTACAGGGGAGCCACGTGTGGTGGCGCATGCCTTTAATTCCAGCACTCGGGAGGCAGAGGTAGGAGGATCGCCATGAGTTCAAGGCCACCCTGAGATAACAGAGTTAATTCCAGGTCAGCCTGGTCCAGAGTGAGACCCTACCTTGAAAAACTGAAAAAAAAAAAAAAAAAAGAAAGAAAGAAAGAAAAGATTACAGGGGGTTGTAGAGATGGCTCAGCAGTTAAGGTGCTTACCTGTAAAGCCTAATGACCCAAGTTTGAGTCTGCAGTACCCATGTAAAGCCAGATGCACAAAGTGGCACATTCGTCTGGAGTTTGTTTGCAGCAGCTAGAGGCCCTGGTGCACCTATTCTCTCTCTCTGCCAGACTTGGTGGTGCACAGCTTTAATCTCAGCCCTGGGGAGGCAGAGGATTGCTCTGAGTTCAAGGCCAGCCTGAGACTGTATGGTGGATTCCAGGTCAGCCTAGGCTAGAACGAGACCCTTCCTCAAAAAAAAAAGTGGGCTAGAGAGATGGCTCAGTGGTTAAGGTGTTTGCCTGCAAAGCCTAATGATCTGGGTTTGAGTCCCCTCCTACTCACATAAAGCCGGATGCACGATGGGGCACATATATTGAGGTTTGTTTTTTTTTTTTTTTTTTTTTTTTTTGCAGTGGCTAGAGGCTCTGGCATGCCCATTCTTTCTCTCATTCCCACTTTCTCTCATTAATTAATTAATTAAAAAGAATATGATTACAAGTCAATTCCTGTTACTAGGAATGGACATAAGTAAACAATGGTTGAGCCATCAAAAGAACATGAAAGAGTAGACAGACAGATAGCCCAGAGTTTCTAGAAAAAATGGGCACACATTTTTGGTAGAATTCCAGTTAGAAAAACTGGACAGGCAGCAACCCACTTTTGTGACTCCCATGTGTGGAGGGCCTCCTGCCAGTGGAATTTGGTGCTGTGGAAATGATGGAGAAAGCCTTGCCAGTGAAACAAGCAAAAGTGGGATTGTTCTGGTACTTATATAATTTTATCCAGGATTGGAGAGTAACTTAATAATTATGAAATTATTAAGAGATTAAAACTTTGTATGCATAATAACAAACTCTAAGCCAGGCCTGGTGGTGCATACCTCTAATCCAAGATCTATTGAAGCTGAGGCAGGAAGATCAGGAGCTCAAGACTAGCCTCAGCTATATAGTGAATTCCAGGCCAGCCTGGGCTATATGAAATCCTATTTCAAAAAAGAAAATACTAAACTCTAGCAATAATTTTAACCATTTTGTATTAACTTCTGATTAGTTTTCTTTTCATTTTTGTTTATTTATTTGACAGAGAAAGCTGGAGAGAGAGAGAGAGAGAAGGAGAGAGAGAGGGAGAGAATGTATGCACCAGGGCCTCCAGCCACTGCAAACAAACTTTAGATGCATGCACCCCCTTATACATCTGGCTAACCTAGGTCCTGGGGAATCGAACCTGAGTCCTTTGTCTTTGCAGGCAAATGCCCTAACAGCTAGACCATCCCTCTAGCCCTAGGTTTTTTTTTTTTTGTTTTTTTTTTGTTTTTTTTTTCCCCTGGAGTCAAATGCTTTAATTTTCATTATTTGTATTTTGGTCAATTTGTCAAAACAGCATACACATATACTCATGAAAAGTTAAGATTCTCCTTTGGTTTTTTTGTTGTTTATTTATTTATTTGAAAGGCAGAGAGAGAGAAAGAGAAAGAATGGGCGCACCAGGACCTCCAGCCACTACAAACGAACCCCAGATGTGTGTGCCCCCTTGTGCACTGGCTAACATGTGTCCTGGGGAATCAAGCCTCGAACCAGGGTCCTTAGGCTTCATAGGCAAGCGCTTAACCACTAAGCCATCTCTCCAGCCCAAGACTCTCCTTTCTTTATCCCTGCATTCCAATCTCTTATAATGTGCCATTGTTGACAGTTACGATAAACCATTTTTTTAAATATAAAAATGATTTTTTCTATAATTATATTGCAACTTGTCTTTTCATGTCTTTTCTATCAATTGAGATTAGTAACTCTTCAATGGAGGTGATTTTGCCCCCGAGGTCATGTCTAGAGACTTTTATTGTTACGACAGGTATGGGGAGGTAGGTTGCTATTAGCTGTAGTGGGTGGTAGCTGAGGAGGCTGCAGGACTGCCTATGTGACCCAGAAGACAGGGTCCTATAAGAACTGTTACCTGCTCCATGTTATTAGAGCCTAGATTGAGAAACTCTGCGTTAGATCACTACACATCAGTCTAATTCATTGTCTTGAAGAGCTTTGTAACACTTTGTAGTATGGTGAGATCATAATTTACTCATCTGGTTTCCTTTGATACAGATACTTACTTGGTGGCATTTAGACATTGACTAGTAAGAAACCAAGTACACCAGTGTAGTTATTTACAATTCATTGTGCTTCTTTAAAGAAGAAAAAAAATCTGTATCAGAAAGACTCCAAAGAACAGTTAAGAATTCTTAAGCTTAGTATAAAATTAGATTTTGGGTCATTGAGAGTCAAGAGAATTTAATTTTCATAAAACATAGACTCTAAATGACAAGTCTAGAAGGAGTCATTTGAAAAGCATGTCTTCATTTTTATATTCTTTGGAATTGAAAAAGAAAAGAAGAAGAAAAGAGAGAGAATCAATAGTAGCCCCAATGCCTTTTCCACAAATCCCCAAACAAGGAAGGCCACTCTGGAAATCAGTGAAATAGCTTCCAGAGAAAACAAGATCAGATAGGGAAGTTCCTACCTATTCTTTCCACATATATATTTTTTTAAAAAATCCATTATTACATGAAATCATGGTGAATCCAAGCAAAGAAAACAAAGTGAGTTTAAGTGAAATGTTATCTAATCCAGAAGATCCTGAGTGATTTCTATGTGTTCTTGATGGACCCTGGTTAACCATGAGGGGTGCACAGAAAGGATACCCTAAGGCAGATAGACGGTGCTCTGTGAAACCAAAGCTTTCTGTTTCTCTATTCCTCCTCACTGTGTGTCAAGGGCATTTCTAGAAAGATGCAGCAAAGGACTGACTCTCCTCCTCTCACACAGCTGGATGGAGGGTCATGGAACCAGTAATGGGTGTGAGAAGGATGCAGACCCACTAGTGAAAATCCAATGGGATGGTCTCTGCTTCAACCCTCCCCCGCCCCCATCAGTTTCCTCCATGAATAACAAGAGTTTTGAGCTTGTCTTTTTTTTTTTTTTTTTGGCAAACGATCTTTTTCAAAAAGTCATCCAAGGTTAGTCCTATACTGAAACAACCTGGGCGACATCTTCTGGTGTTGTGCTTCTGGTTTTTCAACTTTGTGGCTTGAGGCTTTGTATTTAATTATTTCACTGTGAACATCATCCTGAAGTAGGCCAGATCTTTCAAGGCTATCACAGCTCCAACCTATCTAAAGAGCTTCTAACCTCATCAGTTCATTAAGAGTTGGAAGATCTAAAATGCTTCCCCTTTTGCTGTTACCTTTATAGGATCAGAACCACACACAAGTGTCACAGTACCGTCAGGATCCCTCCTTGATTATGAGATCAATTGTCCACATGACCGATGCTGCTCGCTCTGGGGTCATGCCTCCTGCCCAGCTGACCACCATCAACCAGTCTCAGCTCAGTGCACAGCTGGGCTTGAATCTTGGAGGGGCCAGTATACCCCATACTTCTCCTTCGCCTCCGGCAAGCAAATCAGCCACTCCATCGCCTTCCAGCTCCATTAACGAAGAGGATGCTGACGAGGCCAACAGAGTAAGTCAGAATGCAGTCCACCAGCTCTAGGTCTCATTGCATTTATTTTTTCCTTGTGCTTTTGGAGAAACCCTTCAATTAATGGTGTTTTCTTTGCTTCACTCTTATTTATTTTTGGTGGAAAGGGTATTGAACTAGAAATTGGAAGACTTGGTTTCTTTGTACTATAAGACATTAGGCAAGTTATCTAACTCTTATAGTCTCAACTTCCCTAATCTGCAAAAGGGTTTTTTTTTGTGTTTTTTTGTTTTTTTGTTTTTTTTCGGAATCTCCCGGAAATGCTAAATTCTCCAGAGATTCTAAACTGCTCCTGCTCTAATTTGGTATCATTGTGAATAAGTTTCATCTAATTTGGTGTCTGACCACATTTTGATAGCTTTGTACTTCCATGAAAGTTTTCACTTAGTGAATGTGAATTATTGAATGCCTTTTGTTATGGAAACTATTTTTGAATGTTCACAGACTGTAAGTACAAGTTTTCTGAATGTCCATCATGGGTAACTTTAATGAAAGTGAATATTGAAATGGTACATAATTACTCACCATGCTTTTGTTAATTGTATATTGTGGACCTATCCTGTGCTGTGTAATTTACTTTGTTCTGCTGATAGAAAGTTTTTCAGAGGACTGAGGATATAACTGGTAGAGAGCTTTCTTAGTGCATGCAAGGCCCTATGTTCTATAAGTAGCCCCCCTCAAAAAACAATTGTAAGAGAATTATTGCCCAAGGGACTCTCCACTGGAGTTGAATAGCAATGTTTAAAACTAGTTTCAGATGTGATTAGTAGCATAATTGATGGATTGGGTGTCCTGAGATGATAATCGATTCTGCTTGGGAGAGTGATTTGAGGAAGACTTTATTGAGAATGTTGTATTTGAATTAGATCTGAAAGGATGCATAAAACTTTGTGAGGCAGAGGAGGCTGCATTCTCCTAGAGGGAACAATAAGGAATGAAGGGAAGCACATGTCAATTTATGGGTTTCATGAAGTTTAACCTGGAAGAGGAAAGAAACAGAAGAGAGAAATGCTTTAAATGTGGTTCCTTCTACTGGTAGTGGATAACTAATTAATTATTAGCACATGGGGATGGACTAAGCAAATTGATGCTTCAGAAAGATAACTTTTGGGGCTGGAAATGGCTTAGCAGTTAAGGCATTTGCCTGCAAAGCCCCAAAACCCAGGTTTGATTCCCCAGGACTCACGTAAAGCCAGATGCACATGGTTGTGCAGGCATCTGGAGTTTGTTTGCAGTGGCTGGAGGCCCTGGCAAACCCACTCTCTTTCTGTCTGTCTGCCTCTCTCTCTCTCTCTCTCTCTCTCTCATTGTTACTCAAATAAAAAATGTTTTAAAATTTTAAAAAATATACAACTTTGGTTTTCTATAGAATGTCTACAAAGGGAGGATGGAGAGAAAAGGAAATTAATTAGAATGCTCCTTCCTTTGTTTCTTTTTTTTTTTTTTTAATCAGAGGAAGAAATGGGCAAGAGATACTAGATTAACAAGACATTTACAAGGGAGAAGCATTAGGACATAGTGAATGAAGAGATATAAAATGCATTTTAGTTTGAGACCCAGCATGGATATCAGTAAATGAAAAGTTCCATCGGAGAGAGAAATGCCCCACCCCACAAGAGAATGGGTTTGGCCAGCAGTTGGATATGCAGTGCTCACATTTGAGTCTAGTTATATAGGCTCAGTTTATTGGAATTGACACTGTAGGTTCAGAGACTATATCCATATAGGCATAAAGATAGTGGGGAGATCAGCAGTTTTAAGGAAGTATAAGGAGCAAACAAGTACCAGGTCATTTCAGTAACAAATGGAAGAAGAGAAGCAAGAGAAGATTGAGTGATGAGCAGAGAAAGGAGGGGGCTAGCTAGAATGATGTTGTGGGAAGCAAGGGGATTTCAAGAGGAAGGTTTGGTTTTGTAACATCAAATCAACACTTAGTTGGACATAGGGATGATGAATGCAGGGCTAGTAATAGCCTTTCAGACTTGAATGTAGTGACAGATAATAGTTAAGGAAACTCAAGGCACATAAAAAGCACAGCCAGGTCGCAGCTGCTCTCTCAGCAGGGTGGGGTCCTTTCACTGTACATGGATCATACAGAAATTGTCAGAATGATGGAGAATCTTCTCTGTGACTCATAGTTTACTTCATTTTAAGTGTAGGTCTAGATTTTGTGTCAAGATAAGGAATCCAGTATATTACCTTTTAAGCAACCTGAGGAAAAAAAAAGATTAAAATGACTTTTAATTTTTAATTATACCTTTTCTACTCCAGATTTCTTAACTTTTTATGTCAATTACCAAAACAGTTTCTATAGCAGAATGCATCCCACGCTTTTATTTAAGTGGTGGGACTATTTGTGCATAGTTTGTCCTTAAAAAGTGATGATGGTTAGGGAAAAATCATACTTTTCCAAGATAGACATTGAAGGGTGCAGACGTCTGAATATTGTTTTACAGAGATTGAAATTTGCCTCCTTTCATTTGGGAAAAGCTGCATAAGAATTGCTGTTGGTTGGAACTTTTTGGCACAAACAAGTGCCAGAATGACCTCTGGGAAAAGAATATAGTTGTTAGAGTCCATTAAAAAATGTGTATGTATCTTTATTTCATTTTATTGCTTGCTAAAATGATTTTTCATATTTTACTTATTTATTTGATAGAGAAAGAGGGAGAGAGAGAGAGAGAGAGAAAGAGAGAGTATGGGTGCTCCAGGGCCTCCAGCTACTGCAAATGAACTCCAGATGCGTGTGCCCCCTTGTGCAACTGGCTAACGTGGATCCTGGAGAATAGAACCTGGGTTCTTTGGCTTTGCAGGCAGATGCTTTAACTGCTAAGCCATCCCTCCAGCCCTAAAATAATTTTTCATTGAAGGAAAACTTGGCTCCAGTTAAAGCTGTAATTGAAAGGTGCTTAGTTCTCCTTCAAATTCAGATGCATTAAATAAAAATCTCACTTATTCCAAGAACTTAGAAAAAAGATGGTATAGTCTATATAATTATCATATTGATGGTGTGAGCAGAGAAACTGGACTTCCTGAAGATAAGGAGATGTGCCTTTATACCTTCTGAATCTGCTGGTCTCCTGTATACATGCTGTTACCATCCAAACAGTGCAAATCTAGAGAAGTCAGCATCTTAAAACTTTAAAGAGTCATTGCTCTCCAAGAAAGTACTTATAAGTTACCTTTAGTAATTGCATTAAATTCCCAGTGATACTCCTTTAAAGAGTTAAGAAAATAATATTTAATAATATTTATACTAAGATTCAAGTTCATTAAAAGCCAGTTGGTAAAACTTGAATCTATTATTACTGATTGGGTCCAAACCAGGTTTTAAAACAGATTTTCACAAACATGAGGATTCTTGATGAAATTAACCACGAAGTGCCTTCAATGTAGGTATGCTGTAAGCAAGGGAGGAAAAAGAGAAAACCAAGGTTAGTAAATCATGTTCCTTCCTTCTGCTAAGTATATCAATGACATCAATAAAAACAGATGATTGTAGACAATATACCCAAAGCTTAGTTGGATGTAGATTTGGGGACATATATCCACATCATGTCTGTGGTTCTTAATGGACACTCATGTTAATTAAACCTGTGTGGCAGTGTTCTTGCATGCAGGGTTATTTGCCATATATATAAGATGCATTTTTCTATCCATCTCCTTGTTAATCTTGGTGACTTTCAGTATCAACTCTTGTTCTTTTACAGATTTTTTTTTTATTTTTGAGGGAAGCCCAACAAACTAGCCTTTAAAAAAAAAAAAATCAGGAAGTGTGAGAGCAAGAGATAGAGAGAATTGGAGCACCAGGGCCTCCAGCCACTGTTATCGAACTCTAGACATGTGTACCACCTTGTGCACAAGTACCTCCTTGTGCTTCTGGCTTATGTGGGATTTGTGGAGTCCTTAGGCTTTGCAAGCAAGCACCTTAAACTGCTAAGCCATTTCTCCAGTCCTCCCCTGTTTTTCTTTTCTTTTTTTTTTTTTTTTTACAGGTTTTTAATCTTATGAAGAGTGTCAATTTCTTTTCTATATCCAGTTAAAGTGGCTTTGACATTTTTATATTTCGTCATCTTGTCCTTTAGAAAGTTATTATTATTTTAGAAAATAAAGATGACCTTTTCTTTATTGTGCAAGTGTAGTGATTATAGCTAATTCCTGTTTCAATTTCCAGAGGCTCATTAACCTCTTGTAAGAAGAAAAAAAATAGCCTTACAAAATTCAATTCTGACCAGTCATATACATGACATGTGACCTCGTTTAGAATGTCTAAATGTGATCAACATTGAAAACATGATTAGGTTTTTACTTCTAGAAACTGACAGTGTGCAGTGTTTTGTTTCTGTGTGCATGTATAACATCATGTGTGTGTGTGTGTGTGTGTGTGTGTGTGTGTGTGTGTAGCAATGCCTAATACAGAGTGTTCTGTTTTTCATTACTCATAATTGTTGTTGAGAGCATATGTTGCGACTGTATTGAAGCTACTTCCGGGTCTCATTAATCAGTGTTCTAAATGCTAATCTCTGCTGTCCAGTTAACTCTAAGCAAATTTGCCCCTCCCCCGCCTTTGGTGGCGATTCAGCTGTTGATGGTGCTTAACAAAACCTCCAAAGAACAGTTGTGGCCCCCGAATAAGTCTTGCTGCATTCTCTGCAAGTGCATTTTAGCCAGTGAATTTTCTTCCTGCTTTGCAGGCCATTGGAGAGAAAAGAACGGCCCCAGATTCTGGCAAGAAGCCCAAGACTCCAAAGAAAAAGAAAAAGAAAGATCCCAATGAACCCCAGAAGCCAGTATCAGCATATGCCCTGTTTTTCAGAGACACACAGGCCGCAATTAAAGGTCAAAACCCCAACGCAACCTTTGGAGAGGTCTCAAAAATCGTAGCATCTATGTGGGACAGCCTTGGAGAGGAACAAAAGCAGGTGAGGCCAGAAGAGCTTAGCATGGCTGGAGTGTCGCTTTTCTGAATGCACGCATTCTTTGAATGTGATTGCTTCTTAGGAAAGCCCATCTAAGCTATGGAATTAAAACACACACGCAAATAAACCCAAACAACTCTAGTTATATTGATTTCTCAGTCCGTGGAAGGTTGCATGTTCAGAATCCATTCACAGGAGACTTGGAAGAAATCCAGGCAGTAGCCGGCAAGCATCAACTTTTGATGATAATCTTTTCATTTTAAATAACGTGGAATTTCTTTTCCCTTTGTTCAGAAAGGGCCCTACAAAAGGATTAGGTCCATCCTGCCTACTTTACCATTGATCATCTTTCTGAACCCTTGTGCTATCCTGGTGGGTTTCCAAACTTTGAAGCTGTCTCTGCGTGTCTCATTATTGTCACTAAGCATTTGAAATGTTATTCCAAGTTCATTTCAAGCTAGGCTGTGTGAGAGGTATTCAGAGATTAGCCATGCTGGTGGGAGATACTTCCTCAGGGGCCTAGTCTCCTCTCCTTCCCCTCACAGCTCCTCGGCACAAATGAACAGGATGAATGGCTTCCTTGGGGGTTGGTCCTCCCCTGCTCCTTGCATGAAACTCCAATTACCCTGAATAGGAGTGAATGTTTTCATATCCATAGAAAAGTGATCTTTATTAGTGATAAAACAGAATCAATAGAATCGTTCTTTTCGGTCTGAAGATCGGAGGAAACACCTGACTTTTCCTGATAGATCATTAACTCGTTTCCACTAGTAGCTCGTTTTACCAAGATGGTGTAGCTATTTGGGTTTTCCCATTTGTTTGCCATGAATTTGCCACCACATATATATGGCAGATAGACTTTCTGTCCCTCACATGGAATCCAGGGGACTTGCAGATAGTTGCTCCAGACTTGTGTATTCTGGAGAGACAGCAGCACTTGCCCTAACACCCAGCCATCAGACCATCTGAGACAAAGAAGCTCAAAATCATGTGTGGCTTTCCAGAATTTGTTTATGCAACTCCCTGGGCCCACTCATGGTAATCTCCCAGCTTTTTTCCTTGCAAAGAAACCCAGGGTTGAGAGGAGTGTATCTTTTCTCATCGGTCTTTACTCATCCTACGTATTGTTGTTTCTTAACGGCTGGCACACTTTAGGAATACAGGTGAGGGAGAGAAGACATTGAGGGAGAAACTCATTACCCGCTAGAATTGAAGCTCTTTGTGACAAAGCTCATTCCAGGTGCTTGTTTCAGGCCCTAGCACGAGGCCTTCAGTGTGACTCTCACGGAACTCTGTGGCAACCCAAGATTGTTCTCTCATTCGTGAGAGTAAACATCCAAATTGAGCTGCCGTGTGGGTGGTAGGGGTTTTTGTTTTAATACCTCTGTGTGTGCATGTGTGCAACATTAAAAATAATCAAAGCCAAGGGAGCCAACTTTTGAGGTGAGTTATGTTCATGTGACTTAATTTGTGCAGCAGTTTTATAGCTGAAAATTTATTGCCTAAAGCTGGTGCTAATTGTGGTCTTATTTTAATAGGTATATAAAAGGAAAACAGAAGCTGCCAAAAAAGAATACCTGAAGGCTCTGGCTGCATACAGGGCCAGCCTCGTTTCCAAGGTAAGCCTTGTGCAGGGTAGAAGGCAGCCTAGGTGCAGCTCTTCTGAGAGCTGAGGGAAAGGCATTTGAGTGACTCAACCCTGTTTCCATTAGAGATTGCCCACGTGAGCATGTGGGCAACAGGAGTTCATTTAGACTTTGGGATCTCAGTGATTGCTGCAGGACTTACTGGTCTTTCTATGTGTGTTTTTAGCCAAATAGACACATTTTAAATAGCCTCTTATTCTCCTCTTTGTTAGGAATTGGAATCATGTCAATGTCCTCTATTTAAACCTGGGAGGTGTGTTTATCAGGCATTTTAAACATACCATAAATTCTTCAGTGGTTACATTACCACCGTCGCAATGGTACATTTTGACCAATTGTTTTACATCATATAAATAAATAAAGCTCATGATTATTTAAAGTAAAATTATGTTCCAAGTACTGAGGCACAAAGTATATGTATTATACATAGAATATACAATGGACCCTGATGTATTATAAAACATACTAATATCCCAAAGCAAATGCCAGTCTAGGTCGTTATTACATTGATAGCATGAGCCGCTACTTTACTGATGTACTAGGCAGTGTTAGGGCTTGGACCCAGGTCCTCACGCACTCTAGTCAAGCACTGTGCTCGACTGAGTAACTCCCCCACACCTGAGCTCTTTTGCTATTTTAACAACTAATTAATGACCGCAGTCTCTTGCCTTCCTACAATTCAGACAGACATTGGGAAGGAGAGTCTGTATGCACATGGTTTTCCTGGGGGAGCATCTCCTCTGAGAAGTGGAGGTGTCATTTCACTGGGATTGGCATCTCAAGTGCAGGACAGGACCACAAAGCTGTGTTGCAAGGGTTCAAGCTCCCTTTCTTTTCCACTTTTCCCTGAGTTGTTTCTTCTTTATATGAGGCTCTGCACTGGCCTCTGTGCCCACTCACATCAACAGAGGTCCTCCTGCATTTGTGAACAGCTCTCTGGACACTTCCCACGCCACTAGAGAGAAAACATTCATCAGGTCAAGAGCATTTACCCTGAAGTCGGGTAAATGAATAAAAAAGAAAGTAGGTGATACTTGTGTATTATCGCATGAATAATTGACCACAGGACTGGAGAGATGGTTAGTGGTTAAGCACTTGCCTATGAAGCCTAAGGACCCTGGTTCAAGGTTTGATTCCCCAGGACCCACGTAAGCCACATACACAGGTAGCACATGCATCTGAGGTTTGCTTGCAGTGGGTGGAGGCCCTGGCACACCCATTCTCTATCTATCTGCCTCTTTTTCTGTCTGTCGCTCTCAAATAAATAAATTAAAACAATAAAAACACAATAATAATTGACCACAAATGGATTTAAGCCAACATCCACTGTTTCAAAAAGAAATGACAGTCATGTTTAGGCTTCTTGAGTCTGTGACTGACTCAGAAGGGATAACTTAAGTTATACTTTGTGATGAGAATCAGTATTGAGACATATTTTCCAAAGGCACATAGATGATCTTTAAAAAAAAAAAAAAACAGACAGAATTTTAAAAGACTAAATGAAGGCTAAATAGATGGCTCAGTGGGTAAGAGCATTTGCTGTGCAAACCTGAATTCAATTCCAAGTACACACATAAAAGCCTGGTGTGGCTGCACATGCCTGTTATTCCAGTGCTAAGAAGGCTGGAGACAAGAAGATCCCTGGGACTCATTGGTAAACCAATCTAACCAAAGCACAGTGAGCTCCAAGATAAGTGAGAGACCTTGTCTCAGGGAAATAAGATAGAATAATGAAAATAAGATAGAATAATGAAAAGGAGAAATAAGATAGAATAATGAAAATTGCTACCATCCTCTGGCCTCCTTATACATGTGCATAGGGCACATGGATCTGCATATGTAGATAGGTTACACAAACACAATAATAACATGAAATTTACAATAGTAGTGTTTTTGTTTTTTTTTAAATAATCCAAAGACCTGGGAAGCAAAAAGTAATGGCCCTTGAGGTCTAACTTTATAATAATTTCAACCTTGATCCCAACATGTGACTTCCCAGAAGGCAGCATCCAGTTGTACAGGGGGAAGATTATTCTATTTCTGAGAGTTGGCTCTGCTTTGAGGAGTGAGATTAGAGTTAACATCTTAGCACGCACAAAGGTCCTAGGTCCAGTCTCTACCCTCCCCCCCCTTAAAAAAAAAGAATTGGCTCAATTTTGGATCCCACAAATTATAGAGATAGTGACTGGTTGAAGGCTCCCCAGAGGGTTGCCTTCATGATGGTAAGGAATGTAAATCAAATCCTGTTAGAGTAATTAAGAGAATCTGGCAAATGAGGACTTGAGGCAGAAGATCTTAGTCCTTAGATAATAAGGGCCATGATGAAAGGGAAGTTAATTTTGATTTCTCTGCTCCAGATAGAATCATCAGTCATGTAAGAGGTGACATAGTAGGAGGCAAGATTTCTGCTTCAACATTACAAGTAATATTAGACTTGTAGCGTATTCCCATACAATTTAAGCCTTTATGTGCAGAACCTAATATCCCTACCCTTTGTGCTGTGACTCTACTGACACAAAATTTTAATCTTCATGGAGATTAATAGAATCTTAGGTTAAACTGCAAGGGAGTACACCTGGCAAGCAAGGAGGAACTCTTTAGTCACCAGCCCAGCTCCATTGAGCATTGAACTCCATCTCCAGGGAGCACTGATGGCATTGCTTAGTGTCAGAATCCAGTTGTTCCCTTGTGGTTTCTTCCTGAGAACTAGCCTGAAGATTTCGAAGTATAAGTTATATTTACAAAGCTATGTGTTTTCTGCTTTTTGCGTCATCCCAGTGTTTCTTAAAGATGATCTTGAGTATTGCAACCAGCTTCATCAGTGAGCCTAGAGAATGGGGTCCTCCTGTTACATGCAGTCACACAGGGCTTTTGTACCGAGGGTATTGTACCAAAGGAAACTGCCCATGGAGAGATGATGCTTATGGCCATGTATTCCAAAAGAGGCCATAATATCACATATGGCTGTGCCTAGTTTGGATGACTATATAAGGTCACTTGTCAGATTTCTCCCAACAGCAGGATTTTATAAATTAGAATCACATAATCAAAGATATTTGAAATATTAAAGATATTTTATGACTGCTTGATGTCTCCAAGGTGCCTTCTGCTACTCTTCACTCTTTTTCTCTCTCAAATAAATAAAATATTTTTTAATTAAGAAGAGAAATACCTCTGAGAGCTAGAGATACATAGCTTGGTGGCAGAGTACCTACCTAGCATGTTAGAGGCCCTAGAAATGAAATACATAGTTTCTCTCCACAATGAGCCCTAGATCTATCAAGTATTTTATGCTGATTATCAAGTTATGCAATGTTTCAACATTCCCCCCTTATCTATGGATTCTTGGATAAATTCATAGGTCTTCAGAAATATGGATGACCCTAAAACATTTGTAGTGTTACGAAGTACTGCTATTTAGCGTTTCTGGGGATTCTAGTTTTATATTTCTTATAGTTGAGTGAGTACTATTATAAATAATTATGTGAGCATAGGGCTTTGACTTTTCTAGTAGCAGAGTTTCCTAGTGGTATTAATTGTCACTTAATAAAAATCAATAACATACACTGTGTTCTTCCCAAGAGCCAAATTCAATTCTCAAAGCTTAGTACATGAGTTAATTTTCAGAGCATCTATACAAGTACAGCCCCATATAACAGCATGCTGGAGAAAGGAAAACTGAGGAATAGATGGGGGAGGGAACATGCTCAAAGTCACAGAGATGTTCATTAGTGGAGGTTTGGTCCATTGTTTTTCAGTGTATGGGACCATAGCAGGGAGGTTAGAATGGACTTAAATGCTGAAGAGTTGTTTCTTTTTAAATTTGGGTAGCAGTTACATTTTGCTTCAGTGGTGCTGCATAGCTGTCAGCAACAAAGCTCAGTAACTTACAGAGACAAGCATTTATCCCAGAGAGTGCCAGGTAGCTGGCTGGTCCTTTGGATCCAGCCCTCATTTTCTGTCTGAAGTCAACAGAAGGTTGAAATGGAGGTGGCGAGAATCATCTGTGTACATGCAATTGGCTGAGTAGCTGGCAGAGGGCTCTTAAGTGAAGCAGTTGGTACATGTGTAGTGTCTGTCCCTACACACATGTAGTGGTGGTCTCTGGGAGAGTGAGGGGAAGGGCACGTGTCTCTTGAAGTATTAGCATGGAACTGGGACACGGTCACTTTCATCTCATTACAGTGGCCAAAGCAAAGACACAGGCCAGCCCAGACTCAAGAAGGAGAGAGTTTGACAGGAGAATTGCAGGCACATGACAGAGGCCCTAGAGATAGGAAGACATGAATTATGATGACTATTTTAAAATAAATTTTATTTAGTTATTAGAGAAAGATGGATATATATTCATATATATATCCATCTTTCTCTAATATATATATAAATATAAATAAATAAAATAAATTTTATTTAGTTATTAGAGAAAGATGGATATATATATATATATATATATATATATATATATATATATATATGGAGAGAGAGAGAATTGGCACACAAGGGCCTCCAGCCACTGCAAATGAACTCCAGATACATACATATACATATACATATGCCACCTTGTGCATCTGGCTTACATGGTTATTGAGGAATTGAACCTGGGTTTTCAGACTTCACAGGCAAGCACTTTAACTCTGAGCCATCTCTCCAGCCTATTGATGGCTGTTTTTAAAGCCAATTCTAATACTTAGATGTTTTCTTTTCTTTTATTTTCCTTTTTTTTTTTTTTTGTTTCTTTGAGGTAGGGCCTTAGTCTAGCCCAGGCTGACCTGGAATTCACTATGGAGTTTCAGAGTGGCCTTGAACTCACAGCAATCCTCTTACCTCTGCCTCCCAAATTCTGGGATTAAAGGTGTGTGCCACCACTCCCAGCTAATATTTACAATACTTAATAGAGGGTAACATTCTGGAACCTCCTTTTGCATGCAGGCAGCTGCTGAATCAGCAGAAGCCCAGACTATCCGTTCTGTTCAGCAGACCCTGGCTTCAACCAATCTGACATCTTCCCTCCTTCTCAACACACCACTGTCTCAGCATGGAACAGTTCCAGCCTCGCCTCAGACTCTCTCACAGTCACTCCCTAGGTCAATTGCCCCCAAACCTTTAACCATGAGACTGCCCATGAGCCAGATTGTCACATCAGTCACCATCGCAGCCAACATGCCGTCGAACATTGGGGCTCCACTGATAAGCTCCATGGGGACCACCATGGTCGGCTCAGCCGCCTCCACCCAGGTGAGCCCTTCTGTGCAAAGCCAGCAGCATCAGCTGCAGATGCAGCAGCAGCAACTGCAGCAGCAGCAAATGCATCAGCAGATCCAGCAGCAGATGCAGCAGCAGCATTTCCAGCACCACATGCAGCAGCACCTCCAGCAGCAGATCAACCAGCAGCAGCTGCAGCAACAGCTACAACAGCACCTCCAGCTGCAGCAGCTGCACCACATGCAGTCCCAGCCGTCTCCCCGACAGCACTCCCCGGTCACCTCACAGATCACATCGCCCATCCCCGCCATCGGCAGCCCCCAGCCGGCTTCTCAACAGCAGCACCAGTCACAAATCCAGTCTCAGACACAGACTCAAGTATTATCGCAGGTCAGTATTTTCTGAAGACGCACGTGCCACACCACGCAGCAGTGGATTTGAGTGCACCAAGGAGATGGCATAGGCGGGAAGGTGTATCCGGGCTGAGACTTGTAAGATGGCGTTAGTTATGCAGACATGCGTAACAGATCAACGGGTCCTCTCAAGTGTCTATTAGATAGGCAATAAGAACTGTGGTGTAGCTGGGTAACATCTTTTAGCTGACTATAAATCATTTTGTTTCTAAACAAGAAAAGCTGTGCTCTTTTATGTGATGCCTTTTTTATTTATTCAGGCTATACCTACAATATGTGAATCAAACCGTTTAATGAATCCTGGGATATACTGATGACTGTAAACTGGCCTCTCCGAGTCATAGAAAATGGCCTTATTTCTCCAGAAGTGAGTAAACCCCACTTCCAGGCTATTGGAACTTCTGCAGCCCTAAAGTAAATAAATAAATAAATGAATAAAAAGCACAGTTGTAACTACCTGAAATATGAAGATTCAGTTTCATACAAACATTTGTATGATGTGAATAGTTGATGGCATTTTTTTTGTCATAAAAAAATAATGTAAATCACAGACTTTTGCCAAAGCTCTTATTTTTTCCTAAATCTCTCCAGAAAAAAATGCAAGTGATTAGATTCAATTATTGACTTATTTACTTATTCCACTTTTTATTCATGCCTTCTCCAAATCAAACCACAGTATGTGTTGTGACAATATCTATGACCACTGTTAGCCCATTCTGTTCATTCCAATTAGAAGAAAAGAAATGTGAATACTATATTCCGTGTTTTGAGTGACAAGTTTTGAAAAATAAAAAAAACACTGTATTTTTAAAAGGGAAATGCACTTAAATGAAACAGCTATTACAAAAGTTAAGATTTAAAAAAGAAAAAGCAAGAGTTTTTATTATGATGTAATACTGGTAGACTATTTAAAAGGCACACTACATCTGAATAATCAATGTAAATATTTTCTTTCAAAGTTGTAAGTTTTCATATTATGTGTTGTAAAGTTTTCCTAAACGAGGCTTTAACGTAAACACTGGTGACATAAACCGCTCATTGCGACATTGCTTATTGTGTTTTTATGCTGTTTTATACTTTTTTATGAGTTACGATAGCAGCAATTAAGTTGTTTGTATTTTGCTTAACTAAAACAAAAATGCTTTTATCTTGCTATAGAATAAACACATTTCAGTAAAAACTGTGGACTGTATTTTGATGCAACAACAAGGAATCTGTTCACTTTTCAAATAAAATGGTATGTGAGATTTCACCTTTGGTTTGTTGAATACGGGTGAGGTGGGGAAGTACAGCACTTCACCAGTTTTGTTTGAGAGTATCATCTTTCGTGATCCTTTGGAGATATAATTTTCATGGCTAAGAATTTGAATTTCATAGCCACAAATCAGGGCCCTCAAAAATATGGGAATATTTTTTGTAATTGTACTTTTTGTTAAGATATAAGAACAAGTTAAATATGGAGGGGAGGGGAAATTGCCTTTTAGTTGGGGTTGCAACTACCTGGCATTGTGTTGTTATTACTAGTAAAATGATTAGTGACTCCCAATTTTAAAACCAAAATAATCGTTTCCATGCCCATACTCCCCCTTTCCTTGCTGTGTAGTGGCTTCTCTTTGAAAGCCGTGTGACCACGATCCCCAGTTGTCCTGCATGATTAATTACAGCATCTGTCCTGTCAGAAGCTATAATGAAGAGGTCTTGATAAAAATTGCAAATTACCACTGGCAACAGTCTTAAACTGCTTATGATAAAATGAAAATTAAAAACAGCAAGTGTCAACCCTGACCAGAATCCTAAGCTGGAAAGAATGGGGATGTGTGTGGCACTCTCTATTGCTCCTGTGTGCAAGATATTCAGGAGTGACAGAATACAGATTCCTCCAAGTTGTTGTATTTCAAAGAATATTTACTGTATGTTGTGGCTCATGAATAATGAATTCAGCTTTCAATATTTCATAATCCTCACATACTCTGTTTTATGTACAAATATTGAACAGCAAGAAATTCTAATTATAAATTTATAGATTTCTTGCTGTAGGAAAATTTATGGCTAAATTGAAGCTTTTCATGAGATGTATTAGTTGACAGGTATCAGTGTTCAAACAGTCTCAGAAAGATGCCTAATCACATCGACAAGGGGCAATTGTATTCCACAAAGAAATGATCTTCTTACATCAGGACCATCAGAAGCAGAGCTGATGGTAAAAGATTTTCGGTGAATTGAATCAAACATTACATAACAATAAGAACCATTTTATATTCTGTTGTGAAACCTTTAGACAAATGTCTTCAAAATTAATTGCTAAACTACATGTGACAGTAATTGTGTGTTAGTTCTATAATTGTCATTTTGAAAACCCATGAAGTATTGCTTGGAAAAAAATGTCACTAGTGATAAGACTTAATTGCAAGTGAGGTCTGTTTTCAACTGTTTGCATTACAGGCAGGTGTTGTAACATCTATTCAATGATTTTATAAATCTTAGGTTTTATCGCATTTGATTAAATGCTACTAAGCCACTGATGGTCAATTCCAGGAGGAAAAAAAAGAAAAAGAATTTAATTACTGCAGTTTAAAAAACTTAGTCACCAGGAATAACTAATTATATACCTAAAATGTCAAAACCTTGAATCATGTAAAAAATCCCCAACTTTTGTTATTTGAATCATCTTGTGTTCCTACATATGTGTATATGTATGTATATGTATGTGTCTATACACATATACATATATATGTTAGAATAATATATATGTTCTAACACACATATATTTATATGTAATATACATACACACACACACACACACACACATATATATATATATATATATATATATATATATATATACATACATACTGTCTCCTAATCCCGAGGTTTAAGTAAGTTCTGGGTATACTTTAATTTTTTATAGGTAAGAAATAACTTAGGTTGGTGAAAACCAGCATGAGCTAGGCGGTATCTGATTGGTGTAGACCTCTTAAGTGCTACACAGACATTAACGAGTCTCTCCAAGGCCAAAGCCCCACCCCTATCATACACACCTTGTCTCTCCCCTGCCACGGGGACATTATTTTATTACTCTGGCTAAACATGTTCTTTCTCTGCATTAACCTATACTGCTGTGTGATGAAAGAACATAAGGAGTTTTCATTTTTAGCTGACATGGGGTCATTAGTTCCTGACTCAAAGAACAGAAGCTTAAATGCCTTCGTGCAGCATAATTTCTACAATATATTACCACCTGACGGAGGTTTGAAGGCTTTCTAGACAGATGGATTAATATCTCAAGTTCAAGTGAGTCCTCTGCTGTGTCCATTCACCGGGCTACAGACATCTGAATGGTTTCTTTTGCATTTCTCACTTCATGGAGCATTTTTCAGCACTGGACTTCAATCTAACCTTTCCTCCCCCCTCACCCACCCCCTTTGTTTGGCTTTTGTTTTGCAACAGCTGTTATTATCGTTTTTGGTCAGCTGTGATTGCTGGAGGCAAAATAGGACCAGATGGTGTTTTGCTATGCATGAATGGAGCGTTAGAGGAGTTGGGACTGAATAGGCCAAGTTTGAATGGTGTCTATGCACCACCTGCCTGCCTTAGCCATGACGTACACATCACAGTAGCATGATCCGTCTCAGACCTTGTAGAATCTGATGGGAAAGTAGAGAGCAGGGGTGGATTTTCTCCATATTTATTGATCTTCTATGCACTAACGGAATAATGCACTGTACAGTCAATTTGAGTTAATTGCATATGACATGGCATGGACATGTAATCTATCATTCTAGAATTCTGAATCACTTTAAGGATTTCACTGCTTCTTATACACACACACACACACACACACACACACACACACACACACGAGAGAGAGAAAGGGGGGGGGGGAGAAGAAGGAGGGTGGGGGAGGGAGAAATCAATGAGCCAAGTAGGCACAAGTTAAAAATGTCTGTCTAAAATAGTAGATGTAAGAATCTCAGTCTGAGGTTTGGGCATCACCAAAAGATATTTTCAGATATTGTTTGTATCAGCCAATGATGCAAGGTTAGGAAAGCTATAATTTTGATATGAGCAGCTGCTCTCAAGTGTGTAGATTACCCATCTAATGTTGCATACATGTAAGAAAACCACACAGACTTGAATTCACTTAGAAAATCGTCTTAATTACCTGCTTCCCCCTTCTTCAAGCATAATTAACTTTACTGTAGTAACCTCAGAGATCAATACTTGTCCTGAATGGTGAAGCTGGGTATGACATGTGTGGACTGATCCTACAGGTGTGTGGGTCATGTGTGTTTGTGTGTGAGACTGAGGAGGTGCTTAATTGTTCAGTAAGTGTGAGACCAGATATGCAGGTGGTTCTATTTGCCTTAGGCCCTTATTACTGAAATTTACTTCTGCCACATGCAAAACATTGTGAGAGATCCCAAAAGAGAAGCAAAGATAAATGGTGCCTTCTGCTTACTTTGTATATTCTTGAAATTTCCCATAAAAACAACTTAAAAATAATAATAAAGTCATCCTTCACTTGAAAGGTATTCATATTTTATTGGGATAGGAAAGCTATCTACCACACAGAATAATTAAATGTGCCAGAAGAAACATAAAACGACTGTGTGTGTTTGTGTGTGTGTGTGTGTGTGTGTGTGTACGTGATTGATTTTTTTTTTTTTTTGATCTGAGAAAATGAAATTCTCATTAGGAAAGGAAGAGATGGCAGTTGGCTAGGGACATTAGAGAAAGCTGAATGAAATACTGACCATAGAGAGAGAGAGATGACTTGAAGATTGGGCAAGATTTCAGTAGACCAGGATGGAAGTATATGGAGACATGTCTGGCTCAGGGGAGGGTAGGAAAAAAGCTATTGAGGTTGAAGGCATGGGCATCTTGAAGGAAAGCATAAGAGGACCTGGCTCAACTGGACACAAGGAGCTTTTACAGAGTTAAACAGGAGTGCGTACTGGAAAAGAAGTTTGGGTTCTGATTCATAGATGACCTGCTCAGAATTTGTGCTTAACTCAGGCACCAAGAGCATCCAAGGAAAGAAGGCATGAGTGAATGCACAAAGGGGCTTATCTTTCTTCAAAGATGAGTTTGCAGTTGACATTAAAAAATTAAAAACTGAAAGAAGCCTGGGGAGATGGCTCATCTGTGAAAGGCACTTGCTTGCAAAGCCTGTAGGCCTGCGTTCAGTTCCCCAGTACCCGCGTAAAGCCAGATGCACAAAGTGACCCATGTATGTGAGGTTGGTTTGCAGCAAGTGGCAAGAGGCCCTGTGGTATTCATCTTCCCTTTCAAATGTCTCTCCCTCTCTCTCTAGTAAATAAATAAAACTATATTTTTTAAAAAAACTAAAAGGAAAATGGAGCAGACTCTCCACTTTAAAATGTTACTCAAGAAATGATTCTTCACATATATAAACAATGCCGTTGCTTCATGCTCCCTCACACGGCACTCTCATCTTTGTGGTATAAGAATGCCATCAAGAAAGCCAAATGAAGGCATTTTTTTTTTTTTAATGGCAACAGTAGAATGAGCCATATTCTTATGTTAGCATCAGGAGACAGATCATTTTCTGTGTCTGCTGTTAAAAGAAAGCTATTTTCACCACTGGTAAAAAGTACCTCTTGGTGCTTGAACTCCAACATGATGAAGGATGAAACGAAGCCCTTGCTTTGTTGCTGAGTAAAACCTCAGGCAGCCGTGGGAGGGATGTTGGTTATGGTCTCAATTTAATTTCAAAGAAGACCCTTCACAGATAGAAAATGTGAATGTGGATGTACACTTCTTAGCAAAGGAATAATGCTCTTTTGTAAAACATCTCATTATCCCTAGCTTTTGTACAGCACTCTGTACTTTTCAAAGCAATTTTCTGTGGATCACTTCATTCCTTTCCCTCTTTAGGTGGGGCAGACATTACCATGTAATAAATCAGGAAACTGAGGCACAGAGAGGAGTTGTGGCTTGTTCCTACTTATGTTTACAAGAGGTCTAGTCAGAACACAAGAAATTTTAAGTCTTAGGTTAGTTTTATTGGCATTCAAATAGTTGAATATCTATGGCATTTTAGGTGTTTTTATGTCTTAGGATATAGGGCATATAAATATACATGCTTGTTGCATGCAGATAGGTGACAGAAATCCATCACAATGCTAAACAGAGTAATTAATCCATGTTGTCCGCTTGGCTAGGCAAGCAGTAAGCCAGAGCCAGTGCCACCTAACCCATGTTCTCAACGGTGCACAGTGCCACATGGCACCTTCCTTTGGTGTGAACACTTTCCAATCTGATTATTTTCTCTACCACAGTCTCTTTCTGTCATTATGTTGAATTCAGGCAAATGGCTTTGACTTGTGTTCAAATGTTAGGAAACCAGGTGCCGTATCAATGCCAAGGCACAATATTACTGTTCATGTTTAAGAGAGGGAGTAAGTTTCAAGGATAAGTTAGCAGGTATGATCTGATATTGATCTGATATTGAGCATGGGGCAGTCCAGGGAGTGTGTGTCCCTGGGGATTATACAGGAATAGTCCTGCATGGAGCTTCATGAGTTTTCACTCCAATTCTGAGAAGACATGCTCCTTGCCAAGTAGGGTGGATTCTACCACAGGCAACCACTTGTCAAAGGAGATGTGTCCCTTATGAACAAGATTGTATTATTGTCTTAATGTTAAATAAACAAAGCACTATAACTACCTTGCCAATTGTCACTTGCTAAGAACAAACAGACAACAATGATAATTCTGTGCATACCCCGGAACACCAGGCATGAGTATTCTGGTGAGCAAATATTGGGGGGGGGCATTAATTTGCAAGGTATGTGAGTGACTTATCCAGAGTTAACACAGTAGTGGCTATTTTGAGATCTTGGACTTAGGTTTATTTTCAGATTTGTGTCCTACTTTTTTTTTTCCCCAGTTTGCCTTGCACCCAAGGATATATTATTACCAAGAAATATACTGTTGATAGCGTTCCTTGTTACGAGACATTGTGATCATCCCTCTGACACCAGAGAGGGCCTTCAACTTCAGTTTGCCACAATGAGTGAAAATGATACTGTCTCAAACCTTCCTTTATTGGTAATTTGCAAAATTTGACACAGATCTTAGTCCCAATTATTCAGGCCTGCTGTTCTACCCCTCAACCCTTGGTACCCATTTTTAATCCTCTCCTCTATAATTGCTATTGAGCATGTGGAATCCCAGGGGACAAATAACAGTATCTGAGGAAATTACCTACATTCAGTCTGACCTCTGCTGTGGTTTTTGGATGCCAATTAAGACATCCATCTTTGAATGTTTGAACAGTTACCTGGAAGAGCTGGCAACATATGATCCAGAATCACATTTTTATAAATTGTGTCCAAATGCTGGCATACCTAGCTTGGAACATTTTAATGATGCTCAGAATATTTTGGCCAATGTTCATGAGTCCGACCGTAGTTCCTTCCAGAGCAGAACCTAATTCCATGGGGGAAAGAAGTATCAGTTTGTATGCAACAGAGTCAGCCTTCATTATGCGCCATGGAGACAGAAAGTCTCCTTTTTCCTCCAAAGAAGAAGAAAAAGAGGTATTGTTTTCTCACAGCTTAACTCCTAAAACATCTTGACTGGCAAGGAGATCAGGACTTCTGTCAGGGAAAAATGACAAAGTTTAAATATGCTAACATTTAACAATGGCATTGGCTTCTAGATTTTCAGAAGCCCATAAATATGTTGCCTGGGCTCAGTGAACTGCTAGACACATGTAGCCAATGAAAACAAATGGCTTTTGAAAATTGGCACAAATGGTCTTTCTTGGATTAGAGTTACTTCCTGCTAAGAAATTTGTGTTTACTTCTAGGTTGTGTCTAGTTTGTTTATTGCTGGAAAAAGTAAACATATATGTCTATTGGGAAAATTATATACCTTGGGGCTGGAGAAATGATCAGGCAGTTAAAGGCAATTGCTTGAAAAGCCAGAAGGCTTAGGTTCAATTCCCCGGTACCTACATAAAGCCAGATGCACAAATTGGTGCATGCATCTGGAGTTTGTAGTGTCAGGAGGCCCTATCATACCCATACTCCTGTCTCTCTCTCTCTCTGTCTCTTTCAAATTATATCTATTATCTATGTGTCTATCTATCTATCTACCTATCATCAATCTATCTATGCTTTGATCAGTCCTTCTCCCTGTTTAAGATTCTCTTGAGTAATTAAGGTCCTGGTTGACACTAGAGGTTTAAATTCATGACCTAGAAGCTTTGGGGAGTTTTTTTTTTTTTTTTAAGTTTCTATTATCATTAACTGTTAAAATCTTGTATAGGGTGAGGGGCCTCTTCAGTGCAAAAGCTTCATCTGAGATTTGTAGAGGTGTAACCCCACATGCAAAGACCTTGATAGCACCCTACCAAGGAAATCGAGGGAGCTCCACTGTGGGTCAGCTTTATATCTATCGTCCCACTCCCCAACCCTCATACATAGGAAAGCAGAATAATTCTGCTAAGCAAAAGGCATTCAGTGCTTAGTAACTACAGTGGTGGGCCAGCATTCTCTGCACTTGAGCCATGATGCCTACAATGGGACTTGGTACCCAGATAACCAGGTTTTAAGTTGAAGAAAGAGCCTGGGAGAAGTGTTAGTCAGGTGTTTGGTAGGGACCCATAGTCCTGAAACTCCTCGGCCACAGCATTAATAAGCTACATTTTGTAAGCCTGTGTCCTTAGAACAACTAAGAGTTTTATGTCTGATACAGATGGTGTTTATGTACAGTATGTGAGCTCAGTGTGAGAAGTAGTCATAAAACAGACTGAGGTTTGGTGTAATTATTCACAATTACTATTGTATAATTGAATGCCATAGCTATTATATAGAAATATTTTAAGAAGTAGACTCTGTGCATACTTCCACAGTAGTTCTTAATAATAAAAGACATGATATAAACATAATAACATACTTTATGATGTTTGTAAACTTATCCAATGTTTGCCAGAGTTGCAGACATCAAAATCCAGGTTCTCCTTCCTGCATTCTTAGTGAAACCAGTTGTTCTTATGTTCAATAGCACTCTTCCTTTCTAGTCACCTGTGAAACTTCAAAATCCAACTTCATTGGACAACCCCAAGTAAATGGAGTGGATGAGGTATTTATAAAAGCAGGTGTTTCTGTGGAGAATGGCTAGTTTTCCTAGTTTCTCCAAACCAACAAAGGAAATGTGTGCTGACACATCAGCATATGCTTATTTTAATATTTCTGGATGGGATGGGATTGGTGAATTTATAATATCTGATTATTAGGTACACAGTCTCAAATATCTACTAACAAGAGAAAAGACAAATATCCTCTGTTCTCCCTCACAAGCTATGAAGAAAAGAAAAGAAGAGAAAAGGAGGTCAAGTTCATTGGAAAGTTCCTTCCCATTAAGTGCGTGAAACATGTCTGTTTCCATGAACATGGCTGGGGACATCACAGCATCAGAACAAATGGCTTTGGTGACCGAACACTGAAGTCTGTCCTAGTCCTTGACCCTTTCTCCTGGGTAGAACTTTTGCTCATGACCCTTGGGGTTAACTCCTAGGATTTGATGGCTGGAGGCTTTTTCCCATCATGAATAACAGTCGGATGCACACTGTTAGCATTGAGAAATGAGAAGCATATGTATTGTCTGAACACCTCATTCATTTCCATGATTTCTGGTGCAGAGAAGCGTGAGCCAACCTGGAGATCATGACTTGAACAAGTCCATCTCCTGTAGTTATAATGATGATGCCCTTGAAGGTTTGTCTGCCAGGCAACCACAGGCGAGACATCTTGTGCATTAGCAGCATGGAAGAATGAATGTCAGCCCCCTCGTTACGTTGGAGGCCAATACTTAATGTTCCAAGCCTGGATGGAAACACCATGTTTTAGAGAAAGCTCCCATAGGGAATGCTTCCACCTGTCCTTCTTGGCCCTGGAGGAGGAAGGTATTAAAGTGTGCCTTCAGAGCTTTTATGTTTGAGTGTGGGGCTTCTGCCTTTCCGAGATTCTTAGCTGTCTCACTGTTTCCTGTGCCTGGAAGATGGCCAGCAATGCTCTTTGGTCGATGAGAACAGCAGCTCATACAATGAACTCCACCCACAGCTTTCCTTGAGCTAAAGGGTAGATATGAATGCTTAGTGAGCAAGGATGCTTGGAGTTTTGCCCACCTGAACCTAGATTGGTACCTCTATTTTTTTTTCTAGTTAGAATGTATAGACATATGCATATGTATTTAGGAACTGCTGAGTTTGACCTATATACTGCAATTATTTCATTACAACTATACAGCCCCTTGTTTTGCTAACTTGACTAAATTCTGTGGTACAAGCAGCCCAAGGGAGTGTTAATAAAAGAGAACAGTTGTCCTTTATGGTGTTAACCTTGGTGTTTAGGATTTATTTCAAACAGTGCAGCTTCCATTAATAGCTCACTGTGAATGCATTACCTATTAATTATTCTCACCTTTTCATGTTTACTAATGTGATGGCTTTTCTGTAAGCTTGACGAAATAGAGTATTTACTTGATTCTTACCCTTTAGCCCATCATCTCATTGGCTCACATATAGGCATAATATCACCCAATTGAGTCATTCACTCATGCATCCATTCTGCAAATATTTACATGGTGCCTTCTCTCATGGTGTTAGATTCTGATAGGGGATATAGTTTCATTAATTCCTTACATACATGGGTACTCAGTAAAATGCTATGAATAGAAATAAGCAGATGGGTAGGGAAAAGGGTTTATGTAAAACAAGATACACATTTAAATAGGGTAGTCCAGGAAGGGCTCAGTGAAAATGTGCCAGTGGAAAAGGGCAGGAGTCCTGTGCCTGTCTACTGGGAGAAGTACACCCTGACGGTGAGATGCGGACAAAGGGTTCCTGGTGCTCCCAGTGCAATGTCCTATGGCAAGGCAGCCATTATGGTTGGAGGTGAATAAAAGATTGAAAAGAAATAGGGAAGACAACATTGGGAAACAAGAAGGTGAACTGCAGAGTGGACTCTCACAGTTAATGACAATAGCTGCTTGTTTTCCTTAGGAATGAGAATGATATTCTCAGTATGTTGAGTATAAAAACTTTTGAAAAGTATAATCTATAAGATTTTTGAATTTCATTCTGAAATATGTAGAGATGGAATGAAATGATGTCTAGGTCTTGATCCATGGATGGTCTAGCATGGTGAAAGTTGATGGGGTTAAGGAGGATCAGAGTAGGTCATGGGTTGTGGGCTGGGTTTAGGTCCATAGAGGTTTTGTGCTACTTTATCTAGGTTTGTATATTTCCAAATTCTCCATGACAATAATATTAAAGAAATAACACCAATATCTCTAGGAACTGATGTTTTGGACAAAGCCTTGGTTTTGGATATAGCCTAGGCATTGTTCTAAGCTTCTCTGCTTTCTGTTAATACCTAGTAAAAATGAAAATCATTGTTCCAGGCCATTGTGAGAATTTAAGGTTTTTTAAAGAAATATTGTTAGCTATTTGCAAGGGAGAGAGAAAGAAAGAGAGACCATGAGAGAGAGAGAGAGAGAGAGAAATATGGGTGTGTCAGGACCTCCTGCCACTGCAAACGAACTTCAGACACATGCACCCTTTTGTGCGTCTGGCTTTATGTGAGTACTGGGAAATAAAACCTAGGCTGTCATGCTTTATAAGAAAAGACCTTAAGTGCTGAGCCATCTCTCCAGACCCACAACTTAAGATTTTCCTCTGAGTTTGTTCCTGAGAAATTTGGAGCACTGGAGCATTAGTCTGACTTGTGTGTGAAACAGCTCCTCCTGGAGGCTGGGTACACAGCAAACTGTAAGGAACCAAGGCCAGGAGCAGCAAGGTTGAGTCAATTATAGAAGCAATTTCACAACATCTTGGTGAGGACTATGAAAGAGAAGGTTTGCCTCATAGAAAGGTAGGCTGAATGGTGGAGTGTGTTAATAGGTGGACCTATGTACCACTCCGTTGGACCACTGCTGGCCTAAGAAGGACATTCTGATGTATGATAAGATGAGGTAATATGACGGCCAGGGCTTCAAGAAAACAGAGTGAGCGTGAGATGACGGAGGGAACCTCCCACCGCATGAGACAGTTACTGTAAAATCTTGGATTTCCAAGACCTAAAGCAATTATCATTGCGGTCACTTAATCTTTGCCTTATTTTCTGATTCCTTAATAAACAGAGCAAGGCTAAGGAAGTTAGAAAAAAAAATGCTCTCTGTCCAACATGCAGGAACTCAGCATCTCATCTTTCAGTCCCTTGTGGACGTATGGAAGTCTTCTGAAATCCAACCACCCCAAGCAAAACACAGTTTTCAAAGACAGTTCTGGCATTCATTTTCCCCAGATGATATGATGGGATCTGAGTGTGTGTGTGTGGGGGGTGTCTTTCTCCATCACTCTTTAATTTTACTGAGGCAGTCTCTCTCAATTGAGCCCAGAGCTCTGTGATTCACCTAGTCTAGCTAGCCAGCTGGCTCCAAGAATTCTCTGACTCCATCTCCCACATGCTAGGACTTACAGATGCCGGCCATACCCACACAGTATTTTCGTGGGTTTGGGGGATACAAACTCCAGTCCTTGTGCTTGTGTGGTAACTGCGGCATGGCAAGTGTTTTCTCCACTGAGCCATCTCCCCAGCTCTGATAATGGAATCCTGAAGAGCAGAGCAGAACATTCCTTCATTTCCTAGGCACTATCTTTCAAATATTACTTTTAGGCATCTGCAGTAAATCTTATTTAATCCAAAACTACATAATGTGTGCATCTTCTATAAGATCCTGTGCTAGATTTAATGGGGAAATCAATTGCCTAGTATGCAAAATGATCATCTCCCCTCAATCTAGCCCCAACACATAAGCGATTGATGATATATGATGTTGGCCAACGTTGATTTCATACCCATGGAATATGAGGTCATGTCTCATACATAAATATTTGTATTCCCTTCATCACCCATAAAGATCTAACAACAGATGCTAAAAGATGTTGGTTGACTGATTTTGAACTGTTTTTATGTAAAATCAATAACACAACATGAAGCTCAAAAGCAGTGCATTTTCTAACAACTACTTCAGGGCATGGCAAGATGGCTACAGCTGACCAGCCTCAGGAACCACTGGGCAGCCCACAAAATTCAACCTGCTGATAAATAAAGGAGAAGGGAGAGCTGAATTGCTGTGTTTTTCTATGGTCCCTAAGAGGGTCACACTATTGGCCATCACTCTTAAAGATTTCTTGAACTTATAGCCTTTGGCCCAGGTCTCTCTGGCTTAGGGTCGGGGAGGGATGTACCACATTTGACATTGACCCAGATTATTTTACCTTCAAGAAGACTTACTTCTGCCTTCCACATGGGTCTTTCCCTTTGCATCACTCTAATTCTTTTTTATTTTACTTTTATTTATTAATGAGAGAGAGAGAGAGAGAGACATAGAGAGAATGGGTGAACCAGGACCTCCAGCCTCCAGACACATGAGCACACCTTGTGCATATGGCTTATGTGGGTCTTGGGAAATCAAACTTGGATCCCTTGGTTTTGCAAGCCAGTGCCGTAACTGCTAAGTCATCTCTCCAGCCCTGCTACAGCTCTTTTGAAGGTGATTTAGTCTACAGAACAACTTTTTGCTGTTAGGTAGAAGTGACACTGTACCTTGGGCTTACATGACCACCATGGCTCCTCAATGGTTTGGAAGGACAATGCTTAGAAGCCCTTAGCAGCTACTCAATAGATGTGGTGCGTGCGTGTTTTAAGAAAACAGAATTTAAAAAATGCATTATTCTATCCATTCCTGTTTAAATTAGAACACTCAATTGCGAGAGATAAAAACCCAAATCATATTGGCTGTGGGAAAATAAGGGAATTTATTTTACTTGTTTAACTGAAAAGTCGGGTGACAGGACTAGCTTCAGGCAAGCCAGTGCCAAGAGCACAAGCAAGTCATCAAGACTCATTTTCCTCTCCCTGTCTTTGCTCTGGCATCTGTGCTGTTGCCTTCACCCTGGGGTCCCACTCAGTGACTCCCAGAAGCATAAGTTATAATACCCACAATGCTAGCATTGCCCACAGACAATGGGATGGCCTTCACCTTCTCACGCTTGTGAAAACCTTACATTAGTTGGTTGGTTCTGATCACATTGGTCCTGATCAAGTCCTGTGTCATGAGCTGATTTGATCATTTAGGCTCAGGCCACCTGCTCATCTCTAGAACTGAGGATGGACGCGAGACCACCACTACAGGGGTATGAACTAAAAGAGGGAGAGTCCTGTTGCCAGAAGAAGCAATGCGTGGATGACAGGTAGCATTAACCAGACATGTGACCTATTTTCTTCACAGGAAATCCTTTACAGAGAGCTGGCTGGTACAAAGAATCTAGTAGGAGCCTGGGAAGAGGCGGGGGGTGGGGTGCTTGCTTTTGGTATGTGCCAAAATAATTAGTTTTATGGCTTTAGGAATGCATTCTCCTTTACTCTTTTAGCCTGCCTTTTACATGAGGTTGCTGCCTACAGGCAACTCCCGTAGTGTGCCTGTCAAAGTGGGCCGTATGACTGCCTGTTGTTCAGATCCCTGTCCTTGATTTTATGCATAAAATAAGACAAATTCTTCTCCACAAAACCCACCAAACACTCCTATTGCACTTGCCTCCTCTTGTTAGCTTCCCTGTGTGGCTGTTGAATAAATGATTGAACATGGGACAGCGTTTAATCTTCCTAACAATAGCCCTGCAAACATCCAACACTGTCAGATGCTTTCCTGGCATTTGAAAATATGCCTGCAGCAAAAATCATCTATTGAATTTTTGCTGTGACTAAGACCTGTAGACAAAGAGGACTATCTGTTCAGCTGCCGTCACTGGGCAAAATCAGTCCTCATGGGGCCTCCTGGGGCAAGAGCAGAGCACATGGAAGGTAACTCCCAAAGACCAGCCCAGAGGCTCAGCTGGAGCTTGCCAAGCCTGTGCATTGACTTGGTGATTTTCACAGAGTGCAGGAGGGGTACGCTTCATTCTGGGGAATATTTAAGGGTATAGACTGATGGGATGGAAAGAAGGGGTGGTCCTTGGCTGCTTTGGGGACATTCAGATATACTCTTTGCCACCGCAAGGCTCTACGTTGGCTCTTTTCCATTTGTTGCCATGTGAACTCCAGATCCAGGATGGATCTGCTGTGGCGACACTTACTCTCATTTTCCAGAAAAGCCATGTTTTATAATTTTTAAATATGATTAATGTAGTACTTCTAGGCTTCAAATGACTCTTAAGAACTAGAAAATGAAATCTACATAGTGTTGGCTGATTTTTATTTGTAACAGATACTACATGGAAGGAGATTCTGCACTCTTGATGATTTTGCTTTCTCTGGCTTTGGCTTCTGAAACATTGGACAGTGTCCTTCAATACATCCTTTCTAGCTATAACTGATAGAACAGGCACTTGTCCTTCCGTGAGCCAATCAGATTAGCTCTTCCTAAGATTTGCCAGTTGGATCAGAGAGTGGTTTGGAGTTAATATCTTTAGTGTTTGTTCTTTCTACTTAAGGACACAAATTCTCCTCCCTGTGCAATGTACTGATCTCCAAAAATTCTGATTCCACAGGTCTGGATTAGACCCAGGAATCAGTGTTGTAGCAAATATTCCTAGGTGATTCCTACAATCAGACTGACCTTGAAAGCACTTGTCAGAGGGCTGGAGAGATGGCTTAGCACTTAAGATGCTTGCCTGGAAAGTCTAAGGACCCATGTTAAACTTCCCAGATCCCATGTAGGCCAGATGCACGAGGTGACACATGTGTAAGGTCACACATACGCACAGGTGGCATGCTCATCTGGAGTTTGATTACTGTGTCTGGAGGTCCTGAAACAACAATTCTCTCCCTCCCTCCCTCTCTCTCTCTCTCTCTCTCTCTCTCTCTCTCTCTCTCTCTCTCTCTCTCTCTCTGTGTGTGTGTGTGTGTGTGTGTGTGTGTGTGTGTGTGCTGCTCTCACTCTCTCTCATAAGAAAAGGACAGTCTGATGGGATTGCCTCAAAACTAAAATAAATAAAACAATTGTTACAGAGAAGACCTGGGGATTTCTACAATGGGTTCTTCATAGTAGGACTGACTCTTCTTTCCCACATTATCATGAGTGTGCAATTCTTCATTCCATAGGTAAACTTACTACATTCTTTTTGTTTTTAAGTCTTCAAGTTAAATTCCATTGGTTTAAATAAAATAGTGTGCTGGGTCTGGAGAGATGCCCTAACAAGGTGCTTGCTTGTGAAGGCTAAGGACGCAGGTTCAATTCCCCAGAGCCCACATAAGCCAGATATGCACATGGTGGAACATTCATCTGGAGTTTGTTTGCAGTGGCTAGAATGCACCCATTCTCTTTCCCTCTCTCCCTCTCTCTCTCTCTTTCTAGTAAATAAATACTTTTTTTTCAAAGATTGTGGTGGTTTGAATGTAAGATGTCCCCCATCACCTCATGTACCTTGCTGGGGGAGGTGTATCCCTCAGGGTGCTCCTTGGGATTTTATAGTCTGACCCGGCTTTCCAGTGCTAGCTAGCTCACTCTTGCTGCTTCTTCCTTGCTGTTGATATGAAGAAGTGAACTGGCTGTCTGCTCTGCCATGCTCTCCCCACCATGATGAAACTTCCTCTCAAAACTGTAAGCCAAAGTAAACCCTTTCCTCCCATGAGCTGCTTCTGGTTGGGTGTTTTGTTCCAACAAGAGGTAGTACCTGTAACAAAGATGAAATTTTTTTTGTTTTTGTTTTTTCAAGGTAGGACCTCACTCTAGCCGAGATGACCTGGAAATCACTGTGTAGCCTCAGAGTGGCCTCGAACTCACAGCAATCCTCCTTCCTCTGCCTCCCAAGTGCTGGGATTAAAGGCGTGTGCCACCATGCCCGGCTACAAAGATGAATTTTTAAAAATTCAACTATTTTGATGCTCTAGCTGGAGTATTACATGTTGAAATAAGAAAGAAGAAGGCATAAGTGAAATATGAAAATTCTAGATGAGCTAAGTTGAGAAAGACTAAAGCTGGTTGGGGAAGATTCCATCCTACAGTAGCCCTTAAATTCTTCTGGTCAGGAAAGGAAAAAGAATTATAAAGGATGGGCTATGTCCCTTTAAGGAACTTAGCAATCCACAAGTATTGTTTTTGCAGATTTATTTGACTGATTATTATGTCTAATGCCTTATTTATTTTTCTATTATCCTATTATCAGAAGTTAACTGATGCCCTAGGTTTTCTGGGTCAGTATCTCCTTTGTACGAGCCTGGGTGTTAATCTCTGGCTGTAACACTGAAATGTGAGAGCAGGATGTGGCTGAGCTGGAAAAGTACCATGGTTCCCTGCTTGACAACTCAGTCAAGGAAGGGTATCAAGTCAAGCCATTTTACATTGGACATGTAGTTGGGGAATTCTTCTGTTTATCTTCAAAGTCTCTTAGCTCCTAGACACCAGCAAGTAGCTTCCATCTATTTCTGCTAAATGCACATGTGTGTTCTCAGAAAAAGGACCAAACTCCAATGGTCATGTTACTTATTCTTTTTTTAAAGTCACTTCAATCTTTATTTATTTATTTGAGACAGAAAGGCAGATAGGGAAATAGAGAGAGAGAGAGAGAGAGAGAGAGAGAGAGAGAATGAGCATGCCAGAGCCTTTAGCCACTGCAAATGAATTCCAGATGCATGTGCCACCTTGTACATCTGGTTTACATGGGTACTTGGGAACTGAACCTGGGTCCTTAGGAGTCACAGATAGGTGCCTTAACTGCTAAGCCATCTCCCTAGCCCCTACTTAGTTTTTTCATTTAACTTGACATGTGTTGTAGTCAGGTTCGCATTGCTGGTAGAAATCACTCAACCAAGAGCAGCTTGTGGGGAAAATAGTGATTTATTTTAGCTTACAAACTCAAGGGGGAAGCTCTACGATGGCAGGGGAAATGATGGCATGAGCAGAGGGTGGACATCAACCCTGACCCACATAAGGTGGACAATGGGAACAGAAACAGGAGAGTGTGCCAAATGCTGGCAAGGGGAATCTGTATGGCTGTAACACCCATAAGCCTGCTCCCAACAATACACTGTCTCCAGGAGGTATTAATTCCCAAATCTCAATCAGCTGGGAACCTAGCATTCAGAACACATAAATTTTTGGGGGACTCCTGAATCAAACCACCACACCATGTTTAACTATACTTTGGTGCTCAGCATTACAAGTTTTGAAACTACTAGTCCTCTAAATTAATAAATACAATAACAGAGAACTCCAAAACAGACATTTTGTACTTGTGCACATTTTAGGGTCTCAGAGTAGGGACTGTCTTCAAAGAGCAATGTTTTGTTTTGTTTTTTTTTCCTTGAACTGTTTTGGAGGCATTTGTATGATTTCTCTGCATTTGGTATGTGGCTGAGATACTACGCCAACCCAGACTTCCTAAAAGTGCAATTTGGACTTGGCCGGCACTATGACACTAGGTGGCCCAAGATAATCTGATACAGAGTTTCAGTGTCCACTGTCACATAACAGACCTTTCTTCTTATCCCTCAACCCCCAACTGCCTTTAGTCCCATCTCATATTGACAACCTGCTATCAGTCCAGCAGGGAGAACACTGCCTGGATATTTGTCAGGTAATTAGTTGGCTATAAATCAGCAAGAGTGGGCCATTTTATTAGGCATGTTCACATCTTGTTAGCAGCTCCTCACCAGGGCCATCAGCATTGTGGCATCTTTAGTTAGTTAATCTATTACAATTTCTCTGGGGCAATAGGAATTGAAAAGAACTTTCAAGTGAGGCAATGTTTGGTGTTCTTAGCTTTGCATTGTATCCCAGTATTAATACATTCAGTTGTTTGAAGCCCCTCTCAAGGAAGCATTACCATATTTTTCTATTTTTACTCCCCATTTTCCTCTTCATAAAAAAATGTCTTCAAGTAAACTTGCCGACAGAACATTTATACCTAGGATTTTTTAAATTAATTAGTTAATTAAAAGTTAATTTTTGCATACCTGATATGGAGACCAAGGGGTTGTGCATGACAAGAGAGCACTCTATCACTAGGTTATCTTCCTAGACCTTTTATTTTGAGACAGGATCTCACTAAGTTTCCTAAGCTGCCCTTGAACACTCTCTTGTAGCTCAGACATACTATGAATTTGTAATCCCCTTGGTCAAACACTGAGTAGCAGTGATTGTACAACTATGTCACCAGGCCTGGATACCTGAACATGTCAAAGCATTTTGTATAGTGAAACAACTATGCCCTTGCATCTCTGCCTCTAAATTTCCCAAGGATTTGTGAACCACTTTGAGAAGGTTGATGTATACCTTAGTGCTAAGCCAGACTTTTCTTGTATTCATATGTTAAATAATGATCTCATTTCTGAACTAGACTAACCTGTATTGGAGTTATCGGCCTCAACATGAAGCTTAATGTCGTAAATTTCTATATTTTTATGCCCATGCTGAAGTACAATCTGTAATTTCTGTTTTGTTTTACTTTTTTTCTTTGTTTGTTTGTATTGCTAAACTTTCCTCCCTGTATATGGAAATACAGGAGGCAATTACCTTACAAAGAAGAAAGGATTATCTTGGTTTATGGTTCTGGGGGGTTTAGTGTAAGCTTGAGAAGCCACATGACTTTGGCTTCTGATGAGAACATTGCAAGGCAGTGGTAGGAAGTACAGGAGCAATCCACTTACATAATGAGTCAGAAAGCAGAAGGAGCGATAGTAAGGGCATGCCCACAGTGACCTAAGGACCTCCACTATGTCTCACTTCTCAGAGGTTTTACACCTCCCAATAAGTGCTAGCTTAAGGACCAAACCTTTAATAGGTGGGATTTTGAGATACTCTTGCCCAACCATAGTCTTTGTCTAGCCCCACCCCAGCACTCTCCTGTTTCCTTATCTATGTAGTGATTCTAGTGTGGGTCCAAGGATAGACATGTGAACAGCAGTGCCATATCTTACTGGCCACAGAAGGCAAGCCTGGAGATGAGCATGTGGCACAGCCTATGGGACTGAATTCTGAATGCCATCCCTCCACCTTCCACCCCAGCACCCTGCACAATCTCTCTGAGGAGGGAAAATTCCTTGTATTACAGTTGCCCAGTAGTTGAAATGGCATCCAGCTAAGGAGAATGAAGCCAGGAGGTAGACAGGGAATCTGAGTGTGGTGACAAGATACCCTGAGTCCAATTTGCCTGCAGCCTACCTCGTGCTTCTCAATAATTCATGTGTCTATGGTCCCCTTTTCACTTCAGTCATTGAGTTGGATTTTCGTCACTTGCAAACTATTGCTGATCAATTCTATTTTCTTTCCATCCTTCTTGGTATCTACTTTTCTCTTCTGGAACACTCCACAATCTTCAGGTCTGTCAAATCTGCTCTTCATCTAAGATTGAATGCTCATGTCTTCACTTTCCAAGGTATTTTCCCAATACTTCTAGTAAATATGTGATGTTCACTCTTCATCCTAAAATTCCTTATGACTGTTCTTCACACTCACATATCCACTTGTTGTAAGCTGTCTGGTAGGTCTGTGCCTGGATACCATAAATACTTAAAACTTTTACTTAACTGAGGGCTGGAGAGATGGCTTAGTGGTTAAGCACTTACCTGTGAAGCCTAAGGACCCTAGTTCAAGGCTCTATGCCCCAGGACCCACGTTAGCCAGGTGCACAAGGGGGCGCACGTGTCTGGAATTCGTTTGCAGTTGCTGGAAGCCCTGGCATGCCCAGTCTCTCTCTCTCTATCTGTCTCTTTCTCTCTCTGTCACTCTCAAATAAATAAATAAAAATGAACAATAAAAAAAAACCTTTTACTGAAATGAAATAAATGCTTTTGAAGGCTGTGAACACTTCTACATTCTTAGAAAGAAAACTGACAATGAGTTTCTAAGCAGCCTTTCCCAAATAGCTCCATGGAATTCTAAAGCACTTTTAGGTATTGTAGTAACATGCACTCAGCTATAAGAAAAGGTACTGTGGTCAAGGAATCTAGGGAACCCTCAGTTAAAGTTGAATTGGTGCTGCCTGGAGCCTGACTACAGTGAAAACGATGTCGCATTCCAGGCAGAGCAGAGGCATGAGGCTGTAAAGTGATATGAGCAACAGCCAGGGGCCATCGAGAGACTGAAGCCCCATAATAATTTGAACTGAGAAAGTTCAACATAAAACAGTATTAACTAGTTTTAGGAGACCAGATAACAAAATAAGAGAGGTAAGATGAATATAATAAGGAATAAATTTGAGAGAGGGCTTCTCAGCACTGAGATGTGACTGGGGAGTGTGGCAGAGACCCACTGGATGGAGAGACATTCATTCACTGAGCTGCCCCAGGCCAGAGCTGCCAGCAACTAGCTACTTGCTGAAATGGTAACAAAACTTTCTTGGAAACTGACCAGGAGATGCTATTGAATTTGTCTGTCAGCCCCGAGATCCAAAGGAAAGGACCCTAAGGCCTCACTTGGAAAACTGACGTGGTTTAATCTTTCCTGTGTCAGAATACCAGCACACGGTGATAAACTGGTAGTTAAATATTTATGTTTGATTGAAAATTGAATTATTTTGCTTTCTCACATGATGGAAAGTAGATCTGGAGGTCAGCGATTCCACAGTTAGTTTACCTGTCTAACAATGTGTATAGTGTCTGCTATGGTTGGAACTTGAAATTCACACACTCATATTTTGGATGCTTGGTGGTGTTATGTATGTAGGTCCTAGAACTGTGGGAAGAGAGGTGTAGAAGGAGAAAGAAGATCACTGCGACTGTCTTTGGGTGTTTCTTATCCCTGACTCCTTCCTCTCTGCTCCATGCTTCTTGTGTGCCATGATGTGAATAGCTAAAACTAGCTTCTCACTATCATGGTGTTCTGATAAAGCACATGGGACCAAGCAATCATGGACTACCCCTTTGAAACCATGGGCCTAAATAAACCTTTCCTTCCTTAAGTTATTTCAAGTAGGTACTTTGGTCACAGTAATGTAAGAGTATCCTAGTACTTTCTGTTCATCCATTCTGTTGCTTAAAATTTAGAGGGTTTTTCTTTTTCATACTCAGAACAGATAGAAGAAAAAAAAAACACTCATTGAATATGCAAAAATGTTACAACCTAGTAAGTAGTAGGAGGTATATCTAAATCCAAGTTTATTCTCCACCCTCCACACATAACTGACAAATAGGTTCAAAAGGAATAAACTAATTTTCAATGAAATTTAACTGCCTATCAATACAAAACTCAACACTAAATAAGGACAGTTAAAATCTAGAAACTCACACTCCAGAGTTAGACTACACTATCTATCAAGTGGACTTAGCAGGTAGCTACAGATGATTCCACCCAATAGAAACGGAGTTACATTCCTCTCAGCAGCCTGTGGGACCATCTCTGAAACAGCCATCTTCTAGGCTACAAATCAAGTCATATCAAATAGAAAAGATTCAAACTTATCTCTTGTTTCTTAGCAGATTATAGTGCAGTCAAACTAGAAATCAACAGTCAGAAAAACTACAGAAACAACACAACTGCATGGAGACTTAATAAGATATTCCTGAATGGCCAATGAGCCATTGAAGAAATCAACAAGAAAAGGAAAATGAAAGCAATACTTCCCAGCATCTTGGATTATAGGTAAGACAATTCTAGGAGGAATGTTTATAGATACAAGTACTTACATTAAAAAAAAAAATCAGAGTGATCCTAAATAAATAACCTAATGATGCACCTCAAGGTCCTAGTAATACCAGGATAATCTGAACCAAAAGCTCAAGATGATAAAAATAATAAAGATCAGAGCTAAAATGAATAAAATGGAGATTTTAAGAACAATGCAGAATATTGATTACGCAGAGTTGATTCTTTGAAAAGTAAATAAAATTACCAAACCCCCTAGCCAAACTAATCCAAAGAAAGAGAGAAAAGATATAAATGAAGAAAATTGGAACTGAAAAGAGGAAGAGTATGACTGATTGCAATAAAATGCAGAGAATCATGAGGGGGTGCTTTGAAAACTTATATTCCAAAAATCCTGGAAAATCTATTCAAAAATGAGTAAACTCCTGGATACATATGACATACCAAAATTAAATCAGGAAAATGTAAGGAGGCGAATGTGATGCTCAATGAGATTGAAGGCATGCAAACAAGCCTCCCCACAGAGCACAGTCCAGGTCTGCTGGGGTTCACTGGTGAATTCTACCCAACCTTTCAAGAAGGGCTAACACCACAAGGTTCCATCAAACGAAAGAGGCAGGGACACTGCCAAATGGACAATAAAACCCTATATGGACACAACAAAGAAAGAAAACGATACACCAGTTTTCCTGATGAACATAGGGGCAAAAGTTCTCAATGAAATATCTACATCTCAAGATCATATGCCATGACCAAGTTGGCTTTATTCAGGGCTGCAAGATTTGTTCCAACATATGCAAATCATTAAGAGTTCTTCAAGACATGAATAGACTTATGGGAAAAAAAACACATAATCATCTCAATTGATGTAAAAAAACAAGGCCATTTATTAGATTCAATATCCTTTCATGATAAAAGCCTTAAAGAAATTAGGAATGGAAGGAACATACGTCAGCATAATAAAAACTGTATATGGAAAGCCTATAGTTACTAAACATTTCTGAAATGGGGGAAATGAGATAATTTCCTCTAAAACTGTTAATAAGACAAGGGTGCCACTCTTTCCACTTTAATTTGAAGTCTTAAGTAGAGCAATAAGACCAGAGAAAGAAATATAACAGATACTAATAGGATAGGAAGAAGTCAAATTATTCAACTTGCAGATGATATGATCCTTTACTTGCAATTCTATGAACACTTCACCAGAAATCCTAGATATGGTAAACACTTAAGCAATGTACCAGGGTACAAAAATCAACAAACAAAAATCAGTAGTATTTCTATATATTAACAACAGACTCAATGAGGAAGAAATCAAGAGGAAAAAAAAAATCCATCCACAATAGCTTAAAAATCGTAGGATGAGGGCGATGGTGGCGGTCGGGGCTCCGGGCCGGTGTGGTGGGAGGGTTGGGGGGGAACCCAGGGGTGCAGGGGACTATAGGAACGGCCTGGAGTCTGAGGAACGGGAGCCTGGGCAGCTGCCGCCCCGGCCCCGGGATGCCCCCGAGCTCCGGGCCCTGGGCCTGGCTAGGCAGCCCCCTGCGCAGCCAGGAGGAGGAGGAAGAGCCGGGGATGGTCGAGGGTGACCCCGGGGACGGCGCCATTGAGGACCCGGAGCTGGAAGCGATCAAAGCTCGAGTCAGGGAGATGGAGGAAGAGGCGGAAAAGCTAAAGGAGCTGCAGAACGAGGTAGAGAAGCCGATGAACATGAGTCCTCCTCCAGGCAATGCTGGCCCAGTGATCATGTCTATTGAGGAGAAGATGGAAGCTGATGCCCGTTCTATGTTGGCATTGTGGACTATGGCGCAACCGCAGAAGAGTTGGAAACTCACTTTCAAGGCTGTGGTTCAGTCAACCGTGTTAACCATACTTTGTGACAAATTTAGTGGCCATCCCAAAGGGTTTGCATATACAGAGTTCTCCGAGAAAGAGTCAGTGAGGACTTCCTTAGCCTTAGATGAGTCCCTGTTTAGAGGAAGACAGATCAAGGCTATCCCCAAACGAACCAACAGACCAGGCATCAGCACAACAGACCGGGGTTTCCCACGTGCCCGCTACCGTGCCCGGACCACCAACTACGACAGTTCCCGATCTCGATTCTACAGTGGTTTTAGCAGCAGCCCCCGGGGTTGAGTCTACAGGGGCCGGGCTAGAGCGACATCATGGTATTCCCCTTACTAAAAAAAAAAAAAAAAAAATGTGTATTAGGAGGAGAGAGGAAAAAAAGAGGAAAGAAGGAAAAAAAAAGAATTAAAAAAAGAAGAAAAACAGAAGATGACCTTGATGGAAAAGAAAAATATTTTTTTAAAAAAAGATATACTGTGGAAGGGGGGAGAATCCCATAACTAACTGCTGAGGAGGGACCTGCTTTGAGGAGCAGGGGAAGGGCCAGGGAGCGGGGCAGCAGCTGCTCTTTTCCTCTAGGGATTCGCCATGGACACTTCTCAACTGCTCCGTTTTCTTGCTCCCTTTACTCCCTTGAGGGCTGCTCACAGAGTAGGTGGGCATGGTGGTAGGAGGGTTTTGTTTTTTAACCCAGGGCTCTTGGAAGGACACCAAACTGTTGAGCTTGTTTCCTTCCCTCCATCTTCTCCCTGCCTTTCACAGCCCCCCCTGCTCCTGTCCAGCCAGGTCCATCGCCCATCCACCCCTCTCTCCTCTGGCTCTCTGCCCCTCCAGTTTGCCTGGTGATCGGTTTTGTTTCCTTTTGTGTTTTTCTGTTTTGAGTGTCTTTCTTTGCAGGTTTCTGTAGCCGGAAGATCTCTGTTCCGTTCCCAGTGGCTCCAGTGTAAATTTCCCTTGCCTCTGGGGAAATGCACTACTTTGTTTTGGGGTGGGGGGGATTTGGCGGTTGTTTTTTTTTTTTTTTTTTTTTTGGTTTCGTTTTGTTATTTTCTTTCTTTACTTTTTCCCCTTTTATTTGGAGGGAATGGGTGGAAGTGGGAACAGGGAGGTGGGAGGTGGATTTTGTTTATTTTTTTTTAGCTTATTTCCAGGGAGTGGGATTTTTTTTTTTAAATAATGTGTCACGAATAAAGTTGTTTATGAAAATTTTAAAAAAATCATAGGATGCAACATAGTCAAAGAAGCAAAGAGGTCAGAACCCTTGTATAACTTAACTTCTCATTTTGCTGGGGCAAAATAGCTGGCAAAAATCAGTTAAAAGGAAGAGTTTATTTTTGCTTACAGTCCCAGATTACAGATCATCATGGTGCAAGGGCACAGTTAAAGGAGCTTGAAGCAGGTCACCCCATTCAGCATAGAGAGGAAACAGAGAGCAATAAATGCTGCTGCTCAGGCAGCTCTCTCCTTTTTGTAAAGACCAGGACCCCAGCCCATGAAATGGCACTACCCACAGTTAAGGTAGATCTTCCCACCTTAATTAACATAATCAAGATAATCCCTCACAGATGTTTCTAGAGGCTAACCTAATCCACATAATCCACAGGTGATTCCAGATCCTGTCAAGTTGACATAACCATAAACCACCATAGATTTCTACACCATCATAGATTTCTACAACAGACACTTTAGAATACTGAAGAAAATACTTGAAAAATACACTAGAAGATGGAAAGACATCCTGTGCAGAAATAGTATTGTGAAAGAAATGGCTATGTAAAAATCAATTTTAAATGGATCAAAGATATTAATGTAAGATCTGAAACTTTGACACTGGTAGAGGAAAATATAGGTAAAACCCTTCAAGACATAGGGACATAGGAAAGAATGTTATGTCCCCTGCAGTAACTGTTGCTCTAATGGCACAGGAAATACCAATAATAGGCAAATGGGTATGCATGAAATGAAGAAGTTTCCACACAGCTAAGGAAGCAGTCACCACAGTGCAGAGCAGTTTACAGAACACTCTTGCTCATTACTGGTGGAAATGTAAACTGGTGCACCCATAATGGAAATCAACATGAAGGCTCTTCAAAATTCTGAAAGTACAACTATACTACATGTGACTCAGCAGCAGCACTGTTGGACATAGATCCAAAAGACTCTATGTCAGCACACGAGATACTTGCTCATTCTTGTTTACAGATGTGCTGTGTGCAACAGCCACGAAATTGACCCAGTTTAGATGTCCATTAACAAATGAGTAGGCGAACAAAATGTGGTATGTATGCACAATAGAATTTTATGTAGCAACAAATGGAAATAAAATGACATTTTCAGGTAAATGGATGTGACCAGAAGTCATTATGTTAAGCAAACCATGCCAAACTGAGAAAGACAAATAGTCCATATTTTCTCTCATTCGTAGAACCCATATACATATATAAGTATGTGTTTATATTTTTTATATGTATGTATGTGGGACACAAATTAGAAAAAGGATCACAGAAGAGGAGGAAGGAATCTTAAGAGAATTGAGAAATACAGACATGGGTACAAAAGGATATAAAAGGAAAGTAGAAAAGGAAAGAAACTAACTGGAGAGGAGTAGGGATATAAGGCAGTGGAGAGGGGAACACTGAGAATGAAGTTGATGACATACGTGTGAAGATGTCATAACACCCAATGCTTGATATGTTGGCCAAAAAATTAACTTATTAAAAAAAATAAATTCTCTGGGCTGGAGAGATGGCTTAGCAGTTAAGCGCTTGCCTGTGAAGCCTAAGGACCCTGGTTCGAGGCTCGGTTCCCCAGGTCCCACGTTAGCCAGATGCACAAGGGGGCGCATGCATCTGGAGTTCGTTTGCAGAGGCTGGAAGCCCTGGCGCGCCCATTCTCTCTCTCTCCCTCTATCTGTCTTTCTCTCTGTGTCTGTCACTCTCAAATAAATAAATAAATAAATAAATAAAATTAAAAAAAATTAAAATAAATAAATAAATTCTCAACATTGTAACATAAGCAATATCCCAAATTTAATGATGTCCACAATCTAATTAAAAAAGAATAGATGTGAGTTAAAAAGATATAAATATGACCCATATTGATAAATCAGTTAATAGAAGCAGATACAGATAGAGGTGATGGCAATGGGACTTTTCACACAGCCATTTCTGAAGCAGAGGAAAACATGCACGCAATGAAAAGCAAAGAACTTAAAACTGAATTTTCTAGAGATAGAACTACAATATTGGAAATGAAAATTTAAAGGAGGGTTGTAATGGCTGGTCAGCCACTGAGGAAAAACAGTCAATGTACTTGAGGACATACCAGAACAGCAACCCCAAACAGAAACACGCAGAGAAAAGGACAGGATATTAGGAAAGGCAGAGTCTCAGTACATGTGTCATTGGAGTGCCAGAACATGGAAGGATAGGGAACATATTTTAAGAAATATTGCTTTCATATAAAAGAAATACTGTTCTAAAGTGTCAAATTTCATGAAAATTTGAAATGTACAGATTTAATAAATTCAACAAACTTTAAGTAGCATAAGCACAAAGAAAATTAATGACGATTCTAAAAATGCAATTGCTGAAAATGTAGAACAGAGAAGATCTTGAAGGCAGTCTGAGGAAAAATGATGGGGAAAACAGGATAAGAATGAAAGCTGACTTCTTATCGGAAACAGTGGTAGGCTGCTGAAAGAAAATAAATGCTATAGAATTCTTTCTTAAGAGAAAATATCTTTCAAAAAGGAAGGATAAATGCTTTCTTTGGGAATGTCTCACTATATGTCCTAGGCTAGCCTTGAACTTGCAATCTTTCCTTCTTGGCCTAAGTACTGGCACTGCAACCGTATTTTTTACTATTTATTTATCTTTGAGAGAGAGAGAGAATAGGCTTGCCAGGGTCTTTAGCCACTGAGAATGAACTCCAGACACGAGCACTTCCTTGTGCACATGTGTGACATTGCATATTTTGCATCACTGTGTGTCTGGCTACATGGGATCTGGAGATTTGAACATGAGTTCTTAGGCTTCACAGGCAAGCATCTTAACCACTAAGACATCTCCCTAGCCCTGCAAAGCTATTTTTAAAGTAGACAAGTGAATCTTTCTTGACGGTTCCCTCAGGCAGTAACTTAAAACCAGTTCTCTCTGTCTTGATTGACATCTACTCCCTTTATTGTTTCCTCATTTTTATGCAATGTGTCCCAGGCAGTAGTCTCTATATTTGACAATGCCAGCCAGTAGTACTGAAATGTGCCTTAGAGATGAATTAATCACCAGTGTTTTGACCTGGAATCTGGGCACTAAGAACTCCTATATTCACCTACCCTTGATAGTCAACTTCTCCATTTTCATTTCCTCTTCCCAAGCCTTGTTGACTTGCAGCACACGGGAAGTGAGGAAGGTAAGAACCCATGTATTATGTAGAACTTTTGGCTATAATCTGTGTTTAGATGTTTTTTCTGCCCACCAAATGCCCTCTAAATGTTTCAATTTATACCCATATATTAGTGCTACTCTCATTTTTTGTTAGAGAAGCTTCTCTTTTCAGATGGTGGTGACTGATGGAGAGACTCAAAACTCATCAGTGCTGAGAAGTGACAGTGGAGTATTCAGCACTAACTAAGACATCTCTATCACACTCCCTGAGGCTCAAAAATCATATGAGCAAAGGGAGTGGAAAGAATGTAAAAGCCAAAGGATGGTGTTTTAGTCAGCTCTATGTTGCTGGGATGAAAATTCAAACAGATATAGTTTATGGAAGGAAGGGATTTATTTAAGTCTCACATATCCAGGGAAAAGTAAAATATATGGAAACAAAAGCTGGATCCCATTCATATATCCAAGCAGAGACACACCACAAATAGCCAGCACCACAAATAAGCACAAATCACCATAGGGCAAACTGCTTTCCACATACCTGTGGGCTGGAACCAAGGTCTGCCCCAAACACACCTTAGGGCTGGACCTTAGAACCTGCCCCCAGTGATACCTCCCCAGTTGAGCAACTGGAGACCCAAGTTACAAGCTTAATTTTAATAAAACATTTTTGTATAAGGAGCCATATGTTTACATTATTACATTCAAACTACCATAGATGGGGAGGAGTACTTTGGAATACTGTCTTCCAGACACAAATTGGTCATTGTACTCATAACTTCATAGCAAATGCTGTTAACCTACACAAGAACTACATACCATTGGGTTCACCCACATGCTGTTGTGAATAATGGAAAGGCAAAAAAAAAAAAAAAAAAAAAAAAGACACCAAACTAGAAAGAAGAGGGGAATACAGTGGAGAGAGGAATAGTGGGAAGGAGAAACAAAAGCAGATGGTAGGAGGGGATTATGTAAATTTTAACTAAAGTATTTAAATTAAAAATATTAACTTAAAAGTAGAAGAACAGATTAATGGTGGAGAAAAGGCCTAAGTGAGGTCAAGGGAAGAGATTGAATAAGGGAATGGTGGAGGGAGTGTTAATAAAGATGTAAGGGGATATAAATAAGGAATATGGAAACCTACATTTTTGGACAATGGAACACTCAGAAACCATAGATTGTTTCTAGAAAATTTTCAGTGGCAGGGATGGGATACCTTCCAGTGAGTTGTTGGCCAGGGAGCTCACTAATACTCCCAAAACAATATAAGCCATTGCTGAGGCTCTTGGTTTCCCATGAGGAATAGATGGTAACACCAATTCTGAAGACTCCAGATACTTGAGCTGAGAAATCCTGTTGGAGCTGAGCTGAAAACCTCCTCCACGTAGACCAATTGACAGAAAGCTGGAAAAAGCTAAGCTGCATGCAGTTCAACGGGAGAGAAAGAAATCACCAGTGGAGATACTCAACAGTGGACACTGCAGGCCTTAAATGTGGCCAGCCAGGCCAAATGAGCCAATGGGTGCAATAGTGGCATGTCTGTTATGGGGTAAACCAGATGCTCTCTAATTGGACTGCAGGCCAGCTCCATGGGAAGGAATACATCTCTGATACTGAAAATCTACAACAAAGGTAGTTATGAGCCTAGGGGTATAATGTCTGCTAGTGTCTGGCTAAATGTATATACTATGCTTATCAAACTGCCCAGTAAGCACTTCTCTTAATGTTGATATCCATATGTTAATGTTATTCTTACTTTTGGTTAGAGAAGCTTCTTTTTTCAGATGGCAGTGAACTTGGGATGACTCAAAAGGCACCATGGTGCTGAGAAGAAGTGACAGAAGAGTGCTCAGGACCAAAATATCTCTATCACAACTTCCAAGGCTCAGTGTACATTGCAGAAGAGGTGGCAGAAAGAATGTAAGCTAAAGGAAGAGTAGGATTTCTTACAACATGCTCCTTAAGACACAAAATGGCCTGGATATCCATGACCTCACAGTGCCTGACACCACCTACATAAGACCATCATAATAGGAGGAAAAGATGATGACAACAAAATAAAAAAGACTGAGAAGGGGAGGGGATATGATGGAGAGTGGAGTTTCAAGGGGGAAAATGGGTGGAGGGATGGAATTACCATGGGTTATTGTCTACTGTTATGGAAGTTGGCAAAAAATAAATAAATTAAATAAAAAATCAATTTATAATTGAAATTGTAATCTTGTCATGAATATTCTGCTTGTTCCAGGTTAGAATTTTTATTGTTGCTTTTATATTTCCTTTGTTTTCTTCTTTTGTCCCTCTCTTTTTCTCTTATCTCCCTTTCCTTCTCTCTTTACCTCTCCTCTCTCTTTCTCTTTGTTCTCTCTCTCCCTGTCTCTCTCATTTATGGAATATTTAGCAGACAATACCTTTTTTCAGGTAATGATGCAAAAGAAGACTACAAACACAGTGGGAAGCTGTGGAGAAGAAGTGACTTTGGTTTCATTATGAAACACACAATTACCCATATGAATGGAAACTTACTGAGAAGTATTTTCTTCCTCTTTTGTTCACTACTGCCTCCTAAGTATTGATAGGCCTTTGACTGAATTATTAAATGTGGTTGTTTGATATCACCTGCCCTCTCATCAGCCTGGGTAGGAAAGCTATGTCCTGGGGAGAATGAATAATAGCTCAACCAATTGTCCAGCAAAAAGAAAAATAGCCAGGTGTGGTATGCCTTTAATTCCAGCCCTCTGGAGGCAGAGGTAGGAAGATTGCTGTGAGTTCGAGGCTAACTTGGGATTTCAAAGTGAATTCCAGATCTGTCTTGCTATAGTAAGACATTACTTTGAAAAACCCTACCCCCACAAATCAAAATAAAATGCACATAAGCACTTGACATCGACCTATGCATTCACCTAGTATGCATGCTTGGTACACATTTCCATGTCTTTCTTGAGGCTAACAATATGGTCTATCTGTGGAGTTGCTACTTTATTTAACATTTGGAGAAGACAAAACAATACAGATGAAGAGGCTGACTGTTGGAATGGCAGGCAGTTTGTGCCTGTAGGATTAGAGAGCCTGGGGTTTGGATCTGAATCTTGGCTTCATTTCTTACCAGCTCTGCAATCTTGTTCAGAGCTTGTTATCTCTCTATAGACAAAACACAAGGGTATCTTTCTTTGCAGGAAGGTTTACAATAATGGAGACACAGTACCTCATACACAATCCTTTACTTATGGGATTTAATGGATTGTATGTATTATTTTGAGGAGAGTGAGGCTTCCTTCTGCTCTATTCAAACCTCACACACTTTAGCACCCAGATTCCTTATAATGATCTAAAAGCTTTATGTAATCTGCTCTCTGAACGCCTCCGTCCAAATTTACCACCACTGTCTTCTTTCTCATACAATGGGGCCACGCTGGCTTCTTTTCTGTTCTATGTGCTATGCTTGTCCCCATTGCAGGGATATTGTAGTTGTGGCTTCTTCTGGATAAGAAATTTCTTGAAAGATTGGCTTCTACTCAGCTGTCTTTTTACTCCCTGAGCAAGGCCTTGCTTGACTTCCCAAATGACATCCCTCCTCATCACTTTCTATTTTATTTTATTTTACTTTTTTAAGAGAGGGAGAAAGAGAGAATTGGCATGCCACTGCCATGGAAATCCAGATGCATATGTCACCTTTTGTGCATATGTCACCTTGTGTGTCTGGCTTATGTGGGTTCTGGGGGGTTGAACGTGGCTCCTTAAGCTTCCTAGGCAAGTGCCTTAGTTGCTAAGACATCTCTGTAGTTTAAGTCATCCAATCTTATTTCATGTATATGGCTTTGAATGCTGAAGTGATCTCATTTGCTTATTAGCTCACTTGGATATTGCTTATCTCTGTCTACTAAAGTGTGAGCTCCCCAAACAAAACGTTTATCCATCTTGGTTCCTGCTGAAGCCCCAGTGACTATAATCATTTTTACAATCTCACAGTCCCAGGAAACATATCCATACCCGAGTGAATGGATTTTCATCAATCCTTACCTTCCTTACCTTTACCTTTGAGCAAACATAACTAAATGTGTTTCCATTTTCCATTGAAAGTTGACTTGTAATATAGAGGGCTTAGAAATTCCCAATTGCTTCAACTGAGAATTGGAGAGACAGAGGTGTTAAGAAAGAGAAATCTCAAAGAAGAAAATCCTCAAAACTTTCCCCTTAAATAGTGTAACTGATTTTCAGTGTTTACTCTTCAGAGTAGCTTTTCAGCATTCTTTTTTTTTTTTTTTTGTAACTCTAACATCAATCATTGTCAATTTGAAAAAGTACAATACTTAGGGTCATTTATCTAGACCTATTGGAGTCTAAAATTATGCAGCTCAGTCAAATATATGTGAATAAAGACTGTCATTTCTGATTAATGACATGTGACTTGAATATCTTAAGAATCATTTGTGCCATCCAAGCTTTACAGAAAGGTTATTATGTAAGGTCTTCCCCTAATGTTTCTGCTTTTCCCTCTAAGAACCCTAGAGGATCCAATTTCTCCAGAGGAGAAAATGTGGGTGTTTAATGATTTTAGTTATAATTGTTACCCAGGTCCTTGGTTTGCTGAACCCAGAGTGCTTTCCAAGTTGAAAATTCTCCTCCTCTGGGTGGTTAGGCAAGCTTATGATGTTGCTGTTTTGCAATTTTTGTTGCCAGCATAGCCTTCCTTTTATTGAAAAAATAATCCATGTAAGACACTAATCTTATTCAGTTGATGCAGAAAAGTGAAAAACATGCCAATTCTTTGTCAATTACACTTTCCATGATTCATCAACTCTCTTCCTGAAGCATAAAATTCCACTTCAGCATAGTCCCCAAAACAAGAAAATGAAAAGTTAGAAAACTTTAGAGGAGAAAAATCCAGGACGAAAATGATGACAGAAAGTTGTCCAGAGAAGTAACAGCATGCCCACTGCTCCTCTGGGATCTATCCAGACTTGCCACACATTTCCATCCAACCTTTGGAATTTTTTTGTGTTTCTATCCACAGAAGAACATACCATCAGCAACCATCAGTTATCATTCTTCTACAACATGAATGAAGAGAATGCCTTGAGGTTGTGTTGAGTGGTAGGAATGCTTCTTGCTTAACTTGGTTGTTTCATTAAAGGTAGAGGGATCTCATCAAATGTACCACTTAACATCTCCCCTTCTCCATTTTTTGCTTAAGAAAGTAGAAGGGCATTGGGCTACATGTGAAGGAAATAAACAGGTATTGTTGGCTCAATTCTGACTGTATTCTTTTTGGGAGTGAGCTGTCCATTATGCACATCATTTCTGTTTCCCTTTCTGCTCTGTGAAGGAAGTTTCCCTGCTGAAGTGGTACCAAAACTAGACAGCCAAGTCTTCCTGATGTGGAGGTTAGTGTTCGTGAGCTCATGTGGCTAACATTTCTGGTGGATCTTCAATAAGAATTTCTATTTAATTTGATAAATAATATTTTATCCTTCATCTTTTGTTTTTCTTCAGTGTGTAGAGAAGCTGGCTGGAATTGAGGGTCTCTGTTTTGGGAGACCTTTCTTGGTGCTACAGATAGGTGGGTTAGAACACATAGATAACAGGATGATTACAGATTTTGAAAAGCCAAAAGCACCTTAGTCCCTTCTATGTGCCCTATACCTAATAAGCATCTCTAGCTTATCTCCTAAGATGTGGCATCCAATAAATTAGGGAGTAAGAGCTTTTAAAGTGAATATAAAGCCTCATGAACCATGACCTCTAACTGCAAAAAAAATGTGCTTACAGCTAAAACATTTAAAAATAGTCTAGCAATGGATAACATTGTGCCCAAAATATGGGGTGGTGAGAGGTAAAGAGGAAGGGAGGAAAAGGAAAATGGGGAAAGAGGACTGAGTTTGATGAGGAAGGGTTGCTGGAGAAGATGTCACCAGAACTGAGTCATTAAGAAAGAAGCAAATTAGAATGATGAAGGTACCACCTTAAGCATGGCTAACCCAGTTGCAAGTGTAGACTCAAATTCAAACTGGGTTCACATCTAAAATGTCCAGAGGTAACACTGGCTTTGGATATAGCTAGATACAGAACTTCTGGTGTTTTCTCAAAGTTTGGCCTCATTTTCTCCACTCCTTGGTGGTTGATATCTGTTTTGCCCTTATATTGGCTTAGACTAGCTCTGTTGGTAGACCAACTCTCTGGTGGCTAAATGGCTCCTGGTGTTTCCAAATTTAAATATCATGGTCAACCTTCACAGAAGGCAGTTCTTCCTTTCCTTCCTTTCTAAAAGGCCTGGAAGTCCACCTCATGGATGTTGATTGAGTCACTTGTCCATCTCTGAAGTAGCCATTGTGGCTGTGAGGTCATAATTCTCTATTGAGAGGAGATTCAAGACATGGACCATCTAGCAGAGGAGTGTTTCTGCATGGAAACTCGGGTTGTTCCAGCAAGATACATGGGAAGTAGGGATTGGGTAAACAAACATAAGATGTGGTGTATGAGGCCAATCAACAAGAGTAAGGGAAAATGTTTCACTAAGTGTAGGGAACTCTAAGAAATAGAATATGGCACAGGGCTTAGAATAAGGGCATATTAGAAGGACTTTCTTGGGTGAGAAAATCCTGTGTTCATGGAAGAGGGGAGAAGAGTTAGATGTAAAATTATCTTGAAAATGGTGAATGCATAATATGAGAGGAGCACAGGGGACCCAACCACCAAGGTGGTAGGAGGTAACTTGAAGCTAGTTAGATTTTGCGCACTGTGTAAAAGCAATTAAACATTGTGCCCCATCTGCCATGCCAGTATACTAAAATGCCCTCCTCTTTTGATTCCTTTTTTTTTCTGGAAGGAAATACAGTTGACTCCCCAGCACATTCATCCAATGGGCCTGCTGTGTCAGGGACAGCCCTGTCTCCTGTCCTGTGATGGAGTCAGAAGTGGACAGGTGACTCAGTAAATCTCGTGAGAGACAAGGAGAAATCTGTGGAAGAATTTCTCTGAGTTTCCTCTTTTCTAAGAAAGATTTACAAAAAGAGACCATTTCTTTCCTCCATGGGGAGCTGGCCTTGATGCCTAGAGCTGCTGAACCCCTTTACTGCCATTCTGAGATTAGAGCTCATGTCAGGAAGCTGTAAGAAACTGACACACTGTCAGCTGCCCAGACCTGGGCTCTATTCAACTTTAGGCTTCCTATCATGTGAAATGATAAATACCTTCATTTGATTTGGATTTTCTGTTCTTTGCAGTTAAAAGTAAGCTAGAAGATCCACTTTCACACTGAAAATATAGAGCAAAGTACCCTTGATTACAAAGCGATCCATTTGTTCCATTATCTACATACAAAAATCTTAGTTGAAATGTAAAATAAAAAGTTATACTGTTGTGCTAAAAGTAACACACAGGACTGTGTGTATGTGCGCATGTGTGTATGCATGGAAAAAAAACAACTATGAAGCAATAAACCAAAATTTTAGGTCCAAACATACCTTTTAAAGGACAAAACTTATTTTTTTCAAGGTATATTCTTGCTGTACTCCAGGCTGACCAGGAATTCACTACGTAGTCTCAGGGTGGCCTTGAACTCATGGTGATCCTCCTACCTCTGCCTCCTGAGTGCTGGGATTAAAAGCATGGACTACCACGCCTGGCTTCTTTTCACTGCTTTTTTTTTGTTTGTTTCTTTTTCTTTCAAATGTTATCTTGAAAAATCTGATCGCTTTCCTAAAAGTTAGAAACCCTAACTTTTCTTTTCAAAACTAACTCAAATTCAATTACCTTAAAGTTTGTAGAATGGGCTATTTTTGACATTTTAATTATCTGGATAATTCAGAAACTTTTCTGATTTCAAATGTTGTGATGAGAAATTGTTCCAAAGTGTATGAATCACTTTTCTATGTTAGTCAATTGTGGGTAACCATAGGGGAATTTTTCTTTACTGATGGCAAATGTCTTAGGTGTTAGGTCATGTTTCTTAGGTGTTAGGTCAAGGCCTATAGTAAGAGGCTCAGCTAGTGCTAGAAATTAGGCTGAATGTGTGCTGACCCAGTCCTGCTCTGTATGCAAATTCCTTAGAGCCATGAACACTTCATTTTTGAGTTTTAAATATTCCTTTCTAAATTGGGTTACTATTGTCTGTGAAAAACATATTTAAAAGAAAAATTTATATCACTATCATGTAATGAAAACTGTTGCTATTGGACATGAAAAAGAAGCAACCTATAAACATAATCCAAATAAAATTTTAACTATGCTGATCAAGTTCTGTTTTGATACAGTTGAAAACTGCAGATTATGAGCTGGTAACACTCTGTTGTTATCATAAGGGTGAGATTAATGTGTGTTAGAAAGATGTTAAGGAGCTCATTACTATCAAACTGAGTCTTTAAAAATTATTTATTTATTTATTTGCAATGAGAGAGACAGAAGAGAGATAGACAGACAGAGAGCATGGGCATTCTAGAGCCTCTAGCCACTGCATATGAACACCAGACACATGAGCCACTTTGTGCATCTGGCTTTACATAGGTACTGGGGAATTGAACTGGGGTTAGACTTTGTAGACAAGCACCTTAAGTGCTGAGCCCTCTCTCCAGCCCAAACTGAGTCTTTTTAATGGTGAAAAGAATAGAAAAGACTAACTTTCTTGCTCCGAGATTCAATATTACTTAACATTACATTGTAATGACATTTAAACTACCTTCTGAAGACCAAATAAAGTGAACCTATAGTGATGACTTATATTGGTTGTCAACTTGACAGGGCCTCAAACGTGTGAGGGATTGTTTACATTAGGTTAACCTATGGGCATGCCTATGAAAATTATTTTGAATAAGTTAATTGAAGTAAGAAGACCTACCTTAACTACGGGTGGCACCGTTGCATGGAATTGGGGTCCTATGCTGTATATTGTAGTTACTTTGATGTTGCTGGGATAAAACAGACCAAAAACAGTTAACAGTTGGAAAGCTTTTTTTAGTTGTTTTTTTTTTTTTTTTTTTTTTAAATTTTGGCTTACAGTCTTGAGGGGAAGCTCCATGATGGCAGAGACTGGACATCACCTCTGCCTTAGCAGGTGGGAAATAGCAGCAGGTATGTGATCCAAGCTTTGACAAAGAGGAGCTTTCTAGAACACTCCATAGCCCATCTCCAACAACACACCTTCTTCTGCAAGGCCCCACCTCTAAATTGCCACTAACCAAGGACCAAGCATTGAAAATATGAGTTTATGTGGTACGTATGATTCAAACCACCACCCTATGTAAAAGAGAGAGAGCTAGCGAATACCAGCATTCTTCACTCTCTACTTCCTCACTGTGGACTGGGTGTGCCATGTGCCAAACTCCTGTTGCCATGCCGTCGCCACCATGATGGCTAACGGTAACATGGGACTATAAGCATTCCTTCCTTAAACTGGTTCTTGGTCACCCATGTTATCTGCTGTATTCACTTTTTAGGAAACCAAGAGCTCTATCAGTCAACTCTGGTTCTTCATTAAAAACATCAAAGAGTGTTTGAATACACACACACACACAAACACACACACACACACACACACACAGCCCTCAAACATTAGTGTGTGCCAGAAAAGCTTGTTGAAACAGTTCCTGACTCAAGCAGGGGTTGGCATCGAATCTCATTGCTTGCATTTCTAACAAGATCCCAGGTAATACTGATGTTGTTGCCAAGAATCACACAGCAAGGCCCACTGCACTCCTCCATGGCAGAGGAGGCTTTGTTTCACTAACTTCCAGACAATACACGTTGTCATTTATCCAGTGAGCACAAGACCAGAGCTGAGCTGAAATCCAGATGAATTAAGATGCACACACTTCTTAACCTTTACTCCAGCTTCGAGTACATCAGTTCCTACAAGTTGAACTGCATTATAAAGTAAATAGATGTGCTCTGGGAAAGGTCAGTACACATGTTCTGCTACAATCTAATTTTAGTCTATTGCCCTATGCCCTATTGCTCACTCTGGTGCAAGAGATACAATAGTGAAAAGCTTGAATTTAATTGTCTCATCTATACTAAAAGCTTCTTGGTATACAGAATATTCATGAGGGCTAAAGAGAACTGCTAAAGAAGACAGGCTTGCCTAGCCACGTTATCTATCCTGCTCATCCCTTCTTCTCCAAGACCAATTCTCTAGTCTCAGCAGTGCTGGGGAAAAGGTTCCTTTTGCATCTTAAAGTGGCCCTCATTGCTCGTTTCCTGCCTGCCTCTTCATGTCATTACCAAGAGCTGACTCTACCAAACATTTCAAAGAGCAGTTTTCAGCATTCTCTCACTGGGGCGTGCTAGCTGTTGCCAGCCCTGCTGCCTAACATGGAATTGCGTTTAGTTTCTATGACTTAATAATTACTTTAATTTCACTTCGTACTGTTTTGAAGAACTCTTTGAATGAAGGGCACTTACCACATTCCTAGTGCTTTCCTGGAACAGACACAGCTAATCAGAATGTGTAGAATTAAATAAAAGAGTAATTATGGGAGGCTGTGATGTGTTATAACAGATGTACCAAATAAGGCTGGATCAGGTCATTGTTCGGAAGAGAAGTAATTTATTAAGGCAGTTCCAGCAAGGATCTCACAAGCAAAAGTGGAAACATTTAACAGAGTGGAGGAGAGAGAAAAAAAATCTAAAGTTTTTGAAGCATAGAATTAAAAAAAAATAGGAGATTCCAATTATTTTATTTATCCTGTGTGCTAGTTCCCATTCAGGTCTATCTTCCTGTAGTCACTGGTGCATGCAACCAGTTTGGCATTTGTGTCCATGGATAATAGACCCTTTGTGGTTCAAATGGTCATGAGGCAAAGGTCACTAGGGTAGAGAGGTCACTGAGAACTAACGTCCAAAGGGCTGAGGGTACCTTCCTATTCCAACAAGATTCTCATCCCTCCCTTTTTTCTAAGGAGAGCCCTGGTGTGCTATGTAGAAAATGGAAGGAAAGAGCAAGTGAGAGCCCACTATGGACAAAAGCCTGGTCTGGAGGATCCCGGCTCTCACTCACTCTGAGTTCTGTTGAGTTCTAAGCTCTGCCAAGTTCTTAGGGAAGGCAATGTTTTCCCTACATACTGCACAGTTAAAGCAGCCGTGTACTTAGAGCTCATTAGCTAAATTAGATTTATTTCAATACCAGTTTTATGGTATTTAGCTGTTGCTGTGGATACAAACTTCTGCTAGGCATGAGGGGCGGAAAAGGTAGAGAACAAAGCTTCTATCCTCTGGAGGCCACAGATGAACTCATAGAGACAAGACAAGCCTGTACATTTCTGAATCTGAGAAAAGTTTCAGGAGGTCATTAACTAACTGGTAAATAATAATGTCTAATTACTGCTCAAAAATGGCTTAAAGGGTAGGGTTTACAATGCCTGAGGAGGGCCATACCTTGACCTACTCTTGAGGGAACCTAAGCATGAAGTGATTTATTGTCATTTAATAAGGACAGCCTTTAAAGAGTCTCCCTTTTAGATACCATCTTTCCACAAAACCCTTCTGTTCATCTCGGTATGAGTTATGTAGAGTTTTAGCATAGATTGTACAGGAATACTTTTCCATTTATCTCAACTCTCTCACCTATCTCTTTGGATAACCATTCATCTGTCCAGCTAACATTTTGTAAACTTTACAAGGCTGTATGTTTTTTTCCTCATTTTTTCTTGTGTTCATAACTAATTTGAAGATAAACATTTATTACTCATTAGTACATATTCCTGGAGTTTCTCAGATGGTGTTTTGGGGTTTCTCTTTGTTTTGTTTTTCCATAGGCACAGGAAGTCTTCAAGTTGAATGGAAGTGATCTCAGCTGACTAGCACAAATCCCCGGTGTGGAAATGAGCAAATAATTCTCTCATTTATTGCTTCTTTTTAATATTGGATGGGTGAAGAATGAGGCCAGAGGGTATGTGGCATGTTACAGATGGAGGGCAAGTGAAGGGACAATCAAATACATTAGATTGAAGGCATTTTTCATCTAGGGGAGCTGGGCTTCAAACCCCACCACAAGGAGTCCCAGAGACCCTCCCTCACATAGGTTGCCAGTGACTCTATGAACAGATGGGGAGCATTCACAGTAGTGAGTTCACCTCTGCTCCACACATGGATGGACTGGGTGGGGATCAAATGAAATACTATGTGAGACACATAAAGTGAAGTTCTAGTCCTGGGTAAATAAACAAAATTGTTGTTTATAGTCAGGAAATGGAGAGAAGAGAGCACACATTGAAACCAGCATAAACCAGTTTGATCCAGTCCAGACAGTTTGGCAGTTTCAATAAATCTCATGGCTTTATAAAGTTTCTACTGTTTACTTGAAAAATCATAACATTTTCCAAAACAACAAACACAAGCCTCTTTAATTTGGGTTGCCGTGTGGAATGAGGGATACAGATGGTTACCAAATGGGCTGGAGGATTACTGAGAGGCGGTCGGATTAATTGTCCTTTCATTGGGCTGGGCGATCTTGGCTGGGGGAAAGCGGGACTGGCCTGTGATCACCTAGTACCTGTGTGTGCCTGCTGAATGCCACAGGTATGAGATGCACGCTCCCTCAGACCTCCTCCCTGCTCTAAACCGAGCCATGATGAAAGCATGGCAAAGGTTAAAGCTCTTGATGCTGACAGAACCATCTGATGATTTCTTTTTTGTCTTTGTGTCATTTCTTTCTACTAAGGGCACTTTATTTTTCTCCATTAACCATCATTCTCAGATTTTAGTTCATGTACACGTTCAGATACTGGTCCTACTCAAGCCACACCCTGATCAATAAGACTATATTCATCCCTCAGCATCTGTAGGATGTTGCCTTCAGGACCCCAGTGGAGACCAAAATCCATGGATTCTCAAGTGCCATGAGACTGTGTTTGCATATAACCTTCGTACATCCTCCAGAATACTTTCAGTCAGCTCTAGATTATTTATGATACTTAATAACATGTAAATGCTATGCAAGTAGAGGTTATTTTATTACTTAAGAAACAATGGCAAGGGCTGGAGAGATTGCTCAATGGTTAAAGTAGCTTCTTTGCCAAGCCAGACAGCCTGGATTAGAGTTCCCCAGGACCCATGTGAAGCCATATGCACAAAGTGGTGCATGCATTTGGAGGCTCTGGCATAGCTCATACTCTCTGTTTGCCTCTTTCATTCATATATATATATATATATATATATATATATATATATAAAATGTATGAAATATATATAATGAATAATATATAAATATATAAATTATATTATATATAAATATATAAATTATATTATATATAAATATAAATATATATATATATATATGAAATGTATGAATGTATAAAAGATATAATTGCATGAAAGTCTGTATGTGTTCAGTTCATTTTCAACTTAAAAAAATCATACTTCCCAGGCTGGGCAGATAGCTCATCATTTAAGTGTAGTTGTTTCCAAAGCCTATGGTCTGAGTTTGATTCCACAGTACCCATGTGTTGCAGTCAGGTTCACACTGCTGGAATAAATCACCCAACCAAGAGCAGCTTGTGGGGGATAAAAAGGTTTATTTGGCTTAAAGGCTTGAGGGCTAGCTCCATGAAGGAAGGGGAAAACAATGGCATGAGCAGAGGGTCAGAGGGTGGACATTACTTCCTGGCCAATATCACGTGGACAACCACAACAGGAGAGTGTGCCAAACGTTGGCAAGGGGACACTGACTAGAAAACCCGTAAGCCCACCCCCAAAATACACTCAATACACTGCCTCTAGGAGATGTTAGTTCCCAAATCTCCATCAGCTCGGAATCCAGCATTCAGAACACTTAAGTTTATGGGGGATACCTGAATCAAAGTACCACACCCTGTAAAGCCAGATGCACAAAGTGGTGTATGAGCCTGAAGTTTATTTGTAGTGGCAGGAAGCCCTGATGTGTACATTCTCTCTCTCTCTCTCTCTGTCTCTCTGTGTCTCTCTCTGTGTCTTTCACTCTCTGCCTCTTTCTTTCAAGTCAATAAAAATATTTAAAAAATATTTCCCATTTCTAGTTGGTTGAGACCCCAGATGGGAAACCCACATACCTACAGACACAAAAGGACTAACTACTTATCATTATACTGGAGAAATAATTGTCTTTTTTTGGACACCTGACCCAAATCAAGTCATCTTAGGACAAAGGGACTTGTCTACAGGATTTTTGTGGAATTCTCTTGACCCTGCAAAGGACACCAGATGGGAACTCATGGTGCCTATCAGCCTACAAGTGGGAGAAAGTAGATAACAACAGAGCCAAATCAAGGCCGAAGAAGTGAAAGCAGAGGGAAAAATGAGGCCAGTCTCTCTGTATCTTTTCACCATCCAGCCCTAATGGCCCATTGGGAAGAACTTGCAGAGATGATGAGTTCAAGCAGCAGTGCTTTCTCTGATGCAGATGGAACAAAAGTACAGGATATTAATGGCAGGAACCAGAGCATTTATGTTAGAATGTGCGTTCTCCTTTTTAAGCCAAAGATTTTCCCTAAAGACCCTCTTCCCACATTGTGCACCTTTCATAACAGGAGCCATGTTGTTACAAAGTGTTTTCAATTTGCTAAGTTTTGACTTGGCTAAACCAACATCATGAGGATGATCCTACTTTGAGACTTTGTCTCTTCAGAGCTGTCTAGAACATTCATACCCACAATTCTGTTACACTGGGACTAATGGGGATATGACAATGTTTGTTTATTTCTCATTGGTCTCGCCTGTGGCCAAAGTGAATGGTTGGTTTACCCCGACAAAGATTTATTTCTTTTAGCTGTTCTATCCACCAGTCCCAGTAAAGAATCTCTCTGTAAGCTTTCTTAGGGGATGCTCAGAATTAGGGTGGGGAGTAATGTGTTCTCAAGGGCAAGTATTTTCCACTCTTTTACCACTGCCATCTTAGCAAGACTTGCATCAACACCTCTGTGTTCTGAACTGTGACTCTATCAGCTTGCCAATGCCATACTATGTGTGAAGAGTGTCTCAGTAAGAATAAGAGACCGTAAAAATTCCTACATCAGTACATTAACCCCATGTCTTATGAAGTCACTAGGCTGTTATTGTTTCTCTCTATACCTGCTTTCATGGGACACTCATTAATATCATTCAAATAGATGAGAGGCCAGAGATTCTCTTGTCATTCACTTGCCAAAGACTTCTCTGTCCCCTTCCATCACCCTGTTCTCTTTGTATGCATAGTGTGTGTATGTGCATGTATGTGCTGGTCAGAGGTGTCCCTCAGGTGTCCCAGCCTATAGACAATCCTCCCATTTTTCCTTGAGATGGACTCTCTTACTGATTTCAGAGCTTGCTATTTTTCTCAAATCCCATCAATTCTCTAGTCTCTGCTTCCCACTGGACTGGGATTATAGATGTATGTGGTGGGCACTGGGGGAATGGAATGAAATTGGGCAGTCTCAGGCCTGCTTTGGTCTTCATGCTTATTCAGGAAGTGCACTTAACTACTGAGCAACCTCTCCAGACTTTATTTTGTAGTCTTTAAAATAATTGTATTTATTTATTTAGAGAGAGAATGAGTATGCCAGGCCCTATATCCACTGCAAACAAACTCCAGATACATGTGCACTTTGTGCATCTAGCTTGACATAGGTACTAGGAAATCAAACTTGGGTCCTTAGGCTTCATAGGTAAGTATATTAACTGCTAAGCTATATCTCCAGCCTCCATTCTGTAATCTTAATGACTAGCGTCAAATGGTCTTTGGTTAGTAATCATAATGATCAAATAATAGCATAAATAACCCTTTCTAATTCTTTAGCACACTGTGTAAAGTCAGGATGTGTGATCTGAAAAGGCCCCTATATGTTACTTTTCTCATCCCTGTGAAAAAATATCTAACAAGAAGCAAATTAAGGGAGGAAGGGTTTATTTTGGCTCATAGGGTTTTTTTTTTCCCCATTGTTGTTTAATGTTATTGAGGGCTGAGGAGATAGCTCAGCAGTAAAAGTTTTCAGACATGTGCTTAATGCATTTTGGTCATAATCTTGATCCTTCTGTCGTCCCCACTCTTATTTTTCTTCTGCTGAACACCATCTTCTTTCCAACTCCACTCCCTTTTCTGTTTTGATTTCTTCTCCTTTTTCCACCTCCATTATCCATGACTGAATGTTGATTGAATGGGCCTAATATTACTTGTGTCTTGTGCAGGTCATGACAGCTACAATGAGGTCAGGCGTGCAATGGCCACTTGATGACTTGAAGACAATGTCCCAAAAACCTTATCCTATCCTTTGGCTCTTATATTATTTTCTCCCTTTTTGCAATGTTACCTGTTGGCTCGTGGTTGGAATGGATACAGCCCTTATGGCAAGAAAGGCTTGGTGGCAAGAGTGTTAAGTTGGCTGGCCATGTTGAATCCTGTCAGGAAGCAGAGAGAAGTGAGTGCTAGTGCTCAGTTTGCTTTCTCCTTTTTGTTGTCTGAACCCCAGCCCATGAAATGATGTTACCTACATCCAGCACAGATCTTCCTTCTTCAGTTAAACCTTTTTAGAAGAACCTTCATGGATACACTCAGAACTAGTTTTTCATGGTGATTCTAAATATAGTCAACTTAATAATGAAGACTAACCATCATGTTGCCCATGATGATGGAATTTGTAAGGAACAGGCCTTTGTTTGGAAAACTTGTCACATGACTTCTTGTTTTGAAATCATTTGTCTTTCTATAATATTAACTGCTGGGTCAGAAGATTGAGATCAAGTCCAGATTCCTTTATCCCTTTTGTATCCTTTCCCTTTTGTCTTTATTGGGTGTACACATCCCCGAACCATCTGTGGGATGTTGACCAAGTTGGTTGGACATTTGATACAATTCCTTCTACTACTTCTAGATGTGTAGACAGAAAGTCTCTAGTCCTAACCAGTTCTGAGAGTTCCACTGGACTCAAGAAGAGGACTATTTGGGCATGCACCCTAGAGCCTTAAAACATAATTCCTCCCTCAGCTGTTGAGTTGTGATTATTATGAATGATAAAGAGGTTCCGTACTTTATTATTCTTACTTTGAAAATTCTGTAGCAAATGTTTCTCTCTGCACCATAACTGATCATTTTAATTTCCTTGCTTTTGCTATAATAAAAATTGACGTTAAAGGATGCCCGAGGCAGTGTAATGAGAAAATGAAATTAGTTTTTCAGTTGACTGATCAAAAGCATTTTATGTGTGATAATAAACAGTTTATTTTACTCTTTTGCTTATGACATAATTAATGGCAAAAAATATTTTCCTGAAATTCATATTATCTGCTGAACTTTCTTTCCAAGTCCCAGGAAAAATATAGTTTTGTAATTTCCCAGACTGGACAAAAAGAAACTTTAATAACCTCTGCTGAAGGTAGGACATAATGCTTGTTTAACACTTCATGATCTGTGGTCCACTGAAGTCAGGAAAATGTTGTCTATTATGGTCTTTCTTGAGAAGTAAGAGTATTTCTCTACTGAAACTGAAGCTCACTCTCAGTGGTCTTTCTTCTCAGAATGGTCTTCTAAAAACCCTGAAAAGCTTGGGCTTGTTGTCAGATTAAAAAACAAGTTTTAGGAAAATAATATATAGGGTAATTGTTAGTCAAATACACACAAACACACACACACACACACACACACACACACACAACCCTCTGATTTTGAGCTTCTTTGATTGTGACTTGGGAAATAATATGTTGCTTTCTCTCCACTAGTTTTTTAAGAGAGTGATGGGTTTGATTGACCATTGAATTAGAATTTGAAGACCTGGTTGCTAATTCCAAGTATCTCCTTCCTCTTCTCTAAATCTGCTATTTCAGTTTAGTTTTTCTGGGTCTCCATTTCCTCTGTGCCACTTCCTAATTCACCTTAGAAAGAATTGTGCCAGTTGCATGTGGCTATGTAGTAACAATGTCATTTTTTAAACACAGCTGTTCAGACTGAAAGTTGCACTAATTGGGCTAGAGTGATGGCTCAGCAGTTAAGGTGCTTGCATGTAAAGCTGAACGTCTCAGGTTTGATTCCCTAGTACCCACATAAAGCCAGATGCACAAAGTGGCACACGTGTCTGGAGTTCCTTTGCAGTGGATGGAGGCCTTAGTGCACCCATTCTCTCTCTCCTTGCTAGTAAGTAAATAACATATTTAAAAATAGAAAAGTGAAAGGTAGTTATTTAAAACTAGAAACAGTTTAGTTTGCCCCTGATTCTATGAGCTAAGCCAGCTCTTATGTGTTCGGTGTGGTGTCTTGTCCTCTAGCAAGAGGGAGATAGCTTTAATATGAAACATTTCCCATCTCTGCTTGGACAGATAATTGCTATTATCCAAATCAAGCCACTTGGCCTAACCCAGAATCTGTCTCACAGTCCATGTGGAGAACTAATGGAGGGCTTTTGTAGAGCCTGTGTAGTCCATGTAGGATTCATATAGTCCATGTCAACTTCAGATGGTCTATGTAAAGGGCATGGACTACCTAAGAGAAAGGAGTTTTTACAACCTCTTGGACAGATATCTACCATCAAGCCCTAGAACCATCAAAACCAAGGTAGTTGATTCAATTATGTTTCATATTTACTTTGTACAGGCTTTGCACATACTCTTCTATTTGGAATGCCATTTCCTCCTCTATTTAGTTGTTTTGTTTTGCCATAGAGTTCAGTTCTAGATATCTTCCTGGATTCTTTGACTAAGCCAAATTCTATTTCCAAAGCTCTTACCACACTGTGTAACTTCCTTTATGTATCTGCTGGCATGGTTATCCAAGAAATATTGATTATGTCAATATTCCTTAAGTCCTACACACTCAAGAGGGGAGGGATTATGTCTGCTTCAATGCAGCTTCCCTACGCAGCCATAGCAGGTAAGTACTACCTAAAAGTGCTCATTAAGGAATTTCTATTAAACTATCTTTAATTTCTTTCAGTGTTAGGTGATTTTTACCATAGAAGTTTTATCTTTCATTATGTTTTTCCCTAAGTGTTTGATATCTTCAATGACTTTGTATACATTGGTTCTCTTTGTCTTTATGGCTGGTGGATATCAATACACTTGAGTTTTTGTGTATTTTATGTATGCCAAGGTTCTCGCTCAATTTGCTAATTAATTATAGTATTGTACAGAAGTTTAAATTTTTCCGTAGTTTCAGTTATGTCATGTATAAATAATAACTATCCTAGTTTTTCCTTTTTAGTCTTTGTGCATCTTTGTGTATAGAACCTTTCGTTTCCATGTTGAGTACAAGTGGTAACGTTGGGGATCCTCATTTTATTTGCCATGGGTTCAGGGCTACTTATCACTTCCTAAACACTTCTTTTTATATTTAACTGTTATAGAAAGTTTCAAATACACCTAAAACTAGAGAGAACACTATCATAAACTTTTTGTCCACCACCAGGCTGTAAAAAAAATATGAATATTTTGCTACTCTCACTCATCTGTATCCAGACATTATATAACTTTGTGAGATAGTTAAGTATATTTTAAGTGGATACATTAAAGAATTCAGTGGAAGTCCATGTGATTACTGAATGTGAAACACACCAACCTGTGTGGACATAGAAAAATGTCTGCCATATGGTAAGTGAGTGTACACATCCTTTTTTTGTCTTAAAATTACATATGCACTGGAATATATCTCTGTATGTATTTATATGCATTTGAATATATGAGAGAAAAAAAATCCATCAAGCTGTTAGCAGAAGTTACATCTGGGAAGTGAGAAAGGAAGGAAAGGCTAGGTGTCTTTTTCAAAAAAAAGTAATGTTTGTTTGCATTATTAGAATTTCTTCTTATGAGCAATCATTGCTTCTATAATTTAAGAAAACCAATAAAGGAAAAAGAGATTATTAAATAATTTGTAGCATTAAGTAAAGAATGCAATGATCCAGAAACTAACAAGCTAGGCAGAACTAATTTCATTTTGTTCTCTCTCTCTTATAAATATGTTTATTAGATTACTAGTTCTGGGGAATGCAGACCAGTGTATCTTAACATGTCTTGGCTTGGTGTCTACTGACACCTTTCTAGACCAGGTGGGAACCTGCAGGCTTGGGAGTGCTCTGTTATCACTCATATTTACTAAGCATCTTCCATATGGCAGATACTTCTCTAACATCTGGAGTGTGGACTAAACAAGCAAGACGAGTTCCTTGTCCCCAAAGATCATCGATTCTGATGTGGGGGGAGGGTGCAGGAAAGTGCATTCAATACTGAAATGCACAATGGAACATAAATATGTCATCCTCCCTAAAGGAAATTCAAGTCAAGGATATGATGGAGACAAATGAACTTCTTTTGTACTTGTTGCAGTCAGGTTTGCATTGCTGGTAGAAGTCACCCAACCAAGAGCAGCTTGCAGGAAAACAGAGATTTATTTTGGCTTACAGGCATGAGGGGGAAGCTCTATGATGGCAAGGAAAATGATGGCATGAGCAGAGAGTGGACATCACCCCCTGGCCAACATAAGGTAGACAATAGCAACAAGAGCGTGTGCCAAACACTGGCAAGGGGACACTGGCTATAACACCAATAAGCCTGCCCCCAACAATACACTGCCTCCAGGAGGTGTTACTTCCCAAATCCCCATCAGTTGGGAAGTTGGTATTCAACAACTAAGTTTATGGGGGACACCTGAATCAAGCCATCACAGAGCTGTACTGGGCTACTTACTATACTGGCTGGTCAGAAAAGTTTCTTAGGAAAGCTTGTCAATGCTGAGATCTGACCTGAAAGGTAAAGGAGAGCTAGCCTGGTAAAGACCAGGGAAAACATGGACACAGTAGACTTGAGGGTAGAAAGGCCAAAAAGAGGGTAGATGCTTGGTCTGTTGGAAGAGCAGTGTGGAAATTACAGGGGCTTCATGGTGAAGGGCAAAAGAGGAGAGTGCGAGAGATGGAGACAAGGAAGGAGGCAGAGCTGACATGAGCTAGGCTATCTGAAGCCAAGATGAGGATGGACATTTAAATATTATCACACATGGGAAGTCACTGAGGGATCTAAGCAAGGAATTGGCACAATCTGGTGGGTTTTGTTGGTCATCATTGTTTTTCATCACCAGTTGCTGGGTTGGGGATGGATTGGGTAGCCCTCAGGTAGGTACTGGGTGAGTGCTATCATCAAATGAAACAAGATGCCAACCTTGACCCAGTGTGGACTAGGAGAGGAAAGAAGTAGATGAACTTGTGACACTTTGTGGGGGTAAGTTACTAATGACTTAATTAGATTAGGAAAATAGAAGAGTCAAGAATGACTTCTAGTTCTCCCAAAGAAGTAGTGGGAATACTTTTTATTGAGATTGAAAAGAATAGAAAGAGGACATGTACAGACTGAGGTGCTTCCAAAATTCCCAAGTGGAAATGCCAAATTATAGCTTGATAAGCTAAAGTGGACTCCCCCGTGGAGGCCAAAATTTGAGACAAAGATGCTGATGAAGTTGATAGTGTCATTGTTCACTAAAAATGCATTCCTTGGTACACCAGTCCTCCAGATCATGGAGCTCACCCGCAAGAAAGTCAAGTTCAGCATCAAGAACAGGGACCTAGTGGTGACCAATTCTATTGAGAAGGTTTTTATTGCTAGAGATACCCATAGTAGCTATGGACTGGGTTCAGATCAATGCCAATTCCTCATTGTTTTCACTATGAGTTCATCGTTCACAGGCTTGGGTTAATGTCCCTTTTTAGTGATGACACTGTGGACAAGCTGAAGTACACGGAGGACTGCCCTGAGTGTTCCATGAAGTTCACACGTGGCAGTGTGCACGTGGGTGCAATGGAGACCAGATGCATCATATCACCTCTGGATACCACATCTTCAACAGCCCTCAGGTCATTCTGGTGGCATCCTAGAACCAAGATAATGACCCCCAGGGACTATGTGGAACAGAATGACATTCTTATCATTAGCTGAGGAAGGGTCAGGAGCTGAGACTTTGAGCCTATGCCAAAATGGGAGTTGGCAAGGAACATGCCAAGTGGAACCCTACTGAGGGGCGGGGGGAGGGAGTTTTGAGTCTGATCCAGACAATGCATGGTGTATCTCAAGCCCAAGGAATGGGATGCTTCTGTTGAGAGTGGGAATGGGGGAACTGAGAGTAGTAGAGTCCACTAACAGCCACGGTGGCACCTGTGCTGACTGGCCTGTGTTTTTAACCTCAGGCCAAAAAACTGAGTACTCAGAGCTGGATGAGGACGACTCGTAGGCTCCCTATGACCCCAAGGCGAGCCGGAGAGGTTTTACTATTATATGGAGTCATGTGGCTCACTGTATCCAGAAACCATCATCCTCTCAGGCTTCCCTGGATTGAAGAGGAAGCTGAGTGATTTACAGACTCAATTAAGCCACGAAATCCAGAGTGACATACAACAGGCCATGGGCCTGTTGCAGTGGATGTGAGGGTTTGAGACAGTAGCTGGATTTGAGGTCTCTGGAGCCCTGATTCTGAGCTCTGGGCTACAGCTGCTCAAGCTACCTAGCAGCTTCTCAGCACCATCAAGAAGGGGTCGCAGATGGATTGCCAGGGGTGCCCCTGGTATTTAGGCAGGGTGGTTTGTCACTGGGCATTTAGTATCCCAAGACCTGCCTACTGGTCACCAGTTCTGCTCCTCAGAACCCCAAGTGTCCCATCTTGCTTCCTAGGTCACCAGTAGGGGGCTGCACTGCTTCCCTGTTGAGAAGCACTGAGCTAGACTTCAGCTCACTGTACCTCTTGAACCCCTTTCTGCCCAAGAGGAGTTTTCAGGGATCAGGCTTGCTAAGGGTATGGCCTTAGGTTTCTATGTTAGCACTGAGTACTAGAACCTTCATTGAGACAGCCTATAAACACTTCTGCCCTCTGGTAGGACCAAGACCAGCCTACCTGCACTGCAGATTTCAGGTATCCCTAATTTGATATTTAACCCTTTGGGAATAGCATTAACTCTTGCTGTCTGCTCATCCCATAAGTAAGCTTTGTGTGTTATTCGCTGATCTGACCATTTAGGTAGGGGGCTGGGAGGGGGCAAAGGCTCTTCACACATTTCATTTCTGTAGGAAAGGTTCAGACCCTGTCCCTTTGTCTGTTTTCTAACCAAGAACAGCTCATGCCCAGCATTCTTAGGCAGCCTGGAGAAAAGCAGACATCAGCACAGAAAGGAAGGGAAAGTTATTGATCAAAAGTAGTTGTCTTTTTAAAAGTTATTTTCAGCAATAAAAAGCACAACATTAAAATCCACCTTACTCTAAAGAATATGCTTTAACTCTTTGCAATGTCACCACAAGATTCTGCCCCAGGACTACCCTGTTCCACATATTTAGTGATGTGGCAAAGAGAAGTAACATGTTTTCATCATCTTTATGACCAACACTACAAGGAAGAAAGCGTAGTTAGTTCCTGCTTGAGAGAAAGAAGATATACAAGCAGTGATAGGCAAACCAAAACGTTGGGATCTAAATGAATTTCATTTCAGTCTCCAAATCAGGGTGAAAGTCCATTGACCAAGGGGGTAAATCATTCATGTAAAGAAGACTGGAGTTGGGTAGGGGAGATGGCTAAGCAGGTAAAGGCATTTGCTTGAGAAACCTGACAGTCCAGGGTTCAATTGCCTAGTACCCACCTAAAGCCACATGCACAAACTGGTGCATGCACCTGGAGTTTGTTTGCAGTGACAAGAAGCCCTGGTGCACCCATTCATTCTCAATCTTTCCTTGAGTATTAATAAAACATTTTAGAAAATGAAGATGGGAATTTTGTGGTGCCTATATGTTTAATGGGAACAGTTAAAGCACTTGACTTAGTCAAGATTGCACTGAGACATGTGTTCCTCACAGCTAATAAGGAAGATCTTTCTTGGGAGATAATTTCTGGGTAGAGACCTAAAGGAGGCCAAAGAGGGAGTCATGTGGGTATTTAGGAGAAGGATTTCCAGATGTTGGGAAGTGCATAGACGCTGAGGAGTCTGGTCACGGGACATGCGCAGGATGGAAAGGGGCCTGGTGGCAGGAGCTCTGTGAGCAGCAGAATGAGGTCAGAAGGGTGACAGGAAGCAACACATAGGGAGAGCTCTGAGATCTTCTGGTCTTTCACTGAGTGAACGAGATGCTCTTTCAACGTGATGTGCAAAAAATCGAGATGGTCCAGGACCACTTAGAACTTGGAAATTGAGAGCACCTCAAATCCAGGCTTCTTGGACAGGCGTCATTGGTCCTTTCTATATTCTCATGTCAGCCTCTTTCCTTCTGTAGGGTGCATTTTTCACTACCTGGATCACCCATTCACTGAATTCTCCACACTTTTGTTTTCTTCTGTGTCTCTGCTCAGAGTGTACCTTTAAGAAGCTTCCCATGGGGCCTAGAGAGATGGCTCAGCACTCAAGGCACTTGTGCCTGCAAAGCCTAATGCCCTGGGCTTGATGTCCCAGTACCCAAGTAAAGTGGCATATGTATCTGGAGTCCATTTTCAGTGGCTAGAGGCCCTGGCATGCCCATTTATTCTCATTCTCTATCTCCAACTTGAAGTAAATAAATAAACAAACGATAAGCTTCCCATGAACCATGCATTTTAGTCCTCCCATTCCCAGGTGCTCCTTGTCATAACACCTGTTTTGTTTCCTTCTAAGCATTTATCACTATGGAAATTAGCTTGTTTCATTTGGAGGGGGGCATTTTGAAATGTCTCCCGCATAAGAGTGAGGCTCTGTGAAAGGAGGAACCCTATCATTCTTCCTGTTACATGCCCAGCAGGTAGACGTTGTCAGACATGCAACTAATACCATATTGTTTACTCAGTGTTTCTTCACCCTGACAAATACTGAGAGAGATGGTTTAAAGGAGGGAAGATTCCTCTTGGTTCATGGTTTCAGTCTGAGCTTGGCTGCTCTGTGGTTGGGCCATCATGGCAGAATATCATGGTGGCAAGAGTGAGGGGCTGGGGTTCATGGGAGCCAGGGAAGAAATGGGAGGCTGGAGACACAGTGTGAATCCCCCAAAAACAGAATGACCCCCTAGTGGCCATTTCTAACTGGGACCCACTTCCTAAAGTTTTTACTATCTTCCAAAATAGCGCCACAGCGGTTTTGAACAAAACCTTCAATAGACACATCAATGTAGGACATTTCATATTCCAACCATGACATATGCCTAATACATGTTTTTCAAATATTTTAATATTTTATTTATTTATATGAGATTGAGGAAGTGAGAGAGAGAGAGAAAAAAAAAGGGAAGAGGCACACAGAAAGAATGGGTACACCAGGGCCTCCAGCCACTGCAAATGACCTCCAGACTCATGTGTCACCTTATGCATCTGGCTTACGTGGGTGCTGGAGAATTAATTGAACTTGCATCCTCAGAGTTCTCAGGCAAGCATTTCAACCACTAAGCCATCTCTTCAGCTCACTAATACATGTTTTTACATAAAAAAACACAAGTGTACATTTATTAACATAGATCATGCACAGCCCCCTTTTCTTCATGAAGTCTTCCTTTAGCCCTTTTTAATGTTGGGTTCTCTGAACCTGCACCAATAGACACTGAGTTCTGAGCTACAAGTGGGGCAGTGCTGAGCAGAACACAAAGAGAAGCCTCTGAGCCCTTCTAAAGGCATAGCCTCAAATCTCCTGTTATAGTTTTCCTGAAGAACATGTGAATTTGACAAGGACAGTATACTTGGAGCACAACAGATGCTCAAAAAACATGTTGAGTCCAAATCTCCTGGAGAAAAAAAAAAATAGATGTTGAGTAATTGGATTCTATTAAAGAATAGAAGTTAAGGGTAAATGTATTGAGTAGTAAACTCTGTTTCTTTCCATACATATTCATAGAGTGGCTATTATGTATATGAAGTTTGACTGCAGGGAAAGCAAAGAACAAAGATGTATCGAGTGCTTAGTATTGTACTAGGAATTATAACAGATGTCTCACATATCACTTTATCTTAAAAACAATCATAAGAGGTGGTAATAATCCTTATTTTCAATTGTGAAAATATCTCCATTCAGAGAATCTGGGTAATTTGCTCAAGGACTCAATTCTGTCTTCTTTGGTAGCCTCGGCAGCTGGCTAATTCTGCATACGTTTGATTTCTGAGTTAAATAAGGATAATTTGAGAAAAAATCCTTTTGCCTTTTAATATTTATAGTTGAAAAAATTTTCTGAGGAGTGTTACTTCTCTACCTTAACAAGTCCAGGGAGCTCCTATACCTATGTCCTCTTCAGAAATGGTGGTTCTCACTAGACTGTTCTGTGTCCCTACAGTTGGGTAATATGTTTGGATCTTTAGAAAGTCTTAAACCCATCATTTAACTCAATAAAGTATGTTTAACACAATGACACACACATATATATATACATACATATATGTATATATGCATATATATATAATTATTTTTGCCAGGCATGGTAGCCTCTGTAATTGAGGCAGGAGGATCATATTCATATTATGTTCAAGGTCAGCCTGAATGGCTTAATATGATCCTATCTTAAAAGGAAGAGAGAAAGAAAGGAAGAAAATAAAAGAAGGAAGAAAGGAAAAAAGAAGGAAAGAAGGGAGGAAGGGAGGAAGGAAGGAAGTCATACTTTGAATGGGAAACAGGCTGTCTGATTCCATACACTGATGCTGAGGACAGTATGACCTCCAGAGGGAAAGCAAGATCAAAAATGATCTCCAAGTCTCCAGAGTTGAAGATTGGTGGTCCGTGCGCAGTCTTCCCACTTGTTAAGCATGCCACTAGTGAGGCTCACACTTCAAGCAGTCGGTCATTTGGTGAGTAATTTGTGAGCACCATGAATAGCTGCAAGGGGCCCCTGACCTCAGGGAGCACCCACCACAACTCAGCCATGGTGCTGGTAGTCCTGTGGGCTCTGCCTCACTGTGGTCTCTGCCTCACTGTGGTCTGCTCCTCATCCTCCCATGACCACACCGCGCAGCTCCTGAAAGCGCAATTAATTTTTATCCACTTCCTCTCTGCAGTTAAGTGTCATCTGTCATTGAGACCACCACACCACTTTGATGGGCTGCAGAAGCTCTGGGAGGGGGGGGGTCAAAGGTCCCTGTTAGGTCACAGCTTATGCTTTGGGGCAGAGATAAAGTGATTTGAACACTCCCACAGGAACAAGGAAAACGGATGGGAATGAGTGGTCAGGGAAGAGGGATTGGAATTTAAAATCCTCTGGAAATGTCAACAGACCCATTAAAGTCTCTCAGCTCTGGGCTCATTGAGACCCACCTGGAGGGAGAGAATCAATTCCAGAAACATCAGTGATCACTAGGTACTCAGTACAGATAAATGTCAGTTAATGAGGTGCACTTAGTCAGATGATGCTCTAAGTACTGCTATGCAGAATTATCAATAAGAGAAAAAAGGCACAACTGAGCTGAGGAAGGCGGGCGAGGATTCTCACTCAGCAAGTGTGCTCAAGCTTTATGCATTAGTTTTGTGTGTTGGGGGAACTGATGAAATGTAAAATAACTACGCCATCTGACTTTTTCATCCAATGTATGTTAATATTTGTCTCTTTTTTTTCCTTAAGTGTTTCAGTCGTTAAGTTTTCAATCACATAACCACTGAATATGCAAGCTATAAACCGCAGGCAATTAAATGATAGCTAAGGTAATAGTGCTGACTTGATTAAGCTGGCATGTTATGACGATTGTAAACAAAGTCTGGTCCAGTCACTTAGTAAAATGTTCTCCCTGGCTGAGGTCTTCTACATTTCTAAGAGATAGCAAGTACCCTGGGTGCTGGTAGACCGGGGAAGGGTTTGATAAGTACCCTCAGATTTCTACTTCCCATCCTGTTGTACAGTACTTTGAGTCTGATGTTAGTTACCTATCTGTTTCCTGTGTCAAAGGAACTGACAAAAGCAGCTTAAGGAGGGAAGAGCTTATTTTGGCTCCCAGTTGAAGGGAAACAACTCATTATGGCAGGGAAGGCCTAATGACCAGAAGCTGGGGCCAGTCGAGAAACAGAAAGAGAAGAATGTGGGTGCTCCATCCACCTTCTCGTTTTTATTTAGACTGAAACTCTATGGATTATAATACCTACATTTAGGACGGGACTGCCTACCACAGTTAACCTTCTTCTTAGGCACTCCCAGAGGTTTGTCACCTAGGTGATTTTAAAGCCTATCAAGTTAACAATGAAAAAAATGAAGATTAACCATCATAGTTTCAAAACATTACATTTCTTGGACGCATTGATGAAAATCTAATTCTATTCTGAAGAAAAGAGAAAAGACCATGGGACCCTGAATACGGTTTTCTGTTCATCTTCCTACCTCACTACAAGTACCCTTTCCATTTTCTTCTAAGACTCTTTTCTTCTAACTCTTAATGGGAGGCTTCCAAATTTGTATTCTGCATTCTCTCTTCTTGGCTCAATGACAGGTAATCTAATAGAAGGAGTCAGTCAGGGTGACTGGTTATAGATTGGAAGAGCTATCAAACCAAATAGAGGAACTCAAGACAACCTAGAGAGTTGCAAACACAGAAAATCAACAGTTCTGATACAGGAAGAAGGATGGCTGCAGGTGGCAATACTGAAGCTTTGAGCCTGAGCTGCCCATGGAAGGTGACTCCAAGGAGAACCTGCCTAGCCAGGAGCTGGAGCCACAGAGAGACAGATAAAACCATGCTGGAGATGTCACTGGAAGTGGAATACTTGCTTGTATTACTTTCACCACCACCAACACTAATGAGCAGAGACAGAAATTTGAATAATTGAATGCACTGCTTTATTCAGAGAGCCGGTGTTCTGAGAAGACAACGGTTCATAGCCTACCTTACAGCTCATTTTAAGCCAGCAGGTTTTATAAAGAGGAAGGAAGAATAACACTTGGGCTGTGGGGATGGCTTGGAGGTCAAGGCATTTGCCTGCAAAGCCAAAGGACCCAGGTTCGATACCCCAGTACCCATGTTAGTCAGATGCACAAGGGGGCACATGCGTCTGGAGTTTGTTTGCAGTGACTGGAGGCCCTGGCATGCCCATTCTCTCTCTCTCTCTGTCAAATAAATAAACAAATAAATATTAAGCAATTAAAAAAAGAATGACACTTTATTATTACAGAGCTCAGTCTTGCCCCTCTAATTAGGTGGTCATCCTTGTCCCTGAGATTCATTGTGTTGGAGTGTCCCATCATGTCTTGAACTTCTGCCTTGTTGTTGTCTAGATAGCTAGAGCTGGAGAGATTATTCAGTGGTTAAGGCATTTTCCTGCAAAGCCTAACAGCCTGGTTCGATTCCCCAGTATCCACATAAAGCCAGATGTACATCGTGGCACATGCATACTGAGTTCCTTTGCAGTGGCTGGGGCCCTGGCACATCCATTCTCTTTGTCTCTCTCTCTTCTCTCTCCCACTTTCTGTAAATAAATAAAAATATTTAAATGAAAATAAAAATAAATTTGAAAATAACCATGAACACAAAAGTATATTTTAAAAAGTCTAGACAGCTGGAATTGGACGCTGCCAAGTGCTCTGGGTTTGGTTGTTGACTGCTCGTCTTAGTCCTGCATTCATCCTGCCACCACCGGGCTGGGAGTTAACTCCAACAAGCAACAACAACAACAAGCAAGCCTGTGGCAGGGTGTACTTACTGAGCTGTGTTCAAAGTGGACATTCTATGATATGAAGTACAAATGTATCCTATTATACAGGATATAAATATGCCTCTAGCTATCCCTCCTGTGCTCAGACATCACTGCAAACACAAGAGGCAGGAAATGCCCTGTCTTTCTTCTGGGCCCTTCTGCCTCTTCCAGGATCTCCACTGAGCAAAGGCAAGCAGAAGCAAGCAGTCAGTAACAGCAGGGACCAAGCAGAATGTGGATCTACAAGCAGCCAACTGAGAAAGGCCAATACTTATTTATGCTCTTAAATCCACTCACTTTAAGGAATGAATGCTATTACTAGCTGCAGCTTTTTTTTTTCTTTGAGGTAGGGTCTTGCTGACCTAGAATTCACTATGTAGCCTCAGGGTGGTCTCGAACTCACAGCAATCCTCCTACCTCTGCCTCCCGAGTGCTGGTATTATAGGTGTGCACCACCATACCCTGCTTAGATGTAGATTTTTTCATTTTTTCTTTAATAAATGTACAATATGCAGTGGATAATCAATCTATCCCATCTTCTTAGAGCTCCTCAATCTGAATAAGAATTTTCAACATCACATTAAGTTGCAATTTCCTTATTGTGTTTAGGAAGACTATTAAAGACTGCCACCTTTTTATAATAAAGCAATTCCTTTGGTTCAAATGGGACACTATCTTCCCAGTTATTGCCACATGAACCATGTTGTTAGATACATTGATTGTTAGGGTAAGGTTGGTAAGGATGACAAAATCATCTACTAGATGAGCAGGCAGAATCTTAGCGATATGAAGCTTCTTTTTTTAAAATATATTTATTTATTTATTTTTATTTATTTATTTGAGAGCGACAGACACAGAGAGAAAGACAGATAGAGGAAGAGAGAGAGAATGGGCACGCCAGGGCTTCTAGCCTCTGCAAACGAACTCCAGACGCATGTGCCCCCTTGTGCATCTGGCTAACGTGGGACCTGGGGAACCGAGCCTTGAACCGGGGTCCTTAGGCTCCACAGGCAAGCTCTTAACCGCTAAGCCATCTCTCCAGCCCGATATGAAGCTTCTTGAGGGCTTGTCAACTGGTTAGGGGAGATTGAGAGTAGAAGACAAGCCTTCTACATGGAGGTGATAGTCTAAAGGGCCTGTGGCTCAGAGATGGGAACTGTAGTGTGCATAGCTGTATATTTCTATCATATAGTTGACAGCTTTTATGAGAATGTGATTAAAGGTAATAAATAAGTAGATAAAGGAGAATATTTAGATGTATGTATGTGAGAGAGAGAAAGAGAAAGAAAAAGAATTCCTATTTTGATCCCTTCATAATCTTGTGGTGGAAATTTGGACACTTCACCACCTGGCTTTATTGTAGCATTTTGACTATAATGAGGACCATGATAGCTCGCCAGGACATGCGGAACCTCAGGACGAGCCCTCCTCTTTTCTGAAGTGGGAGGCAATGGCATTATTATCGAGCATATTATATTATCAAGGTTGGCAATATATATCTATCTATAGAGATTATTACATAAAATATGCATATATATTACTATGGTTAACTATTCATAAAATATACTATTTCAACCATTGTTAAAATTTGTTTTCGACAACTTTACACATGTATACAATGTATTCTGATTATATTCACCCTCCATTTCCCTCTCTTGTTCTCCTCACACTCCCGCTGACACAATTCTTCCCAACTAGTCTTTCCTTCGTGTGTGTGTGTGTGTGTGTGTGTGTGTGTGTGTGTGTGTACAGGTTTTGTGTGGACAGCCACAGCTGCTGTGTGTGTTCATGATTGCAATGGCCATGTCATATCCAGAAGACAGCATTTTCTCCATTCTCTGGCTCTTAACAATCATTTTATGTTTCCTGGGTTTTGAAAGGGTTAATATAGTTGTCCCATTTAGGGATAAGAACTCAATAGTCACTTTTTCTCACCACTTAGACCAATTTGGAATCACCCACTGCAAAAAGAAGCTTCTCTGACCATGGATGAGAGCAGTCTTAGTACCTGGGTGTAAACATAAATATTTGCAAAGCAGTATGACTCTATGCCTATTTAGCAAAACATTAGTACTAGATTCTTTCCTAGGCCTTGTGGTCTTTTCTCCCATAGGTTTTGGGTCAGGTTTATTGTAGCATTATACATTCCCTCTTGGACAGGAGGCCTTATATCCAATCAGAAAGTGGTTGGTTACATTTAAAATGGTCACACCACTATTGCACCAGTGGACATATCTTTCCTTCAGTATTACATCATGCAGGTACCACAGCTGGGTAAGCTAACTGATAAATTTTCACTCCCAGCAGTCTGCACAGCATTTTCTTAATATCACACCATCATGAACATTAGCAGTCAGGGAGGGAGGGAGCTTCTGACTCTAATCCAGTCTGATCTCCCTATATCCTGTATCCAAAGTGTGTGATGTCTTTAGGAATAGAGTCTTACCATCTAGCTCTATGGGCAAACAAGAGCAAAAACATGTTATGTATTGTTTTGGGAGCCTTAACCATTCTTAAGTGCCTGTTTCAGTGGTATTAAATATGTTCATAATATTGTGGAACCATCTGTTTCTAGAACAGTGTTCATCTTGTAAAGCTAAAACTCTTCTCTTTAACAACTTCTCATTTCCCCTCCTTCTAATCTTTGGGAACCACCATCCTACTTTCTGTCTCTGTGAATTTGACTGCTCTGACTTCCTAATGTTGATGGAATCATGCTATAATTGTCTTTGTGAAGGCTTACTTTATACAGCACAATGACATTCCTGTTGCAATCTCTGTCAAAATTCCATCCCCTTTATATTTTATTTCAGAGTTTACATTGCATCATAAGTACGCAGTATGTTTTGTTTATCCATTCATTGGTCATGGTTGTCTCCATGTTTTAGCTATTATGAATAATGCTTGTATGAACATGGGCATATAATATTTCTCAAAACCTCGCTTTCAATTATTTGGGTTATGTAGCTGTTCCTAAAAATGGAGCTGCTAGAACCAATGGCTATTTTGTTTTTAAAGTTTTGAGAAATTGTCACATAGTTTTCCACAGTGGCTGGCTGTACCATCTTAAAAACAAAACCCCCCAAAAAACAAAGAAAAAAGAAAACCTCATCCACAGTACTCAAGGGTCCATTTATTTCTCTTCATCTTACAAACACATGATTTTACTGAGGTGGTGGACAGGTTGTCCCCAAACACTATTCAGGGACAGCTTTCTCAAGGGATGGCCGGGCCACAGAGGGAATGAATGGCCATATGTCTGTGCAGCTCGAAGGGGATTCCCAGGTGTTGCATAGCTTTCCCAGACCTCCCACGTTATGACAGTTGGTAGCTACCAGCCTCTAAGAAATCCATGGAAAAGCTGACAACAAATTCGGTGTGGAATTCAGAGTTCATCCCTCCTTTTGTTCTGCATTCCGAATGGTGAATTCTAGCAAAGACTGAGAGAGGATTTCCTATCTCATGCAACAGGGGCTTAAAGAAAAAAAAAAAATTAAACTGATGAATAAAAAAAGAAAAATAGAGAATTTTGACAACTGTTGCCTTTCTGAGTTTTATAACCAAGATTCTATCCCTTAATGGGTATATAGGCACTCCTCTACTAACCATGGGGTTATGATAAAGCTATCATAAATGGGAGATATTGAGTGCACTTGAATATACATAGCCTGCTCCGTTAAGCATGCCCAGGACACTGACATTAGCTCACAATTGAGAAAATCATTGCACACAAAACCTGTTGTGTAACAAAGGATATGCTGATATGGCTTTGAAACTGAAAAGTATTAGATTTATGTGAGTACGCTCTCGTATCATCTTAAAGTCAAAATATTCTATGTAGAACTATTATAAGTGAGGTGCTGCCTACATTTAATAGGACCACTACTGAGGAAGGGTTACAGCCTCTGGTCACAGGCTCAATAATGACCCTTTAGCTCTGAGTATCTGAGTGATACTACTTCTTAATTAAGAAGATATCTATCCAGGAATTTATAGGCGTCCCCAATTGGTAGGTCCCTAGAAGAAAGGCAATTTTGGGGCCCTAGGGTTCTCACCCAGGGAGTTACTCTCTTGGGCAGGAGCTACATAGTAACCATCTCATTTAATGGGTAATGTGCGTAAGGATAGGTTCGATGGCCTGCATTATTCAAGGAGCTACATGTGCCTGGTAGCAACAATTACCAAGTCGCATAAATACAACAAAGTTAATTAAAATGTTAGCTGATATAAATAACCTAAGGTTATTGAACACTGTTCCATTTTAAATTAATAAATACGCAAAGGTAATGTTTATAATTAAAGCTATAATTTATCTTCATGCTCTGTTTGTTTAATAGCAGTGGTAATATAATGCTACATGCAGAAATGTAGTAATAGATTTGTTTAGCACTGACATTATAAACAAATGTCTCAGTCTATTTATTCTAAGTTATGATACAGATTCTTTTCACATGCATCTGATGGCCTTTATACCATTTAAAATGAACTGCATTAACGTAATCTAATCTTGATACTGAACATAACATTTCAGTTTGAATTATCCTGAATCCATGATCCATTTTATTACTCACAAAGCACTTTATACATTTATGATAATGGCAAACCTTGCTCTGTTATTTAAATCCCATTTCAAAAGGGATGTTATTTTTTTTAAAAAAATAAATAAACCCTACACATTTGGGGTAGTAAAGTACAAATAAGGAAAAGTCAATGCCCAGCAAGCCCTTTAACAAAGCAAACAATTCAGATTTTTGTGACATTAGCAGATAATAAAGGGAAGAACTGACATTTACAGTTGATGAAATTTTATGTTATAACAGATGATGAAAATGGAATGAAAATCACATGGAAAAATTTGTCCATGAGATTCAGCTATCCTGAGGAAGGCTCTACCTGTAGACTGTCTTAAGGGACATTTTTCTCACTCCAACCTTTACTCAACCCGGAAAAGGTCCAAGTTCATCGTGGGTATAAGGTTTGCTCTGACTCTGAGACTCAGAGGCATCTTCCTATCCTCCCTGTGGTTCCTCTCTCTCTGTCTTCCTTCTTCCTGTTTCCATACTTTCTCCCCCTACTTCCTGTCCACCACCTCCTGAACTCAGAGGACCTTTTCTGTCCCTACCCTTAAATTTATATTATAATGAGGAGTGACCTCATGGTCGTGGGGTTTAGAAGAAAGTCCCGTGTGTCGTTCTTGGATACTTCCAGTTGCTTTTCCTTAGCATAGCTTCTTGCTTCCCTGTCCTTAATCCCTTTTAAAATAAATGTTTCTTCTGGGTTTATTTGCATTCACTGAAAGAAGTTTCACTTTATTTTAGTAAGACTACTTCACTGCATGTCTTAGAGACGGTTGTCCCTTAAGTCAAATAAACAACTAAAAATATTTTTTTAAATAGACTTTTTTTTTTCTTTTTAAAAGGAAGTTAAAAATGTAGCAGGTCTATTTTGGAGAAAGAATGAGTTGGAGATTTCTTTTAAAATTCTAAATAGATTATATTCTTTGAAAAATCCTAAAAGGATTTTTTTTTTATACTGGAGCCTCTGAAATTCAGGAAGGATTTAAATTTAAGATTATATGCTATCCTGTTGCAAAACCGCCTGTGATTAAATACCATATTTTAGAAGACCAGGGTCTTTGCAGCTCTCAGCCCTGCTTCTTCTCCTGAAGTGCCCTGCTGATAAAGCAGGAGAGCTGTGGGGCTGAGGAGAACATTCCAGAATCAAGGGCTGCACAGCTGGCTTCCAATCAAAGGTTCCACCTTTAGAAATGAGTAGAAGGGTGTCAGTCTATATCATAGGCTCTGAGTGGCCCAGGAAGGAGAAAAGGTGCTTGAACCAGTACATGTAGCATATAGGCACTGGGGCTAGAGAAGACCAAGAATGGGAATCCCTAACCCTGCCTGCGCCTCTTGCTGTCTCTTGTAGATCTTTGGAATTCACTCATCCCCTAGTTTGACACTGGAATGCACATCTGGGCATTATGTGCCTGTAGGTAACATGAAAGAAGAGTGGGCCAAACTCTTGTTCTCCCCAGAAGCGTTCACTGGGATATCTAGACTAGTGGTTTTAATACCTTAAATGAAAAGTTATGCCTACTTGCATATGACATATACATGTGCACACAAACATTTATGTACACTTAGACATGTTTATATGTGCATCTGTACATGAGTGTAAATACATACACACAAATGTTTGATTTTAAAACTTTATACTGGGTGGGGAGATGACACCACCTGGACATCCAGTATGTAGAAAGTCAGAGGAATGTTGCTTCACATGTTAAGGGTAGTCTGAAATTCCTCATCTTCTGAGTGGGTCCTGAGACACATTGATTGACCTCCACTGAACCACACAGCACTGAGCAGATACCAGATCTGTTCCCGTTCCCTCTTTTGCTGTTGTTGTCCATGGAATTAAAGTCAAAATAAGAAGCACCCTCTTTGGAGGGACAGATTGCCATTGAATGTGGTCCTTCTGCCTGCTTCAATTTCAAGGTCAGATACCTTTCTTGAAGTTTGTCATCTATAAGTTTCTAGTTTTGCTCTCTGCCTTTCCTCTAGAAAACTACTAAAAGTTGGTCCTAAACATAGACTGACAGATCCAGGAACCCAAATTCAGGGCCATCAAGTTTGATGGGTCCATGGAAATGTGTAGCTTTATATTAACTCTCAGAAGGGAGAAGCATTGGTGTTTGCTTGCATGAAAAGCTTGAGGTGGATGAGTTAGTGGATCCCATGATTGATGTTCTCTGTGTACTTGCTCCTAAGTGTGCTTCCTGTATGGACGTGAAGTCAGTATTGATTACACCATAACCTCAAAATGTTCTAGAGCTGTGGTTCTCAAGAGGGGCCACTCCATCCCCTAGGAAAGATTTGGCAATGAAGACACATATGAACGTTGATGAAAATCCCACTATGAAAGGACATACTCCCAGCAAAAAAATGATCTGAATTACCAAATGTCAAGCAATGCCAATGCCACATGGAAATAATCTCTCTGAAAATTTAGCAATGGATATCAGATAGACAGTGTTATAATGACCCAATTCAATCCTTTTCCTTCATCCAGTTTCTCAAAATCATTTAGACCCAGCAGTAACTGAACAAGCTGAGGCAGGTACAGTAAACACATTGAACAGCTGTGGCATTTGGGAATGCCCTGGGTAGACTGGGTGATAGAAGTGACTGAGTAGGTGGTTTGGGGAGTGGTGGATGAATGGGCTGGGCTCCATGTCCCTTTGTGACCTTAGGTAGGATGAGCATCACATAATTGCTCAGCTGTGATGTGGGGGAACAGGGGTATGGAGGAAAATTTCAGGAGGATCAGAGAACCTACTTAGTTACTAATGAGAAACATGGAAGTAGGAAGAAGAACCCCATGGAAAGCAGATGAGAACCCAGGTTCAGAGGCAACCCTGTAAAAAAAAGGAGGGGGAGTGAAAAACCAGGGCACTTAGGGACAGACTATCCTTCGGAACCAGCATCGTTCATATGTGAGGACTCAAGAAATTCCCCAAATAGCCCACACCTTGGATCCTATTTTCCAAGAGCACTGCCCACTGCCTTGAAGAAAGAGCTTTCTCCTCTGCCAGCTCAGGAGACAAAGAGCAATGCTTTGCAAAATCCATAAAACAAAAGACTCCAGCAGTGTCAAGCCTCTTTAAACAATCACTTGTGCTATGAGGCAAAACAACTGAGACATCCGGATAAGCACTGTGGTGGTATTTTTCATGTTGATTGCAATAACACCATCAAAGCCATGCACATTCTGGGTAAAATCAATGTCTGCTTGTTGGAGGAAGGGGGAGGGGAGAGGCCTGGGGATTTTATCTTGTAAGTCAGCTTTGCAGATAATCGCGTGCCTCAGGCTTGGGGAAAAAAAAAAAAAAAAAAAAAAAAAAAAAAACAAAAAAAAAACCTGATGGCAGATCAATGGTCAGGAACGTGAACTGTACTGGTTTTGTGACTATGCAGTGCCCATGTTGGGATAGGGGAGAACCTTAGGGTAGAGGTTAGAAATGGGTGGGTGGGTGGGGCGGGGGGCTCAAACACTACTTTTAAGTGGGCTGATAAGACCCTGGTATTCACTGCAAGGTAACTAGAAGGAACACTAAGGGAGGACATTAGACAAGATGAACTGTGATAGGAGAAAATTTAAGGTGTTAGAAGATGTTCCAGTCCAACAATGGGACGTGTGTATGTGTGGGGGTGGGTGGGTTTTTTGTGTGTGTTTGTGGGTGTATACATAAGCATAGGTGCACTGGTGCAAAACTTGAGTGTGTGTCAGTTTGCATAAGGTATCCTGATCCCGGGGATATGTACTCGTTGGTTTGTAAAATAGAATAATTACACCCCCTCACATTAAGCAAGGGGTTGGACAGAGGGTCTCACTTGGTACGGGGCTGCTTGAAGCTGGCTCATACGGACAGCTCTTCTTTACTGGGGATGCTTAGGAGTGGGGCAAGGAAGGAAAGAAGTGACTCTTCCTGTTTCATGATTTCCATTGAGGCTCCTGCAGACAGGGACCCTTCCCACCCACTCAAGTGGTCTCTATCCCTGGCTTTGTTCCATGGATTCCTGTCAGGATGAGGAACATTTATTTTGTGGAAAGTATGTACTGATTTCTGTAGCTACCTTTCTCCTCCTCCCTCTTTAGTTCTCCTATCCCTTTCTCCCCTTCTCTTCTTTAGAATCCTCTTCTTTCCTGGTTGCCTGGGTTTCTCTAAGATGCTACAAACTCAAACGTTCCTTAGGTCTCTAACTTTCCCAGCTTCTCATTTGCACATCTCTAGACACATGGGGAACATACTCAGGACACATGTGGGGAAGTTCTTTCCAGGTGAATAATTGCCTTTCTGTTTTCCTTCACAATCTCAAAGAAGCTGAGGAAGACATTCACCATTATCTCCTGACTGCCTACTTGTGTCTACATGCATCCCACCAAGTCACATACCCACAGCCTTCCAACAAATGCATTGCTTTTCTGGCCCTTGGATAGGTAGCAATGTGATCTTGAGTTAACCTGGTTCTAGAAGACACCTGTGGACTGTGACTGATGCGTGTGCAGGAGGGGAAGTGAAACTTCCTACTTATTAGATCAGAGGCCTTGCATGCTTAACCAGATGCCTTATCTGCCATTTTCTTCCCTTTTTCCTTTGCCACCCTCAGTCTCTACTACCCCCCTCTCTGTTAGAAGATTATACTGAGATATTTGACAACCCAGATCTGATTGACAGCTGCCAACCACATACTCTAGTAAGGCTCAAACTCCAGGCACACATAAGCTGGAGTTCAGGCTCCTCAGTCCCAACTGACTTACCCAGTTCTTATTCTCTCTCTCTCTTTTTTCCCCAGTATCCAGGGCCTCATGCTATCTAGGGTCATGTTCTAACCATTGACCAATACCCTCTATTGCTATTTGCTTCTCTCCAAGGTGGCAACATCCCTTACATGCTGTCCCACCTTGCCTGTTGATGGGTTACCATGTTCTGACTAGATTATGAACTTCCTGAGGACAATGACTCATTCTTGTTTTTCTCTGTGTGTGTTTCACAGGGAATCTAGCAGTTTGTGGCCTCCAAAGAACTTGAACACAGCAAGCTACTGCATAAGGAACTTAACCTCTTCAAATTTGTTGAGGATATGCTTGTTGGTGATTTATTTTAATAATATTTTTGTACCTTTTTCCCCCTTTCTTGGGACTAGTGACCCACAGAAGTTTACTGGTCCAGCCTTGCCATCCTTTTTTGTTTCCTTATTGAATTATCGAGAGACCATGGTATAAAATCCTTTTATTTCCAAATGAGACTATTTTCCATTTCTGAGACCAGGCTTCCCACATTTGCTCTGAAGTCACATTCTCTTTGTTTTTAAAGAATAACCACTACTGTATGTGTTTGACTTCAAAGAGACATTCTTTAGAAATTAGGGAGAGAGAGAGAGAATGAAAGGCAGTTACAGGGTCATTAATTCAAACCCCAACTGGAGGGAGTTTCTGATTTAGTGCAGAAGGCTTGTGCTAAATGCCCACTTTGGTTCCTGTTTAAAAAGGTTCCCAGGACATAGATGCTTGGGTTGGGTCCCATATGAGTTAGTGCTGAGATACATGAACTCCTACTTATGTGTGCCTGGGACTTGTGTCTTCCCAGACCATGTGGGTGCTGGCTGGTAGAACTGGGCTAGCAGGTCCTAGCTGTGTTCATCCGACAGAAGACATCTACTCAGTGGAAACAAAGGCTTAGAACTATAGCATTAGCTCCAGCTATAGTTCCCTGTGGGGGTCCAGTTGTGGGGCAAGGGACAAGTCACACAATTTGCCTGGACCTCATGTTATAAGTATAAAACTGGGTCAAGGCTGGGACTTGGGAATAGATGAGTCCTAAAGCCCCTTTACTAACAAATAATGCCCAGGAACAGTGTGAAGGAGGGACACCATCATGGAAAGCTCCTGCTGGATTTCTGATTCCAAAAACAGCATGACATTTTCATGGAGTCTCCTCGGTTATGATAAAGATCCAGGTTGATAATTGTTTGTGGGTCATTTTCTATAAGACTTTGCAATGAAAGTCACCCAAATTCAGACTTCCGGTTAAGATGGTGGTGTAGGAACCACACTAAAGCAGCCTAGGGGAGCAAAAGCCAAAAAAAAAAAACCAACCAGAAAGTTATCCAAATTCAAATGGCTATGGTTATAACTTAATAAGGACAAGCAGCCTTTAAGAAGCTGATAACACCTAGAGAGCCTCCTCTAACTGGTACACACACACATACACACACACCCATAGTCCAGAAGGCCCTAAAACTCATGACAACCCTACTGCCTCAGCCTTCCCAAGAAGCAGGCTTACTTTTATAATGCCATATATGAATATATATGCATATGAATATATGGCATTAGGGGAGTTGGTGGACCTTGTAAAGACAGGGTACTCTATAGGCTCTTTGAAAATTCCTGCTTTATGGCAAATAATTAAGTGAGCTAACCATAATAATAATCTCTTCCTTTTGTAGAGAGACAGATTAGTCACCCAGGTCCCTGCCTTTGGGCAGGAGCACATTTTCACTCAGCTTCTTCACTCAGTGATGGTGGAGCCTCGGACATGAGTTAAAGTAGGAGACTGAGGGAGCCCAGGACCTGTCTCTTCTCTCTGAACACTTCTGGACGTGTCCAGAATATGACGTGGGCAAGATAGTTAATCTGAGCCTGAACTTCCTCATCCCAAAGTGGGGGTTGTAATTACATCTAGCCAGGATTGGTGCAGCATGTCTATAATCACATCACTCAGGAGGCTGAGGCAGGAGGATCACGAGTATGAGTAAAATCTAGACTACCTAGAGAGATCTTGTCTCAAAAAGAAGAAGCAACAAGGACTGAGGTGTGTGACTCAGTCACTCAAGAACTTGCCTAGCATGTATAAGCCTCTGATTTGATACCTAACACGACATAATCTGAGCACTGTGGTGTGTAATTGGGCTCCATCTATAGTGGCAGAGGCAGGAGGATCAGAAGTTCAAGGTTATTCTTAGCTACGTAACAGGTTTGTGGCTAGGCTGAGTTACATAGGACTCCTTCAAAAAAACAATAAGCAAACTGGGTATGGTGGCTCACACCTTTAATCCAACCACTTGGGAGGCAGAGGTAGGAGGATTGCTGTGAGTTCAAGGCCACCCTAAGACTACATATGGAATTCCAGGTCAGCCAGGTTAGGAAAAACAAACAAACAAACAAACAAACAAACAAACAAACAAAAAGCCAACAGCAACAAACAAACAAAATCTCCCAAAAATAGAACCAAAAATAACTACATTTATCTCACAGAATTGTTGAGAAAAATGAGGATGAGCCTAGGATAAGCAGCTAAGGCATTCTCCTTGTATGTACAATTTAAGAGAGTACTCAAAAACTCAATATTTAATATAATTATCCTAGTGAGATATTTTAGCAAACTAAAATTAATGTAATACAAAAATCTAAGCCAAGTAAGACATCACAATTTTAAATGACATTATTGGTATTAATGTTTTTGTTTCTCTCTCCAGTGTGGTTGGGGTGGTATTATTATAGTCCTGTTCAAAGCATGTAGCTGGCTGATTTCTGTTTGTTCACTGTGGGGACAGGGCTTGAATTCTCTTGAGGTAGAATAGTTATGGGACAATCCTCTGAGTATTTTGTCCAAGATGAGCAGCTCTGGTTTCTTCAGCTAATTTTCACAGACATGGGGTTGTGTTAGTCAGTTATTCTGCCACTGAAGCAAAACCCACTAGATGAACAACTTGAAGGAGGAAGTCTCATCCTGACTCATGGTTACAGTGTCCAGTCTATGGTCACCTAGCTCTTGTTTCAGAGTATTTGGTGGATAGCTACTCAGCGCATGGTGACTAGGAAGCAGAGGGGAATGTCTAGGGACAAGATAACCTTCAAAGGCTTGCCTCCAGTGACCCATCATCTCCAATAGGCTCCACTTACAAACTCATCAGTGGATTAGTCTGTAGGATGAGTTTATCAGTCTCATGATTCAACCACATTGCAATGATGTCATAAGCAGTAGACCAAGACTTCAACACACCAGCCTTTTAGGGGGACACTTTATGCCCAAACCATAACAGTTGTCAAGGCCAAGAGGCTGAAAAGTTAGCCAGTGTCTACTGCTCAAGGCAGACTCCAGAGTTCACTTTACACTTGGTCAGATAATGTGGAGAAGAAAAAGGAAGGCTTGGCTCCTCCACCTCTGCACAGCCTAAAAGCTTGTTTGGAGAAGTGGAATCTTCAAGCTGCTGCACGTGACCATTGTTTCCTCCTGTGTTATCTTCATGACATACCTGGACAGTCACACACAGGTAATTACAAACCAAAGTGAGTATGAATTATGATTCCCAGGATATTTCCTCATGATTTGTTGCAGTATGCATAGCAGTGAATTACCGTGGCTCCTCCAACTCCTCTGTAAGTGATGGATCTTAATAGCACAACATGATAATGACATCAGTGCAGAGCTGTTCTCCTCCTGCAATTCAGTTGGAACATGGCCTCTGAGGCTGCTCACAGCCTGCCTGCTGGACGGCACTACAGAGGGTTACTCTGGTCAGTTGTGATACTCACAGCAGTCTATCTCTAACCATTGTCCAGGTGCTTATAGGTTGATGGCCATCACATTTTACTTGTAGATTTTTATTTCAGATACAAACTCAGTTGTGGTGTTTTTCATTCCTAAGCCAGAAGGATTGATGGGGGAAAGTGGAAGGTCTGGGGAGGCCTGAGTAAGTGACACAACCCAGATCTCCCTAGTCCTCCTTCACTGACTTGGGCCTGGGCTGTGTCACACAAGCTGTCTACTGTGTTTATTAATTTTTCTGACGTATACAGAGGACTTTTTCTCCAAGGAACATGAGATACCTGTCATTTGGACTCTGCTTTAAATAACTTTAATCTACAATTGACTTCATTTAGAACAATCATTTTTCAAATGGAATGAAAAAAAAAAGCTCATTTAGGACATTTGGGAAATTTTAAAAAAATGTAGGTGAGGGCCAACTAATTTTAGAAAACACTAACTTAATAAGAGTGAAAAATTATGTACAGAGAAAATAAAAGGCAGTTTTGAAAGGTAAAAGAAATAATGTTCTTTCCCATAAGACTTCCTAAAGACTTTGCCTTGGTAATGAATATGGTTGACATTTAAGATAAAGGCACAGGACACAGCTGTTTCTGAGCTGGTCACCTCAGAGTTCAGGCAAGATGACTGTCAGCCTACTGCCCACACTTCCAGGCAGCCGGCGAGTCAGAATACCTGGCTTTGGAACCTGGACTGGTCTCTTGACTTCCACTGATCAACAGAGTGGCCAAAGTGAGTGATAGTGCTTAACGTTAGTGTCTGCATTTCTTCCCTTCCTAGAACAGTGACTGGCCCAGAGCCAGTGGGCATCTGACTTATCTAAATGATGGGTGAATGGATGAGCACCTTTAGGTAAATGGTTTCAAAATACTTGTTCATTTTAGTTTTTAATCTGTAACTTTCCCAGTAGCTAATTCCATGGTCTGGTTAGGGAAGGGGGGTTGTTTTTGTGAGTTGGGAACGTCAAACCTCTCACCTGGCCAGCCTGTCCTTCTCCTAGAGACAACAATAGTTTTAATATTTTTTAACTTTTTATTGACGACTTCCATACATATAGATACATACATATACATGGGCATCATCTCCTCTAACTACACTCCCTTTCCCCTCCTGAATAGCTCCTCCATCCCTTCTTTCCAACAGAGTCTGTCTTCCATTTTGATGTCATCATTTCACCTCCTCCCCTCCCCCCCATTAGGCAGGTTGTGTAGGGGGCATCAGTCACTGCGAGGTCATGAATGCCAGTTACTTTGTGTCTGGAAGACAGTATTATAAAACCATTCCTTCCCTTCCTGTGGCTCTTAGCTTCTTTGTGCCATCTCTTCCTTAATGGTCTCTGGCCCTTGGAGGGTATGGTAGAGATGTTGTCTTACTATGACCTATTCTTAGCACTTTGATGAGTTTTGAGTCTCCCCAGTGGGCCTCTGAAAAGAGAAGCTTCTCTAACCAAAAATAAGAGCAGCATTAATGTATGGGCATCAGCGTAAGTATTTAGGGGTAAGTATTTAGAGGGCAGTTTAGTGGGTATAAGATATACATTCAGCCAAGTGACAGTAGTAGTTCACTTCTAAACTTATATCCTCCCTGGCCATAGGCCTTTGATTAGGTTTATAGCACCAAACTTGAATTCCTCAGATTCAAGCAGAGAGTAGTTGGTTTCCCCCATAGCAGACATGCCGCCGTTGTACCAGTTGGTACATTTGGCCTGGCTGCCCAGCTATAAAGCCTGCAGGGTCCATTTCTAGTTGAGAGAGTTGATGAGTTCTCTCCCCCCAACAGACTACATCCTTGTGACTATTCAGTAGGAAGGAATCTTCCAGCTCAGCTCCAGCTTGATTTCTCAGTGACCTGCAGCCTAAGCATGTGGCATCTTCAGCAATATACTCTTACTATCTACTTTTGGTGGACAACCAAGAGCCTTGGCAGTAGCTTGTGATGTTTGGGGGGTATCAGAGGCCTCCATGAACCACAACTGACTGGAAGATATCTCATCGCTGGTACTGAAATTTTCATATAACAATTTAAGGCTTCTGGGCACAGCATTATCCACCCTCACTGGGTACTTCTGCCAAAACTTTCTCTTTTAAACATATTATTAGCTAGCAATGAAGTATGTTTCCATATGGCTTATTCATAACATCTTTAATTTTGATGAACCTTCCTCCCACCCCCTCTTTTCCTCCTCCCCTTTCCTGACCCATGGCAACAATGTTTAATGCCAACCTGGAAGACTGCCCTGAGTAGGGCTCAGAAGCTTGAAGTAGAATTTGTGATTTATTTCTGCTGTCTGCCACAAGCATGGAGATGGGGCAGGGTCGAGTCTGTGGCATGAGTTCACACTGATGATTTTCTTTTGTCTAATGTCAGTGTTGCCTCTAGAGCCCTCCTAAGAGTTTTGGAGATGCAAAAGTAGATGTTTGAAGACTTGAGAAGGTAAGATGATTGTTGCAAGACCTTTTATATTTCCTTCCTTCCTTAATCCCTTCTCTCTCTCTCTTCTCCCCTTTCTCTCTCTTTCTCTTCCTGAGAACATCTCATGTAGGATTAACCTAAACTTCTGATCTTCCTGCTTCCATCTCCATGTTCTGGAACTTTAGCCATGTGCCATCATGCCTGGCTTATATAGTGCATGGGATCGATCCCTGGGCTTCATGCATGCTAGACCAGCATTCTCTCAATGGAGCCACATCCCCAGACCTAGCCCCAGGAATTTCTTTGACAATTCTTAAGCATACCCTAAAATGGCTGTATGACCCTGTCACCTTCCTCTTGCTCTCATGGGAGCAGCTGACACACTTTGTGGCCTCTGAGATTCTGACTAATTGCCACTCCTCCAAGCAGAATTTCAGCGAACCTCAGAAGTATAATACTCCAGCAACAAAGGCAAGAAATAAAAGAGCTGTCAGGCCGAATCACACAGAGCCCTGAAGTTGTGCTCTCATAACTGAATAAATAACTCCTTGAGCAATAATTTGTTTGCAAGCTGTTAATTAGCAGCATAATTAATTTCTGCAGATTATAAATAACAGCACAACGTGTCATTCCCAGGAGAGCCAATGAAAAATTACCTAGGCCACTTTAAAAACCAAAAATAGTTCACAACATAACAGATGTAAATGGCCTCCAGAATGTGGGTGGTACTGTTTTGCTTTTTTTCCTATGGATTTGAAGAAAAATAAAAATTAAGTCCCAGAACCTCAACAACTCTAAGCTTGTATCTGAAGTCAAAAACTATACTGGTGAGAAGCAGTTTCATTAATCACCCTGTGCTCTCTTATGGCTGCCATGTGGAGCAGGAAAAAAAATTCTCTGTTTATCTCTGCTTCAAACAAACAGCCGCATAAGTAGATTATTCCCAACAGAAAGATTTTCCCTGCTCTCTAATCTCAGAGCAATCATTCACTGCTCTAAATGAGCAGTTACTTAAAATGTTAAGAAGGGATGCTAATTAGCTCAAGGAAGAGCCCGCCAAGATTTTAAGCTTCAGAAAATGAAATGAAGACAAGAAAGGCTGTCACCTCTGCCACCTCAGAACGAAGGCTTTGTTTGCACCGAGTTGCTGGTCTTCAGAGTCTCTGGCCTCAGGATGGCAACTGGAGCTGTTGGCTGACTGCAGCAGTGGGCTGGACTCAGATCCTTGAGAGTACAGGTATCTTTAAAGTGTGGGAGGAAGAGTCTTTGATAAATCACCTGGAATTCTTTCTAAAAGAATGCAAATGATGACTTCAAAGATGAAGATTTTTGACAAAAGTGAACAAAGAATGTAAGATGGTTCAAAGTCAATAGAGGTGAGAAGGGAGCTGGTCCAAGAAATGAAACTGAGGCTCCAGTGATAATAAATAGGTCCTACAATTTGGTTTCGTTGGCTTTCCACTTCCCAGAACTGAGTTCATGTTGTCTGCGTAGAGGAAGAGCAACAGGCTGGTGCATAGCCTGAGAGTGGACAATGTGATGAATGGCAGAGGGTCAAGTTCACCTCACATAGAAGGTCTATGATCTGGACAAACTACCCAACATATTTGTTTTAAACAAGTGAGTGAGCAACAACAATAATAACAACAAAACTAACCCAAAACATTTATTTTGAACTAATTTAAGACCTATTAGAACCTATCAGTATAGTGGCATACATCTGCAAGTAGGGAGGCTGAGGGAGGAGGATCATGAATTCAAGTCAGCTTCAGTTACATAGCAAGACCTTGTCTCAACATTCCCTCCCCACAGCAAAGGTGAAGTTAATCAGAACAGTGTTGTTCCCAGCTTTCCCTAATGATAACATTGTGTAGCCAATAACACATCATTAATAGAAATTGACATTAGTACTATCTTATCAGACAAACTATAAGTCAGCTCTCACCATTCTCAGGTTTGTCTTTCAAAAATTTATATATATATATAAATATAAACACACACACACACACACACACACGGCAGAAGAAATGGCCCAGTGGTTAAAGAGACTTGCTTGAAAAGTCTGCTGGCCCAGGTTCAATTCTCCAGCACCTACATGAAGACAGATGCACAAAGTGACACATGCATCTGGAATTTGCTCACAGTGGCTGGAGGCTTTGACACACTTATTCATTTCTTCTCTTTCTCTTTATCTCTTCCCTCCTCTCAAATAAATTATTAAAATCACATTAAAAAATATCTAAAATTCCAATAGTAATGAGTCCCAGAGCTTTGGAGACCACATAGCATCATAGTACACATGCCTCTCTTCATAGCTCATTGATATTGACTGTGTAATAGGCACTCAGTCAATGGTGGCCACCACTGTCCTCCTTAATGTATGAGTTAATGAAGAGAAAGATCCTGACCACAGGGCATCATGTTGCTTCTTAGACAGGAATCCGGGTTTGGCTTTGGTCACTAGACAAGCTTCTTAGGGAGAAGGGGTGTATTTGGTCCGGTGCAACAGGGATTAGACTAGAAAGAGGGTTGACTGAAGGCTGGCACATCAATCTGGATCCTCGTGGTAAAATGGAAAGCATCGAAGCCTCTTCCCTTCGGTTTCAGACAGTGGTTTATGTTCTGTTTTTCCAGCCACTCAGCAAGTAAAAGCTCCTTTCTCATCCCTCTGATATAAAAAGAACAAAATGCCTAATTATAGATAGTGCTTTTCTAAGAGCTGAGCCAGTGCTGCAGAGGAATGGGGCATGAGTTTGCAGTTTTATTGTTACCTCTTGCCTAGGTTTGAACATTTCTGCAGATGGTTGAATTCCAATTGACATAGCTAAGCTCTTATTACGTATGGACACTTCCTGGTGCTTGCTGGACACTACAGGAAATACCAGAATCCAAAAGAAGCAACTTTTACCCCCAAGGAGCTTATGCTCTAGTGCGGATTCAACAAGGACATAGATCTTAGTATTAGTTCCCATCAGAATGTCAGCTGTGGTACTCAACTCCCGTAATAACTGGCTTGGGCACAATAAAGTGACTATCAAAGGAATATGTATTCTGGAGGAGAAGGGGACAGTTATTTATTGAGTCAGTTAACATTTTTTGAGTGCATGTTCTGAGTGTTGGGGTATAGCATTGAACATGATAGACAAGGTACTTGTTGTGATGGAATTTATCTCCCAACAGGAGAGGAGTAGAGAAATGCGATTCAAAGAAAAAGAAGAAGAGGAGGAGGAGGAGGAGGAGGAGGAGGGGGAGAATAGATCGAAGAATAACTGATGGTAAGCAGGATGCTACTGGAAGCCAGGACAATGGAAGGCTGCTGGAGAGATAGCCCTTAATCTTGACCTCTGCAAGGAGACCTCTGATGCTGCAGTTACAAGAAAGACAGGAAAGATGGGCCAATCAGTGAAGATCCTATATGACAGGGAAAGGTACTTTTCAAAACCAAGCATGAGGTGGCCATGTCCTAAGCATGTGAGATCTTGGAAGAAACACCAAGATGTATGGCATAAAATGTCCAAGTCAAATGGTCCCTGAGAGGTAAGAATGTACTTCCTAGAGAAAATGTGTAACATGGCTCTCAGGGAAAGACTGTCCTCTATCCATCTGCCCAGGAAATTTTGCCTCTTTGATCTGTTTTCTTCATGTTCATTGGTGGCGAGGGTTATCTCATATGTGTTCCATGATCTTACTGAGTAGTGGAGGTGGTGCTGGTGGTGATGGAGCAGGTTGGGGGAGGTTTGGATGGTAGCTGGTGGAAGAAAGAGGCTGCTCATATTTTCAGCTTGTACCTTTATGATAAAAAGTAGTGCTTGGCCAAGAAGAGAAAGCACAGTACAGATGTGCCTCAGCTTTGATGAGATTATACCCAATCAACCCATGCATGTCATTGGAAGTCAAAGGAATATTGAACATAGCTACCTGATGAACATTACCGCCTAGCAACACAGTGGTTGGTAGTAACTCTGTTGTTCCCTTCACCTACTACTGTCGTGCCATCGAGAATTGAAAACTCTTAAGTCACATCACAGGAAGTTAGGTACCAGATACACTTCGCAGTGACCATCACGTGCTTCTAAAGCACATTTTCTCTGCATAAGGATATGTGATTCTTCTACACATTAATCACGTGGCTGAGGGCATCACCTCATAAGGCGTGATGGCTACCTTGGCGTTCTTGTTCCTGGGTGAGAGGTTGGAGGGACAGTGACAAAGAGCAAGTGGCTGACTAGAGCACAGAGAGAGGGCAAGTAAGGTTGTGTTCTTCATCATGCTGCTCTCAAGACCTGGCTAGCGTCAGCTGGACCTGAGCCGCAGCAGGAGCCATGATCTCTACACTTTGTCTGGTATACCTGTGCTGCTATCTGTAAAGGGCACTGGGCAAGAGAACACTAATGCAGCATGCTCAGAGGACCTTGGTTCCTTTCAGATGACACATGCAAAGCATGAAGCATGATGCCTCCTTAACACGGCACTGTTGCACACCCAATTGATTCAGTTTCTTCCTTTTTCCAGACCTCCCCCTACCTCATCATCCTGGACTTGGCTGCTTTCCTCTTCTGTAGTCCACATTTTTTTTTTTTTTTTTTGGTTCCTGAACTTCATCTTTTTCATCTCTAGATAAAGTTGGTTACAGATGGCATATTGCATTCATCTCACATATCAGCTTGGATTCAATTTTTAAAAAACACTTAATGAAGGAGAATTTGGAAGCTATACGTAGGCTCAAAATTGGAGTTCTGTGACTGATTGGTGATATCTTCCAGGGATGTAAGAAGTGAGGGTGTATATGCATGTGCTAGGTATTTGACCAGGTTGGTTGTTTAAGTTTTGACTGCATCAAATGCCTTCTGATTATGAATCAACAACCCATCATATATGCAAGAAACAAAATGAAGCGCTCCTTTTGGGTGTGGATTGGTAGGGTTATCATTATACTTAAGAGTATCATGTTGTTATGGAAACTGAACAATGTAAGCCAGATTGGCTTGGCAACCAGAGAAGGGAGTGGGGCCAAGCTCTCAGAGCCAATGTGACCACTCTTTTCCCTGTGTCTCTGGTCTTTTTGTCAGTTGTACAGGCCACAAAGACATTCTGTCCCTTAATTTATGCTGTGGAAGAACAAATGAGTGGAGATCAGAGCTCTGCATAGGGAGGGGAGGTGATGAGATATGATGTCCTCACTGTGTATGAAAGTAGTAAATAGTATGGAGGCATGGAAAAAGAAGGTGGAGGTGACTTTGACCAGGTGGATTCACTCCTGCCTTTGTCTCCTTATTATCTTAAGTTACAGACTTCTTTATCCTTCATTATTTTTCATATCACTTTTTTTTAAAAATTTTTTATTTATTTATTTGAGAGCGACAGACACAGAGAGAAAGACAGATAGAGGGAGAGAGAGAGAATGGGCGCGCCAGGGCTTCCGGCCTCTGCAAACGAACTCCAGATGCGTGCGCCCCCTTGTGCATCTGGCTAACATGGGACCTGGGGAACCGAGCCTCGAACCGGGGTCCTTAGGCTTCACAGGCAAGCGCTTAACCGCTAAGCCATCTCTCCAGCCCTCATATCACTTTTTAAAAAATTATGTTAACCTGTTTTGAAGTGAACAACCCTTCATCTCCTGTACTAGTTTTATTTGGAGGGGAGATTCAAATTTATCAGCTATGCTGTGGGGCTGTTACACATTTCTGTGTTAGATACTTACTTTGTTGATGTGATCAATACATGAAAGAAAGCAATTTAAGGTAGGAAGGGATTATTTACTGGAGAGATCATGGTGGCCAGAGCATGAGATGGCTGATCACATTGCATCTATAGTCAGGAAGCAGAGATAGATAAATGTTGATTCATGACTAACTTTCTTTTTAAAGTATTTTTAATGTTTTATTTGTTTATTAGAGAAGGGGGGGGAGGAAACGAATGGGCACACCAGGGCTTCTATCTACCTTAAACAAATTCCAGACACAGGTACCACCTTGTGCACTTGGCTTACATGAGTATTGGGGAATCAAACCTGTGTCCTTAGGCTTCACAGGCAAGTGTCTTAACTGCTAAACCATCTCTTGATCCCTCTTTTATCTTTTTTATTCTGTCCAAGACTCCAGTCCACATTGAGGGTGGGTCTTCCCTTCCAGATAAACCTATCTGGAAATAACCTCGTAGACATATTCAGAGATGGTTTTTCATGATGATTTTACATCTCAGGTTGCTATTAAAGGTTAGCCACCACATCCCCACCCCTTGTCAACTCAACACCCAAACACATCACTTTAAATAACATTCCACCTGTGTTTCATAAAAAATCTTATGCTCTTCTCATAATGCAAAATAAACTTAGTCTGTCTCTGAAAGCCTTTGAATAGCCGCAACACTTCATCCTCATGGAACGGCCTTTCAGGCTTCCTGGCAGGGATCCCTACCTGACCATACAGTGCTTGTCTCCAGGGACTCTCTATAACCTGGCCACAAGACTCCATGGCCATTTACATTTGGTTGACACTGCAGAGTTCTACTGCCAGCTGCAGATGTAGCCCAGCCCTTTGGTACCACTGCCCCTGAGGGCCTTGGTGGTTGTTTTCAAGTAGGAAACCCCTTCAGAGGTACAGAATCTAAGGTTTCTCTCTCTTTTGAAAGAAATATTTTTTAAAAAATTATTTATTTATAAGCAGAAAGAGAGAGAGAGAGAGAGAGAGAGAGAGAGGGAGAGAGAGAGAGACTGGGTGTGCCAGGACATCCCTCTGTTACAAAGGGACTCCAGACTCCAGATGCATGTGCCATGGTCATTATGCTTTGCAAGCAAATGCCTTAACCACTGAGAGATCTTTCCAGTTCCATGGTGCTGATTTCTTAAACAATTACAGAGGCTTTCTCAGGCTCCTTGTCTGAAGTTTTAAACTCATTCATTTCCCTGGCAAATGAAACATTTTTTCATATTTTTCTGCAACATTTGTAGCTCTCTCTTACAGTTGACCTGGCTAAGAGCATTGAGTAGTGGCCATGCCACAAACAGAATGCTATCCTGATGTGAAAATTTCTACAACAAACAAGCTAGTCCATTACTTTTGAATTCCTCTCACTCAAGCTATCTCAGGATATGGATATGATGCAAACAGAATCTTTGTGAGAAAAATAACAATCTTTTATACCCTCTGACACCTCATTCACTGAGTATCTGCTTTTCTGCATTTCTGTAAGCATCCCTACCTTCTAAACTTCTACCAACTGTCCCATTTAAGTTCTGTTTGCATCTTTCTTGGGCATCTCTAGCTCACAGATCCAAACTTTTGCATATCTCTCCACAAAAACCAGTTCTAGAGGTCGAGGAACCATATGACTAGACTTATCACAGCAACAGCTCCGTATTAGTTACTTTCCTCATTGTGAAAAAATACCTGACAACAACCTAAGGAAGAAAAGCCTATTCTGGCTCACAGTGTGGGGGCAAAGTCCATTATGGTAGATAAGTCTTGGCAGTAGGAGCATAATGCAGTGGCTATGTTTCTTCCAGTCAGGAAACAGAGATAGATGAATGTCAGTTCAGTGTTGCACTCACTTTCTCCTTTGTATTCCATCTAGGCCACAGCCCATTGGATGGTAGTATCCAGATTCAAGAGGATCTTTGTTTTTCAGTTGGATCTTTCTAGAAAGAGCTGTAACTTTCTAGGTATAATGTTCAAAGTCATAAGGATCATCTAGTTTATTGCAAAATATTAATTACTCATTTATCACACATATGCATAGACAGCGCAGATTTTCCTGACCATTTATCTTGTGATTATCTTTTGATTGAATATTGCACATAATCAAGTTAATAATAAAAATACAACAATGTAATAGAAAAGAATATGAATAACCAATTTAGAGAAGAGTGAATCTAAAATGGCCAATAAGCATATGAAAATATACTTAACCTTGATACTCATTAGGAGTATTTCTAATTAAATACCCAAAGCAAACATTTCAAGTGAATCTTCACCCTGTGCTGGTGATATAACAAGGATAAGAGAAAGAGGCTCTCACACAGTGCTGAAGGAGTCAGAAATTATTTCAGTCCTTTGAAAATCAACCTGGTAATATTCATTTCAAGTGAGACACAGAGCTTTTGACCCTGTAATCCCATTCCTGGGAGTCTGGCTGATTAGAAAAATACACCAGCATGTAATAATATCTTTGTTCTAGTAGAGTTTTCAGTGAGGAAACAAGAAAAGGAACTAGACCAAAGAAATGAAGCCAACTGAGTACCAAGCAAGATACACTATGCAAACAATAAAATGATGAGTTGAATTTGTGTAGCGTATCTTGCTGCCAAATTAGAAAAGTTGAACACCCAAGTGCATACACAGTTTGATACCATTTCTATGAGTACAAGAATAAAAATTACAATGTAATTCTTTGTGTGTTTGTTTGTGGTGAGCATGCATGTGTACATGTGTGTTAGTATGTGTGTTTTTATGTGTATATGAGTGTGTGTATGTGTGTGTGTGTGTGTGTGTGTGTGTGTGTGTGTGTGTGTGTGTAGAGGCCAGAGGACAACCACACAATAGTACCTTAGGTGTATCACCCACCATTTTCAGTCAAGGTCTCTCATTGGCTCTGAATTCACAATTATGCTACACTGCAAGTCCATATATCCCCCTTCCTGGTGTTGGGTTACAGGTACACTCCATCATGCCTGGCATTTTTATGTAAGTAGCAGTAATCCAACTCAGTTCTTATGGGTGTGTGGCAAGCACTTTACTGACTGAACTATCTTCCCAACTCTGCAATGTAATAGTACATATGTCTGTTGATATATTAGTTTGATCATAAATGAATGTGTAGAAACTGAAACAAGAGACTCTTAATCTCTGTGGCCAAGACTCAGTGTGGAGGAACAACAAGTAGGAAGAGACAAAGAGGGAAAAGAGGGGATATTCATAAAGTCACATTGTAAAAGAAAAGGAATATTCAACTGGACATATGGCTCAGTGGCTAAAGTATTTGTCATGCAAGTGTGAATAGCTGGGTTCAGATCCCCAGAACCCAAGTGAAGCCAGATGCAAGAGTAAGCATCTGTAATCCCAGTGGTCCTATGATAAAATGGGAGGAGACAGGATCCTTGGAGGGTCATAGGCAAGCCAGCCTGGAATATGTGGCAGTGAACAAGAGACTCTACCTCAAACAAAGTGGAAGGCATGGACTCAAACCAGAGATGTCCTTGGACCTCCACATACATGCTGTGGGATGCGCATGCCCATACTTACACACATGAACATGCACCCACAGACACATGCAGGCCATATATACACCAATATTAAAAATAAAATGCTTACAATAAAATGGTACATATGATTTCATTTACAAAATACATATATGTTATTAGAGAAGAACATATATGAAAGTATGTTCACAAAAATGTTAATTTGGGGCTGGAGAGAAGGCTCGGTGGTTCAGAATACTGCCTGTGAGAGTATGAGGGTCTGAGGAAGCATGAGAGAGTTTTTGGTCCCTAGCACCCATACGAACAGCAGGACATGGCCATACATGTCTGTAATTCTAGTCTTGGGGAGCAAAGACTAGGGAATTACCAGGATGCTTGCAAGCTCCAGGATCAGTGAGAGCCTCTGGCTCCAATAAGAGCAGGCGGAGGAGCGATGGAAGGGAAAACCCAGTGTTCTCCTCTGACTACCACAGATGAGTGCACCCCACTGCAGATGAGCAAGTCAATCCCTCCATGTGCACAAACACATGCATATTCACACACAAGTGCACATGCACACATGCACTCACACACCATATTACACACACATTAAACATGTTAACTGAGATTATCTGTGAGTGACGTGACTTCAGGCAGTTATAGAAATGTCATTATACTGTGTTCCTACCTGTACACTTTTGTGTCACATTTCACCTTATTCATACACAACCCCATACTTACTTTTGCTACTCCACTTACTCAGAAAATAGGAATGTCATCAGCGATATGCTATTACTTAATACAATAAAACCTGCTTCTTAAAAAGCTAAAGATTGCTTGCCTTCAAAAGATTGCTTGCTTTCAAAAGGGAAAGTCCAAATTTCTATAGTCATGGACCCCATCTCCAAGCGATATTACTTTCTTTCTCTGATCTGAATCTTATCTTGATATCTGTAAGCTATAGTGCAATTTTGTGTGTCTATGTGTGGTTCTGGGCATTGATTTCAGGACTTTGTACAGGTAGGCCAGCACTGTAACACTGAGCTGTAACCCCACGCCCCACTAGAATAATTTGTAAAGGTAATTACCATGGCCACACACTGCATGGAACAATAAGGGGAAATAAAATTAGTTGATATAAATACATATGCACAAGGGCAGCCAGCCTCTTCAGTCTTTGCTTCTGTAATGGATCATGAGGTTTCAGTTGACATTTAAACTTTGTCCTCCACATTCCAGGTAATAGGCCCCTTGTTTCCATCAGTAGCTAGTTTGCTGGGTTCATTTGGTGGCCACTCATTTCTAGGCATTTGAGCTTTGTTGATATTACCAGTTAGGTTTCTGGCATTTTTTATTGACTTTTATCATTATATAGGAAAGGTTCTCTTCTTTATATAAAGGATTGATCAACTAGCCAATACATTTTCCTTTAAGGGACACGAGGGAGCCAAAAGAACGTTCTGTTTTGTATTCAATGGAATAATTTTGTGTCCTTTGTTGAAGAAAGCATCCCTCCCTCAGGTATCACTATGCCTGCCTCAACCAGCAAAGTCCAGCATAACAGAAATACAAAAGAGATTCTTTTTTTTTTTTTTTTTTTTTTTAGGTTGTTAGTTGTGAGGCAAGAAAAGCTCTCACCCTCACACCTATTGTTTCCAGCTGTCTTGCCATCTAGCGAAGAGAAAAATGGCACCATGCTATTGCTCTCTGGTTTGTTCAGAACATATATTACATACAACAATTACCCAGTCTCTCAAGAAGTGGCCTCTGACAGCTGATGTTTTAGTAGGCTACTCCATCATTCTGCAAGATGAATAACTTCTAGGTGATGGGGTACATGGAAAGATAAGGGACTCTCATGAATATTGGATACTGACTTACTACTTTTATACAATGAAGAGGCACTGTGGTGTGTGATACTGTGACCATGAATAAGGAATTTAGTGATTCTATTGTCTGGAAAGCTGGAAGACGTAATGGAACAAAGTAAACCATATAGAGGATAAGTGACTACTTAAGTGAGTACAAATGTCTGTTGCTTCATGAAGGAAGGTCCAATGTACTTCATTATCACTAGTCAGCAGGCTGATCCTCAGAAAACAATGCTGTGTTCAGAACTCTGGTATATTCAGCAATGATGTCACCGGAGACTAATGCTATTAAATGTGCACATCACATCTATCTTTGTTACCATGACCACATTATCTATAAACCCATCCCTTTGGAGTGTCTGGGAAGAGATGATAGATATCTACAGAGATATGATTCATCACATAGTTACTTAGAAGTCCCTATATGATGGTGTCTTTTGCTGAGCATTCATATGTGACCCAAATACTTTAATATTTTTGGATCCAATTAAAGATGATCCTCCTTCATTAAGTCTTCCTTATTACTAGTCTCCAAATTCTACATTTTCTCAAGTACTTTGAGCTTGCATAATGAAAATGAATGCTGAAAAATCTTACATGCTGGATAGTTCTCACATTTCTCCATTGTAGTTCGAGACCCTCCTTGAGAGAGTCTGAAATGGCATAGCCACTCATTTCACATCCACACCAACATCAGGCTTAAAATCTCCCCACAGTTAGCAGATCACAGGGATTCCTTATAGGTCCTGGCACTTCAATGTGCCTGAATTGTATGACAGGGTGTGGGGCTCCTGCCAATAACTTATATATTACACATCTCCTCAAGCCCAATTCTATGCATTCTTCCCTGATCTGATGGCATACTGTTGCAAGACCTGACTGCCTAACCCAGGCTGGGGGATCCAACAACTCCTACTCTATGAATAGCATTCAGTGTGTATGACTTCTTAGTATTTAGAGCCATTTGTTAGAAAGAGAACATTTAATTTCTGGGGGGAGAATGGCTTTGCTATTAATCCTTACGGGTTGGAATTACGATCCCCCAAACTCTCTTGCTTCAATCCTCATGAAGTACATGGTCAAGCACCATTGGATCTAAATGATCAGAAAGGCCAACTGGCTTAGCCAGGTCAGCTGGAGAGTGTTTTCTGGCTCCAGATAGTCTCCTAATTCTGCAGCTTTATGGGTTACTCAGTCATTTCTTCTTGTACTTTTGGGTAGTTGTGATAAAGCAGAAAGCACTAGATAGATCAATGTGTGCACATGAGATGCCAGGATCTGTATTAATTCATCCCACCAAGAAAGCTACATTTCAGTTAGCTTCATCTGCTATAACAAAAATGCCAAAGAGTTGGTGGTTTATACAGCAAAAATTTATTCATCATAGGTCTGGAGGCTGGCAAGTGCAAGATCAAGTAGCTTTCAGATTCAGAGTAGGGAAGAGCCCGATTTCTGTCCTGCAGATCCCTCCTCACATTTCATCTTCTGACGCCAGGGCTATGTGCATGACTCACAGTCTAAGTCCTCTCATAAGGATACTGATGTTATCACAGGGGCTTCAGGTTCATGACCATATAAATCGAATTACTTTCCAAAGATTCTACATCCTAAAGTCAGTCTTTTCGAGGTTGCATTTTATATGGATTGGAGTGAGAAACAAAAAGTTGTAATCCCTTACAGTTTACCTTTGGCCTCCCAAATTCTCATCCTTTACATACAAAATACGTTCATCCTATCAAAATAGTCCCTAGAAACTTGAAGTCCAAAGTCTTATCTGAACATCATGTAAATCAGGTTTGGATGAGAATAAGGTACAATATATCACCCAGCAAAATTAGGAGCCTAGAAAAACTAAACAATTATGTGTTTCTAAAATGGAATGGCTGACCAGCCCCAACAGAGATGTTTCCAAAGGAATCAAAAGGAAAGAAGGGAAGTTGTGTTCCAAGTTAGTCTAAAACATAGCAAGGCAAGTTCCAGGACATTTCATGGAGTGAGAGTAATCCCCTTTGGTCAGTGCTGTGCCCCCAAACCTGCTGGGGTAGTGACAACACATCTGAGACTTTGTCCAGTGGCATGACATGCTTGTGGCTCGGCAGAGTGGATGGTTGGTTGTTCACCCAGGGCTCAGCATAGTCTTATCTGCATGGCTCAAAGTTCTGCTGTGTCCAGTGCGCCCAGCAGCCACTGTCTTGCCTGCTGGTACCAAATTGATGGCCCCACTCACAAGGTCTACTGAGTGTTGCCCTGTAAGTCTGATGCCTTAAGACAGCCCTGTCTGTCAGGCCCATACACTTTAGGCTTGTGATGGGAGACAGAGGCCAGATGATCTCAGAGATGACTAGCTATTCTTCTTTTATCTTGAAGAATAACATGTTTGCAACCCAAAATCTATGGTCCCATTCTGTAAGAGTGAAGAAGTCTGGCAGCCTTCTTTTACTGCATCCAGCTTTTTCCATTTCCTTTAAGTGAAGCTGACAGTATCTTTGCTGGCCTCATCCTGTCTTCATTTCTTCTCTCTGTTGGAATGGCAAACATGGTCCATGGGTCCATGGTTCACAACCACACTGGTCTCCTTGTCAGGATTCTATTAGTCAGTCACAGCCTTTGTGCCTTGGTATCTCTCTCTCTCTCTCTCTCTCTCTCTCTCTCTCTCTCTCTCTCTCTCTGTCTCTCTTCTACTCTCTCTCCACAATATCAGCAAGCTGAGAATTTTCCAACTTTAACTTCTGGTTCCTGGTTCCTTTTTTTTTTCTTGACAATTTTTCCATGGTTGATTTATTTTTCTTTTCTTGCATTTTACTGTAAACATTTTACTATATGCAGTTGGGAGGGGGAATCAAGCTGCACCTTTAATACTTTGCTTAGAAATCTCCTTAGCTAAATATTTAATTTTATCTGCCACAAGTCCTACTTTGCACAAAATACCAGAGCCCAAACACAACTTGCCCAAGTTCTATGCTGCTTTATAAGGCTCCACTTCTTTTCATTGTCACATAGCATATTCCTCATTTCCATCTGCTACCTCAGCAAAGCAGTCTGCCCATGTTTCTGTCAACTTGTACTGCTACTAGTTATCTGGGCATTTTCATATTTTAGTATCTTGCTCAAAGAAAGGCTCACACATCTGGTTATGCAGAAAGACACTTTCCTAAAAGCAAAGCAAGAGTAAAGGTTGAAAACACTGCTAAAGGTACAGTGGGCTATCCCAGAGGAGATATTCAAGGGCACTGGGAAGTGGTCTGGGGCTTCTCTTTACAGGATACTTAGGGGAAGCTGGATTGGTTGCTAGGGATGTAGTTATTTGGCCTTATGATTTGATTGACAAGTTTTGTGTTCTGTATTTTCTCTAGTGTGCATGTTCCTTCCCATGATGCATCTGATTTAATCATATGTACAGACAGTTATACATAAGCATGAGATAGAAAATAGAAGATTCTTCCTAAAATTTAACTTAAAGGACAGTTTTCCATACTATGAATGTATCTCAAACCAGCCTAGGCTAGATAGCCGCCTGTTATTCCAAATCCTGGATCTATCTAAAGATATATTTTAGGGATGAGGAGATGGCTTAGTGGTCAAGGCACTTGCTTACAAAGCATAAGGACACACCCACCATCCAGATCCCACATAAGCCAGACACCCAAAGGTGAGGCCAGCGCAAGGTCGCACATGCCCACTACTGGACTCAAGTGTCTGGAGTTTGATTGCAGTGGCTGAGGCCCTAGTGTGCTAATGCTTTCTCTGTCTCTCTTTCTGTCTCTAAAATAAAAAAAAAATAATAAGAATATATTTAAGTGCATACTGATCGTAAAGAGCAATCACTAGAGGGAGGAGAAAACTAGCTCTCTCTGTAGAGCAGGGTGTACTTACATTGTTCAAGAGAATAATGTATTTAGTGTTTAAGCCTTGCTTGTAGCTGAAGTATCACTCATGACTGTGTGTCTCCACTGTGTACTTATGATCCACACATTCTCAGAGAAAATAAAAACTTCCTCTTCTTTTCTTCCTGACCCTCAGCAATATCATCTTTATAAGCCCCTTCATGAGAATGTCAGCTTTTTTTCTAGCATGAACCTTAAAAATGTGTGACCCTTACCAACTACCAGATTTCAATGTCACTTCTATGCTTTTACATATCTGTTATCAAAAGCCCCTACTTCTTGATGCCAACATTTGTATAGTCAGAGTTCTTTCTCTAGAGCAACAGTAGACCATACAACCAATGAGAGGTCACATATATATACACATCCATACATACCTACACATATGCAGGTGGAGAGATGGTAGCATATATTTTATATGTGTAGCATACTGTATTATATATTTATATAAATTAAGGCATTAGATTATGCCTGAGAAATGTTGTGATCTGTCCTCTACAGGCTGGAGACCCAGGAAGGTCAGTGCTGTACTCTGAAGGCCTATGAGCTAGGCAGAATTAAGTATACATTCCAGGAAAAATCTGAAGGCTTGAGAACCAGAAGCTCTGAGGGTAGGAGGGAATCTTCCCCTCCTTCCACAGTTTTGTTCCACTGATACTCAGCAGATCAGATGATGCTCAACACTGGGAAGGACAGTGTGCTTTACTCAGGACAATTCTAATGCAAATCCCTTGGGAACACTCCCACAGATATCCCCAGAAGTGATGTCAACCTAGGTACAGGGACATTCTCTGGTGTAATCAAGATGACACATAAAAGTAGTCCACCACTTGTCAACTTCCTGACACCCATACCCATCTCTTCTAGTAACACTTGATCTGTAAATTGAAGATATCAACAAGCCATTGTTCCACCTAATATGGTGCAACTATCCTGTGAACTATTGAAAACACATTAATCCCTTTCCCAAAAAATGGGAAATGAAGTCCTTAAGTGATGCTTAGTCTTCTGGAATGGTATTTCACAGCATGAATTCCATGATGTAAAGATTTTGCTTTTATTCCTCCAGAGAACCCTGACTATTGCAAACTACATCTGGAATAGTGGTCATAATTGAAATCAACACCTGGAACCCACTAAAATTCATCCATCTCCTGCACAGTTTAATTAGACAGTGTTGATATAAAATTTAGTTGGTGACACTAATCTCTATTTCTACAGGTGTCAGGACTGTTTTAGGTTTGCCATAATTTTTTAAATTTGTTTTTATGGGTTTTTTTTTTGTATGTATGGAAGACAGGTATAGGAATTTTACTCTGATGTTTCTTCCATAAATTCCTCACTTCATAATATTTGGAGTACATTATTTTTAGTGTGAACTCCAGAACTAGAAAAATCACCCATATTGCCTGACACTACCTACACAAGACCATCATAAGAGGACGAAAAGATGATGACATTGAAATAAAAGAGAGACTGATTGAGATGTGGAGGGGATATGATGGAGAATGGAATTTCAAAGGGGAAAATGGGAGAAGGGAGGGTATTACCATGGAATATTTTTCATAATCATGGAAAATGTTAATAAAAATTGAGAAAAATATAAAGATTTAAATCTTACGAAAAAAGAAAGAAAAATCACCCAGTTGGTGCTCCTTATCCCCTTATCCACCAAACCCACTGTAGCATGGTTCATGTCTAAATCCTTTTTATTATCCTTATCCAACATTTGGCTATGTTATCATCTCCCAGGAGTTGGTGACAATTCAGAGCCATTCAATCCAATGATGCCACAAAGGTCTATAAATTTCATTTTCCTAGTCTGAAGCTCTCATGCTAAGAGGCCATAGTTTATTCGGAGGAAGACCAGGAGGAAAACTGGTGACACTGCTGTGACACAATTGTGGCTCCACTATGCTCACTCAGCTTCTCTCTTCGTCAAGGGATTCCTGTCCTATGATCCAAACCAACTCTTAGAATTGGATCACAACCATGTTTTGTCACACTGTCATAACTTTCTACTTACAGATCTAGAGATTTTTTATGATATAGATCAGGTTGGACCTAGTGAGCTATCCTAAGCACCACATGATAAATAGTCATTGCTAGAGATATCATGGATTGGGCTAACCACAGTGCCAGTGCCTGTGTTTAAAATCAACTCGCCTCTAGTAGTTCTGCCCTCTTTGCTCCACTGAAATCACAAAGCCAAGTTCAAAGGCATCATCTTGCATTTTCATATCTGGCTTACAAGAATACAGAGACTAAAATGCTCTTCCAGGATTCTATTGCTCTTCTCATCAAAGAATTTTGATGTCTTCCATCATAGACACACCTAAGAACATTTAACACTATATTCTCCTTGTAACCAGTGTGTTAAGTGACCATCTCTGCTACTACTGGGGTGTAGTTTCTGATCCTAGTTGAGTTAGCAAAAGTCAGGAAGTCTTTCGGGAGTGCCAGATAATGTCTTTTTGGATGAAATTCTTTTTTTATAGGCATAAATGTTTCTTTTTTATTAATAACTTCCATGATTATAAAAAATACCCCATGGTGATACCCTCCTTCCCCTCATTTACCCCTTTGAAACTCCATTCTCCATCATGCAATGCTTGGCTCTGTGGGCCTGGGTTACCTTGATTAGTATAATCCTTTCCAGATCCATGCATTTTCCTGCAAATTTCATAACTTCATTTTTCTTTACCACTGAGTAGAACTCCATTGTATAAATGTGCCATATCTTCATTATCCATTCATCAGTTGAGGGACATCTAGGCTGGTTCCATTTCCCAGCTATTGTGAATTTAGCAGCAATAAACATGGTAGAACATGTACTTCTAAGGAAATGAGATGAGTCCTTTAGGATATATACCTGGGAGTGCTATAGGTGGGTCATATAGTAGATCAATTTTTAGCAGTCTTAGGAACCTCTACATTGATTTCCACAATAGCTGGACCAGATTGCATTCCCACCAACAGTGTAGAAGGGTTCCTCTTCTTCCACATTCTCACCAGCATTTATAGTAATTTGTTTTCATGATGGTAGCCAATGTGATAGGAGTGAGATGGAATCTTAACGTAGTTTTAATCTGCATTTCCCTGATGACTAGGGATGTAGGACATTTTTTAGATGCTTATACACCATTCGTATTTCTTCTTTTGAGAACTCTCTATTTACTTCCATAGCCCATTTTTTAATTGGCTTGTTTGATTTCTTATTATTTAATTTTTGAGTTCTTTTTATATCCTAGATATTAATCCTCAATCAGATGTATAGCTGGAAAAGATTTTTTCCCATTCTGTAGGTTGCCTCTTTACTTTATTCACAGTGTCCTTTGCTGTACAAAATCTCTCTAATTTTATGAGGTCCAAGCAGTCAATTTGTGGCTTTATTGCTTGAGCAATTGGGGTTATATTCAGAAAGTCTTTACCAAGACCAAATGTTGAAGGGTTTCCCCTACTTTTCCCTCTAGCAGTTTCAGAGTTTCAGGTATGATGTTAAGGTCTTTAATCCATTTGGACTTAATTCTTGTGCATGGAGAGAGAGAAGAATCTATTTTCAGCTTTCTACAGATAGATATCCAGTTTTCCCAGCAGCATTTGCTAAAGAGGCTGTCTTTTCTCCAATGTGTATTTTTGGCATTTTTATCGGATATCAGATGGCTGTAGCTACTTGGACTTGCATCTGGGTCCTCTATTCTCTTCCATTGCTATCCATGTCTGCTTTTGTGCCAGTACCATGCTGTTTTTATTACTATGGTTCTATAGTATAGGTTAAAATCAGGTATAGTGATACCACCAGCCTCATTTTTGTTGCTCAGTATTATTTTAGATATTTGAGGTTTTTTTGTGATTCCAAATGAATTTTTGGATTATTTTTTCTATTTCCTTGAAGAATGCTATTGGAATTTTGATGGGGATCGTATTAAATGTGTAGATTGCTTTTGGTAAGATTGCCATTTTCACGATATTGATTCTTCTGATCCAGGAACAAGAGATGTTTTTCCATTTCCTAGTGTCCTCTGCAATTTCTCGCTTGAGTGTTTTATAGTTTTTATTGTAGAGAATCTTTACTTCCTTAGTTAGGTTTAATCCAAGGTGCTTTATTTTCTTTGATGCAATTGTGAGTGGGAGTGATTCTCTGATTTCATTCTCTGTGTGTTTGTTGTTAGCACATAGGAATGCTACTGATTTCTGAGTATTGATTTTGTATCCTGCTTCGTGGCTGTAGGTGTTTATCAGTTCTAACAGTTTACTGGTAGCGTCTTTAGGGTTCTTTATATATAGAATCATATCATCTGCAAATAATGATGACTTGATCTCTTCCTTTCCAATTTGTAGCCCTTTCACATGCTTCTCTTGCCTTATTGCTATGGCAAAAACTTCCAGTACTATATTAAATAAAAGTGGGGACAGTGGACACCCTTGTCTTGTTCCTGATTTTAGTGGAAAAGCTTCTAGTTTTTCCCCATTTAGTAATATGTTGACTTATATATTTAGTAATATGTAGACTTGTCATAAATAGCCTTTATTATATTGATATATGATCCTTCTATTCCTAGTCTCTGTAGGACTTTTATCATGAAGGGATGTTGGAATTGTCAAATGCTTTTTCTGCATCTAATGAGATGATCATGTGATTTTTGTTCTTCAGTCCATTTATATAATGTATTACATTTATTGATTTGTGTATGTTGAACCACCCCTGCATCTCTGGGATAAAGCCTACTTGGTCTGGGTGAATGATCTTTCTGATATATTCTTGTATTCTGTTTGCCAATATTTTGTTGAGAATTTTTGCATCTATCTTCATGAGGGAGATTGGTCTGTAATTTTATTTTACTTTTTTGTTCTATCTTTGCCTGGTTTTGGTATCAGGGTGATACTGGCCTCGTAGAAGGAGTTTGGTAGGATTCCTTCTTTTTCTATTTTATGGAAAAGCTGAAGATGTAATAGCGTTAGTTCTTCCCTGAAGGTCTGGTAAAATTCAGCAGTAAATCCATCTGGGCCTGGGCTTTTTTTATTTGGGAGATTTTTGATAACTGCTCGGATCTCCATACTTGTTATAGGTCTATTTAATTTATTAACCTCATCTTGATTTAATTTAGGTAGGTCATATAAATCAAGGAAATCATCCATTTCTTTCAGATTTTCATACTTAGTGGAGTATATGTTTTTATAGTATGTCCCTATGATTTTTGAATTTCTCTGGTGTCTGTTGTGATGTTACCTTTTTCATCTCTAATTTTATTAATTTGTGTCTCTTCTCTGTTTCTTTTGGTCAGATTTGTTAAGGGTTTATTAATCTTGTTTACCCTTTCAAAGAACCAACTCTTTGTTTCATTGATTCTTTGGTTTGTGTTTTTGTTTCTATTTGATTAATTTCTGCCCTAATCTTTATTATTTCTTCCCGTCTACTGATTTTTGGTTTGCCTTGTTCTTCTTTTTCCAAGGCTTTAAGGTGAAGCATTAGGTCGCTTGCTTGCGACCTTTCTAATTTCTTAATATAGGCACTTAAGGCTATAAATTTACCTCTTAGAACTGCCTTCATCGTGTCCCAGAGATTTTGGTATGTTGTATTCTCATTACCATTTGACTCAATGAATTTTTTAATTTTCTTCTTGATTTCTTCGTTGACCCATTCATCATTCAGTAATATATTGTTTACTTTCCATGATTTTGTGTATGATCTATAGCTTTTCTTGCTATTGATTGGTAGTCTGATTCCACTATGGTCAGATAGAATGCAAGGACTTATTTCAATTTTCCTGAATTTGTTAAGATTTGCTTTGTGTCCTAATATATGGTCTATTTTAGAGAATGTTCCATGTACTGCTGAAAAGAATGTATATTCTGCAGCATTTGGATGAAATGTCCTGTATATATCTGTTAGGTCCATTCCTTCTATGATCTCATTTAGTCCAGCTGTCTCTCTGTTAATTTTTTCCCGGGATGACCTGTCAATTGATGAAAGTGGTGTGTTGCAGTCCCCCACTACCACTGTGTTTGGTGTTATCTGTGACCTTAATTCTAATAGTGTTTGTTTGATGAATTTGGGAGCACCCATGTCCTCCTGTTGGAATGTGCCATTAATCAATATAAAGTGGCCTTCCTTATCTTTCTTGACTAATGTTGGACAGAATTCTACATTGTCAGATATTAGGAAAGCAACCCCTGCTTGTCTTCTAGGCCCATTTGCTTGAAACACCATCTTCCAACCTTTCACCCTAAGATAAGGTTCATCCTTTGTAGAAAGGTGAGTTTCTTGGAGACAACAAATTGTAGGATCCTGCTTTTTAACCCAGTCTGCAAACCTATGTTTTTTGGTTGGGGCATTGAGGCCGTTGATATTAAGAGATAATATTGAAAGGTGTGTATTTATGGTTGTTGTGGTTCCAGTTCTACCTTTGCTCTCTTGTGTCAGCTAGTATTTGAGTATTGTTTGTTGTTTTCCAGGTTCCCTATATGTGTGCTTTTCCTTCTCTTTGGCATGGAGGATTCTTACAAGTATTTTCTGTAGAACAGGTTTTGTCTTCAAATACTTCTTTAGCCTGCTTTTGTCATGGAATGTCATTATTTCTCAGTCTATTTGAATGGATAGCTTTGCCGGATAAAGTAACCTTGGTTGACAGTTGTTATCTTTCAGAACTGGGAATACATCACTTCAAGCCCTTCTGGCTTTTAAAGTTTGTGCTGAGTAATCTGCTGTAATCCTGGGGGGCTTGCCTTTGTAGATAACTTGATTTTTCTCTCTAACTGCTTTCAATATTTTTTCTTTGGATTGTGTGTTTGCTAGTTTGATTATAATATGGCGAGGAGAGGTTCTTTCCAGGTTTTGTCTGGCTGGGGTTCTAAAGGCTTCCTGTTATCTGCATTGGCACCACTTTCCCAATTTGGGGGAAGTTTTCTTCTATGATTTTGTTGAAGATGCCTACTATGCCTTTGGAATGAAATTCTCCTTCTACTGTGCCCTGACCTCTTATGTTTGATCTTTTCATGGTGTCCCGAATATCTTGAAATTCCCATTCATACTTTTCTATTAGTTTGTCTTTCTCTTTGTTGGACTGTATTAAATCTGCCACCTGGTCTTCTAGCTTAGATATTATGTCCTCTCCTTCATCCATTCTACTGTTGAGATTTTCTACAGAGTTTTTTATTTCATTAACTGTGCTCTTCATTGCTAGTAATTCTGATTGGTTTTTCTTTATTATTTCTATTTCCTTATTTATGTCTTGTATTGCCTTCTTTATTTCATGAAATTGGTGTCCTGTGTCTTCTTTGATTCCTTTTATTTCCTCTTTGATTTCTTCTTTGACTTCTTTGAACATATTTACAATCATTCTTTTGAAATCTTTCTCAGGTATTTCCTCTAACTCATTCTCACTGGAGGTCATTTATGATGCATTAATACTTTTTGGCGGATTTATATTTTCTTGCTTTTTAGTGTTTCTTGTGTTATAATGTATATATTTTTCCATCTTGGATTAAGTTAATGCTTGAATTTTCTAGCTATCTGGGTATTCTTAGCTGTGTCAATTGATCTGATGTTATATATCTTCAGGGTAGGAGTTTAAGGTGTTAGGTGTGGCTATTAAGATTCTCAGAATATCTACAAGGGTGGTCCTAGGGGTTCAGTTTGTCTGCTATGGGAGTACTCAAGTAGGCTGAGTGGAGCAAAGTACAAATAGATTCTAAAATATAGCTAAACAATGTTCACATTCAATGTAAAACAGCACCAAATATTTATGCAAGAGTAGGTTTTATAACAACCAGGTCATCTATCAACAAAGAAGTTAATATTTCTGGTGTGTTGAAGGTTCCAAGTCAGCTTGTGACCAAGTGAAACCCTTCCCTGGTGCAATCCAAGTTACCTTTTTAGATGATTTTGGTCTCAGTTATGCGTCCCTCTTTGGTGCCCTGTGGGTTCAAGTAGGCTGGCTGGATCACTGGACCACTGTTCTGTTTTCTGGAGCTGGGCACTGGCTTTTCCTGTGGGGCAAGCCGAGCCTGGCAGCTGTGGTCCCACAGACCTGGCACCACCGCTGTTGGAGCCCCCACTGCTGCTGCTGCTGCCGCTGCTGGATCCACCGCTACTGTAGGCACTGCTGTTGCTGCTGCTGCTGTAGCCACCACTGCTGCTGCTGCTGCTGAAGCCATCACTGCTGCTGCTGCTGCCAGAGCCGAAGCCACCATTGCCGGGACTGGTTAGGCCTGCGCGTGTGGGCTCTGGATGCCCTGGATCTCTCCTACTTCTCTGCTGCCATTTTAATTTCCTATAAACCTCACTTTTTAGGAAAAGTGTGTATATTTCTGGGTATTCTTTGGCTTTTTCTCCCCTAGGCTGTTTTGGTGTGGTTCCTAAGCCACCATCTTAACCGGAAGTCCCTGGATGAAATTCTTGAACTCTCCTTGTTTGGGCTTCCAGGATTTGAAATAGTGAATCAAAACTTTCTGAAAGAGAAGTTTGAATGAAGTGGGTTAGCTACTTATAATGACACCAAATTCACACCGAGAATCAACCTTCCCCAGTCAATAGGAGTTGGTATTTGGTTATTGGACCTGCACAGAATGGTTCTTCTGTAAAAGCATAGGTGAAAAAGCTCCACCCATGCAAGTGTTCTGTTTTAAGAACCTTTCCAAGTTTCCTCTTCTGATGTTTATCTCATTCAGTATTTCTCCTATTCCTTCAGCAGATCATGCACATTTGATAGCACCCATTTCACAGATGGTAAAATCATTACACAATTTTCTAGGCCTAGAGGACTTGCAGCCAGTGTCTCCACTTCATGGTCCCTTGGAGCTTTGCTGTAGACTTTTTATCTCCATTTAACTTAATCTCTTTTCTTCATCCTGGTCCCTGTCCAGCAGAGGGACTCCAAACAGACTTTGCTACTCAGTGATGAGGGGTGAGTTCTGTCACAACTAAATAGATCTTGCAACAAATCATTGAAAAGAGATCCTTTTCACCCAGGGAAACCACAGCTTGAAGGCTCAAAGCTGTGAAAGATAAATTAACCTTCTCTCGGACTCCATCCAAATTGCCAAGCAAACTGGAAGTAATTATTTTATGTGGGATGCTTATTGCTATTATTGTGGTGGGGACTTGATCTCACCATTTAGCAGATCCATCTGTTCCTTCCTTGGCAGGCACTTGGATCACATCTCACCTGGGGCCCTGGCATTCTCCACACTGATGGACGGGCGTGTCTGAGTCTAAAATGTAGGGCATAGGGATAGTGAGAAGACCTGGTTTCCTATCCCTGTATGCTGTTGTGATGGGGCCCAGTATGAAGTGAGACATGCTTATACGAAAAGAGTTATCAGGTAGCTCATATTACGAAAGTTACACATAACACACTATGGTTAAGCAGAGGCCCTGGTTGTATTGGAGAGATGACTCAGAGGTTAATGTGCTTGCCTGCTAAGCCTAAAAACCTGGATTCCCTTGTACCTATGTAAAGCCAGATGCACAAAGTGTCACACGCATCTGAAATTAATTTGTAGCAACTGGAGGCCATGGCAAACCCATTCTCTCTGACAGTCTCTCTCTTCTTGCAAATAAATAAATAAAAGTATCTTTAAAAATGAATATAATGGCACTTATTTCACTGTGCATTAAATGAAAATGGCCAAAATTTAGTTGATGTTAGTGATTATGACAACTGGCCCAGAAGAGGGAATTGCTTTGGCCTGATTAGTAAAGAATATCTAATTTAGAGAGAGAGAAAAAAAAAATAAAAGAAAGAAAAAGAAAAAGAGAAGGCCTTTGAGGTCTGGAAACATTGCTTCTTTGATTGGTCTAAACATAGTTATCTGACTGAGTGCTTAGCCAATCAGGGTTCCTCCACAGAAAATGCAGCCCTAAAGAAGCCATCATGCCCCTGGCTGAGACTAGAAGTAAAATTATAGGGAGAGCTGGAAAGATTGCTTAGTGGATAAGGCACTTGTCTTCAAAGCCATAGGACCCAGGTTCAATTCACCAGGACCCATGTAAACCAGATACACAAGGTGTCACATGCCTCTGGAGTTTTCTTGTAGTAGCTAGAGGCCCTGGCATGCCCATCCTCCCTCTCTGTCTGTCTGTCTGTCTGTCTCTCTCTCTCTGAAATTAGAAAAAATAAAAAACTCAAGGGAGATGGTTGCTAAGTTTACTGCTATGTAGTCAAGACAGGGTGAGAGAGGCTTTAAAGCTAAATAAAATTGTTTGCTCTTTGGCTGGAGAAATAGACAGCTTAGTGGTTAAGGCGTTTGCCTGCAAAGCCAAAGGACCCAGGTTCGATGTCCTAGTACCCATCTAAGCCAGATTTATAAGGTGGTGCATGCATCTGGAGTTTGTTTGCAGTACTGAAGGCTCTGGCATGTCCATTCTCTCTCTCTCTCTCTTTCTATGAAATAAATAAAATAAATAAAAATTTAAAAAATTATTGGTTCTTCATTTGTAAGGAAAGGGGCATTGGTGGGAACTTCTGAGGAGGGACATTATTATGATTTGAGTGGAAAATGCTCCCTCCACCCTGTAGGCTTATGGTGCTGCTGTTTTGGAAGGTTGTGAAGCCATTGGGAGGTGAAGCATTGCTGGAGGTAGTGAGTCACTGGTGACACATCCTTAGGGTTCTTAGCTTGAGCTCACTTCCAGTTCCCTCTCCGCTGAACTTACTGTGTTGCTGAGCAATGTGACAATTTTCCTTTCCCCAAGTTGCTTCTAGCTGGGTATTTGTTCATAATGACAGAAAGTAACTAACTGATAGAGATGTAAAATCTGCCAATCAGAGGTATAGGGAGGACTAGGTCTCCTCTTCGAGCACTGAGTCTCTTTGCTATGAGGTAGCTGGTTTTTAAAGAAGCAGACAGTTAACCTCCGTGAAGTTTTATGTTCAGAGTTGTTACATTGGTAGTCTGTAGCTTCTAGCACATGAACCATATTTTTTTGTGTGTGTTTTGTATATGTGTGTGTATGTGTGTAAATGCAAGCACATGTGTGCCACAGTCTGTGTATGGGAGTCAAAGGACAACTTCAGGTGTCCCTCTTTGACTGCCATCTTCTTTGAGGCAGGGTCTCAAGTTGCTGTTCACTGTTGCCTTTGCCATGCTAGCTAGCCCTCAAACTTCTGGGTGACTCTCCTATCTCCATCTCCCTTCTCACCATAAGTATGCCTGGATTGCAGATACCTGTCCCATCATCTGGTTCAGATGGGTTCTTGGGATTGAGCTCAGCTTGTGCAACAAACACATTATCCTCTGAGCTGTCTCTCCAGACCATATTTTTGTCCTTTATAGGTAGTGTCTGCAATCTTGACTATGCCTTAACTACCTTTCAGATTACCCCAATGTAGTTATTCAAACTATGCAATTACCCCTAATTTCCTTATGGGGATAAGTGTCCAACACTGTCTATTTAATATATTTATTTATTTGAGAGAGAGAGAGAGAGAGAGAGAGAGAGAGAGAGAGAGAGAGAGAGAGAGAATGGGCATGCCAGGGCCTCCAGCCACTGCAAACAAACTCAACTCCAGATGCATGTGCCCCCTTGTGCATCTGGCTTACATGGGTCCTGAAAAATCAAACCAGGATTCTTTGGCTTTGCAGGCAAATGCCTTAACCATTATGCCATCTCTCCAGCCCAACACTGTCTATTTAGACCCATGGCCATTTGGTATCATGTGGCAGCCCAGAAGGAATGATGATCACATACAAGCTATTGTGCAAGTTTCATGCTGAATGGGGTCTAAGGTCAGGAATACACATTCAAATGCACCCTTATATCTTCATAAGTAGCAAGCCAGTTGTGATGAATAGTATGCCACACAGACTTATGACAGACACCCTAAAGAGAAGACAACAGTTCTGCTTGGGTTTTTATTTGCTTGGTAGAATGGCATTGGAGTTTGTCTTGGTTTTGACATTTTTCTAACTCGTACTAATGTTGGGAGGGATAGATGACAGAAAGTGGGTCAGCTTTCCGTCACTGATTTAAAAAAAAACAAAACTTGAAGAAAAACAATTTAAAGGAGGAACGATCTGTCTTAAAAGCTGATGGTTTTAGAGGTTTTATTCTGTGCCCACTTGGCTCTATTACTTTGAGCTTGAAACAAGGCCAACCATCATAAAAAGAATACATTGTGGAAAGAAGAAGAGATTCAGTGTAGGGGCCATTTGGGAGGGGAAAAGAGAGAGTGGTGAAAAGGGATTATGATCATGGTGTATGGTCTATATTTATGGATGTTGTCAGTGAACAAAAGGTTAAAAAATACATGGTGGGATGAAGCTGTCCACCTCATGGTGGGCGAGAAGCAAAAGACATAAAGAAAAGGACACAGGACAAAATATGCCCTTCAAAGGCATTGCCAATGACATGCTTCCTCCAACCAAACTATACCTCCTAACATTGCCATTACCTCCAAATAAGGGCACTAGCATCACATCAACACGTGTGTGCACACACACATGTACACACATTTTGATGTTTTTTTTTAAATTAATTAATTAATTTATTTGAGAGCTACAGACACAGAGAGAAAGACAGATAGAGGGAGAGAGAGAGAATGGGTGTGCCAGGGCTTCCAGCCTCTGCAAATGAACTCCAGACGCGTGCGCCCCCTTGTGCATCTGGCTAACGTGGGACCTGGGGAACCGAGCCTCGAACCGGGGTCCTTAGGCTTCACAGGCAAGCGCTTAACCGCTAAGCTGTCTCTCCAGCCCTTTGATGGGTTTTTAACACAGGCCTAGGTTCTCACAATGACCACCATGAGTTGGACTCCATCCTGACCTCAAGCCGTCCACCAACTCTTTGGAGCTACTGATGTATTCTTCATTCCAATCTATACTTTTGTCCTCTTCAGAATGTCATAGAAATGGAAAAATATAAATTTATCAAGACTTGTTTTCATTCAGCATTCATGTCTTTGCAGCTCAACCACATTGTTGGGTTTATCTGTGAAGCATTTTTTCTATGGCTGAATAGTAAGCCTTTGTGTGGATGTGCTCATAGAAGGACATTTATAATGTTTTCAGCTTTCAACTAATACAAATGAATGGTCTATGAAGATCTACTCTATGATGATCAGTCTATTCATGGACCTGCTTTCATGCATTTATGTTGGGGGTAGAAATCAATATTTTGAATAAAATGGCTGGGCCATATAATTAGTATCCATTCAGTGTCATAAAAAATTACCAAAATGGGGGCTGGCGAGATGGCTTAGCAGTTAAGGCATTTGCCTGAAAAGCCAAATGATCCTGGGTCAATTCTCCAGGACCCATGTAAGCCAGATGTACAAGGTGTGAATGCATCTGGAGTTCGATTGCAATGGGTGGAGGATCTGGTGTGCCCATTCTCTCTCTCTGCCACTTTCCCTCTCTCAAATAAATAAATAAAAATATATTTAAAACATATCAAAATGTTTTCCAAAGTGACTGACATTGCATATTCATCAGTAATGTCTGAGAGTTCTGGTTGCTCCTATCTTCAGCACTTGGAATTTATCTGCTATATTTCAGTTCTAACCATCTCAGTAGATGCGTAGTGGCATCTCATGGTGGATTTGATTTGTGTTTCCATAAGAGTTACAAACACCAGCACCTTACTGCATGCTTATTTTCCATCTACATATTCTGTTTAGTGAAGTTTCTGTTCACCCATCTTTAAAAATTGAGAAAGAATTCACATACTACAGCATTCATCCTGTTAAGGTGTAAATTTGGGGTTTTATACAACATTGATAAAATTTTACAATCACCCCTAGTTTCAGAACACATGCATCATACCAGAAAGAGATTTTATGCCCATTATCTTATCTATCTATATTTTTGCCTTTCCCTAAAATCCAAAGCCAGAATCTGTTTCTGTATCTCTTTGCCTGATCTGGTCATTTCACATAAATGGAATCGTATAGTATGCAGTCTTTTCTTACTGACTTCTGTCACTTAGCATTGAATGTTTAGTTATTCATGTTGAAGAATGTATTGGTACTCCATTCCTTCACCTACCTGGCTAATACTCCCTTGTGTGAATGTAGCACATTTTGTTTTTCCTTTTATCAGTTGATGGACATTTATGTTGTTTATATTTTTGGTGTGTGTGTGTGTGTGTGTGTGTGTACGTGCACACATGCACCCTTGTGCATAGAATATGTCTGGAGGTCAGAAGACAGCCTCGAGGTGTATGTCCTCACCTTCCTTCTTGTTTGAGACAGGATTTCTTTTGTTGTCTGCCACTGCAAATACAAGACTAGCTGACCCATGAGCTTTGGGATTCTCCTGTCTGTCTCCCATTACTATAGGCATGTTGGAATTACAGACATGTCCGCCACTGTGTCCAGTTAAGCATGGGTTCTGGGGAATCCCAATCCCTGTCATCAAGCTTGTACAACAAGTGATTTTAATCCCTGAGCCATCTCTCCAGACCTGTTTACACTTTTGGCTGTTGTGAATGATACAGCTATGTGGATATATACATACAATTTTATTGGGTGCAGTTCTCTATGGCCAAAATTGAGCTAGTTAAAACTATTTCCCATGTGGCTCCATTTTATGTTTATAGCAGAAATATGTAGGGGTTCTAGTTTTATGTAATCCTTGCCTCGTTTTTGCCCACTTTTTTGCTTATAACAAACCTAGTGGGCTGGAAATGATATTTCATGGTGTTTTTGACTTGGTTTTAATGAATAATAATGCTAACCATCTCATGTGCTTTTAGATATTTCATTTCTTCTTTGAAGAAAGATGTACTTAAACCTTTGCCCCGTTTTGAATTTGGTTATCCCTTTGTGTTGAATAGTTAGGATTCTCTTATGTATTCTGGATGCTAATCTTTTATCAGAGATATGCTCTTCTGAAAGTTTTGTGGTCACATGCTTTACTTTTACAATTAGACTGTATTTAGTTTTTCTATAAGGAATGAGGTTATATTGACAATTACTGATTGATTGGTACTTACATGTTCAATTGTTCCAAGACTATTTGTTGAAAAACCTACCTTTTGTCCATTCTATTTTCATTTGAAACCTGCTGCTATGTGGGTTCACTTACACTCTGCATTCCTTACCACTCAGGTGCATCTCTCTTTACAAGTGCCACTATATACATGTTGATGGCTGCAGCTCTTTGGAAGTATTCAAGCTACATAGCATGAATCTCTATGTATATTACTCATGTCTCTGAAATATTGTGATTATTTCATTGTTTTGCCTTTCCACAAAACCATAAAGCCAGCTTATGTATGTCTTCTAAAAACTCCTAGAAGGGCTTTGACTAGAATGTTATCAAATCTAAAGACTGGTATGGTGACAATATTAACAGTACATAAAGTGCTGACTCATAGATATAGACCATCTCTACATTTACTTGGAGCTTCTTGATAACAAGAGAACTTTACCATTATCAAGTTCCATGTGATTAACTAAATGTAGGCTTAAAAATTCAATTCATCTTTTAGAGCTATTTTAATGTCACTGGTTTTCAAAGTCTATTTATAATATTTAGAAAATGATTATATTGGCAAATTAACTTTTTAATCCATACTTACTGTTTTAAAGACTGGATCCATAGTTTGTGGCATAAATTGTCAAATTTATATACATAGAGATATTTTTTAGAATTTATTTAACACTCCTTAAATGTGTGTGGTTCTACAGTTATAATCTACCTTTATTCTTGCAATTGAGGTTTATATCTTTTTCTTTTCTTCACTTCTTTAATTTTTTTTTATTGGGTGTTGCAGTTGGGATTTCATTGCTGCCAGAAAATACCCAACCAAGAGCAGCTTGTGGGAAAAAAAAGTTTATTATAGCTTACAGATTCGAGGGGAAGCTCCACAATGGCAGGGAAAATGATGGCATGAGCAGAGGGTGGACATCATCCCCTGGCCAACATAAGGTGGTCAATAGCAAAAGGAGATTGTGCCAAACACTGGCATGGGGAAACTGACTAAAACATTCATAAGCCTGCCCCCAACAATACACTGCCTCCAGGAGGCATTAATTCCCAAATCTCCATTACTTGGAACCTAGCATTCAGAACACCTAAGTTTATGGCCTTGGCCCCCATAAACTGATAACCACACATAATGTAAAATACAATGCATTAATCCAACTTTAAAGGACTCCATAATTTTTATCAATCCTAATGATGTTCAAACCTTCCCATAATCCAATATCATTTAACTGAGCTATAATACCAAAAACTCCTCCCCTATACCATAATGACACAGAATAAACATTCACACTGTAAAATGTGGCATTGAGTTTAACAAAGAAGTATTCAGCCAATACAAGATTTAAAACCATCAGGACAAACACCAAATTCTGTAGCTCCAAATCCACCAACTCTAGCCAGTGACAAGTCTCTTAGTTTGATAATTTTAAGTGGCAACTAATCTCTGGTGTTCCAATTCTACCCCTCCAGCTAGGCTACTCACAGTTCTGGAACACTTGAGGGCAGGCTCCTCTCCTTAGCAGCCATCTTGTGGTCCTGGCATTTCTACCACATCTCCACTGCAGTCTGCAGTGAGCCATCCTCATGGTTCCATCAGGTCTCCATGCAGGCATCCAACAAACCTGCTTCACATTGCCCATGGCCATTTCTAAAACACAAGAACATGTTGCAAACTCAATGACCATCTCTTTCCTGCATTTCTTATAATCCACAACACCAGATAGGGTGCCCATTTGTGAATATGTGGGGGGGGGGGTGGATAAAACAGACTTTGAAGAACAGGACACTCCTTGAGCATTCATTCAGGCCCCTTCAGAAGACTGCATTCTTTCTGTGGTTCCAATGCAGGTCAGCTAACCCAATCTTAATGGTTGTAATCTCTCAATTGCAGCTGAATGGGAAGTAAGTAGTTTCACCCAAAGATTTTATTTTTATTTTTTCTGTACCATATCCTTCTGCTCACACCAGTCCATTTCTGCACAATGCAACCTTACAAAACTTCTCAGGACACGGGCATAACAGCAAGCCTTTCACACAAACTGTTTCTAGCCCAGTCCAGACAAAGCTCTTTCTCACCCTCACAAGCCAAACCTCACAGTTCATAGTTATTGCATTCAGGTCTTTCAGCTCTGACCAGAATAGTCCATCAAGGTGTACTTTCAGCACTGCAAGGCATCTCTTAGACTAAGATTTCAAATCCTCCCACGTTCCTCCTGCAAAGCAATTCCAAAAGGCCAAAGCCACACAGTCAGGTTTCAAGCAGCAATGACACCACTCTTTGTTAACAACATTACTATTACAGTCAGGTTGGCATTGTTGGCAGAAAACACCTGACCAAGAACAGCTTGTGGGAAAAAAGGTTTATTTTCGCTTGCAGGCTCAAGGAGAAGCTCCACGATGGCAGGGGAAAATGATGGCATGAGCAGAGGGAGGACATCATCCCCTGGCCAACATAAGATGTACAATAGCAACAGGAGAGTATGCCAAACACTGGCATGGGGAAACTGGCTAAAACATTCATAAGCCTGCCCCCAACAATACACTGCCTCCAGGAGGCATTAATTCCCAAATATCTGTCAACTGGGAACCTAGCATTCAGAACACCTAAGTTTATGGGGGACACCTGAGTTAAACCACCACATTGGCAGAGAGACAGGAAAAGAGGGGATGGAGAGAGAGAGAGAGAATAGGCATGCCAGGGCCTCTAGCCACTGCTAAAGAACTCCAGATGCATACACCACCTTGTGCATCTGGCTTACGTGGGTACTGGGTAATCAAACCTGTGTCCTTAGGCTTCACAGGAAAGTGCCTTAATTGCTAAGCCATCTCTCCAGCCCTTTCTTGACTTTCTAAGTCAATAATAGATCACCAATTTTATAGCAAATACCATTCTCTATTGGTGTTTTGTTTGTGATTTAATTGATTTATACCCTTATTTGCATTATCTTTACTCTTCTTTTAAAAAATTATTTCTTTATGTATTTAATTGCTGTTTTTATTTTCATTATTTCAGTAAGAGAGAAATAGACAAAGAGGGAAAGAGAAAGAGAGAGAGAGAGAGAGAGAGAGAGAGAGAATATGGGCATGCCAGGGCCTCTGGCTGATGCAAATAAACTCCAGATGCATACACCCCCTTATGCACCTGGCTTATGTGGGTCCAGGAGAATCAAACTTGGATCCTTTGGTTTGTAGGCAAGTGTCTTAACCACTAATCCATTTATCCAGCCCAAAAAATTTATTCATTTTAGAGAGAGGGAGAGAAAGAGAAGAAGAGGAATAGAATGGGAAAGCCAGGCCTATAGCCACTACAAACTCCAGACACATGCACTACATTGTACATTTTGCTTTACATGGGTACTGAGGAATTGAACCTGGGTCCTTTTGCTTTGTTGGCAAATGCATTAATTGCTAAACCATATCTCCAGCCCTTATTTTTACCCTTCTTGAATTACATTTGTTTTGCTTTTCATTTTGAATTTTATGTGGTAGAAACATATGCTGCTTACTTAAGACATTAACTACTCATTGTAAATTATGATATATTGTATTTTCATTTTGTTTACTTCAATTGCTTTTCATACTTACATAATATTTAAAATATGTTAACTTTCATGTGCAAGATATTTCTAATTATAATAATATTTTTATAATATATTTCTGTTGTGATCATAGAATATTCCTGTCGTGGGAAATTTTCCCCTGGGAGCTGCAAAAAAAAAAATTGTCGATAGAGCTCAGATGACAAACCAAAGTAATATTACACCAAACCAAGCTGGTGAACTAATAAGTTTACTGGGAGTTCTTATAGCACAGGGAGAGATGGGTGAATCACAGGCAGTTGTATCACCAAAAAGCCCACCCCAGCACAGGTGATGACTCCAGGAAGCTGGATCTCTGGGGCTCACTGCACAGACTGTAGGCAGCTCAGCTGGTTGGAGAGGCTTGGACACACTAAAGGACTTAGATGCAGCTCAATCTGAGAATCCCATCCCCAAGCAGTTGTTTTCCCTGTACATTGCTTTAGGGAGGGTTCTTGCAACCTTTTTCTAGACTTGTCGAATTCCTGATGCTCTTGAGTATCCTTCTTTCCCCTTACCCCAAGAAGGGATGTTTTAATACTTATATTACACTGGAAAAAGCCTTCTCCTCAACAGTTGTTTATTATTCCCATAACTTTGAAGAGTGGAGTGGGACCTTTTAAGTTTCAGCTTCCCGGGACTTAACTCCCTGAATCCCCAGAGCCTCCTTTCTCTCTCTTCAGGAGGGAATATTTCAATTTAGAGGAATCTACTACACAACACTATCTCATATAATTTAAACTTTTCTTAAAATTTTGAAGATGTGTTTTTGTTACCCAAGATATATTCTAATTGTAGTGGTTGCTAAGTGACACTTGGAAAAAATATGTATTCTGCTATTTGGTGTCATATTCTATAAATATCAAGTAGTTCCAATTTGATGATAGTATTTGTTTCTCTGCATGCTAGCTGGTTCTTTTTCTACTTATTTTATTGATTACTGATATTTATTACTGTAATTTCAGTTGTTTCTGTTTTATTTATTTTCAGCCCCTGTTGTTAGATATGTGCACATTTAGGGCTATTATTTCATCGTGGTGAATCAATGTTTTTATCGTTTGTAATATTTGTTCTTCCTCATCTTTAAACATTTTTGCTGCTATGAAATCTTCGTTGACTAACACTGAGTACCTCACCAGATTTATTTTGTTTAGTATTTGTATGTCAGATATCTTCTGTCATTTTACTTTTAACCCTTCCATATGATATTTAATGTGAGTTTATCATATACACCATATAGTAGGATTTTTATTCATTCTGACAATCTACATTTAAATTTGTTTTGCATCTAGACTGCTTACATTAATGTCATTATTAATACATTTTTTTTAAATTTTTTATTTATTTATTTGAGAGCGACAGACACAGAGAGAAAGACAGATAGAGGGAGAGAGAGAGAATGGGCGCGCCAGGGCTTCCAGCCTCTGCAAACGAACTCCAGACGCGTGCGCCCCCTTGTGCATCTGGCTAACATGGGACCTGGGGAACCGAGCCTCGAACCGGGGTCCTTAGGCTTCACAGGCAAGCGCTTAACCGCTAAGCCATCTCTCCAGCCCTATTAATACATTTTAATTTAGCCATATGACTACATCATTTGTTTCCATTTGTTTTTTTCTTTCTTTAATCTTTATTATTTCAATATTTTTGTATTCCACTTAAACTTATCTATTGAGGTTTTAGCTACTTCTTTGCACAATATTTTAGAGGTTAATCAAGATGGTAAAATGTATGTATTTCATTTTTTATAGGCATTCATATTTTTGGTATTGAAGATTGAATTTGGACACTACTCATGATTACTATTTTTGACTTCAAGTGGATTGTATGTCTTAGTAGCGTATAAATCAGTTTATTCTCCCATTTGTTTTCATCTGTGTTCCATCTTCATACATGGAAAGTCTATCCAAAAATGTAAGTTTCATTTATCATATCTATTATAAATAACTTAAGAGAAAAAAATTTATTCCATTCATGCATACTTTTACCATTTGTGTTTTTTATTCTTCATTTCTGGTCTTGCATGTTTACCTCTGAGATAAAAATTTTCTTTTGACATGAAGAATTGGGTTTTTTTGTACTACTTTAATGTTCTCTTTTGGAGATTAATTCTTAGTTTTCCTTCATTTTAAGATGTTATTACTTCTTTATTTCTAATACTACTGCTAGAACAAACTCTACAGTGACAGTGCTTTGCTTTTAGCACTTTAAATATTAGCTTCACTTTCATGAGAAATCTGCAGCCATATAGGTTAATTTTCTCTGGTTGCTTTCAGAATATTTTCTTTGTAATGAATGTTGAGGCATTTTGAATGATGTCTCCAAGTGTTTTTTTTTTTTTTTTTTTGAGAGAGAGAATTGGTGCTCCTGAGCCTCAGCCACTGCAATCTAACTCCAGACTCTTGTGTCACCTAGTGGTCATGTGTAACCTTGCTCTTGCCTCACCTTTATGTGTCTGGCTTATGAGGGATCTGGAAAGTTGACCATGGTACCTTAGGCTTCACAGGCAAGTGTCTTAACCACTAAGTTATCTATCCAGTCCTCCAAGTGTGTATTTTTATTTTGTGTGTGTATGTGCATGTTCTTGTGTGTGCATGAGTGTTCTTGCATGTATGTAGAGGCATGATAACTTAGATTGTTATTCTTCAGGCTCTATCTATCTTTTTTGAATCAGCATTTTTCCTCAGCCTAAATTTTGTGAGTTAGGTTAGACTGGCTAGGCAGTAAGCCCAGGGGATTCACATGCCTCCACCTCCCCAGCACTGGGATTAGAAGTGCATGCAACTCCACTTGCCTTTCTTTTTTTTGGGGATTGAAGTCAGGTCTTCCTGCTTTCAAGTCAAGCACTTCACTTGCTGAGCTATCTCTCCAGCTTTGTAGGTTTAATTTTTTTTATCTTGTTTGGCTTTGTTTTTCATTTATATTTTAGATGTTTTGGATCATATTGTAGGATTAGGATGTCATAGATGTACAGTTCTAACCATGGTTGATCTGCTCATTCTATCCTCCTCCAATCTTCCTTCTGTTAGTTATTTCATGATTTCAACTGATTGGTCTTTTAAAAATATTTTGTTTATTTATTGATTGAGGGGAGAGAGAGAAAAACAAAGAGTGAATGGGCATGCCAGAGCCTGTAGCCACTCCAAACAAGCTCCAGATGCGTACATCACCTTGTGCATCTGGTTTTTGTGGGTACTGGGAAATAGAACTTGGGTCCTTAGGCTTCACAAGCAAGCACCTTAACCACAAATCCATCTCTCCAACCCCAAATGATTGGTCTTTAAGTTTACCAATTATTACTTTTGTAACCTCCATTCTTTTCTGGGCATTTTTGGGAAATGTTTTATTTCAATTACTGTATTTTCTAGTTTGAATGTTTCTTTTTATTTACAATATTTTTTTATATATTCTATTGACCTCAAACTTGTTAATATTTATTTGGTCTTTTTAATGATTATGTTTTAATGAAACATGTTAAAAATAGGCATTTAATCAGTTGATCCATATGTAGTAATTCTAGTGTCTTCATCACATTCAGATTTGTGCCTATTGATTTTATCTTCCATTTCCAAATGTTGGAATTTTTCTGGATTTTTCGATGTTGTGTTTGGACACTTTTGTTTTAATTAACTCTTGTGTAAAATGTTATTCACTCACTTATTTGTTTAGCACACATCCAATCAATAAGGTTTTATTCAAGCTACACATTTCTGTCTGCCTCTCTAAGCTATTGTGCCAATCTTAGCCCAATTTTCAAAACCTTTCTAGTGTTATTTTGATCTCTCCCATGTGAATGCCATATGGCTTTCCTTGGAGAATGGGCAGGTAGCTGCTACATAGCTCATATCTTAAAAGGTTTCTATGTGTTATTTGGAATTATTTCCATGTTTTCATAACACAGAGTTTATACAAAAACTTTTGATATCATTTTTAAGGGTACTCTCCAACTTCCTAGATACTTGTGGCTGATGGAAATCTCTTTTCCTGGTCTTCTGAACAGCAAACTGAAAATTTATTTCTTCCTCTTTGACAATCTTTTCTCAAATTAAGTGGTAAAAGATTACAGATGATCCTTGATTTATGATAGGGTTATGTCACAATCAACCCAAAGTAAGTGGGAATAATTATAAGTGGAAAATGCACTGAATATCATTAGCCACCAGACATCAATTCTTCCATCTTGATTTTTGGGCTTTGTTTTTCTCTGCCCCAGTGAACCAGGTTTTTACTAAATAAAGAAAGCCTATCTCTCCAGAGTCCTGTGTCGGTCACCTTAAACAAAGACAACAGAGGTGGTTGTTCTACAATACACCTGGCACTCTGCAGGTTGCAGAAAGCCCAAGAAATATGTTCTCTAGCAGAGAATTATCACTGTTCCTTTGTTCTCAGGGGATATCAACCAGAAAGTGGGCTCTTCTCTGTGTCATCTTCAGTGTCATCTTTGCCTAGTGTAGAATGCAGCCACCCAACAAGGGCTCCTTTTCCCTATCTATCTGCTATCTAGCTCCTGTAGTGTCTCATTATGCCTTAGTAACACAGTAAACCACAGAGTATTGGGTGTTCAGTCGCAAGATTGCGTGAGTGAGTGGTAGTGGTTGTTCACTGATTATTAATTAATTCATTAATTTACTTGAAAAATTACTAAGTATCTGCATTACTCCAAGCCATGTGCTAGGTGCTGGAGGAATAATGGTACACAAAATGCACACGATTCTTACCAAAGAACCACTATGAATATGGCAGGCACATGCATAAAAAGCTCATGGCCTATCTTAGTTTGCTTGGTGCTGCTGTAATATAATTCTACATACAGTGTATTATTTTTCTTTTTTAGAGAGAGGAAGAGGGATAGAGAGAAAGAGAGAGAGAATAAGCAAGAGTGCAAGAGAGAAACAGAGAAAGCAAGCATACCAGGGCCAGAGCAAACTCTGGACACATGCACCAATTTGTGTATCTGTCTTTTCGTGATTTCTGGAGAATTGAACCTGAACCTTCAGGCTTTGCTTGTAAGCAAGGACCTTCAACCACTGAATTGTCTCTCTAGCCCAATACAGTATGATTTTAAATGAACAGAAATTCATTATTCACAGTTCTGGATGCTGGGAAATTCGAAGATCTGGTAAAAGCTTTCTTTCTGTAATATTCTATGACAGAAAAAAAAGGAGGGAGAGAAGGCAGGGAGGCAGGCAGGAAGAAAGGAAGAAAGGAAGGAAGGAAGGAAGAAAGGAAGGAAGGAAGGGAAATTGACAGGGTTTGAGGGAAGGAGGAAATAGGAAGAGAGATAGAGAAACCTAACATACCTGTTAATAACAAACTCACTCCTGTGATTAATTAATCCATTCATTAGGGTACACTTCTCACGGTATTGCCGTCCTTCAGAGGCCCCACCTCTTAACAACATTACAATGTCAATTCAATTTAAACTAAGGTTTGAGAGGAGACAACCATTCAAACCATCGTGTGGTAGTTTATGAACACATTGCAAAGGAATCTAACCTAATTAAAAGAATGGAGGGGGAAAGTAAGCACTCACGAGTGGATATCTCAATAATTAGTACAAAGTAAATTGGCCAACTGATGGGGCCAGGCAAGATGGAGAAAGGAGAAGAGGGTTCTTGGTAGGGACAATAGTGCCTGTAGTGGGATGTGTGTCATATTTAGGATCAACATGCTTGCTGAGTGGTTCATGCAGCTGTAGTTTCCCTGAGTAACTCCATCTCAAGGGAACACATAGGTAGATACATGATATCAGACGACACCCACATTCTCTGCAAAACAAAACAAGGCAAAAACACAGATATTCAAACTGCTGGTTAATGCAGCCCACTCCTGGAAAATTATCCAGAAAATGCTAAGTAGGGTTGTTTTTCCCAGCCCATGATGCTGTGTGTTTTTATGTCAGTAATGCCTCCTTTACTTTTCATCATTTACTTCTGACCTTCTCTTCAAGTGCAACAAACAAATGAGCCCCTGGCATTGGCTCCTCACAGTGTGGCTTGCTCTGGCTGAGGAAAAGTGGCTTTTCTTCCTCTACTGGGAAGAGGCTCCCAAACTCTCCCCTCCCCACATCTGACTCGGGCATTCTAAGGTACCAATCTGGCATCAGCTCTGTGAAATTGCTTTCATGTCAGGCAAGGGTCCTCCCCCACCACCACTTATTCCATGCCCAATGAGAGCATTACTAAAAGAAAGTAGAAGAAAAACAAAACCTGACTGGGTTCCAGCCCTTCTCTTTCCTTTTCCTCCCAGGTCTCATGTTACTTGAATGAAGGGGCTCTGGCTGACTGAACCTTCTGTGCTCAGCTCTGTGAGCTGACAGCTTCCCTTTCTTCTTGTGCCATGAGAATGCTTTTGAGGGCTTGGGCATGCTACTCCTTCTCTGGTATAGAGGAATGATGCTGCCCGGGCTCAGGTTAGCTAAAGAGATATAGGATTGCTCAACCCTTGTCCCCACAGTGTGGTCCTGGCACCACTTTCCTTCTGCAAGGGTCTCAGTTACCTTGTTCCAGGAAACCCCAGCACAAGTGGGTAGTCTTTCATTCCAGGGGCAGTCTCCTTTTTCTCGGACATGAGAGAAGGCAGTGTAGTGAGGTGCCCTGGCAGGACAAGTGCATGTAGGAGACAGAAAAGTACTTGTAAGATATCCCCTCCTTCTTACCTTCTTCTATTTATACTATCAACTATAAAATGCAAGCACTATGCATTATTTTTCCTTGCCATATAAGTACAAGCCTTAAAAGATAATGGATTTAATAGAAAAGGTGAAAAGATTGAGGTGCCACTAATAATGTTCATTTTAAATAATTATCAGTATTAATTCTTTGAATCATGTCAATACTATTCTATCTACTGAGCATTCAGTTATGCTCTAGATAAGTGTTTCACAAAGAATTTCTTATTGAATCCTTCCAATGACCTTTTGGTTATCCTCTTCAGTTTATGAACAGGGAGAGAAAGGTTAAACTATTAGCATTAGTTTCCTTTCTCATTGCTGTGACCAAACACCTGACTAGAAACATCTTTAGGAAGGAAAAGTTTGTTTCAGCTTTCAGTTCAAGGTTACAGTTCATCCTGGTAGGTATGGCTCCATGGCAGGAGCATGAAGCTGAGCAGGTCACATTGCCACCACATTCAGGTAGCAGAGAGCAAGGCATGCTGGCACTCAGCTCCCTTTCTCCTTTTTATTCAGTCCAGGACTCCAGCCCATGGAAAGCTGCTACCCAGAGTTAGGAGATGGGCTCTTCCTTTGCAGTTAATCTGATCTAGAAAATCCCTCACTCATATTTCCAGAGATTTGTTTCCATGATGATGCAAAATCCTGTCAAGTTGACAACCAGAGATTAACCATCATGTCATTTTTATACCACAGTTTCAACCCTGACACCTTTCATACTTTATGTGCAAATTTGCATGCTTGTTCATGTGTGCCATGATGTGTGAGGAAAGTGCACTTGACTCTTGGTGGATAGTGTGCATTTGTTTAGGAGAGAATTCTTATCTACTCAAAGAAAAGCAAATGGAAATGTTCTTCTTTGGATGTTCTTGGTGCTCTCCTGCATCCACCTCAGACTTTCCAGGCAGCTTCAGCTCATGCCACAATGGTGCCAGGTAGACTTTAGGCACCCATGTGACTTGAATGGTTTCTGTGAAGCAAAACTGGAAGCTTAGAGACTGTGTTTTTATGAAACAGGAAAGATCTTTGTAGCACAGAGCAGAAGCATGGGAAAGGCATACTAGGAAGACCTAGAGTTTGGATTTTTGAAGGTTAGTAAAGACTTCGTGATTTCTGGCTGCAGAGGGGATTGGTTTTTCTCTCTGTGACAGAAGCTGAGAAGCTACCGTGGTCATGATTTTTCTGTGGGTTGTGTTTGGAAAGCATGGTGTGACACCTTGGTCTTTGCTTTGTGGCACTTGCATCTTTGGCAAACAGATCAATGAGTGGAAGCAGACGGGCAGATGTGGCAGTTTCAGTAAAAGACCACTGCCCCGCAGAGTCAAATAGTTTGGGATAACAGATTATTCACCACAGCAGGTCATCTGGGGGTCTAGTTCAAGAAGGACATATGTAAGCTTAAGTCTGCTTTACTCAAAGCCAGCCATGGGAGGCTTAGAAGAAGCTGCTTAGAGCAGAAATCACAAACATATGAGCTTCACTTGTCTGAGAAGCAGAGGAAAGACCAGTGTGACTGGAGAATGGCCAGTGAGGAGGAGGCTGGGGTGAGAGAAAGTGGAAGAAAGGTTGAGAATAGGTCAGACAGACTTCCTTGGGCCCTGAACAACACTGATATCATCCTATTTAAATTTTCAAATAACTATGCTGGCTACCCTTTGAGAATATATTTATGTAGGACAATCTTCACCAAGAAGACCATTAGGAGACACCTTAATTTGTTATAACAAAATTCTTTTGAATGGGCTATTTATGTATTACTATTATATTTTCTTTATTTTTTATTATAATTACGTACTTTGGCAGTATTGAGGATGGAACTGAGAGCATCACATATACTAGGCAAATGCTCTACCACTGAGCTATATTCCCACTCCCTTAATAATAATTGTACATATCAATGGCCTTCACAATGATAGACACACATGCCTCTGTGGTGCTTTGTTAGTAGCCACCCTCTCAAACCCTGTGTCTTATCTTGCCACCTCCTATTACTCTTTTGCTTCTGTGATGTAGGTTGGACCACATATAATAGTGCAAGTTTATTTCTTATAGCAATGGAGGCTGTAGAATCCAAGAGCAAAACACCAGCAGATTTAATGTCTGGAAGTGTTCACTACCTCCAAGATCATGCCTCTTGCTGTGTCCTCACACAGCAGAAGAGACAGAAGTGGCTAGGGTGCTCTCTCCAACCTCTTTTATGAGGGCATTAATCCCATTAATCCCACCTGTTCACACTATTCCGCTGGGGATTAAATTGCAACATCTAGATTTTGTGGGGTACTGATGTGGAGACCCTAGCAGGCCAGGTGAATGGGGATGAGTGCTCAGAAGAGGGAATTAAAAGTGGAAATACTGCACTGGAGAGATGGCTCGGTGGTTAAGGCACGTACCTGCAAAGCCTAATGATCAAGATTTGATTTCCCAGTACTCACGCAAAGCCAGATGCAGAGTGAGGCATGCATCTGGAGGTTGTTTCCTGTGGTTGGAATCCCTAGCTGAACCCATTTCTCTGTCTGTCTCTTCTCTCTGCTTCTCTCTCTGCCTGTAAATAAAATAAAATAAAATAAAATAAAATAAAATAAAATAGTTAAAAATTTGTGGAAATACCAGATACAAAGGAGAAGGTATAAAATTGATCTTTTGTCCACTTGTCATTATCTTTTAAAGATCAAGACCCCTTTGTTCTGGATAAAAGGTTTTTGTCACACATACTTTCCCTATTTCTCTCTCTTTCATTTGAGATGTCTTCATTTTTGTGCCTTTAGATTTACTACTTTCTCCTGTAAAGTCTCACAAGCTGCTTCTTCCATCTAGTATAGTTTTCTTCACTGGAATTTTATTATTCTAACTTCAACTTGGGAGATATATATATATATATCTGTATGTATATGTGTGTGTGTGTATATATATATATATATATATATATATATATATATGTATATATACAAACACACATACACACACACACACACACACACACACACACACACACACATACACATATGGTGTACATTTCCATGTATTTATTTATTTATTTGTTTGTTTTTTTAAGGTAGGGTTTCACTCTAGTCCAGGCTGACCTGGAATTAACTATGTAGTCTCAGGGTAGCCTTGAACTTATGGTGATTCTCCTACCTCTGCCTCCCGAGTGCTGGCCCATGTATTTATTTAACATGTTTACTATTTGTTTATTCTGTTATGTAGTTAGAATATAACCACAATAATTTGAATTTTTGTAACATTTTATTTATTATTTGCAAGGAGATAGACAGAATTAGAATGGGTGTGCCAGGGCTTCCAGATGCTTCAAACAAAGTTCAGATAAATGTGTCACTTTGTGCATCTGGCCTTACATGGGTACTGGGAAATAGAACTTGGGTCATTTGGCTTTGCAGGCAAGCACTTTAACCTCTGAGCCCATCCATCCATTTCAGCCCAGTCACAATATTTTAATGTCTCTTTCTGTCCATGTTAATAACTGAGACAACTTTGGCTTTATCTAGTTGATTTATTTTTCTCTTCATTTCACCTTTTTATTGCATGCCCAATAATTTTTAATCAGAAGCTAAGTAGGTATTGCCCGCAACCTGCTGAATCCATTAGGAAGTTTCTGAAGATCCACGGGGTCTCCCTCTCTGTTGCTCCTCTGGATTTAGCTCTATAAACTCTGGCTATCTTCTTTTCCTTAGATTCACATTTGTTTCCGCAACAGAGAATATAACTAGCTGTACCTGGTTTCCCTTTCTGTAGCATGCACTGAACAGTCTGTCAGTGGAGCAAGCTGGGATCACTTGTAGGTATGGCTCCTCTCATTTAATTTCTGCCTCCCAAAGACTAGCATCCTTGTTGACCAATACCTGCCTAATATCTTAGAAAACAGTACTTGATGCATTTGACTATGCATTCATGGCTTCAGAAGCCATTGCACCTGTCATTCCATCTTGGCTGGAAATGAATGTCCTGAAGATTATGCTGAGTGAATGATTTATAACAACTGAGAAGGTTGTTTAGATCTCTTGGGATGACTTAGCACAGTCGTGAGGGCATGCTCATTACATATGTATTATAACAGATAAGAACATTTCACTTTAAAAGTGATCTCATTCTAAGTTACAAGGAGTGTGTGTAGTAGCTAGCTGTATGAATACTGAATGATTAATCTTTCAGATGTCTGAAAGTTAAACTTGACATAAGATCTGTGAAAGTATTCACAGTACACAGGACAATTACTGATGATAGGCTGTTTATGGTGCTAATGGAACAAGTTATGATTCTGTGAAGTTTTAGAACAGATGGGCTGGTTTGTTCTGTTTCTACAAAGTCAATACCAAAGATAAGAGTAGCTCATTTGCACCTAACCAGGGGATTTTGTTTATCGTAAAGAACAGAGTGAGTCAATCATTAACTTTGAGGGTCTCAAAAAGTCCCAGATAAGTGTCCATCACCTTAATAGATACTTATCAAATCAAATATTCATCAATTATAGAAAGAGCAAACTGATGGCTTTTGTATGAAATCCTTCCCATCTACAAAGTGTTTTTAAACATCAAATGAGTTCTCATAAAAATCCATACTTTTCACATTCTTTGTGATAAACTTCTGATTTGTATACTTGACCCCCTCTTTTTTATTAGTTATGGACATAGTGTGTAAACACATGTTGGTACCATCCTTACCCTCATCCCTGTCCCCCCCCTCCAAAGGGACCCTCCTCACTGGGGATGCTGGTTATCACCATAGGGATTGTGCGTCATGCATTGTGGGGGATAGCTATCAGTTATAGGGAAGAGGCGATGTCCTTGTGTATAATGTCTCAACTTCTGGCTCTAACAGTCTTTCTGCACCCTCTTCCATGAATTTCCCTGAGACATGTTGGGTTCATTTTAGGTCAACTTTAGTGATAAGCTCTTGGGAGCCTCCATGTCTCTGGATTTCTGATTTGGTAGGAGTTGAGTGTCCTCAGTGTCTATCTCCTTCACCCTTGTGCTGATATCAGGTTCACCAAGAAAGCAGCACTCTTGCTTATCTCCCCAGTTACTCTATGGTTTCAGCAGGGGCCCTGGTGACGTGCAATGGGCTGATTCTCTCCTCAGGTTCTGCACCCATATGAAAAAGAGAAGCAGATTCTCCAGTGGAGAGTGATGTAAACACCAGCTAAATGGGATAACCATTGTTAGTTTAGAGAGAATTTAATAGGTGTAGGGCCTTTTGTAGCCCAAGATCGGTGGGAGCTTGATATTGGAGAGCAAACTTGTTATTTGGATATGATTCTACTTGTTTCCCAATTCCAGCTATGGATTCCTTTCCATGAGCAGATCTGTTAGCCAATTCAAGAGCAGTTGGTTATCATCCATGACTGTGCGCCACTATTGCACTTGGGTGAGCATCATTTCAGGTTGTTTGCTGCTGAGTAGCATAAACCTTGAGTTGCTTGGACGGATGTTGGCCATTTTCCCACAGTAGCTCATGTAGCACCTTCTGGCACTAGATGAACAAACAGTCTGGGGACTGGCTGTCTTCCAGATCAGGTCTTCCATGTTCCATACCGACATCATGAGGTGTCTTCAGCAGAAGGGAAATCTTGACCCCTTTTATTCATTTATGTCAGCTACATGGTCCTTGTGGTCATGTAGGTTTATTCTTTATGTCCATTAACAAATGTTCCTATAAACTATGACTGTGGTTTGATTAAATGGATGTGTTGTGGTGATCAGATTGTCCTCTAAATATTTATATTATGTTTATATGCTCATAGATTAGTGAGTCTCTCACTTTTGGTCAGAGGAACTTATTTGCAGATGACAGTGAATGCTGGGAGAGTCAAAACTTGTCAAAGTGCTGAGAATAAGCGACTGTTGAGTGCTCAGTGTCAAGTGAGACACTCTATGATGCCCTCCGATGCTCATGAAACATTGCAGAAAGGGGATGAGGAGAATGTAAGAGGCAGAGGATGGGGTGGAGTGTGCTGTGGAATGCTGTCTTTGGGACATGAAGTGACTGTTGCATTCATAACCTTACAGTAGATGTCAGTACCTCCACTACTCCTGCACACTGTTGAGCTATCAACATTTTGATAAGGATGAGTGAAGATGGAAAGAAATTGATATCAAAATAGAACAGGGACTATTGGAAAGCAAGAGATAGGTGAAAGGGGGTAGAGGAGGAGGAACAAAAAGTGGGAGGAGAGGAACAAAAGAAAAGGGATTATGATCAAATTATATTATGTGCATGCCTGAGAACTGTCATAATGTCTTCCTATAAAGGTAATGATCAGAGTATTCTGAGTGGTAAAATACATCACTGGAACAGGTTTGCTTCAAAAGAAACGTATTACTGACAGCTCCATAATTACCATGATGTGACCTAAGCACCTTTTGACTTTATGATAGTGTAAAAAGCTTTCAGGAGAATTTTTACTTTAATTTTTAAATTCTGGACTTTTCTGGTGTTACTTTCTTGTGACATTGAGCAGTGGGAACAAGGCATAGCTACCAGTCACCTATCATCTCAAGAGTCAACAAGTAATACTCGTCAGGTATTTTCTATTCTCTATCCCTCAAGCCTTGCTAAGCTATGATATGCAGTAGGGCATATTCAAAGCCTTTTCAAAAACTTATTTTATCTTTAGTTTATGAGTTTTATCAAGATACAACCAATCTGTGAGTTGTGTCCACTACTTTTGGAATGTTGCGACATAACCACAGACACGACTTAGGGGATTATAGCTTTAAACAATTTTTGTTTATCATATTGTGGGGCGGCGTGGTCGAGCAGTTCCATTCATGACAGTGGGCACAAGTGGCCAAAACGACTGACAACATGGTAGAGCAGGAAACAGACAACAACCCAGGAAGGAGGGGACAGTTATAAGCTTCAAAAGCCCATCTTGTGCAACCCATTTTTACGAGCCAGACCTCATGTCTTAAAGGTCTCACAGCTCCCCATATGGCACCATCACCCAGGAAGCAAGGGCTCAAAACATGAGCTTGTGTGTGTGTGGGAGGGGGAGATTTCAGATCCAAACTGACACAAATCAAGAGCTTTTGTCTTATAGTTTGTGGTGGTTTAAAATAACCAATGCAGGGGCTGAAGAGATGACTCAGTGGTTAAAGGTGCTTGCTTGCCAAGCCTGATGGCCAGGGTTTGATAACTCAGTACACTACATAATGCCAGGTGTACAAAGTGGTACATGCATTTGAAGTTCATTTGCAGTGGCAGGAGTCCCTTGCATAGCCATTCTCTTTCTCTCTGTCTCTCTAATAAATAAATAAATAAATACAGACAAAATCTTGGACATTTCTCTCACTAAAACAAAGAGGTATATCCCTTTTGTTTCCATCCTCCCTAAGAATTTTGAAAAGCTGGAAAGTCCATTGAAACTAAAAAAAATATGTCAGAAGTAACACCACGAGACTCCCTAGTGTAGGTAATAAAAATCACACAGCTTTCTTCCTGTCAGCTCAGCCTCTGCTCTATATGGCCTGGGCTTCCCCACAGCATGGTAGCCTTGGGACAGTGAACAGAAAGACAAATGCCAAACATCTCATTTATATATGAATCTAAACAAGTCAATATCTAAACCAATCTAAGTGGTTACCAGGGGATTGGGGTGGGATGGAGAAATGGGGAGAAATTGGTTTAAGGACAAAACATTTCAGTTGGACAAGAAGAATACATTCAGAAGATCTACTATGTAGCATGGTAACTAGAATTTATAGGAGTGGACTGCATGCTTGAGAACTGCTGAGAGACTAGACTTTAAATATTCTTATAACAAAAGTCATAAGTATGTGAGGTAATAGGTATGTCAATTAGTTTGCTCCAACCATTATACACAGGCATGCACAGGCATCATGTTGCATATTGTAAGTAGGTATAATTTTTGTCAGTTCAATATAAATTCATAAATAAATATTTTTTAAAGTTGGGGGGGTCAAGCACTCACAGAAGTATGTTTTTGTTTTCTTTTCCCAAGGCAGAAAAAATTACCTTCTTCTCCAAATGTCTCTTTGAGGCTGTATTTTTACCTTAATATCTGGAGAGTATTTGGGGTAACAGCAGTCTCTACAGGCAGGGCCTGATTCCCCATCTGAAAGCCATGTGAATTTGTATTTTACCTTCCCGTCCATACACAGCCCACTTGCTCTAGGTCTTCCTTGACTGCTCAGGCAGATAAACATTTTCAGGTGCTCTTGAAGCAGGCTTAAGTCTGTTTTGGTGAAAGACAGTATGTATTGGAGTTCTGTGTGGGAGGTTAACTGATGTCTCAGAATGCTGGTTCCCCATGGTAGGGATCAAAATGATTCTGAGTCATTTACCATTGAAGACACACAGCCAAGATGGTTGGATGGCCTTCTCTTGTCAAGGGCTATTTTCAGTCCTGGAAATTTTAGAATGAGCAAAACAGACAAATATCCCTGTTTTCATGGAGCTGAGATATAAAAACGATGAATAATATAGTACATGAAGTGTATAACACATTAAAGGGTGATAAGGCTAATGAGGGAAAACACGGGAGAGTGGAAAAGGAGGAAGCTGGAGACGGCCTCAAGATGAAGAGATAGTCTAGCACACACTCACAGGAGGCAGGAGATCAAGCCATATCTAGTGGACAGATGTCACAGGCCAAAGTTCTAGCAAAAGCAAAGACCCCAGGGTAACACATTCCAGGAACAGGCAAAAAGTCAGTGCTCTGCTTGGGACATTTTATTCATAGCTGCTTTTCAAATTGTCTCTGCATAGTAGAAGAAGGTCTGAAATGTGGTTTATCATAATTTTTTTAATTAGTTACAGATATGCAGGGAGCATTTCTCATTGAATGGGTCTGGGGGATGGCCATGCCCCTATTCTTGTAGACAGCATCTTACGTCATATAGATCCTTAAGTCAGATCCTTCAAAGGATGATCTGAAGGGATCAGCTATTTAGGTCTAGTCCATTGCTACAGCACTGCCTTTTGCAGGGCTATGAAATGCTAAAAGTATGGTCAGTGTGGCATTTGGGGCTTTTCTCAGTCAGCCCATATTGTGTGGTAACAAGCTAATGTTCTTGTGCAGGAATTACAATACAGTGTGATACAGTGTGGGATTTATGATAACTTACAGTTGTGTTGTACATTTACACTCTTCTGTCCTTCCGTGTGACCCAACCTCTGCCTTGAGCACGTCTTAGTAGCTCTATTCCAAGTTTCTCTATATATGGCAGTAAAGACTAACCAAACCAACTCTGGGATACCAATGGGATTCAACAGTACATAGATACTTTTCTCATCATTGTAACAAAATTTTTTTTTTTTTTTCAGTTTTTCGAGGTAGAGTCTCACTCTAGCCCAGGCAGACCTGAAATTCACTATGTGGTCTCAGGGTAGCCTCAAACTCATGGTGAAATTCCTACCTCTGCCTCCTGAGTGCTGGGATTAAAGGTGTGCACTACCATGTCTGGCCCTAACAAAAATTCTAGACAGACATACCTTAAAGGAGGAGTGATTTCCTTTGTTCATGATTTTAGAACATGCATAGCATGGTCATTAATGCCACATGCTTGTTCAAAACATTTGTGGCATGGAGGTGAGGGACTGTCTCAGAGATGAGCTGTTCACTTTGTGTCCCACCAAGAAGGGACAAAGAATGATTTATCCCCCAAGGATGCAACTCCTCTAGCTAGGTTCCACCTCTCAAAGTTTCTAGAACTTCTCAAAATGACACTACCACCTAGGGCTGTGGGTAACATTTTCTATTCTAACCATAACACCTAGGAATTTGAATGCACTGTGAAATATTCTACTCTTTAGTTTGCTGCTCTCTGCTTGTGGGCCCCATACTCTATCATGCCCCAAAGCAGAAAAATAGCTACCCAAAATCCTTGAGTCATTCACATGATAGTGGCAGTGACCATGAGACAATCTGATTTGTAATCTCTGGGTCTCAATCCTAAGAAATCCTCCGGAAAGTAGCTTGTTATTTGTAGCTGCCTCCTACTGATTGGCTTAATGCCATGTTTAATCTGTGGCTACTTTAATGGTAGCCATCAGTGGTGGGGATGGTAGTTCCTATGAGGAGGAAAGGTTATTCATACCAGAGCTGAAGTTTACCTTGAATATTTTCTTTTGAACTTGATTTAGAGCTATAATAATGAAAGACAAAAGTTCTTACAAGTGAATAAATGGCTCTGCCAAATATAGTGAGTCTTTTCCTGCCCATTTCACTTAAAACTGTACTTCTCCCACCACAGGGCTCCCAAACAATGTCTAGTAATTTTATCCATGCATTCATTATCATATGACATATATCTTACATTATTTGTTAGCCCTGTCATGTACTGCAATATCAACTCCATAAAGCCAGAGACTTTTCTCTGTCCTGTACACTGCTGAATTTCTAGTATCTGAAACAGTGCCTGACTCATATAAGGCCTTCAATAAATCATGAAGGACTAAGAAGTTCATGCCTATCTATCTGGTCACTCCTGAATATTCCACAGCCATACTCTTGGTGTCTTACCATGATTGGAGGATCCCAGGTGAGAAAGCTGTGCCCGAGCTTCCTTTGGGCTGAATCCAATCATGGCTCCAGAAAACAAGCAGAAGAGTAGGGAGGCTGGTGTGGGCCCAGCAGCCTCTTAGCTATGAAGGAGGCCAGTATCTATGTATTTCAGAGTTGGTATCATCCCTCAGGAGATTGTAACCCTGAGGCTTTGCAGATCTTTTCAATAGCTTGGATTACATTACCTGTGAAATACTTGTTTTATTAGAAGAGCATGAATTCTTTTCTATAGACTTAAACTATGTCTGTTCTAGGCAGCAGAGTGGAATTTGCATAGTGTTTAGTGAACTCATAGGAACCTCCCCTCTCTGCCTTCAAGAGCCCTTCTCTTCTCTCTTCCAAAACCTGTAATGCCTTTGTTGATACAATGCTTCGGAGAAAAATGAGCTTACACATGGAAAGAAAATATATGGAGAGAAGAAATCTCATATACCTCTGAATACAGAGGAACTCAGCAAATATTTCCTGATGGTTTGGCTGAAGGTCTTAGAATATTTGTCAAAGTAAATACACTATGGAAGGATAAGTCTGGGGTCCAGGAAGAATCAACCTCAAGCTGATGAAAATTAGTTAACATGATATTGAGAGGATAAATTTCTCACATATATATGCCAAATTCAGTTCTGAATATCTCATCTGTCATCTGCTTTTACATCATATTTCTTACTGATGTCTATGAGAGTAGAGAGTTCAAGAAGAAAGCCTTCCTTTCTGAGGGGAGAATGATAAAGGCTAAATTTCATAGTAAGTTCCCATGGTGAATGGAAAGAGAGTCTCCTAATTCTGAGCTGTGATCCTTAACCTTCGTTCTGCATGGTAGAGATCTGTAATTATGAGTGTATGCCTGTGAGTGCATATGTGAAGTATACAGAAGGGTGTGTATGGAGGATATAGCATGGGTGAATGTCTATGGATAGTTATCAGTGTGTATAGTGCAATGTAGACATGCTTGGGTGTTTGCACTGGAGGTGGAAAAAAGAATAGAACAGGATTAAATAAAGAGTGATGGATGTCGTAGTTAGTTTTAGCTTTGTGCAATTTTCACAGTTTTTTTTTTTTGCCAAAATGTAACAATGTACTACATGTGTAGTTAAAATTTTTGCAAATATATTGCAACTGACTAGCCAACAAGGAATTGACCAATGTTCTCCTTTTTATTCTGTCCCATTATCTGCCTTTCCTAAATGACCATGATGAGAGTGGATCTTGTTCCATTATCTGACTGTCCTACATGACCATGAGAGTGGACCAGGGAGAGAGTTCTAATCACATGACACAGAAATAAGTTTCCTTAATCCATCTACCTGCCCACCCATCCATCATCCTCAGTGAATGCCAGTAGAAATCTAAAAGCACCACAGGGACTTGGGTAATTAAGATATTATTCTTACTTCATTGAGGATAATATTACAGTGTAAGCAGGCAGAAAATAAATAATCCAGTAGACAAATAAATATAAAAATTTAAATTGTAATGAAAACAAACATGGGGTCCTGGTGGAGAAAAGGCAAATAATACTCAAATAGGATGACCAGAGATGGCATTTATCTTGGACATAGAATGGGAAATGGGAAGGGTATGTTGCAAGGTGAGAGAAGCAAAAGGAAACCTTTAGGTCAGGGAAATATGTAATGTTTTATATGTATAACATGTAATATATAATTACTATTAATAATGTATAAAACATACCTGTTATGATTCTGAAATACAATATTTGTTTGCCATGTTGTCCATAGTATTTATGATTCTATGTTCATATCTTTGTAAAATATTTTATTTATTTGCAAGCAGAGATAGAGATGAGATGAGATAGATAGATAGATGACAGACAGAGGGAAAGAGAGAAAGAGAGAGAGAGAGAGAATGGGTTCACCAGGGCCTATAGTCACTGTCAATGAACCTCAGATGCATGCACTGCTTTGCCTGTCTGGCCTTATGTGGACACTGGGGAATTGAACCCAGGTTGTTAGGCACCTTAACCTCTGAGCCAGTTCTCCAGCCCCCTGTGTTCATGTCTTTGATTTTGAAGGTTTTCTTCGAGCCACCTAGTTTCCCATCATGCAGTAGGTACTGTTAAGTTGTAAAATTAATCAAGTACCTACAGGCTGTGCTGCAGGAAGAGGGTCTCTCCCATACTGTCGCACGGACAACGTAAGTGTCATGGTGTACCTTATCTGTAGAGTCTCTAAGGACACTAAGATGAGCTCCAAAATGACCTGAAGGAATGAATATTATATTCATTTTCCCTTACATACCCTCCTCTCTGCGGGATCCTTACCCTGCTCAGGGAAGGGGAGACTGTCGTTGCATTGCTTACCCATTCCACGCTGGAGAGATTTTGTTGTTTGTTTTTTTGAGAGAGTGATGCTCTGTAGCTCAGATTAACTGACCTTGAACTTGTGGTGATCTGCCTGTCCTAGCCTCCAAAAGTGCTGGTATTAGATCATGAGCCACCATACCCTGTGCCTAAATGTCTTTCCAGGTCATATTATGTGTTGTTAAAGAAGAGCACTGTCTTCTGTTCCCCCTGGGCCTGTGGTCTTCTTACCTAGAAAGGAGAAAGAAGCTTCTGTTAGGACAGAGGACATTTTGTTTATTGCGGTATCTAAGCTATAGGATATCCAGCCTCCAACCATTTTCTTACGCCTCCCTTTGAGCTGCTGCCATCGTACTACCTTTCTGTCATGTCAGTCAGGCTGACTTTTCTCTAAAGCATGGTCTCAAGACGGAAGGGCTTTATTTTCTAAAGCAGTGACTGGGAGGGATCTTTGCTTTATCTCTTAAGAATAGTTTGGGAGGGCTAGAGAGATGGCCTAGTGGCTAAGGCAATTGCTTGCAAAATCTATCAATCTCAGTTCGATTTCCCAGTACCAGGTAATGCCAGATGCACAAAGTGGCACATGCATCTGGAGTTTGTTTGCAGTGAGGTCCTGGTGTTCTCCCTCTTTCTCTCATCCCTCTCTTCTTGCAAATAAATTAGGAAAAAAAATATCTATGAAAAGAATAGTTTAGGAGATAGCAGAAAGGATGATTTTAATTTCAGAAATGTATGGTCTACAGAAATTACAGGATCTTAGAGTTAGAAGGAACCTTAGAAATCATTTAGGTCACTTTCCTACTGTATTGGCTACTTTCTTGTTGCTGTGAAGGAATATGTGACCTGAAGCAAAAGAGTACATTTTAGCTTCCAGTTCCAGAAGACAGAGTCCCTCATGGTCTGGATGTCATTACGGGAGCAGGCAGCAGCTCATCATACCATAGCATCTGTGGGAAGGAAGCAGCAAGTGGGACCAAGCCACACATCCTCAAAGCCTTTCCCCACTGACCCATTTCCTCCAGTAAGGTTCAGATTGTAAAGACTGTGCAGCCTTCCCAAATGGCACCACTTTACTGGGGACCAAGTGTTCAAATACATGAGCCCATGGAGTAGCATTTCACATCAACACTATAGCACTGACCCATTGTTGGAATTTATATACAACAACATGAATATTTCTCTTGGTGAAGACCTCATATTTGCTAAGACCATTATGACTCTTAACTCTCTCTAGTTATTCAGTGTTATTTCTTCATACCAGCAGCAGCTTGTGGGAAAAAAAGAGGTTAATTTTGACTTACAGACATGAGGGGAAAGCTCCATGATGGCAGGGGGAAATGATGGCATGAGCAGAGGGTGGACATTACCTTTTGGACAACATTAGATGGAAAATAGCAACATGAGAGTGTGCCAAACACTGGCAAGGGGATGCTGGCTATAATACCATAAGCCCACCCCCAATAATACAGTTGCCTGTAGGAGGCATTAATTCCCAAATCTTCATCAGCTGAGAACCTAGCACTCAGAACACCTAAGTTTATGGGGGATACCTGAATCAAACCACCACAGTAAGGAACAAGTTTTATATGTGTACTAATTAAAATTAAATTGAGCTTTAAATCAGAAGATTTAAATTATAGTTTCACAAATTAATTGACCTTGGGCAGGTATTTAATTTCTATGCCTCAATTCCCTCCTCTCTGAAATGCAGAGAGTACAGATCTCACTAAGTGAGTGAAAGGATTGCAGAGGAAAATTTGCAAGAAGTGGCTAACAGGTGCCTAACACATAGTACATTAGTTATTTACTCAGCACTATATTAGTTATTTACTGAGCACTATGACAACATACCTGGCAGAACAACTTAAGGAAGGAAAGATTTAATCTTACCTCATGGTACAGAGGGTGTGGCTGAAGAGAGTAGCTGACATCCTTGTGGACAGGAAGCAGAGTGGAATGCTAACACAAAGGGAACAGGGCAGGCAGGATAAAGGCCCCAAGGACATGCCTCCAGTGACCTGCTCCTTCCAGCCAGGCACTCTACCTTTTCTAGATCTACTACCAATTGACAGTCTGTTCAGATTGTGAATCTATGAATGGGTTATTCATCAGGTCATATGCTGGATGACTTAGTCCTCTGGAAATGCCCTCCAGAAACACCCAGAGATGTGCCTTATTGATCTCCTAGGCATTTCTTAAATTAATTGTTGTGGTGCCTAATAAAGTCTCTTTCTGTCCCATTTCTTTTCTCCTGATTAATTAAACAGTTTTGAGGGCAGACATATATGTGTAGATACATACACATACATATTATTAAATAGATACGTACACATACATACATGCATGGAGAGAAAGAGAAAGAGTATATTTGGTTACAAATAATACAAAACCTAAAAGAATTAGTTTAAATAGCAAGAACATTGAACCTGCCATGAATTCAGACTCTATCTTTGTTCTAACCACTAATGTTATTGGTATTTTTCCCTCTTGCTTTCAGAAGCTAATGTAAGAGCGATGCCAGAGTTCCAGGCATCATGGATGAGCTAAAGCAGGAAGTGTGCATTGGGAGGTGGGTGGTTTCTACAAGCTCTTTTCAGTCCTCTCCCTTTCCATAAGCTGCAAATGACATATTCTGAACATCACTGCGGGTGTTAACTTTCTTCCATTGTCAGGACTGGGTGGGGAAGAAGTACAAGCAAGAGGGAAGGTATGTGAGAGGCTGTACCACAGCCGTTCTCAACTCTCCCCCACTGCTTCCTCAGGCTTCAGTCTTCTTGGCTTCACTAGCAATGAAAATGACCAGGTTCAAACAGCTCGCTGCCCTTCTGGTGTTCTTGGGATCAGGTGAATTACACTTAGAACCAGGCAATGGCTGTCCCACTTAGGTAGGATTCAACTAGGAAGCTGAATCACCACGAGTATTATGGACTTTGGGATTTCCTGTGGGATTAGATTCTAAAATGTGGAAGGATCTAGACAAGGAAGATCCAGGGAGTAGAAACCCTAACCAGCTCTCCTAAATCTTGGGCACAGGTAATCAGTTACCCACTATGGTAAACCAAGCATGTTCAGCTGCCAGAGTAGAACTAGAGAAGTTTCTGGAAGGCTGTTGTTTGTTTAGAAGTGAACCAGGATGACCACTGGTTAGTGGTCTGGAGGAATAGCTGTCTGCAAGGGGATAGCTAGGACATGCAGCCCCCCTTTTTATCTACCTTCATTTTATACAGCCATGGTGAGCTTGGAGGATTAAGGTCAGATGATATAAGCAGGCACCAGGAAGTTTCTCCAGTTCGTCTGTGTGACAGAACATGAAAATGAGGCCGTGTATCCAGAGGTACTCTGGCCATGGTGAAACTTTAAACATTTTGATTGCAGTTCTGAGAAGCATTCTTTTAGGGTGATATTCTAAAAGTAAAGCCAATTCCAAAGGTAAAAATACATGGGCTTGGAACATGGTTTGCTTTGGACATCCACCAGGTTAATGAAGCATCTTAAGTTGTGTAGATAACCTGGTGTGGGGGAGCATACCTGTCATTTCAACACTCAGGAGGTGGGGGCAGAAGATTAAAGAGTTTGAGGCCAGTCTGGGCTATGTAGTAATTTCCTGTGAAGATGCAGAAAGTAGGCAGTGAAATGCTGAAGCAGAGACCACAATCCCATTCTTACAGAAGTGCTTCAAATTTCCACTATTCATTTTTGTTCCTCTACCTTGTTTCAAAATTGCATGACAATAGTTTCTCCTTTGGTATGTTTTTCCTTTGGAATACAATCCTGTGTCTTTGTCTGGACTTGTGTATCAGTGAGTGTTTAGCAGAATGTTAGCTCTTATCTTGTGTGTACGGAAGTGCAAGACAGTTTGGAATAATTAAATCATGAGAGTCTCCTCTGCCCATCTTAGTGCTGGCACTTTCATTTAGATGAGAAAAGCCATATGTTAATTCACATCAAATTGTCTCATGGTAACTTGAAAAACTAAGAGACAGTATTATCCAATCATGAAAATAAGTTAAATTCTTCCTTTCATATAAATAAGAGTTGTGAGAATTTTCAAAGCAGACAGAAGCACAGTGAGCAGAGCCATTTTTCTAGCCCATTCTGATATATTTATTGTTCTCAGATCTGTTCTTTAGGGTTAATTTGTCAAGAGACCACCCTGACCTGCATGGCAAGTAGAATGCCAAACATCGTTTTCATTCCACAAGCGCCATTCTATTTTATTTAGGCAAAAGATGATGCTGGCTGAACCAAGAAGCAGAATTGACCAGAGCTCCTTCAATGGCAAACTTGTCTCACAAACCTTTGCAGACAGGGTAAAGTTTGTTGTCAGTTCTACTTAAAGCAATTGTTCCAGTCTGATTTCCAATTATTGTTGTTGAAATGGGAACATTCAAGTGCTGGGATTTCCTTATAAAAATTGTCACCCTAGAAAAAGTCACATTAAAAAAAAATCACATGACTTAAGGGTATATACAAAAGCCAGCATTGTAAATTCCATATTGCTCTGGACATGGAGAAATAAGCAGATGGAATATATTGGAAAGGCTAAGGGCACAGATGTCTGCTTGGCTTGGGTTCAGAGTGGAAGAAGAAACGCATTTTGTGGTTCAGTCTTACTAGGCAACACCCAGATAGGCAGAGGCTGAAAAAGCAAGTGTATGAGACCTAATGAACTACTTTTCAAGATAATGATTACAACATTTAAGCAACACGTCACTGTTTGGGGGCATGCCCTTCTAATTAATTTCAATGTGTTTGAAATAGCAAAAAAAGCTCTTGAATGATGATCAACCTGTGGAGAGTCCTTAGCTCTCATTGCAATAGTAAATTGCTGTTGCTCTGGCCAACAAGAAAAGTTGACCTGTCATATCCCTAAGTCCTGTGTTCATGGCACATACTGTCTCGGTGACATAAAAAAATACGGAATAGCCATATGCTGTGTAAAGCTTTATCTTAAAATATTAAAAATAAAATTGTATTCTATGCTCAGTGTGCAGATCATACTCATAAAAGAGAAGCCATAAGAAATCACTATGATTGTTAGGTTTTTGTGACAAAATATGTGCATTTTTAACCACAGAAAATGTAAAAAAAAATACAGACTAAAATAAAAGGTTGAAATCAGGAGAGATCTTTCTTTGAGGCAGAAATTACAGTTAATGTTTGATAACAAAATATCACCATCCATGGAATTATTGTGCATTTTTTCATTCCCTGCTCTCTTCCTCTAACAGTACCTCAATGGTTGTCCTTTGTCAAGAAATGCAGAAATACACTGAAATTTTGATGGAAGCCTATGTTACTTAATCTATCCTTTATCTAATTTATTGAGCACTTACAGACACTGACTGTTTTCATCTATCATCTATCTATCCATCCATTTATTTATTTAAAAGAAAGAACCAATGATTGTCTTTTCAAATGCCTTTCTCTGTACTAACTTTATTATTACTTTGGGTTGAATTCCCAGAAGTAAAATTGCTGGATCAACGGGTCTGCCCAACTTTAACTTTTGATAGGAATTGCCAAATTGCCTGCCAACATTTCATACCCATTATACTTCCTTCAGCGGAGTATGAGAGGAGTGTCTCTTCTCCATATGCTCCCTAACACTGAGCAATATCAATCCAATTAATCTTTGCCAAGCTAAAACTACAAAACAGCCACAGTGGCAATACTCATCATTCTTGTCTACTTAAGGTTATTATTGAATTTGCATATCTTGTTATATGTTAATTAGCCCTTTACAAAGAGCATTACGCATTTTCAGACGATGAACTTCCGTTGATTGTCTTTGCACTGTCCTTGCATTTTACAGTGATTTTATGATACAGCCTGAAAGCTAGGAGGCCTGGCATTTCATCCAGTAGCCTACTCAATCGCCAATTAGTTACTACTTCTCCTAACACACCCTTGAGACAGAAATGTTTACAGCACAAGCATAGTTAGGAAGAACATTTCTGTTGTTATATAATTGCGGGGGAGGGTTCCACTGTTCAGGTCTGTGATTTGTTTTTTTTTTCGAGGTAGGGTCTCACTCTGGTCCAGGCTGACCTGGAATTAACTCTGTCATCTCAGGGTGGCCTTGAACTCATGGCAATCCTACCTCTGCCTCCCGAGTTCTGGGATTAAAGGCGTGCGCCACCACACCCGGCTTAGTGGTCTGTGATTTTTATAAAACAAACAACAAACAAAAAATCCAACTCTTCAGTCCTATAGTGGGCCAGCTATAAAATGGCCCCAAAGATCCCACTTCCTAATACAGACACACACACATGCATGCACATGGACACTCATGCACACACACACATGCACAGACATGCAGACACACGTGCACACTTGTGCAATCTCCCCTTAAGCATGGCTAAAGCGACACAGAACTCACTTCACCACAGCACACAGAACACAGCAGAAAAGAGTGGATACCTTGTCCCAGACTCAGCAATTCTGGCTCCTTTGCTCCACCATGATCTCTCTCTCCCTGTCTCTGTCATTTCTTTTTGGGCACTTACTCTGGGAACAGAAAAGAAGGTGCCCAGTTCGGAGCATTCAGGACAGAGGAGCATGAAGTGATGAGACAGCAGGGAGACAAAAATCTATGTTTGAAATATAATGAAACCTAATTCATTGTATGCAAATAAAAATTAAATACATTGGGCTGCCAGATGACTCAGCTGTTAAGAGTGCTAGCTGCTGAAGCATGAGGGCCTCTTGTGTGGGAAACCTACAAGTTTGACACCCCAGAATCCACGTTTATAAAAAAATGCTAGTTGTAATACCAGTTGGTGAGGGTGAGGTGGGGTGGAAACCAGAGAATCACTGGGGCTCACTGATGGTTGACGGAAAGACTCTTCTCAAGAAGTGTGTGGCTGGGTGATGAGAAAGAAACCCAATGTTCTACAACGGCTTCTGCATGGGCCCGCATGAAGCACATGTATCTGCACACACATGCATACACCCAACGCTACACTAGTACTCTATGCACACATGCGTGTACATGCAGAAAATACATGAGTAAAAAATATATTCACATTAAAAATAAATAACAATAAGAGTGCTATATAGAAAGGCCCATGTAGCAAGAAACTGATGTCGTTGATCAACAACCAGCCAGGGCATGGGGCCAGGAGTGGGAGCAGATTTTTGCCCAGTCTTGCCTGAGTGTGCCAGCAGCCCCAACCTTTATTCCCTCGCACAGGCTTGCAAGAGATGCTATGGCTGAGGCAACTAGGTAACGTGTGCTGATTTCCATGACCCTGAGAACCTGAGACAAGTAAGGTTAATTGTTTCAAGCCCCACAGTTTGGGGAGCATTGTTCTATAGCAGTAGATAATGAAACCTTTTCTTTTCTTTTCTTTTTTTGGTTTTATGGGGTAGAGTTTCGCTCCAGTCCAGGCTGACCTGGAAATCACTATGTAGTCTCAGGGTGGCCTCGAACTCATGGTGATCCTCCTACCTCAGCCTCCTGAGTGCTGGGATTAAAGGCGTGCGCCACCACGCCCGGCTAATGAAACCGATTCTTGAGTTATCTTCTTAACAAATCACTAAAAGTTATGAGGTCCTGCTTCTCGTTCCGGATTTGGCCATGTACTCCCCAGGTCCCTGGTCCTCTCTGCTCACCACCTGGGTTTCTCAGACTCTCAGCTCAATAGACTTGGTCTATGCTCAACAGAAAGGCTAGAGAAAGCTACACATATGTGTTGACCATGCCTTTTATTTTCCATCTTCTGATGTGATACTTTGACACTTTGGGGCCCACTGACTCTGGGTGGACACCCCTGGCAGGATTCTATCCCTGGACAATTCCCAGGGACAGTAAATAACTCACCCACAGTGTGCTTTCAAATGCAGACCAATCCTTACAGAGTCCACACTCCACCCCTCTTACTTCTTACCACCCAGAGCTTTGGCCTAGATAATGAGGGACATCTGTTGAAATTGTTCAAACCTGTTCATTATGCCCCAGGAATATTACCCCCAGAATTCCCCTCTGTCTGCTGTCTAACCCACTGCTTCTCCTCTAGTGGTCCCTCACCCCATGGCATGCCCACTTTCTTGAACCTATGAGCATAACACGATGTCTTTCCAATAGTAATCATTTCATTATATGGATAAAAAGAGCTTTATTTAACAAAAACCAAAACCCTGTACTGCCCATAAAGATCTTATTCTCACACTACCTCCTCTCCATGCTTTAGTAAGTAAACGGCTTGGGTACACTAAGTGCTATGGCCACGTGTAGCCAAAAATAAACCTTTTCCCAAGGCTCATATTAGCTAAAAATATGATGAGAAGAATTGCCTTTGTAAGTGCACTTGATGAAGGCAGAGTCCCATTGCAGCAACTGGTGGGAGAAAAGCTCTTTACTTTGGCTTTTACACTGGAGGGGAAACTCCCTGGGGGCAGAGGAAAGCATGGCATGAGCAGAGGCTGGACATCTCCTCTGCCAAAGCAGGTGGAAAACATCAGCAGAAGAGTGAGTCCATCTCTGGTAAGGAGGAACTGGCTATAACATCCCTAAGCCCAACCCCCAAAGCACACCTCCTCTGGTAAGACTCCACCTCCGAAAGTTCCATCATCTGAGAACCCAGCATTCAAGACAGATGAATTCATGGGGGACCCCTAATTCAAACCATCACAGTTCCTGACTAATTAATCAGCACCAATAATTGTTTGCTTATTTCAACTCCCAGATTCTACCCCACACTCATCAATATTTAACAAGTTAGGAACAAGGCTCCTTTGCGATGGGGAGCCTGGCTTTTACAAAGCTTTGTCTATAGCTCTGGAAATGCTACTTTTGAAAAATGAAACAATGTTTTGTGGGCAGCTATTTCCTCCACCTTCCATGTAGAAGGAGGGAAGCAAGGGCTTGGTCTCTCAGTTATTTCTTGCAAGGCTGTAGAGCAAATAATCTTCCAGGGTTCCACTGAGTGCTTAGCGTCACTTGCTTGTGGGGTGGTGCTATCTGGTAGAAAGAAGAAAGGTCATTTCTTATTCTACTGCCTGATTGGTTGTCACTATTTTATTATTATTATTAAGTATTCTTGCTCATTTTCACTTTGAAGAACTAGTATTCTGGGGTGTGTGACCCATGTTCCTGGCTTAAGTTCTTATTTTCACTGTGGTGGGGAGTATATTTGAGCATCCTTCTTGTCTCCCCAATTTCCTACACCCTTCTTTTCCTAAGCAGGATATTATCACTGGTATGTAAAGGCAATGTACTAAGAATTATTCCAAAAGTGAGCAGCGAAATGTTGTGCTTTCTTGAGGTACAATAGACTTTTGTCGCCATTTGTATGCAATGAGGCAATTTGTCAACATTGCATTGTACCTAGAGATGCTTTTATTCACTCTTATCTTCAGTTGAACTAAACAGTGTGTAATTTACTAAATCACTAAAACATGGAGAAGAAAAGCGGAATATTTCTTACTCTTTCTTTGTTTCGCCTCTCAGCTGTGATGTGCAATGGATTTTTATCCTTCCAGACTGTCAATCACTTCTCACTCAAGAATGGCTTTGGTAAAAGTTAATATACTTTGACATGTTATATTCGAACTTAGTTTTCTTTATGATTGTGGATTTTTTGAGACTTAAGTATCACACTCATCCTGTGGAGGAACAGCACTGTTGAACTGACCTGCGTGTTGACTGGCAAGCACACGTATATGTGAACTAGTAAGTAGCTGGCCTTCTGTAGCCAAGAGAAGTTTAGGAAACATTACATGGTGAAAGGAGCCACAGTGTTTGACAGACTGACCTTGAAGCTTTGAAAAAGTGAGTTGATATACTGGAAAAAGAAATACAAAGCCAGCTTTGGTGCTAAATGTAAATTGTTAAAGATGGTGTGGAGTAACATCTGCCTTGGAGTATGGCTTAATCAGCGCTGTGAAAAATGAAAGTTTAACGATCCACCATCGTGGCTTCTAAGTGAAGGGTAAACAAAGGATGAAAGAGCTGCTTGCATGGCTTGTAACCGATGCCATGAAAAATGTCAAGAACCATCTGCCTCAAACTTATCCAAACTGTCATCAAGTATTCTAATCCAGTCAAACGAGATACAACTAGAACAACCTATGTAACTTGCTGAAGGCTTATCAAAAGAGTTGTAAATAAAGGAGAAAAAAAAAACCTCATCAACCGTGTAGCTGCAGATTGTAGCCAGCTTGTCTGTGGCTTTGAAATTCAATCCCGTTTCTCTAGTCTGACAAACTGTACTAAACAGCAAAATGGATTTTTATTGCTTTCAGCCATTTTCACTTTATTTGCTATCAGGAGATAAATATACAGATTCTTAATAGAATTGAAATCATGATATATATCAAATACATAGATTGGTTTGGATCTTACTATTCTATCCACAAGTATGCAACACATGTGTGCAAAAGGAGTTTCATACTGTGTTTTGGTCACTAAAGAGATCACTTCCTCACGTATGGCTATATTTCCCTGGTCTAAAATCCTGCCTGTTTTTAAAATTGGAATGTCATGCTACTTACTAAATGAATTTTTACATAAACTACTCATTAGGAACACAGAGCTCAGAAGCAAACTGATGGGCTGAAATTTCAGCTCTACCACGTGTGTGTGTGTAAACCCCAGGTCTGTTACCTGACTTCCCTTCCTCATCTGGAAAACCAAAATCACTCTAACCACCTAGTCCTCAACATGAACTCATGCTTCTCCAATTCTTAAACTAAAGGAAGCTGATGATGCCAGAGATAAGCAATGCTCACTGAATATCTGTGAGCTTAATCTGGTTTCCCAGTTATGTTATCATGTGGCATGCTGGTTTGAATATGAACTTACCCTTCTCCCCTCCCCCAGCCTCAAGGGTTTATGATTAAGTCTCCTACTTAGTCCCCAGCTGGAGAAGCCTTTTGGAGGTGGAGCCTCATTAGAGGAAGTGTGTCACTAAGGCAGACCATGGGTTCTTGCTGTTCTCTCTCTGCTGCTGATGAATGAAAATGTTGAGTCATCTGTCTGTGTTGCCAAGTATCCCCACCATGATGAAACGTCCCTTCAAAACTGTAAGCTGAAAGAAATCATTTCCTGCCATCAGCTGCTTCTGGTTGGCTGTTTGCTCTCGGCAACAGGAACACGGGGATAGGGATTTCTCTGCTGGCTCATCCTGTGTGAGGCTGATGTAATACATAACATTCAGGACATTAGTACTCAGTTGGGAGAGGGTGAGATATGCTGTCAAAATGGACTGTTTCTGCTCTGGAAGTTATATCAGATTGAAGAATATGGGCTACCATTGTATATATTTTAATCATTTAACTATTATGTCATTCTTCTAAAAGTAATCATGTCCCTAATTTTATAAGTCTGAAGTGTTTTGGCAGGTCACAAAAGAACAAAGATGGATTGATCCTTTTAACAGCTAGGAAGACTGGATTGCTCTTGTCTCGTGCAGTCAATGGAGAGACTTCTTGGTTTTATTATCTTGAAAAATAAAATGAGCTACGTTTACTGAGTGCTTCCTACCTGTCAAGTCTGTGCTGAGCACTTTGTGTGTAATATATCATTTCATCTCCCCAAAACCCTGCGATGTCAGTGCAACTTTTATTTCCACTTAATAGATAAAGAAACTGATTGTGGAACTTGAAGTTCCATTGGAGATATATATATATCAAAATCTTTGTTTTATCTTCCAGTTGGGTGATGGTCAGCACCCAGGTAAGGGAACAACATGAAGGTTGGAAAGGATCCAGGTGTGGGGATTAGATGGCATGGGTCATGTGATCTCTAGTTCTTGGTAAGGTTCTTCCTTTTCGGCTGGCATAAACATGGAACACACATGTGGGTTTATTCTCTCACCCTCATGGGAGTAAAGGAATAAAAGCTATATATGTCTTCATATCTAAATCAATACTAACGACAGCATAGGGGTGGGCAGGGAGTATCCTAACACAAGAGACTGAAGGAGGAGAATAGTGGTTAGCATAACAGAGCAGAGGAGCTGAGGTCTGTGGACCCGTGACATGAAGTAGTGACGTAGGCACAACTTGCTTAGTGCATCGAATCAGTGTCAGAGATTTACTCATCCATCTGGTTGTTTATCTCAGAGCAAGTCAATCCACTTGGGGAATGTTTTCTTTCCAATGCATCCTTATGTGGATGTTTCCTTTTTTTTTACTTTTCCACATTTTTTTGTATTTAATCTTTTATTTAAGAAAGAGGGAAACAGAAAGAGAGAGTAATAGAGAGAGAGAGAGGGAGAGAGAGAGAGAGAATGGGCATGCCAGGGCCTCTGGTCACTGCAAATAAATTCCAGAAGCATATTACACCTTGTGCATCTGGTGTATGTGGGTCCTAGGGAATTGAACTTGGGTCCTCAGCCTTTGCAGGCAAGCACTAAACCACCTCTCCAGCCCAATCTTTTGCACAAGTATACTTGCGCATGCATGGGTGGCATGTGAAGGCCAGAGGACAACCTCTGGTTATCTATCTTCACATTCTTCCTTGTTGGAGACAGGGTCTCTGTTAATCTCCTGCAGTGTGTGCCAGGCTAGCTAGCCTGCGAGCTTCCATGCAATTCTGTCTCTGACTCTTTTCTCATCCTAGTCATGCTGAGATTATATGTACCCCACAGCCTCTAGCTTTATATATGAATATCAGGAATTCACACTCAGGTCCTTACACTTGCTCAGCAAGTACTTTACCAACCGAATCCCCTTCCTGTACCAGTTGTTCCTGTTTCTTTCAAATTAAGAAGTGACGAATTTCTTGACTTGTAGAAATATCATATTCACATTGGTAGGAATCCAATAATACAGCAATATGTGGAATTTTCTTTGAAAGAAACTTGCTCCCACCACCATCCAGTTCTCAGCTGTGCTACAGTCCAGATCCCACCAGCTACACATTGTTGTTTAAACTTAAAAAAAATCTATTTAAAAATTAAAGTCAACTAAAATGAAAAATTAAGTTCTTGGGGCTGGAGAGATGGTTTAGCCATTAAAGCACTTGCCTGCAAAGCTAAAGGACCCAGATTCAATTCCCTAAGACCCATGTGAGCCAGATGTACAAGGTGGCACATGTGTTTATAGTTTTTTTTTGCAGTTTCTGGATGCCACTGGTACACATATTTTTTTTTTCTCTCACTGTTTCTGTCTGTCTGTCTCTCTCTCCCCTCTGCCTCTCTCTCATAAATAAATAAATAAAAATTAGTTTCTTTAGTGGCTCTAGTCACTTTTCAAGTGTTCAAAAGACACCTGTAGCTGGTGACTACTGAGCCAAACAGTACAGAAATAGAGTATACCTGTTATCACAGAAAGAATATGGACAGCATTTCTCTAGGGGTATTTATGCTTAACAGCTTACTATATAAAATTTAATTTTGCAATTACGCATAGAAAATAAGGTATCTCAGCAACACAAGATGATCTACAAAGCATCCAGCTGCTTCTAAGGAAAAGCCTTGTTCTCTTGTTCTCTCTGTCTATTCCTATTCCAGCTCCCAAAAAGCATCCACTTTAATGTTTTTAACCAAAGTATTGTTTATGCACTGTATCAAATTAAATAATATAGAAACAGAGGGAAAGCACTCCTCACCACTTCCAGTTCTGTATGATAGGAAAAAAAAAATCTGCTGAATTTTTAAAAATCTATTTGATTTATTTTGGTTTTTTGAGGTAGGGTTTCACTCTAGCTCAGGCTCTCCTGAAATTCACTACGTAGTCTCAGGGTGGCTTCAGACTCATGGCGATCTTCCTACCTCTGCCTCCCGAATGCTGGGATTAAAGGTGTGCGCCCCCACGCCCGGCTGAATTTTTTAAGATACTGTGGTGGCTACTTTCACAATTTCATTTCATGATTTGCCATTTAGTCAATATCTATTATCTCTTCAATATAGAAGTTGAGAATTAAGCTCCTTCTATTGACCTCTCCTCCATATGTCTCCACCTAGTATTTGAAATTTGTATGATTACATTATATTAGTTGTCTCTAACTTCATATAACACTGTTTAACCTCCACGTCTTATTTGATCAGCTTTCTCTTGACTAGAAACTATAATCTCAGCTCCTTACCCCTTTCCTCCATTACTCCCCAACACTACCAAGTGCTGCTTTCTGCTGCTGCAGTTTCACACATGCATTATATAATTCTGTCTGCTCACCAAAGGTACCTTACTCATGCTTGACACACAGTCACTGAAAATCCAAAGTAAATTATCAATGTTCCCATGAAATAAAATATGTGGCTTGAACTAAATGCATAATAAGGTCCTAAGGTCTCCTTAGCTAGGTTTGATGTTATAAAATCTCTTACATTGGTGATATTCTCTCTCTTTCTCTACCTGTCTCTCTTCCTTCTTCCCTTTCTTTTTCTCTCCCTCCCTCCTTCCCTCTCTCTCTGCATGCATATATGCATGTTTGTATGGGAAAATGCTTCCTATTTAATCATGTCAAGTGGGAGTTCATGTTCAGGGCTTTGGAGAGCCTGGATGACAAGCCATAGCAGCATGGTTCTAATCCCTTTGGTGGTCTACCAACTGCTCATCCCATATCTTTGTTCAGACACTGTATCTCTGGCATGGCCTGAGGATGCTGAGTACCACTTAGCTTTCTGATCTTCCAGAGTACTAAAAAGTCTCTTGACTCTGATAACACATAGACCAAGATGTACAGAGAGCAAAATTTCAAGGTAGGCGATCTGGACAAATGCATGGAGTCGTCTATACTCTATGCTCCGTAAAGGCGATTGCAAGTTACTCAATGTTAATGGCCATATTGAGCTGTCTTTAATCGACACTAGTTGAAAGAGGGCACTAACCAAGAGCTAATATCATCAGAGCTTGATCTCAAACTGCTGGGAGGCCCCAAGAATTGTCAGAAGTCTCTTTTGAGGATCTGTCCTAATGTCCATTAAGCCAAGATCAAGTTAGTTTGTGGGAGCTGCTTTTAGCATCTGCATGATGATGCATTATGCATGATTCCTGACTCCACGTTGCATGTACAAACTTCAATGGACTCCATTAGTGACTTTTAGGGCTGTGCTGAACTTGACAATGGATTGATTTCATGTAGGTTAATGTATAACAGCAATCCTACTGTGGCCTCAAAAGTCCCCCCACCCCTTACATTTGATATCAATAGGGAGGCATTCCTTGGGGACTACGGCACATTTTAGAGGATAACTTTTGTAGATTGCATGATTATACTGCAGTATAATGTATACTAGGAAAAGTAGCCCTCTTCCCTCCCATTTCATGGGGGAGGTCAGGACATCTTATCCTTGCTGTGACCTTCCTTAAAAAGGTAAATGCTGTTCTAAGAATTAGCCAGCAAGTCAAAAACATGCCCCAAGTTTAACACATATCTTTTACATTTTGCTCATAATAAACAGAAGCTGGATTAAAAATATTTATTTATTTATTAGAGAGAAAGAATGGGTATGCCAGGGCCTCTAGCCACTGCAAATAACTCCAGATCCATGTGCCACCTTGTGCATCTGGCTTATGTGGACACTGGGAAATCCAACCTGGGTCCTTAAGCTTTGCAGGCAAGTGCTCTAAATGCTGATCCATTCCTCCAGTTTCAGACCCAGGATTTTTCAGAACCTTACATTGTCCTCCACATCAGAAATTGCACCTTTCTTTTTGTCCTTCCAGAGTGAAGTAAGATGCCTAAAGTAGTGTGAATGCCAGCATGCAGATGCTGAATTAAGCTCATAATTTGCTTCCTCATTTAAGACATAAGGTGTGGCTGAGACATGATGGAAGTCTTTAGGCTTACCCTGGGTCAGGCACAAAGTTAAGGCAGCCATTGTTGCTGCTTTCTCAAAGCTGAGGCTTTAGCCGGGCATGGTGGTGCACGCCTTTAATCCCAGCACTCAAGAGGCAGAGGTGAGGATCGCCTTGAGTTGGAGGTAACCCTGAGACTACATAGTGAGGTCAGCTTTGGCTAAAGTGAGACCCTACCTTATAAACCAAAAAAAAAAAAAAAAAATGCTGAAGCTTTGTGGATGGGAAGGACAGAGTCTACCCTTCGGAGGTTATGCCTCAGTGAGGGAGCAGCATGTAGCAGCTCCTCTGGGAATAAAGAAGATGGCCTTCCAGGTTTGTGGAGAGTCAGGAAAGTGAGTTGGTAGAAGGTATTCAGGCAGGAGGACAGGATTAAGCGCTGGCATAGAGGCATGAAGCAATGTGGGGATGCAGCTGTATAAGACAGTGTATATTGATTAAGAGATATAGGTATTTTGGTCAACTTTGTGTTACTATAATGAAATAACTAAGACAAGTAGCTTTACAAACAGAAACAAGATGGAGCTAGGGAGATGGCTCAGTGAATAAGCAGTTTGCCACTCAAGTATGCGGACCTGAGTTGGAAGGCTCAGCACCTGCATAAATATCAGACCTGTTGGTGCTTGCCTGCAATCTTAGTATTGGACATTCTGAGAAAGGAGGATGCCTAGGGCTTGCTGGTTGGCCAGTCTAGCCCAATGGTGATCTCTAAGTTCAGTTTCGGCTCCATCTCAAAAATGAAGTGGAGAGCTGGATGGATGGCTTAGTGGTTAAGGGGCTTGCTTGTAAAGTCAAAGGACCCAGGTTTGATTCCCAGGACCCTTGTAAGCCAGATGCACAAGGTGATGCATGCCTTTGGAGGTCGTTTGCAGCAACTAGAGTCTCTGGTACGCCCATTCTCTCTGACTCCTTCTCTGTCTCTGTCTTTCTCTCTCTCCAATAAATAAATAAATAAATAATATAAATAAATAAAGTGGAAAGTGACTGAGAAAGACACCTGACATTCATTTCTGGCCTCCACATACATGCATATGTACTTGCACAAACACATGCACCTACACACATATGGACACACACTCACACACAACTCTCTCCTTATCTCTCTCTTACACACACACACACACACACACACACACACACACAAGTTTACTAGTTTACAGTTTGAGAGCTTCAAGTCCAAGACTGAGCACCATTGGTTTGGCTTCTGGTAAGGGTGGCTCACCATAATGGGAATGCATGTAGACCCCAAGTGCCATAATCAGAGAGATGGTGTTTGGGACAGTGTCCTTCTTCAATGACCCAAGATCTCCTAACGGGCCCCACCTCATAAACATTCATAGCTCCTGCTGATCCCATAATATTGGAGACCAAGTCCTTCCATATGAATGTTTGGGGACACTCTTCCAGACCACAGCTGGAGGTGACAACAGTTTCAGGATGACCCTCACAGCTAGAAGGAGTTTGCCTTGCACAGGATGCCTGGCTTCTCATGGCAGAAGCAATGATCAGATTGGATGTTCAAATACACACTGCTCTCTTGTGTTGGTCTACAAGGCTCATTCTCCTGCCTCAGTCCTTCATTCTTTGACCACTCTTAGTGGAGGAATATCTGCTGACGGTTGCTCTTTCTATTGGTATTTTATAGCCATTTAAACCTTTAACATAATTTTATTTTACTTCTAAAATATTTTGTTTGCTTTTTAAGATATTTTCATTCATTTATGAGGAGGGGGGCTTCACATCATCCAGCAGTGCTTGGAAGAATGCAAAATGAACACACAATATGAAAAATATGATTTGATGGAGGGTTTAGGGACGCACTCTAGTGCTGCAGGTTTTATTCAATTTCAGGCAGTGAAGCTACCCGGCATCTGATCATAAGACAGATTAGGAGTTTGCATCAGACCAGATCATGAGTTCTTTGTTTATATTTATCACATCAGGAAATCTTCAGAGAAGTTGTAACTTCTTGCCTTCAAAGAACTCCACCCAAGGTGCACATTCTTCCTTGACCTCAGACTTAGCCTGTGCGAATATTAACCTGTTGTGAATTAGATTGATATCCACATCTCCCAAGTTGACCTTGATACCCACAAGAGAGCACAGGCTTACCAGAGTGAAGGAACTCTAGATGCCTGTGCCACTTGGTGAATCTGGCTTTACATGGGCACTGAGGAATCGAACCCAGGCTGGCAGCTTTGTAAGCAAGCATCTTTGATCCCTGAGCCATCTCCCAGCCCCATATTTAATATATTTTTAGAAAAGACGTTTGCACATTTTTATGGATTAAAAGAGATGAATAAATTTTCTTCTTGTTCACGTCTCAGTCTCAAACCATGAATGACTTTTAATGGGTCTTCCCAGAGAGAGATATTCTGTGGGTGAAAAGTAGTTACAGGTGATATCAGGCAACATATTTTGTTCATGTTTATGATTCATGTTTTTTAATTGCTGCATAGAGCCAGATGTGGTGGTGCATACCTTTAATCCCAGCACTCAAGTGGTAGAGGTTGACAAATCACACTGTAAGTTTGTGGCCAGCCTGGGACTACACAGTGAGTTTCAGGTCAGACTGGGCTAGAATGAGACCCTACCAAAAAAGCATAAAAATAAATCACTGCATAGTCTTTCATACTGGATTTGTTCAAATTTATTTAAGCAATACTACACTATTGAATATTTAAGTTTTATTACATCTATGATAAATGCACATGCACATGCACATTTAAATGGGCTGGAGAGATGCCTTAGAGGTTAAGCACTTGTCTGTGAAGCCTAAGGACCTCAGTTCGAGGCTCAATTCCCCAGGACCCACATTAGCCAGATGCATAAGAGGGTGCACACATCTGGAGTTCGTTTGCAGTGGCTGGAGGCCCTGGCACACCCATTCTTTCTCTCTTCATCTATCTGCCTCTTTCTGTCTCTGTCACTTTCAAATAAATAAATAAAAATAAAAACAAAAAAATTTAAAAAATAAAATAAAAATAACAAATATGCACATATACAACATACCTATATATACACCTATAGGTTCATACTATGTGAATGTATATACTATATATATATATACCTACTACTTTATATGTAAAATGCCCACTATATATATGTATTGTGGGCATTTTACATATAAAAATATGTATATGCATATATGTATACATATATATAAATATACTTATAACACACAATAAGAAAAATATTAAATATGGATGAGATATATAGTGAAGCTCTAAGAATAGTCATTGCAAAAGAAGAAATGGGAAGGAGACTGTAAGTAAATTTATCTTATCTGTAATGTTTTATTTCCTTATAACAAATAAAATAGATGCATGGATATTTATGGCATTATCCCCTTTGAATTTTATTTATTTGTGTGTGTATGTGTGTGCGTGTGTGTGGTATATATGATATATGTGTCTATATGTGTATGTAGTGGTGTGCATGTCAAAGGACAACCTAGAAGGGTCTGTGCTCTACCTTCTGAGATAGTGTCTCTTGCCACCACAATGTGGATGCTGGAGAACTGAACCTAGGGAGGTCAGCTTTTCAAGCAAGCATGTTTTACCACTGAGCCATCACCCTAGCCTCAAAATTACCCTTTTCAGTTCTCCATCTTTATAATCCTAAAGTTCTAAGTTAAAAATCATATGTAGGGCTGGAGAGATGGCTTAGCGGTTAAGCGCTTACCTGTGAAGCCTAAGGACCCCAGTTTGAGGCTCGGTTCCCCAGGACCCACGTTAGCCAGATGCACAAGAGGGCGCACGCGTCTGGAGTTCGTTTGCAGAGGCTGGAAGCCCTGGTGCGCCCATTCTCTCTCTCTCCCTCTATCTGTCTTTCTGTGTCTGTCGCTCTCAAATAAATAAATAAAAAATTTAAAAAATCATATATAGAAAGCAGCTGGACATTTTAATCCTATTAAACATACCACTTGAAGACAAGGGTGTCCATGGTATCACCACAGAAGCCCTGGCAATGGTCACTGCTGTGGTTTGGATTAGTGCCTGCCAAGGGCCCATGTATTGAGTCTTGGTTGCCAGATTAGAGTGTTATTATAAGGTGGTAAAGTCTTTAAGAAGCTAAATGAAGGAACATAGGCAACTGGGAATAGGTTCTTTAATGAGACTTTCCTTTGTCTTTGCTTCTTGGCCACCATGAATGATCAGTTTTACTTCATCATAAGCAGACCACCTTGAAGTTCTTCCCTATCACACACACCTGGACACAATGAACTCAGCCAATCATGGGCCAAAAGCTCTAAAACCATGAGCCCAAATTAACCTTTCCTCTTTGAAGCTCATTTATCCCCGATAGTTCTTTCAACAACAGGAAAGGCTAAAAAACACAGTTTCGGGCTGGAGAGATGGCTTAGTGGTTAAGCACTTGCCTATGAAGCCTAAGGACCCCGGTTCAAGGCTCGATTCCCCAGGACCCACTTTAACCAGATGCACAAGGGGGCGCATGCGTCTGGAGTTCGTTTGCAGTGGCTGGAAGCCCTGGTGTGCCCATTCTCTCTCTCTGCTTCCTTCTCTGTGTCTGCCACTCTCAAATAAATAAATAAAAATAAAGAAAAGAAAAAACAGTCTCTTCAGATTTAGGCCCAGGATTAGAATCCCTTAGTTTCTACTTTGCTTCCTCCCATCAGATCAGTGGAAAGCAAGGGATAGGAAAAAGTCAAATAATTCCTCCCACCCCATCACCAGTCCATGGTTCCTTAATATAGCCCTTCTAGAAAATTCCTGTTTATCAAGCCCAAATGCCCAATGCTTGCACATACTGCACTTCATTGTGGCTCACTGTGAAATGGAAGTCCATCCTGAGACCCCACTTTTCAAATATGTTGAATCATTTCCTGTCCCCTTACCTTTACCACTATGGCTTCCACCTCTAAAAATAATATATGAGAGTGCAAGTCCTCAACTTACCTCTGGATTTTTAAAAATATTTTTTGATACAAGCCTAACAGACTACCCTTTATTTTTATGTGAGAGAGAGAGACTGAGAGAGAGAAAGAAAGAGAGAGAGAGCGTGAGTTGGGCCTCCGACCACTGCACTCAAACTCCAGGGGCATGGCCCCATTGTGTGCATGTGCAGCCTTGTGCGCTTGTGTCACTGTGTTTCTGGCTTAAATGGGACCCACAGAGTGGAACATGAATCCTTAGTCTTCACAGGCAAATGCCTTAACCACTAAGTTATTTCTTCAGCCCACCTCTGGCTTTTGAGAGGGGCTATCATATACCCATGTGTTTGTTATGACAACAAGTTCATGTGGGTTACTGGAAACTTTGGTCTAAAGTGTTTCTAGAACCAAGGCAATGTGCCTTAATCTTTGTAGATAATACCATGGAGCCAGTGGACATGGATTCATGCTTTGTCTCTTGACTTTATTAACTGTAAGACCTTCAATCTCTCTCTCTTCTATCTGATAGAAATGACACGACCACCTTCCCTTAACTTGAAATGTCATCATCAGGATCAAGAGGCATGAGGCTTGGGAAAGCAATGTGTAGACCCTAAAGCAGCATACAGCTGATATTTACTGATGTCAAACATGAGTTTGGTCCAATGAACTCAGTTGTCCTTATCTATTTTCAAGTTCAGAATTAAAAATATACAATACTAAGAACACTTTATGGTAGCTCATTGGTAGTCTTCTATGGATGCTGTGATAAAGAGCTAAAATCTGATGGGTTATAAAAAGAAAACTTTGTTCTCTGGTAGTTCTGTAGACTAGAAGTCTAGTGAAGGTTGGGGAGGACCACAACCTCTTGAAAGACTAGACTCCTCCCTTTTCTGGTACTGGTGACCCCAGAAGTTCCTTGACTGTGTGGAATATAAATGATACTTCACCTCTGCTTTCATCTTCATGTGTCTTTCTTTTCCCCAGGAAGGTCTTTATTTCCAAATCTCTCTCACATTCCTTATATAAACACTCATCATTTGATTTCTTTCTGAATCCAGTAGGACCTATCCACCTTGATGCACCTTATCAACAGTTGATTACATCTGCAAGATCATAGCTCCAAGCAAGGTCACACTCCTAACAACCTGTGATTGGGACTTCAACATATCTTTTGAGGGGACAAATTAAACCTGAATAGTCATGGAGCCTTTAAATGTGCAGACATTTATACTATGTACAACCAGAAGATGAGTACAATTCACCTTAATCAGAATGAAGTTCCTAGAAATCTTTCCCTCATGTTTGAACTGTCACACTTGAGTTTAAAGTACCCTGACTCCAATGCATCATAAGTATTGTTTAAACGTATTAGAGGAAATTGTCCTATGTGTACATAATATATTTTGATCATAATCACCTCGCATTACTTTCACTTTTCCCCCTTCTGCCATCTACCTCCCACCGAATCCCTTCTCCTTTCCAACAAATCCCTCTTCTACCTTGATGTGTTTTTTTTTTCTTTTTGCCCTCCTCAGTTATCTTTGACAGAATGTTGATGGGCCCAATATTGTACAGGTCTTGTGCAGACAATCACAGTTACTGTGAGGTCATGAGCACAGTACTCACTTCATGACCTCAAGACAGTGCTCCAAAGCATTCCTATCCATCCTTTGGCTCTTACGCTCTTTCTTCTCCTTCTTCCAATAAAAATAAATAAATAAAGATAATAAAAGTTAAAAAAAAATCTACAAAAGACTGAGAGTAAGTGACTGAAGAGTGCTCAGTGCTATATGAGACATTAATGTCCTGCCCTCTGAAGCTCAGGAGAGATAGGAAATGGGCATGCTAGGGCCTCTAGCCACTGTAAATAGATTCCAGACACATGCTGCATCTATCTTATGTGGGTTCTGGGGAGTCGAACCTGGGTCCTTAGGTTTTGCCTTAACTGGTAAGCCATCTCTCCAGCTCCTTTGTTGAGTTTTGAGTCTCACCAGTAGTCACCACCAACTGCAAAACAAAGCTTATTCTACCAAAGATGAGGGCAGCACTAATCTCTGGGCATGGACATAAATATTTAAAGGGCAATTTGATATATTTAGCCAAACAGAAGTGGTAGCTTCTCATTTAGGGCTTAGAACCTTCCAAGGCATTGACTGTTGAGTAAGTTTTCAGTACCAACCATAAATTTCTTCCCACAAAGTGGACCTGAAATCCCATGAGAAAGCAGTTGGTTAACCTCAAAACTGTTATATGACTATTGCACCACTAGGCATATCTAGGCTTGATAGTCAGTCATGTAGCTTACAGATCCCACTGCTGGGTAAGATTATTAATGACTTTTCTCCTCTAGCAGCCTCCATAGTACTTTCCAGTATGAGATAGCTAGCCAGTAGGGAAGAAGCTTCCAGCTCAGTTCCAGCTCGATTTCTCAGTGTCCTGCAGCTAAAGCAATCATACTTAACCCTAGACTATTCATTTAAGGCTGTTCCATGAAACCGCCCTTAAAGAGTCCTCGTCAGATTTCCAATGACAAGATAATTTCAGATAAGGGAAAAGGAGGAGACATGGAGAAAGGGACTTAGATTTTTTTCCTCATTTACTGAGAACTTACCATGCCTCAGCATAAAAATAATTGTTTAACTTACTCCAATATCTGAGCTACCTATAAACACTGTTTTGTGTGTTTGCTTTAGAGATGAGAACACTGAAACTCAAACAATGGAGATGAATGTCTTAGGGCCTCTAGCTACTGCAAATGAACTCCAGACTCATGTGCCACCTTGTGCATTTACTTTTATGTGAGTACTGGGAAATCAAATGTGGGTCTTCAGATTTTGTAGCAAGTACCTTAACTGTTGAACTATCTCTCCAGCCCCTACATACGTTTATTAATTTAAAAAAATAAAGCTTATAATTTCAAGGTAACTACAGCATTTTCCCTACAGGTCAATTTCATTTTTGGCATCAATGATGGAAGTGACTTTGGTCTAAAATCCAAACAAAAGCCAAGGAAAAAGAAACAACCTGTGGGTGCCTGATGTGACTCATCTTAGTAGCTCCTACTGAGCATAGAATACCCTTTGGCTCACAGCCTGGTAAACGATACTGAGGAAGAAGGAGGAGGTTGAAGAATGAAGAAATTGTCCCCCCATTACAAATAGGATAAAAGGAATATTCACATAGGTAACTGCTGGGTCTGATGGTTGCAAGATTTCATTTTTCCTTTTGTATAGATGATGTTTGAAAAAAGAACCTTGTTTCTAAATGCATGAATACTGACCAGCTTTAATAATTGAAGTCAGAGTACAGGTTCTCAGATCTTTCAGAATGCTGGCTTCAATTCAAAGGCACACAAGGAAGGAAAAGGTGGAGCCTCTTTAGAAGACCTAGAAGCCAGCCAGCAAGGGTGATAAGGTCAGGTCACCCTGGAAAGCCTCAGTGAGAAAGATCTGGTGGGTGTCAGAGGAAAACTAGAGACATGAATGAAATGGGCCGGGGTGGGAGGGTAGGAGGTTGCTTTTTCTTTCTGTGGATTCCTAGGCTTGTGGCATCTTACAGATTCACCCCCATATTTGTGTTTTGAAACTCATGAAAAATTTCAATGCTAATGGATTTGTAATCAAGGCAGACAAAGCATATCTGTAGCCAGCCAAGGATAACATAGTGATGGCCCAGTAGTGTCCAGACCTGCATTTTTCAAATGGGATACATGTCTAAAACCTGGACAAGGCCATAGTTCCCATCACCAGGCTTTACCAAATATCCATGGGTCTGGAAGAAAGCAAATCCTACATGTTCACTGTGTTATTGTGTTTTATAGTGAAAATTAGGACCATCCCAAATTTTAGTCAGAGGGGAATAGATTCACATATTACTGCCTACTGAAATAATGTAGCGCCACTGAGGGGCCCAGGCAAAATATACATGAGCATATTTAATAGCATTGCAAACTTGTGCTTAAATAATGTTGACTGCTCACTCATCAGATGACCATCTGTTCAGCTATAAATGACACATACATTCAACCAAACTAATATATCTTATACTTCCTAAAAATAGCCACTAAAATGAAAACAAACCAGACAGAAAATAAAAATCAGCTGGGGCAGCAGCTCAGTTGGTAGAGTGCGTGCCCAGCATGCAGGAAGTCTGGGGATTATTGCCCAGTACACATACACTGGACACATGCATACAGGTGCACACCTGTGAGCCCAGCACATGGGAAGTAGAGGCAGGAGGATTAGAAGTTCAAAGTCATCTTTAACTACACACAGCTTGAGGCCAGCCTAGAATATGAGATCCTGTCTGAAAAAATTAATTACTTATGTAAATAACTAAATAAAAATCATTAATTGTTTTTGACACTGAGTAGATCATGTTGCTGATCTGTAAAACGTGAGGGCCAGGGCTCTGATGTAGTGCTTAGCCCAGAGGGTGGAGTATCTTGCATTGCTTCTTAACAAGGGCAAACTTTTCCCCGCACTAGTGAATACTGTTGAGCTTTGTGGGCAGACACTACCACAGATATTTGATTCTGTACTAATAAAGTGGAAGGAGCCATGATCATAAGTAAAGTAATGGGTGTGGCTGAATTCCAAGAAAACTTTACTTACTGTAAATGATTTCCCTAATGGCTGGGGGTGTAGCTCAGTGGTAGAGTACCTGACTAGCCTGTGAGAGGCCTTGGATTCAGTCCTCAGGACCAGAAATAAAATAATAAAATAAAAACAAGTAAGACTTTGCCTGTGGACTTTGGTTTGTTGACTTCTGTTCTACTAGGTTGTAATTTATATAAAAGCTAAACAAATAAATGCAACCTATCTAAAATTTTCACCATTTTATAAATTTTTAACAGAAATGTTTTATCATAGAAAGGTGATAGAGTTCATTGGGCTAAATTCATGTTTGAAAGAACCCATTACCATTTGAGTACACTTTATGGCTTACACATTACTTCCCCAAACCTTATCCATCTTGAGCCCAGTGATGACATTTGCAGATAAGGAGGCCAGCCGGGTAGCATGATTTCCATTAGATGGAAGAGAGAGATTAAAAGTCTTACAGTTAATAAAGTCAAGAGCCAAAGTGTGAATCTAGGTCACCTGGCTTCAGAAATTCATCTGCATTGACTGAAATACATTGGCTGGTTCTAGAACCACTTCAGACCAAAGCTTCAGGAATTCTACACCAACTCTACATTATTACCTACATGTGGACCACGAGAATATGCTGAGTCCTCTAGGAAGCCCAAGGTCAGTTCTGACATGTCACTGGAAAGCTCAGGCCCCCGGTGTGAAGATGAGGGGTAAAGGACATGAGACAGAGCATTTAGGAAGGTGATTGCTTGGGTTAACCACCATTTCACAATCAGCCACCATAAGTATGCTTGGGCACTGGAATTTTCCAGAAGAGCTGCAAGTAAAATCCATGCAATGGAGGAGAAAAGGGAAAAGCATCCTATTTCCTTGTCTTCCTTGCTTTCCATTGGTTAATATCCATTTTCTGACAAGTCAACTCCTTTTGCCCTCATCTGCCATGGGATCTATAAATATATACTCAAGAGTGAAGTCAGAAAGCCACACGGTGAGTGTATACTCAACATAGGGATAGGTTTCATATTTGAGTATCTTTCTCTTCAGCTAATAGAAGAGTTTTGTAGAAACTGACCACAGCTTCAAAACAAAAATTATACTTATTTATTTGAGAGAGAGAGAGAGAGAGAGAGAGAGAGAGAGAGAGAGAGAGAGGAAAGAATGACCATGGGAACCCCAGAGCCTCCTACCACTGCAAACTAACTCCAGATGGATGTACCACTTTGTGTCTGGCTTTACAGTGAACCTGGGGCATTAGGCTTTGCAAGCAAGTGCCTCCAACCACAGAGCAATCTATCCAGCATATCATAACTTTTAAAATGTTTATTTGTTTATGTATTTATCTAAGAGCGACAGACAGACAGAGAGAAAGAGGCAGAGAGAGAGAGAATGGGAGCATCAGGGCCTCCAGCCACTGCAAATGAACTCCAGACACTTGTGCTCTGTTGCGCATCTGGCTCACGTGGTTCCTGGGGAATTGAGCCTTGAACTGGGGTCCGTAGGCTTCACAGGTAAGCGCTTAACCACTAAGCCGTCTTTCCAGCCCCGATCATAGTTTTTTTTAAAGAAACTCTCCCAAAGGATTGGAAACGAGAAAAGGATGCTGTACAGCCCCTGGCAGGAATATGGGAAGATAAGAGCTGTGGAAGTTTGGTGCTCCTGCTTGGGGTCATGACTGCTGTGCTGGAGGCAACCGTGTTTTCTGTGTAACAGGCTTCCAGAAAGGAGTCATTTGAACACCACACTGGGAGGAGCACATTGTGGAGCTCCAAGTTTATTTCTGATTCCTTGCTATGAAAAGCAGAATGGCAGAAAAATCCAATGAAGTACAAACAACACAGAACTAAATGGAACACATATGCACAATGTTCTTCCACCTGATAACTATTATATTTTGTCAAATCTAAGACACCATCATTTGAAGTCAAACCACAACTTTGAATAGTATTTTAATATTTTTAAATTTAAATGAAACTGACACATTGTTTTGATATCACTCAGAACTTATTTTTTACCTATTAAAATATTTCCTTTAAAGGTATACAGACACGCTTTTATTCTACATAGAAAGGCAAATATAAACAAGATTTTAAGGATATTCTTAGCAGATCTCCACTTGCAAGCAACATCTCACATAGGCTGTCAATGTGTGCATGCTCTACACTAATGAATACCTTGGTAATGAACCAGTGATTAAAAGGGTCCAGTATGCTCTTAGAAATTATCAACAAGCCCTTGGCAGCCATGGTGTTCTTATAATGTTTGTATTTAAAGAACAATAATATCATGATTGCCATGTAGCCAACAGAGAGTATAGTATGCATCACAATGTCAAGCATGTCAGAAGATGAAAACATGCATTTTGGCATCTATGTAATATGTAAATGTAATACTTGCTGATAATAAAATAGTAGCTTCTATTTAGGATGAATGTTTTCCTTTCATAACCTAGAGCATTTTTGTCAGCTGTATAGGCTTATTTGGGGATAAAAATGTAGAAAATCTTTTTTGTTGCAGGGTTTCCATAATCCCAGCAACAACATTAATGAATTGGATTATTTTATAGGTATACTTAGCCCCCACCATTCTTTGCAAGCTATGAGATTTAGCTGTATTTGAGAAAGTTTTCCAATAAATTCCTGGGCTTTTAACTTACATGAAGTCTTAAATACAATTCATCATCTTATCTAATCTGATATCCAAGGATAGCTTTGTCAAGTATTGGCAATCCCCTAGAAATCTCCGAAGAATGAATAAAAGAAAAAATGATTTAAAGCCGAAAGATTTAAGTAGAACTTCAAAATCTTTTTTTTAAAGACTGAACAATGAACCCCTTCCGAATTCTGCTAATGCTGGCTTTGGAATATGAATAGGAAATCAGATGAAGGGAGCAGAGATGGATTGTGGGTATCATATGGGCATAACTAGCAAGTTACGTAAGAGGTGTAAACAGTACCCTGGTCAAACAGGAATGCAATGATCTACGCAAGCTCTGCACAGAACAAATTTCCTACCTTAGGGTAACTTTCTTGGAGCCTTGCTTTCTACAGAAGATATTCCTTATCTTTGCCCCGAGAACACAGATACACACATACAGCCCTGTCACTGTCTCTCATGTAGTAAAAGGCTGTATGTTGTGGAGGATGGATAAATGCACTCGGCTTCAGATTGGAATCCTAGTTTTTGTGCTTCCTGCCTATGTTATCTTGAGTTATTGTAACTACTCTCTATCTTTGTTTTATCGCATAAAATAGAAAAAGATATCTGTGCTTATACAATGATATTTTGAAAAGAGTAAATATGAACACTTATTAAGATCCAGTGTATAATAGGTGCTCAGCACCCAGTAGTGCATGAGTCTACTTCTATTACTGTGACAAAATAGCTAAAGTCACCAGAAGCTTATAAAAAGGATATGTTTGCTTTGGTTCACAGTTTTGGAGATTTCAGTCAATGACCCACTGACCCTGTTGCGTTAGCCTGTGGTGAGGCAGTACATTGTGGCTGGAGTGTAGGATGGAGGAGGCCTGCTCACTGCACAGTTGGGTGGGTGCAAAAGGAGACAAAAGAAGAGACCAGGGTCCACAGTCCACTTTGAGGACATATCATCAATGACTTCAAACCTCTGCACACAGGCCTTGTGGTCATATGAGAGAACCAAACTAAAGATGGCTCAGTAACGCAAGAGTAAGGACTTCCCTTGATAAGACAAGTTCCTAGATAAATGGAAGTCTTTAAAATGCCATATGTCCATTTCTTCTTCCCAAGGGAAAACTGTGAACCAGAATAGTTACTTAGAGTATTTTCTCTTCATGCCTGTTTCTCTCTCAGAATGCTTACCTGTAGGGTTTTCCTAAATTCTGATAAGTGGCATTTTCTATACTGATGCAAAGCCTACTCTGCAATGAACATAGTACACAATCCAACTTTTTCTTTCCCTGATACTACGTTTGTGCTTCCTTGGGACAGCTGGGACTTTCGGGGCCCTCTGGTCTAGGGAATTTGGACTTTGCTTTGAAAAAAAAGTTTCTATTTTAACTAATTATGAACTTTACTGTATGAACATGTCACATGTTGGTCATATGGATTTTGCTGTTATACCCCTCTTCCCTGCCCCCATTTCACTGAGGGCCTTCCTCAGTGGGGTTATTGGTATTCACTGTGGGGTCATGAATGCAGCTCTGAGCTGCAGGAGTAAAGGCTCTTCCTTCAGACTCATCCACTAGGGTACATCAGCTTCCCCCCCCCCCCCAGGCTGCTTTGCTCTGACTTCCTAAGTGTCTGGTAAAGTCTTTGTGAACTTAGATTTCTAGTACAGAGAAATCAGCATGTCCAGGACATTCTTTCTGTCAAGTGACTCCTCTTCTTTTAAATTTTATTTCATGCATCTATGAAAGAAAGGAAGACAGAGAAACAAAGAGACAGAGAGATAGACAGAAAGAGGCAGATAGAGAGAGGGTATAAGTACACCAGGGCCTCCTGCCACTGGAAATGAAGTCCAGATGCATGTACCACTTTTGTGCATCTCACTTTATGTGGTTACAGTGGAATCAAACCAAGGCCATAAGACATTACAAGCAAGTGTCTTTAACTGCTGAGCCATTTCTTCAGCCCTCAGGTGACTTCCTAAACAGTTAACCCCATTCCAATTACAGCGTCCTTCCAGTGAACAGCATAGCGCTACCTCCGTGGACAGGGCATGAAAAGGAGCTGCCTATGCCCTGGCCAGAGCATGGAGGGATAAATTGGCTCTGGTAGTTAATGGGTGGACACGTCTCATGTATTCACTGTAGCTACTTTCTCCATTTATGTTAGAAAATTTTAGCAAACCACAAAAGCACTTTTTTTTTCAGTTTTCTTTCCTGTTTTATTTTTTTTAAATATGTCTTCTAAATCAAACAGGGTTCTCAACCCAGATTGTCCATGCAGCATGATCTCCATCAGAGCAAGAATGTGTGACTGAGTCCATCTCTGTGTCTCCATACTCTTCAGATCTTCATGTCCTCCAGACAATGAGGGGTTCTCATTCAATGTTCAGTGGAGGATCTGCGGTTTCCCTGATTGTGAGTTACAGTTTAAGTTAACATAATAGTTAGACAACTGGAACGGTGACTATAGTCATGGCAATTATTTTAAAGATGGAGAATGGAAAGGAGGAGTAATAGGGGTGGGAGGAGGGAAGGAATACTGCCCTCCTCTTCTCTAAGCAGTGGAGCTGTGAATGACTTCCTGCTTGTCCACACTGCTGCCTGTGTTCTGGACCACACTTACTTGTTGAGGAGTCCAACACCTTGTCCTAAGGCCAAGAGCATCCATTGGATTACAAATGCAAAGGAGTCTCTCAAATGTTCTTGTCTTTAAGTCTTTTAACAATAATGGGTGTGATAATTGCCTATTAAAAATTTCTAGCCGGACGTGGTGGTGTGCGCCTTTAGTCCCAGCACTCAGGAGGCAGAGGTAGGAGGATCGCCCATTGAGTTTGAGGCCAGCCTGAGGCTTCATGGTGAATTCCGTGTCAGGCTAGGCTACAGTGAGACCCTACCTCAAAAAAAAAAAAAATCTAAATTAAAACAGGCATAGAGGTACATGCCTTTAATCCCAGCACCCAGGAGGCAGAGGTAGAAGGGTTGCTGTGAGTTTGAAGCCACCCTGAGACTACACAGTGAATACCAGGTCAGCCTGGGCTACAGAGAGACCTTATCTCAAAAAAATTGAGAAAAAACAAAAACAAAATAAAATAATTAGAAATGAAACAAAGTGAAAATCTCTGTTCTTCTTGACCTCACACTGAACCCACTCAACCAATCCACAAGGTCAATTGTGCTAACAGTGGGGTGAGTATAAACCCAGGACTCTTTTCTGTCACATCTCAGACATGAAGGTATTGGGGCAGGTATGGTACATGTTTGTCAAAGTGTGTCCATTTGGACTGAATCTCAGAGGAGCAACTTCAAGAATACAGGTCTTTAAAACTTAGTTATACACAACCATAATGTGACTCAACTTTATGTTTCCAACCTGGCGGGGAATTCACCCTCAAACTGAGATCCTCCCAATCCCCAGGATTGTGCTGAAGTCCTAATGTTTCAAGGACTAAGTCATGAAGGCTCCTGAGGCCTTCTCTCTGCCCTGGATACTGCTGGAGTGTCTGTTATCTGCATTTCATGGTTCTTTCCAGAAAGCCTCAATCGCACTCCACCAGTGGCAAAGCGGCTGGAAGGGAATGGTTAGAAACGCAGGAAGAAAACATCATTTAATATCCATAAAGGTATGGTATCCCGTGTTTCTATATTGTTTCAAAAGAACCCGAAATGAGGTCATCGTGAAACTTATCTGTGTAAATAATAATTATAGTTTGTCTAAAAAACTATTGCTGTGTGAACTACGAAGTCATAGTGGTTGTTCTTATGCTTGGCTTTCTTTCTGGCACTAAGCAAAGAGAAAGATGAACTGGACTTCCAGTGATTTGAGCCTCCATTTTCATGAAGTTCTTAGCTATGGGATCCTTTCTAATATGCTCAGAACTAAGCTTCATGCATCAGTAGGAGCACAACAGCATCTGAAATGGAGTGCATCATTTCTCAATGGTGAGAAAGGTCGGCTTGAAAATGAACCCCTGTATCTCTTATTTGTTTCTCTTGCTTTCTTCATTCCAGCACAGCACTTTTGCTCAGATTTATACCTTCCTAGTTTCTTTTTCTTGGGTTTGTTATATTTTGAATCCCTTTTTTTTCCTAACTTCAGCAGAATCTCTTCCCACTCTAGTACCAGGGACAAAAGCCTTCAATGAAACAACACAAGCTTCATAAAGCGTATACATTGTCAATAACCATCTTTGAAGATTAAAGATGTAGCATGAACCTGTGAGCTTGGATGAGCCGGCCGGCTTTGTAATCTGAGCGGGTCAGTCTGAACAATAAGCTGGAAGCACTAAAGGAGGAGAAACTGCGACCTATTTCCCATCACATCCTCAACTTGAGTTCCAACCAGTTTCTGAACAGTCAGCAGCTAATTCAAAGAACTTTTAGAGATCCAGGATTTACAAAGGGAGGTATGCAGTCTGGGGACATCCATCATGCTATCTTATCTGATAGTGCCGTTTCCCCTTTCTGTTCACCAAAATAGAAAAGTCAGTGCATTTGGGTGACATGCCTTTGCTACTGTGGTAGAATGTATCTTGGCCAAATTGACAAGGGCTGTTGATGTGAGAAGTCAATTTTATCTCTCAGCTTTCCATGCGGCTCTTCATTAGGATCAAAGCTGCTATGTGAAATCTCAATATCTTCATAGATGATGTATCAATCTCTAAAATTGATAGTAGAGTAGTTAATAAAGCTAGATATAAATTAAATTCTATCCTAAGGGGTAGAGGAAAAGTGCACAAAATTAAAATGCTTTGTCTTTTCTTTTAATCATTCCATCCTGGTGGATTTTTGTTAGTTATTCTATGTTTTCCATTTTTCTAATTAATTAATTTATTTATTTGAGAGCGACAGACACAGGGAGAAAGACAGATAGAGGGGGAGAGAGAGAATGGGCGCGCCAGGGCTTCCAGCCTCTGCAAACGAACTCCAGACGCGTGCGCCCCCTTGTGCATCTGGCTAACGTGGGACCTGGGGAACTGAGCCTCGAACCGGGGTCCTTAGGCTTCACAGGCAAGCGCTTAACTGCTAAGCCATCTCTCCAGCCCTCTATGTTTTCCATTTTAACAAAAGTGAGGGTTAGGAAATTATGACACATATGCAACACATAATACTCTTTTCTTAGAACAAGTAAGATAATCTACACATTTGATGTATATATCTCTTTTAATATTTCTCTCTTTATTTACTTATTTATGAAAGAGAGAGGTAGATAGAGAATGGACATGCCAGGGCCTCTCATCACTGCAAACAAACTCCAGACATATATGCCTCAAAGTGCATCAGGCTTTATGTGGGTACTGGGGAATCAAACCTGGATTCTTAGGCTTTGGAGGCGAGTACCTTAACCACTAAGCCAATCTCTCCAGCCCTACTGTGTATATTTCAATGAATTTGGAGCTAAGTATACACCAACGAAAGCATCATCTCCACCATCATAAGCATATTCAGTATCTTGATGATATCCTCTAGGATGGTAAGTTTTAGTGTCAACTTCATTGGATCCAAATCAATTAAGAGACACATGGCTAGGTGGATCGGCAAGGGAATTTACAGGAAGGATTAACCAAGGGAAGAAAACTCACCCCCAGAATGGGTATCACCTTTCATTAGCTTCCACGATATAAAGAGGTCAACTGCCTGCCTACCTCTGCTTCTTACTGGTGAGTACATCCATCCCATGGCTACCACTGCTGCTCCACCTTCTCTGACATCAGAGCCCAGCTTGGTCAGCCCTCCAACATGGACTGAAGACCAGAAGCCCTTCAGAAATCCTTCAGGCAGTCAGCACCAGATTGGGACTGCTGAAGCACTCAGCTTTGTGGACTAGACAGCCACAGGGGTCTTAGCTACGGGCCTGCTGTTGGCCATCGATGGACTATCCAGCCCCCATCCTGTAAGCTAGTCTAATAAACCCCTTTTCATAAGGTACATTCATCCTCTTGATTCTGTTCCTCTAGAGAAGCCTAACTAATACATTCTACAAAGAGTGTGTGCTACTCTTTGTACCTCTAATGGGCCATGACTCAGCAAAACCTCAGACTTGTCGCTTGTAGTCACCCTTATTATTTTTGAGGAACATGAAATCAGTCAAGATAATCCATTCAACTTGTTAATATCTCCTCTCCACTTGTCCTTTCTGCTTTTTGTTTCAAAGGTTTATTTCCCTCTACGGTGCATGGCTTTATCATCCATTCTCATGATGTTTCCTTGGTACCCAAGGTCATTGCCATTCTTGTCTTTATCTGGGGACTTTTGCTCCAGATCTCTCTGCTATTCAGGACTCTGTTAAAATGAATCTTCCTTGGAGAAGTCTTTTGGAGTCCTTAATGGGAAATAGCTATCACATCCTAATGCTCAGCCCTCCCTTTCTGTTGCCCTGTCTACTTGAGTTCAGACCTCTATCGCTGCTTTGACAATGCATTATAGATAAAAGAATTTCCTGTCTTTCCCTAGAAAATATGCCCATGACAATGTAACTTTGCCTTCTTGTTCTCACTATATTCCTAACATCTATCTATACTCTTTCAATTCATATTAGAGCCTAAATAAGCACTTGAAAATGAGATAATGATTGTGTTTAGATGATGATATGTGTTTATAGCTATATACCAATTTATCTTGAACACTTTGAGTCCATTAATGAATTATCACACTATCTCAGTGCTCAAAGGATAACTGTGACATATTTGGAGCATTCTTGGGAGTCATATCTGTCAGAACTTCTATATTTCTTCACTTGAATTTTTTTCTAGTGGGTTCTAATTAATCCAATCACATCTATAGTCTATCCTGGATTGCAGTCTCAATTCCTCTTGAGACCCATTTTGCAACAGACATGTCAGTTCTTCATAATATTTTAGCATAAGTTTGGATAATTCTGAGTTTATTTTTGTATATTGGTGAGAGAACTTGCGTAGATATCAAAGGTGAGGGAACATAGTCATTTTTGTGAATGAGAAGAGCTATAGCTTTCTTAATTTGAAAAAGAAAAGTACCTTTAGGTCCTTCTTAAATGATGTGTCAGTAGCTTTTCCTATGTTTATGAAGCAGCTTTATTCATTAGCCTGGTATCTGGCCCCTTTTGGGGAGTTGAGGTTATGCATCAGAAAAATGCCCTGCTTTGTATAAGAAGATGACCTTTTGACCTGCCCACCTTGGGGCTCCCACTGGGATATTTCACCAGGGGGGTGGGGAGAGTAGAATTTTTCCTTTCTTCCTTTTAAAAAATTTTTTTCTATGGTATTAATAATTATTTTTCTGATTAGTGGCCTGAATGTATAAGACATCTGGTAGTATCTACAGCCAGAGACCAGTGTTGAAGAAAAATCTTTCCTTTTGCTCAAACCTAATTAAACTTTATATAGGCTTTGGTCTCATTAACTCCTTTTTCTAAGAAATTCTGTAGCGCACTCCCAGGGTTAAGAGGCACAGATGAAGGCCTTTCCTAAGGTAACCTCCTCTGAAAACTCAATTTTCTATTTGAAGAAAACCATAAGGTCCCTGGACTTGAGTAAGTCTTCTCCCTGGACTTTATCATAGTCCATATTTAAGAAATGCAACAGAAATGATTGAATGGACAATGAGGGGAAATGAAAGTGAGAAAAGCATGTGCTTTTTTTTTTTTAACTACAGGAGAACATTCTTAAGTTGTTGGTAAAAATTTTAAACATTCAGACTGGAAACCTCTCTGCCTTAAACATTAATCACTGGCCTGCTGAGTGAGATAAGACATTAATAGCACAAACTCTTAACTTTCATGTGAAGTTACCTACCTCCCTCTGCATGATTGCACTGAAAAGAGGAGAGAACTGCTTAGCAAGTAGAGAAAAGCAGCCAGAGAGGATTTCCAGTCAAGTTGCATATGTGCTGGGAAGAAGCATAGCTATGGAATCTATTAATATATTAGATGTAAGAGAAAAACATTAAGAATGGCTGGGTTGTCTATGTGCTTTTCTTCATCTGGTATTTCCAAAGACCACAAATGTGTGCTTCAATAGTACAAATGTTTGCAGACATGTTTTTCTGTCACTGATGTTGGTAGTTGACTTATTTTTTGAGACCAAATCTCAAGTGCTTCCTTGGGCAGTCAAGGCTCAGTTTGAACTTGCCATCCTTTTGCTGTATCTCCTGAGGGCTGAGATTACAGGAGGATACCACCATACTTACCTACTGTTATTTTATTGAACGTCTATTTATGTCCCATACACAAACCGGTTTTGCTTAGCTTGCTTTAAAGTGAACCATCCTTAAAATTTTAATATGGAGGCTGGCTCCAGATGTTCAAGCAATTACAAGCAGCAAACCGCCTTCTTGACTTGGAGATCCAACTTCCTGAAAGTGATGTTTGCTCTAGGTCTTGAAGGATGGGTACGCAATGTATCTGGTTATTAAAGTGAACAAGATAGGATACCAGGAAGCAGCAGTGAGCACAAGGTAACTAGTGCCTTTTGCCTGAAATACATTTGTCACACCTGACTACATATATACACGCATGCACACATGCACATACACGGTCTCCTATGCCTTCACCTAGCCAACTATTTTTTCTTTTATAATTATTTTAATTTTTTTATTATTGACAACTTCCATAATTATAGGCAGCAAACCATGATAATTCTTAGCCCTCCCTCACTTTCCCATTCAACACTCCACTCTCCATTATATCCTCTCCCCCTCTCAGTGTTTTATTTTGATGTTACCATCTTTTCCTCCTGTTTTACTGATCTTGTGTAAGTAGTACCAGGCAGTGTGAGGACATAGAGATTCAGGCCATTTTGTATCTTGAAGAGTGCATTGTAAGGAGTCTTATCCTTCCTTTGGCTCTTACATTTTTCCCGCCACCTCTTCTGCAATGGACTCTGAGCCTTGGAGGGTATGATTGAGATGTTTTAGTGCTGAGCTCTCCTTTGTCACTTCTTCTTAGCACTATAGTGCCTGTTGAGTCATTGAGAAGGTCACCGCCATATGAAAAGAGAAGCTTCTTTAACTAAAAGTAAGAGTAGCATTAATATACAGGTATGATCATGGAAAATGTTAATAAAAATTAAAAAAGAAAATAAATTTAAAAAAATATATGGGTATGAAAATTAGAGAAATGCTTACCTGGGCAGTTTGGTAAGCATAATATATGCATTTGGCTAGGCGCCAACAGGTATTACACCACTAAGACTCATGACTTCCCCTGTCATACATTTTCAGTATCAGGCATGTAGTCCCTCCCATGGAGCAGGCCTTCAATCCAGTTAGAGAGCAGTTGGTTTTCCCCATAACAGTCATGCCACTATCACACCCTTTGACTCATATGGCTTGGCTGGCCCAACTTAAGGCTTCCAGTATCCACTATTGTTTATATCCACTGATGACTTCTCTCTATCCCATAGAGCTGCATGCAGCATGGATTTTTCCATATTTCTGTCAGCTGCTTACATGGAGGAGGTTTTCAGTTCAGCTCCAGCAGGATTTCTCAGTGACCTTGCAGCCCAAATATGCGGAGTCTTCAGCAACTGTTTCTTACTATCTGTTCTTTGTAGGAAAACAGGAGCCTCAACAATGGCTTATAATGTTTTGGAGACATTAGGGACCTCCCCTGGCCAACAACTCACTGGAAGGTATCCCCATCCCTGGCACTAAAAATTTGCTAGCAACAGTTCATGGCTTCTGGATGTGTCATTGTCCAAAAAAGTAGATTTCCATATGACTTATTCATACCCTCTTAGATTTTTATTAACCATCCTTCTACCCTTCCTTTATTCAATCTCCTCCCCTTGACCTCACTTAAGCCTTCCCACCCCAGTAATCTGTTCTTCTACCTACATATATGCAATACTATCCCCTTAAGTCCTCCCCTCTCCTCCTTCCCTTATAGTCCCTTTCTAGCTTACTGGCCTCTCCTATTGAGTTTTATTCCAACTCACATACAAGTCCAAACATTTGTAGCTAGGATCCACATAAGACAGAAGACCTATAGCTTTCTGGGCCTTGGTTACCTCACTAAGTATAATCCTTGCCAGATCTATCCATTTCCCTGCAAATTTCATAATTTCATTTTTCTTTACCACTGAATAGAACTCCATTTTACAAATGTATCACATCTTCATTATCCACTGATCAGTTGAAAGACATCTGGCTGGTTCCATTTCCTAGCTACTGTGAATACAGCAGCAATAAGCATGGTTGTGCATGTATCTTTATGGTAATGAGATGAGTCCTTAGGATATATGCCTAGGAGTGATATAGCTGTGTCATATCATATAGTAAATCTGTTTTTAGCTGTCTCAGAAACCACCACAGTGATTTTCACAATGGTTGTACTAAATTACATTCCCACCAACAGTGTAGAATGGTTCTTCTTTATCTACATCCTCACCAGCATTTATTGTCATTTGATTTCTTGATAATAGCCATTCTGACAGGAGTAAAATGGAATCTCAAGGTAGTTTTAACTTGCATTGCCCTGATGGTTAAGGATGTAGAACATTATTTTTAGATTTTTATACGCCATTTTTTAATTGGGTTGTTTGATTTATTATAGTTTTTTTGAGTTCTTTGTATATCCTGGATATCAATTCTCTGTCAGATATAAAGCTGGAAAAGATTTTCTCCAATTCTGTAGGTTGCTTCTTTGCAGTACTCTTTGCTATACAGTCCCAGTGTTTGATTAGTGGTTTTATTTCATGAGAAACTGGGGTTATATTCAGAAACTCACTGACTATGCAAGTATATTGAAGGGTTTCCCCTACTTTTTCCTCTAGCAGTTTCAGAGTTTCAGGTCTGATATTAAGGTCTTTGATCCATTTGGACTTGATTCTTGTGCATGGAGACGGATAAGGCTATATTTTCATCCTTCTACAAATACATACCCAGTTTTCCAAGCCAGCACATTTGTTGAAGAGGCTGCTTTTTCTCCTAAGAGTAATTTTGGCATTATTTTCAAGATCAGGTGGCTGTAGCTGCTCTGACTTGCATCTGGGTCCTCTATTCTATTGCATTGATCTACATGTCTGTTTTTGTGCAGTACCATGCTATTTTTGTTACTATGGCTCTGTACTATAGGGTAAAATCAGGTATGGTGATAACATCAGCCTTATTTTTGTTGCTCAAAATTGGTTTGGATATTTGAGGTACTTTGTGCTTCCAAATGAATTTTAGGATTTTTTTCCTATTTATATGAAAAATGCCATTGGAATTTTGATGGGGATTGTATTAAGTGTGTAGATTGCTTTTAGTGAGATTGACATTTTCACAGTATTGATTCTTCCAATCCAAAAACATGGGCTATCTTTCCATTTCCTAGTGTCATCTGCGATTTCTGTCTTGACTGTTTTAAAGTTTTCATGTAGAGATCCTTTATTTCTTGGTTAGGTTTATTCCAAGATACTTTATTTTTCTTATTTTGAGGCAATGGTGAGTGGGAATGATTCCCTGATTTCATCCTCAGCATGTTTGTTGTTAGTATATAGGAAGGCTACTGATTTCTGTGTGTTTATTTTGAATTCTGCTCCATTGCTAAAAGCATATATCAGCTTTGACCGTCTGCTGGTAGAGTCTTTAGGGTCCTTTATATATAGAATCATATTATCTGCAAGTAATGATAATTTCATATCTTCTTTTCCAATTTGTATCCTTAAAAAAATTTTTTTTACTTATCTATTTGAGAGCGACAGACACAGAGAGAAAGGCAGAGAAAGAGAGAGAGAGAGAGACAGAGAGAGAGAGAGAGAGAGAGGGAGGGAGAGAGAGAGAGGGAGAGAGAGAGAGAGAGAGAGAATGGGCACACCAGGGCCTCCAGCCACTGCAAACAAACTCCAGACTCGTGTGCCCCCTTGTGCATCTGGCTAACATGGGTCCTGGGGAATTGAGCCTTGAACCCGGGTTCTTAGGCTTCACAGGCAAGTGCTTAACTGCTAAGCCATATCTCCAGCCCAATTTATATCCTTTTTATTTGTATCTCTTGCCTTATTGCTATAGCTAAGACTTCTAGTACTTTATTAAATAAAAGTAGGGATAGTGGACAACCTTATCTTGTTCCTGATTTTAGTAGAAACGTTTAAAGTTTCTTCCCATTAGTATTATGTTGGCTGTAGGTTTTTCATAAATAGCCTTTATTATGTTGCAATATGTTCCTTCTAGTCCAAGTTTCTGTAGGATTTTTGTCATGAAGGGATGTTGTATTTTATCAAATGCCTTTTCTGCATCTATTGAGATGATCATGTGATTTTTGCCTTCAATCCATTTATATAGTGTTCTACATTTATCAATTTTCATATGTTGAACCATCCCTGCATCTCTGGAATAAAGTCTATTTGGTCAGAGCAAATGATCTTTTTGATAGATTCTTGTATTCTGTTTGCCAATATCTTGTTGAGAATTTTTGCATCTATGTTCATGAGTGTGATTGGTCTGTAATTTTCTTTTTTGTTGTTTGGTCTTTGTCTGATTTTGGTATTAGGTTGATATTGGCTTAGTAGAAGGATTTTGGTAGTATTCCTTCATTTTCTGATTTATAGAAAAGTTTGAGAAGCATTGGTGTTAGTTCTTCCTTGAAGGTCTGGTAAAATTCACCAGTGAATCCATCTGGGCCTGGACTTTTTTTAGTTGGGATTCTTCTTTTTTTTGGAGGTAGGATATCACTGTAGACTGACCTGGAATTCACTATGTAGTCTTAGTTTGCACTCTAACTCATGGTGATCCTCCTACCTCTGTCTTTTGAGTTCTGGGATTAAAGCGTGTGCTACCATGCCTGGTTGAGGGATTTTTTTTTTAAATTATTTATTTATTTATTTATTTATTTATTTATTTATTTGAGAGCGACAGACACAGAGAGAAAGACAGATAGAGGGAGAGAGAGAGAGAATGGGCGCGCCAGGGCTTCCAGCCTCTGCAAACAAACTCCAGATGCGTGCGCCCCCTTGTGCATCTGGCTAACGTGGGACCTGGGGAACCGAGCCTCGAACTGGGGTCCTTAGGCTTCACAGGCAAGCACTTAACCGCTAAGCCATCTCTCCAGCCCGGATTTTTTTTTTTAATACTGCTTTAATCTCTATACTTGTTATAGGTCTATTTAATTGGCTAATCTCATCTTTATTTAATTTTGGTAGGCATACAAATCAAGGAAATCATCCATTTCTTTCAGATTTTCAAACTTAAGAGTATATGTTCTTAAAATATATCCTTATGATTTTTCTGAATTTCTTTTGTATCAGTCAGTTGTAATGATGCCCTTTAATCTTTACCATTATTAATTTTTGTCTCTTGTCTCTTTCTTTTGGTCAGATTTGTTAAGGGTTTATCGATCTTGGTTATCCTTTTAAAGAACTAATTCTTTCTTTCATTGAACCTTTGTTTTGAAATTGTTTTTGTTTTTAGTTCATTAATTTCTACCCTAATATTTATTAGTTTTTCCTCTGTCTACTGATTTTTGGTTTGCCTTGTTCTTCTTTTTCTAAAGCCTTAAGATGAAGCATTGAGATGTTTACTTGCAACCTTTCTAATTTCTTAATATAGGCACTTAAAACTATAAATTTCCCTCTTAGGACTGCCTTCATTGAGCCCCAAAGATTTTGGTATGTTATGGTCTCATTATTATTTGATGATAGGAATTTTTTGATTTCCTTCTTGATTTCTTCATTGACCCATTCAACATTTAGTAGTGTATTGTTTAGTTTCCATAAATTTATGTATGCTCTATAGCTTTTCTTTCTGTTGATTTGTAGTTTAATTCCATTTTGATCGGATAGAGTGCAAGGAATTATTTAAATTTTTCCATGTTTGCCAAGATTTGTTTTGAGCCCTAATATGTGGTCTATTTTAGAGAATGTTCCATGTGCTGCTGAAAAGTATGTGTATTCTGCAGCATTTGGGTGAAATATTCTGTAAATATCTGTTAGCTCCAATTGTTATATGACCTCATTTTGATAAGGTGCTCCTCTGTTTATTTTTTTTGCCAGGATGACCTATCTGTCAGTTAATGAGAATGGGGTGTTGAAGTCACCCACTATAACTGCATTTGGTGTTATCTATGACTTTAATTCTAATAGTGTTTCCTTGTAAAATTGGGAGGCCCCATGTTACCTGCATATATGTTTAGGATTGTAATGTCCTCCTGTTGGAGTATTCCTTTAATCAATATAAAGTGACTTTCTTTATCTTTCCTAACTAATGTTGATTTGAAATCTACCCTGTCAGATATTAGGATAGTGATACCTGCTTGTTTTCTAGGCCCATTTGCATGAAACACCATTTTCCACCCTTTCACCTTAAGACAATGTCCATCTTTTGAGGAAAGGTGGAAACAAATAGAAGGATCCTGCTTTTTAACCCAGTGTGAAAACCTGTGTCTTTTGGTTGGGACATTAAGGCCATTGATATTAAGTGTTATTATTGAAAGGTGTGTATTTATTGTTGCCATTCTTGTTGTTTTGTAGTTTTTCTGGTTTTTCCTTTACTCTCTTGTATTAACTATTATTTGAGTATGGTTTACTTTTTTACTGGTTCCTATATGTGTGCTTTTCTTTCTCTTCCATATGGAGAATCCTTTCAAGTATTTTTTTGTAAATCTGTTTTTATTGTGGAATGTCCTTATTTCTCTATTTGGATGGATAGCTTTGCAGGATAAAGTAACCTTGGTTGACATTTATCATCTTTCAGAACTTGGAATACAGCATTCCAAACCGTTCTGGCTTTTAAAGTTTGTGTTGAGTAACTTGCTATTATTTGGATGGTTTTGCCTTTGGGTGTGACTTGATTTTTCTCTCTAACTGCTTTCAACATATTTTTATTTGGCTTCTGTTTTTGTAGTTTAATTATCATGCGATGGAGAGAGGTTCTTTTCTGTGTTCATTTGTTTGGCGTTCTAATAGCTTCCTATAGCTGCATTGGCATCACTTTCCCTATGTGGGGGAAATTTTCTTCTATTCTTTAATTGAAATACCTGCTATGTCTTTGGAGTGAAATCCTTCTACTATGCCCTGAATTCTTATGCTTGATCTCATTATAGTGTCCTGAATGCCTTGAAATTCCCCTTCACGCCTTCCTATTAGTTTGTCTTTCTCTTTGTTGGATAGTATTAGGTCTACCACCATGTCTTCTAGCTTGGATATTCTGTCCTCCCCTTGATCCCTTCTACTGGTGAGACTTTCTACAGAATTTTCTATTTTGCTTACTCTGTTTTTCATTTCTAATATTTCTCATTGGCATTTTTTCCTTATTTCTATTTCCTTACTCATGTCTTGTATTGACCCTCTTATTTCATTAAGTTGGTTTTCTGTGTTCTCCTTCAGGAGTTTAATTTTTCTTCTTTTAGTCCTTTCATTTCTTCTTTAATTTCTTTGAGTATAGATATAATCTTTTTTTTTTTTTAATCACTGTCAGGCATTTCATCTAAAACAGCCTAACTGGGTATCATTTCTGACATATTTGTAGTTTTTGGTGGGAGTATATTGTCTTGATTTTTTGTTTTTCTTGTATTATAATGTAGAGGTTTTTGAATCTTGAGTTGCTTTGATGCTTGGTTTTTCTATTCTTTCTCTTTTTGTTTTTTTTTGGGGGGGTTGGTTTTTTGAGGTAGGGTCTCACTCTAGCCCAGGATGACCTGGCATTTGCTATGTAGTCTCAGGGTACCCTCAAACTCACAGTGCTCCTCCTACCTCCCTGCCTTCCCAGTGCTGGGAAAAGGTGTGCACTACCACACATGGCTCCGATGTTTGCATTCCCTAATTTTCTAAAGTGATTTTGGCTGTGTATATCTGAAATTCTGAATTTCAACTGATCAGAATACACCCCTACTCTGTTTTTTACTCTCTGGGTATCAGTTTAGTCTTCACTCCTTCCCAGAGGCATTCTTTGATTTCTGTCCACACCACACATTACATGAGCTTAGGGCGCCAGAGCTTCTGCTGTGAGAGCACTCATCATACAATCTCAGTTTTCCATCTCCAGGGGGACATGTGTCCTTTACTTGTGCATCATTCTTGCTTCTTTTAGCATCTACCACAATACACAGAACACAGAGAAACAACTGCTTGCGAAACGAAAGAGAGAGACAGAGAGAAAATCTGCCAGGTGAGTTGATTATTTGACTATAACTAACTACTGTTGGAGAAAGCCTGTAAGACACCTAAATCATGCCTTCTTCCTTGTCACAGTCATTTTAGAGTTGAGAAAAGAGGCAACAAGCAGTAAGGACCCAAGAAATGAGTCAGTTCAAGCCACATGACTATTGATTGCCACACTGGTGTATTGCCCCCTGTGCTATGTGGTATACCTTTACAAATAAAAAAATATGGTATTATTTTCATTCCAGAACTAGGAGTTTGCAATTTAAGACACAAAAATCTTGGGGAAAAATGGCTAAAATGTCACACCCCGAGGCATAGCTAAGCCCCACAGAAGTGACAACATTTATTTGCTAGGAAATATTAAATATAAACTCCATCAGTGTGCCTCCCTCCTTTCTCACTCCCAAGTCTATTGTCAGTGTTGTCAATCACAGCCACTCCATTTCTCGCCCACTCACATTTATATTGAATGCACTTGTATGACTTTAAGGTACAAGAAGCCATAATAATAGGGGATTTGAAGTAGTTTTTTCTCTCACTGAATATATAAGCCAAATAAAATATTGGCCTAAAATAATAGACTGAGAGGTGAAGAACACATTTATCAGATTGGCAAATACAGTAATCATCTCTACAAAAGACGTGTTCTTTTAATATGCTTGCAAGTTATAGGAGCAAAGGGAGGCTCTAAAATCATGGCTTCACTTAATCTTCCATGTTGATTCATCCACCAGTAATTTACCATGATAGCAGGGACAGATATGGCCCTTTATTCTAGATAGTACTGTCTGCCAGGTGGATGGATGGTGAACACATGAGCACTGGTATAACCATGTGATACTTCTGGTGATGGAAGGAAACCTGAGAACATGGGGACCAAGAGGAATGGCTCAAGCATTCAGGTAAGGATGCCCTTCTGAGGAAATGTACTTAGGGCTCTCCAGAGAAAAAGTACCAATGGAATTCAGACAGAAACAAAGATGGGTAAGTGGGTTGGTAGATGAGTGAAAAATAGACAGACAGACAGACAGATAGATAGATAGATAGATAGATAGATAGATAGATAGATAGATAGATATGGTGTTTCAAGGTAGGGTCTCATCCTAGCTCCCAGGCTGATCTGGAATTCACTATTGAGTATCAGGACTGCCTTGAACTCACAGTGATATTCATACCTCTGCCTCCTGAGTTCTGGGATTAAAGGTGTGTACCACCATGCCCAGCTAATAGATAGCTATTTTAAGAAATTGTCTCATTTGTGGAGTCTTGGTGAAATAATTTGCTTAGTTTCTATGGGGGGGGAAATGGATGTCTTAAAAAAACTCACTTTATCATATTTTGGAGAGCTATAAATCCAAGATCAAGGTGTTAGGCAGTTTGATTTATTCTGAGGTCACATATTGGTTTGCATTTGGCCACCCTGTTCCTAGGTTCTTGTATGGTCTTCTGTGCGTGCCTATCTCTGGTGGCTCTCTGTATGTCCAAATTTCCTGTTATTATTAGGATAGCAACCAAATTGGATTCACTTTAACTTAACCATTTCTTGGATTAGGCCTTTAATGTGTGAATTTCAGGGGTACACACCTTGGCTCTTAACAGGTAGAATCTGATAATGTAATTTGGGCTTGCCAGGTAGGTCAGAGATAGAAAAGAGTCCATTTTCCAAAGAGAATAAGATTTTGTTGATTTTATTCTCACTCGTGAGGCAACTGGAGAATTTCTAACTCACCCAAGATCTTGCAGTTGGCAACAAATATATTTTCCTTAGAGGTCTTGTTATGGAGCATGGAGAAGCACATTGGTCCTTGGGTGAAGTGGTCAAGGATGGTGATACCTCTCCCAGAACACATTCTCAAAGACTACAGTGGAGATCCAAGGAAAAGACAAGGCTTTGAAGAAGGTAGAACTAAAAAGACACCCTTTGGAGGGTCAAGGTTGGCATATCTGGATAAAACAAAAAATAGGTGCCTACTTTTGTCTGCTGAGGATTTTATTAAGGTGGATGTGATAAACACCCAGGTAACATGCCCTTTGTTGTGAAAACTGCACTCTAGCTTCTTGTGCCAACCATTAGTTTTCACTTTGGGTCAACTGGTTGTTCTGTGTAGTCCAAATCTCAGGATGGGGATCTAAGATAGAAGATGTCTAATTTCATTTATTGGCTTTTAGTTTTTGTCAGCTTTGGGCCAGGGAAGAATAGCTAATTGTATTTCCTATTGCTAGTTTACCTTTTACCTTGTGACTAGTTAAGGCCCCATGTTGCTCTTCTGGTTCAATTTTTTTTTTACAAGATAATAGATAATAATAATAATAATAATAATAATAACAATAACAACAATAATAAAATACCTATTGTGTGGGGTGTGGGCACACATGTGTCATGCATATCTGAGGTAGAAAACAACCTGCAGGTGAAGATCTCTCCTTCCACCTTGGTTGATTCATGACATCTCTTGGTTTTTTTGGCAGCTGTGAAGGTGTGAGTAGCTGGTCCACATGTCTCAGGTTTCTCTTGACTCCATCCCCCCATTGCCATACACACACTGGGGTAACACACAGTTGTACCACTTTATGTCAGTTTTACATGGGCTCTGGGAATCCAAACTCCAGTAAGCAGACTTGCAGAGCAAGCCAATGTAACCACTGAGCCATCTTCCCAGTGCCCCTATTTCAACTATTTATTCACTTATGATATTTATTTATTTGAGAGAGCACAAGAAAGTAGAGAGGCAGCTGCTAGGTCTCAAACTACTGCAAACAAACTCCAGATGCATGTGCCACCTTGTGCATCTGGCTTACTTGGGCACTGGAGAAATGGACTTGGGTCCTTAGGCTTCTCAGGCAAGTGCATTAACTGCTATGACATCACTCCACACCCCCCACCCCCACCCCCACCCCCACCATGGTTCATTTTAAGTAAGCAATGTCAAGCAGACTGAGGCTTGCCTGCTGAAGGGTTAACATTTGAAAGTTTAAAGCTGTTTCCTTGAGAATCTGCCTCCTCTCTCAATTCCCTAACTTCTTCCCTGCACCATTAGCCTGGCCCCAGAAGTCATGCTTCCAACCACTGCTTTTGTCTCCATGCCTAAGCCAGAGGTCATCAGCGTCTGACGGAGAAAGTATGAAGTGAGAGACACCTATGGAGGGAGATGTGCTTGGTCTGCTCACTTTCCTACTCACTGCTTCCAGCTGGCTTCTTCCTCCTGCCACTCAGCATGGCATGTGGTTATTGGACACAGCATCTTGTAGATGAGCATGGCTTTAAATAATATCCCCCAGGGAGGAAATTATTATCTTTCCAAATCTTCAGTCCTTATCTTTAAATCTTAGGAAGAAGTTCAAGTTTGGTAATCAAATGCCTTTACCAACTCTCTGAGACTTGTGAGGCACATATTTTTAATAAAGAAAGAGCAGGCCTTAGGCTTAGAGCATTGCAGCAAATAGTGTCTAGCTGGAATTTAATAACAGTGTTTTATTTTTCAGATTTTTTCTACTTATGACTAGGGATACTAGCGTTCCACTTATATTTGTGATACACATCTTCAGAAATATTTAAGTTAAAAAAAAGGAAAACAATAGGCAATGTGGTAGCACAGGTACTTTGAGAATATAGCAAATTAAAGTTTAAGATACACAGATATAACAGATATGGGCCAATGCACAGATAGGCAGATCTCAACTTTCATATAGAACAGTGCTAAAAGATATATAAAAGTAATATGTACTTCAGGACAACTGATGATAAGAGCTAAAAATGTTATTTTCAGAGTCTGGTACATGTTCTTTCATTTTCTTCTTTTGCCTTTAAACTTGCAGTCAAGTCCATCAAGCAGACAGTTGGGGAGTAAGGTTTGTCAATCTTGCCACACCTAACGATGTTCATGCTTGAGCATCTTGACTCTATAAGAATTCTACTATGGTACCAATTTCGTGTGTTTTTTCTTCTTTTATCTCCAAATGCAACATGCTATAAATAACCACCCACGGTGTAAACTCTGGCACAAAAAGATGCCACGAAGGCCCAATCTGAGTATTGGTGACGTGGCAATGACACATAGATATAGCTTAGAGGGTATCTTAGAGAATAGACTCTGTTATGGTTTGAGTATGAAATGACCTATATAGTCTCAGGTACGGAGGACTCAGTTGCCTACTGAGGGCCTTTTGGGAAATAACATATCCTGAGGGCTCTGACTTAATCCCTTAATGGATTCATCATCTGATGGCATTACTGGAGGTTGGGTAGAGTAGGAGGTAGGGACTAGCTGGAGAAAGCAAGTCATTGGGAGTATGCTCTGGAAATGCTCATCCTGTGCTCTGCCCCTTCCTTTTTCTCTACTTCCAGGACACTATGAAGTAAGCAGCTTCTACCACCCAGTCCCGCTGCCATGTTTCATCCTTATCTCAGGCTCAAGGTGATGCTGGATCTGGCTGACCACAGACTGAACCCTTTCAGACTGTGATGTTAAGGACTCTTCTTATTGTGTAAACTCTGGCCTTCATTTGCAAGGGTAGGGAGGTGTTTATACTCTATCTATGCAGCATATCCTCTTTTAGATAGATAGCATGGTAGTCTGAGTGTGAAACGTCCTGCAGAGTCTCATGGGTTTGTGAATAAACTTGGTATTCAATTCCCCAGCTGGTAGAATTTTGGGGAGAGGACCCTGGCTGGTGGATGTCTTTCACTGGGGGAAAAGACCTTGGAGTTTATTAACCTAGCTCCAAGCCCAGAACTTAGACAACTTCCACCTTAAGAAATGGCAATTTGCTCTTTGTGCCATGCTTTCCCTACCATAATGAATTTCCCCCCAAGATGGTAAGCCAAAATAAACCTCTTCCTTCCATCAGTTGCTTTTGATGACTCCCCCCCACCCACACACCCCGCCAGGCAACAAGGAGGTATCTGCAAGAGACAGAGTACTTCAATTTTCTTCTGGAGAATCATGCTTGGCCCCAATCTTATAGTTTGGGTTGCATTGACCACATCCCTTGATCTGTGGTTGAATATCTGACAAAGCCTGGCTACGAAAGCTGCTAGATTCTATTCATCAGGAAGATCTACCTGTAAGTGGATACATGGTCCAGGCTTAACCAGTAAGAGCACTAGCTCAGGTTCCTTGAGCAGTTAGGCAGAAGGAATTTCCTTTCTGTTGTAAAGAGGATATATGTATGGAGGTCAGGTCATAAGAATCCTGAACAGACAAATGACCAAGAGAGAAGTCGATGCAGAGCACAGCAGAGCCATAGTGACGGTCAGTCATAGTCACTGCATCCGTGCATCACTTCCCATGCCTTGGAGCCAGCTGTTCCTGAGAACAGTCCACTTGAACACACCTATAACAAAATAACAGCCCCCCTCCAAACCTCTTCAAGTTATGACTATGTCACTTGGGATTTTGCTTCTTTCTTCTGAAAGAGTACTCACTCATGCACACTCTCCCACATGCAGAGCTTGGGCAAGTGGTCAGTCCCTCATCAACCAGCACAGTAGTAGGCACAGGATGCATATATGGTAAATACTTGCTGACCTGAGTGTTACAAAGTCCACTAGGCATGAAGGACAAGATAACGTCTACAGAGTACAAAATGTAAGAGTCTGGAGACCCCACATCATTATATCACTAATCACATATCACAGAATGCTCATTTTGTGCCAGGCACTGTTCTAGGTGCTGGGGATCAAGTATAGACAAATAGGTGGACTTCTCATTTGAATGGAAATTATGTTCAAATGAGAGAATCTATAACATGTCAGGCAATGATGTATTTTTGCAAATGGAGAGAGAGACTTGCTGCTAATTACATAGGAAACTTTGAGGGAGCCACTTGATCTTTCTTGAATTCAGTTTTCTTGTATGTAAAAAGAGTTATAGTTGCAGTTTTTGCTATTTTTCTTTTCCTTTTTTTACTCAGACTATCACTACCAACAATAATATTTCTATTTCTTGACACGCTTTCATGGAGCTGAATTTCATATTTCCACGTGTTTACTGGTAAATGCTGCTGCACAGTTTCATGAGCTATGAATTCTTCCTTGTTCGGGTTTCCCAGAAATGAGTTGGATTCCCGTGAGACTTGGAGACTTTCAACTAGCTGGATTCCCTGGAGGTCCTCACCTGAAAGCGCTATCTATCTGCATCTACTCTGTGAGCTTTCCCCGAGATCAAGGACCGCCACTCTGCCTTTCCACTTTTCATGCATTGAAAAAAAAAATCTGTTATCTCTGAACCTGGGCTAAGTTGAGATGATTCCACCCCCATCATGGCTCCTCAGTTAATCACTCTGCTTATCACCGTCTCGGGTCTTAGCTGATTCTCTTCATGAGTTTTCAGAATCCTCAAACTCCTCTCCCAGTGGAAACGGTTTCAGCAACACAGTGAGATCATCAATAGAAATTGCCTCTGAAAGCGAACAGTATCCTTTTTTCTCTCAAGTGATGTTTTTAGGCATTATTTTCATGGCTATGGTCATAACTTATTCTAACATCTGTTTGTTGAGTATCTATCATGTGCCACTGGACACCCTGTTCTTCTTTCTGCTAGGAGTAGCAATATTAATCTGATTTGGGGTAACCACCTCTCCAAGACAGTTCACAGCATGTCTTCAAGGCCACTAAGGATAGCAGGCTCTTGGAAAATAGCTTTTAGTTTGTCTTAAAAAATCTTTTTCAAGAATGAATGCACATTCTCTGACAGTGTTCCTCAGGAGGTGATGCTGAGCACATGGTAAGTTCTTCAGGAGCCTTTTTCCTTCATCTTGGCCACAAAGTGAGTATATTTTATTGTTTTAAAATATATTTTATTTATTTATTTGAGAGAGAGAGAAAAGGAGAAAGAGAGAAAGAGAGAGTGACACACACACACACACACACACACACAGAAAGAGAGAGAGAGAGAGAGAGAGAATGGGCATGCCAGGGCCTCCAGCCACTGCAAATGAACTCAAGACATGTACGCTCCCTTGTGCATCTTGCTTATGTGGGTCCTGGAGAATCAAACCAGGATCCTTTGGCTTTGCAGGAAAATACCTTAACCACTAAGCCATCTCTCCAGCCCAAGTGAGTATATTTTAAACTGAAGGTATTTGGATTGTCAGCAAAAGAAAAGATATTAAGCCTCCACTTCTAATGTTATTGCTTTGGTAACCCATTGTATCCATTTCTTTACTATTACTGTGACAAAATACCCAAGAAAACAACCTCATAAGGAAGAATTTATTTTGGTTCATAGTTTCAGTTCATGGTTGGCTGGCTCCATTACTTTTCATCAGGTAGCAAAGAAGAAACGTGGTGGAAGGATGTGGTGAGGAAAGCTGCTCACTTCATGGGTGTTAGGAAGGAGAGAGGCAGACAGGAAGTCGTCAGGGACAAGATATGCCCACCAAAGACATGCCCCTAGTAACCTCTGTCCTCCAACCAAGGAAGATGAGGTTAGTCTCATTAAGATGCAATAACTACCCAATCACACCTCCAGCTGAGAATCATGTTTTCAAACATGAGCCTTTCCTTCAAGGGACTGTACCAGTTACCTTCTTGTTGATGAGACACAGAAAATCAGCTTATGGAAGGAAAGGGCTCATTGTGGGCTCTCTGTTTTGAGAGGAGGTTTCTTCATGGCTAGAAAAGTATGGCACAACAGACACCCAAGATATCACGTCTTGTCATATCATCTGGGAAGAAGCAGAAAGAGTGAGCTAGCTCACACTGGAAAGCAGGGCTAGTGAAACTCAAGATGGACCCTGAATGTCATGCCTCCTCCAGCAAGACCTCCCCTCCCTAAGGCTCCATCAGCTGGGGATCAAGTATGAGGCTTAATCACAACACTTGCGGCTATGGGGGACATTTTACATTCAAACTACCATGGGGATGTTTCCAGATTCAGACCACCACAGCTATACTTTTGTGTCTTCAGAATCAATGGTAGAGTTTGAGTGTCTATAGATTGCCCATTTTCAACTCCAGCCTGCTGATTAAATCACAACAACTTTGCTAAGTGTGCTTCTATAATGCCTGCTGGAATCATTGTTCAAGACTCACGACCATGCTATATGCTGACATTTTTCCTAAAGAAGGAGAATGCAGCTATTTTTTCTTATAATCCCCAGCACCTTGTTCACCATTTTGCATGCAGAGCATGTCCAGTGGATGTTTTGACAATTGTATTTGGAATCAGTTACTTTCTTGGATAGCTGTTGACATTATCTCAGCTTCTTGATAAAGTAGAACCTTATGTTAGTCATTGAATTTCTATCAAAGGCATTGCAAACTGGTTATTGATTTTTTTTTTAAAAAAAGAGGGAAATAAATCTACCCCTTGATGCCGTTGCTCTAAATTGAGAGCTAGGACAGCTAGACGTGTTTCAGAAGTCACATGAAACCCTTATAAAATTAGTAAAATGAAAATAAGAGAGAAAAATTAGATAGTCAGTTGGAGACTTTAAGAAACATCTAATTACACTACTTTCAGAAACCTAGAACCATCTAGAAAACTTAAGGGAGACGTTAGGATTTAGGTCTTCATGGTTTTTATCTATTATTCCACTTTCTCATTCATCTATACTGCTCATCAACTTGTCACATTCTGTATCAATCTCAACATGAATTCAGTTTCTCTACTAAAAATCCATTTACACACAAGCATCTACTGAATTTAGTGACCTTAATAAAGAACTGAGGAAGTTCAGAGAGGCTGCAGGGAAAGCATATACCTCATTATCTACTCTTCTCCTCTCCTGTCTTCCACTCCCCTGCTTCTAAATAGTCTCTTTATGTGTGTAGGTGAAATAAAAATGTTTGCATGTTATCCAGTTTTGTTACTTTTCTTAGGAAGTCTATCTGTATTCACTCTAGATAGAGAGTTCAGTGACAGACCAAAGTAATGATCTCATCCACGTCCAGCCTAAGAAGCTAATTATTTATGGGAGTGGAGGTGAGGATTTACAGAAGGAACCTGGATGACTTGGGCAGCTACATCACCAATTAGCCCACCCTGGCATGAGAAATGGCTCATGAGATTTGCATTACTGCACTACCCCCAATGCACACACAACTTAGAGGCGATTCCACCACAGAAGCTTTTCCTCCTCTCACAAGAGTTGTGGACCACTTACATAATCACAAGGAAAGGCTTTATGAGTATTTGAGTTTCTTTTGAGTTTTGTGAGCCTCATGAGGCCTCATGAGACAATGTTTCACTATGGAGTAAAGACCACACAACATATTGTTACCATAGTAAATACAAACTGCTCACCACTTTAAAGCCAATATTTAGGTGACAAGTGTTGACAAGAATTAGACAGGTTTATTCAAGAGTCAAATTCATGAGATGATGGAGCGACGAATCACTTCAAAACTTCATTTTGCAAAGCCTAGACTCCTAGGTTTGATTTCCTAGTAACCATGTAAAGCCAGATGCACAAAGTAGCTCATGTATCTAGAGTTAGTTTGCAGTGGGGCAAGGCCCTGGTATGCCTATTACACACATACACACACACACACTCTCCTCACAAATAAATAAATAGATAAAATATTTTTAAATTCAGAAACAACTTATAAAAGAGGAAGAATGAGGCTCCACCTCCCTCTAGCCAACTGAAATGAGCTTACATAGGGAGAGAAAGGAGGGGCATCAGTAAGTGGGGTTTCTCCAACCACAGCATATATCTCCCCTTCTCTCTAAATGGAACAAACCCATACACCTCAACTTCTTGGCGCTAGCTCCTATATATGATGCATAACACTGAAACTACAGAGGGATATTGGGATTGTCACCAGATGTTCTGTAAATCAGAACAAAGAATTAGCAGTTAACATGTTAACTGTTTATGTAAGACTTATCAAAATTTAAAGTGCTAAGCAGAAATAAGCTATAAATGGATAGAGGAGGGACAACAACCTTACCCCAGGGCAAAGGGAGGAGGAAGTGAAGGAAGTTCCAAGGAGAAGCTCTGTTACACTGCAATAAAGAACATGTTTCTTCCCTGTTTAGCATGGGCTTCAAGCATACTGCTTATCATTTGCTACTCCATTTCCTAAAAAGAGGATGTACTACTACAATGTGGAGACACTTTCAGACTGAGTAGGACACTGAAACACCAAAAAAATGAGGCAGCTTATGTTCAGGGTTCTCACTACAATTGAGTTCTGCTTCTGAGGGAAAGGGTTATGAATTCTCCTAGAGTTCTACTGTAAGCAGGCATGAGAAATAACCATCTATGGGCTGTGAGTGGGGGATGAGTTCCCAGCCAGGAGCCTTAGTTTCAATGAGGTTGCCTCTATCTATTCTATCTGTGCCTTGAGAATGAGGTTGACAGTTTGCCATAAAGATTATATAACAGGTCTCCATCAATGGATTCATGGAGCAAGCTATGTTAAAGCAAACTCCCAGGATTCTCTATCTTCACTCATCAGAGAGGTCTTTCCACTCAGAAATGGTACAGAATCCCAAGTTAGAAGGCAGAGTGCCAGCCATTTATCGTGTGCAAGTGTAGCAGGTTCTAGTTTCTGCAAAGTGAGTTAGATGAGGGATGCTCCATAAGAGCTTGGCAGCAGCATGTATCTGTCTCATGCTCTTCTGGTGAAAACCATAGTCCTTTGGCAACACTGCTCACTGTGCATCCTTCCTGGAGTGCTTGCTCTTAGCTGAAACCTAGTCCTGTAGTCTCTTGTTGGGGGTGCACAGTGAGGTGGGTGTATAAAGGTTGAAGATTCCTCTTGTTAGCCAAAAGGAACATAAGGTCAGTATGGTCCTGAGATTCCAGGAAAAATCCAAGACTGGAAACTCCAAGGCTAATATCTCTAGACTAGGGACTGACATGCTTTAACCTGTAGACCCAATCAGGCCATGGCCTGTTTTTGTACACCCTGAAACATACTAATGATGCTTTAAGAAAAAAACCTAGAAATGTTTGTAAAAAGCAAAGAATGTGTGAAAGAAAATGTGTGTTGCATTGAAACCTAAAATATTTACTCTTTAGTCCTTTGTAGGAAAGTGTGCCATCTTGTTCTACACTGACTGTATTCATGAATTCAGCCTTGGCCGTGAGCTTAGGATCACCTGGCGAATCTTTAAAAGCAAAACAGCATAAGCAAACAAATAGATAGCTCTACCTTTGACTAGGAAAAGGCATTCTTAGAGGTAGGATCCTCACCAATTCTCTGTATACAACAATTCGTGTTCTATAATTCTAATATTTAATAGGATCATCACGAGACTTCCCGGATAAGGGCTTAGGGCTGCTTCTGATATTGGCTCCTATCAGGGGTTGGAGAGCACATTGGGGAGGTTTAGTGTTCGTGGACAAGGAATTGAATAAGACACACAGCAGAAGCTGAAGCAGAGGCAGATTTCAGAGGGATGGAGCTCTTCCAAGGGAAGAAGCTGAGCAGAGCAACGGGGAAGTTTCATAGCCGCATCAGGGATTTTTGGCTCATTTGCAACACTCAGGCTTTTCCGAGCATGCTCTGGCTATTGCATGTAGTATCATAGATCTCATTAGCATCTTAAATCTCCACCCAGGGTGAGCATTTTAATTTGATAATGAGCCACAGGCAACTTTTGGACACTACATCTGCATCAGTGCCAGTGGCCTTTTCAGTTGGCCAGAGAAAGGTAGGGTTTCATTCTTCCTCTTTGACAAGTTGTTTTTTTACCTTTTTTTTTTTTTTTAAAGTACTGGGCTGGAGAGACTGCTTAGTAGTTAAGGTACTTGCCTAGAAAGCCAAAGGACCCAGATTTGGTTCCCCAGTACCCACAGAAAGGCAAATGCACAAAGTAGCACATGTGCCTGGAGTTCATTTGCATTGGCTAGAGGCCAGAGTGTACCCATTCTCTCTCTCTTGCTCTCCCTCTGTATATCTCTTTCTCTTTCTTTCATAAGTAAATAATACTAGAAGCAATTAAAGGCTGCAGAGATGGTTTAGAGGCTAAGATCCTTGCTTGCGAAGTCTGAGCACCAGTGTTCAACTCTCCAGGTTCCACGTGAGCCAGATGCACAAGGTGACACAAGTGCACAAGGTTGCACACGCACACACGATGGCACACATGATTAGAGTTTGGTTACAGTGGCTGGAGGCCCTGATGCACCGATTCTCTCTCTCTCTCTCTTGCTCTTGCTTCCGCTCATAAAAGGGGGGAAGTCTATTGGATTTGCCTCAAAAACAGTTAAGAATATTTTTTAAATTATTCATTTTTTTATTTATTTCAGAGAGAGAGAGAGAGAGAGAGAGAGAGAGAGAGAGAGAGACAATGGATGCTATTGCATAAGACCTGAACTAAGTCAATGACAAGTAGGACCACATAGGACTGCTTAACTTTACATACTATTTGCCCCTTGTCCGAATTCAACTCTATGCAAACCTAAAGCTCATGTCAGTACCCAAAGACAGATTTAGGGTGACTGGAGCCCTTTATTTTCTTCTTTTCCCAGTGTGGCCTCATTGATCTACTTTCCTCTCTCTTGTTCCCCATTACAGTCTCTTTCATTGGTACATTGGGATAGGTGGCTAAGCCTCACCTATTGAGGCTGCCAGAGCCTAGACCTTTGCCCTCAAAACCCAAGTTATGGTGCCTGCTTGGGTTCAGGACATTTGAAGTCCTTGGAACACTTGTCAAGTGATGCTTGTCATTGAGGTTTCCTTGTACAGGCGTGGTCTATTATGTCATTGGCCACTGGTGATTCGCTCAATCTCTACCTCCCTTTTCTTTTCCATGAGGTTGGAAATTGAAAGACTCTCTAGTCACCCCTGGCAACTGGACTACTTCTTAAGGGATTTTCCAACTGTCATCTCCTTCACCTAAACCCAGGTGCAGTGGTAGGGGATTGCTAGACTTAACAAAAGATGCTCTTTCACCTTTATTGTTCCTAACACTTGGAAATTCCAAAGGGTTCAGGAGCTCTGTGTCAAGAAAAGGGACCAAAACAAACATGCATTTATTATAAATCACTCTGTGCATTAAAAAATGACGTGGACCTACTTGTGAAAGGTCCTTGCACTGTGCCTCACATTGAGGAGAGCACTGAGTCCAAAGCCTGGGCTCTGGCAAACTCCATAGGCTAGGCTAGTCACATGTCTCAGTGTGCCAATGAAAGAGACCTTAATGGAGAAAGACAGCCCCGTTTCTGGGATGAGTAATAGAAAGGCTCGAAGAAAGATTCTATCTTGTCCACAAAAAATCTGAAGAGTTACAATGTAGCTATTATTTATTGAGCACTATTATATTTGTTAAGCATTTTATGTACATTTTCACATTGATTTTTGCCAGCAACTCTATAAAATAAATTATCATGTGGTAAATGAGGCTTAAGAACATTAAGTAATCCATTCAAGGCTGTCTAATTTTCAAGCTGTAGAGCGACGGTTTGCTATGGGCTTGTGTGGCTGTCAGCTCGTCATTGAGGGGAGCCAGTGGAAACTGGAGGCTCTGTGGACCACAGCGGGAGGGGGTGGGAAGCACTGTCTGAGCCGCATAGGTTTATACTCTTGCTCTTTGTACAAGTACAGGTGCTCAGAATGTGACCTTTTTGAGGGCTATCTGGGAGAGGAATGAAGGGGCACTTAGATTTAAGCTTCTCATTCATTGTGATATTTCTCTGTTTTTTCCCCAGTCAATTTTTTTTTTCTAGACCTAAAAGGCCATGCATGAAACACTCCCATTTAAGCCTGTGGACCATCACAGAAATCTTGAACCACACACGTGTTCACTGGGATGACACCAGGCAAAGAGAAAACGTGACCTTCACTGTGCTCCTTGGAAGTGCCCAGCACAGAGGTCTTCATTTTGTTTAATGCTGTGGAGGGAAATGAACCTCAGAGACACTAATGAGATTGTTTAAAGTTGGGGGGACTGTAGGAGATGCTGTCTGTCCAGGTCCCATGCTCTTCTTGGGATACCGCTGCTTTGCCGTCGTTACCCAGTTAATGATCAGCCTGACTCAGAGCGGCCCTGTTGCCTTTCACCACCATTTCTCTGGAAACTCAGCTCAATAAAGTGCCGGGCCAATAATTCCTGGGGCTTCCACTTGAGGTCTGGGTGCGGGCTATCCCTTCTAGGACCCCTCTGTGGTCTAGTCTCTGTTGAAGATTGTTTTTTTCCCCCTTCAGGAGGCCCAACTGCTGCCACATTGTCAATTGCTAGCTGGTTACTATGGAAACAGGTCTCAACAGGGCTTTGCTTTTCTCCCTTCCTGAATGAGGAGTAGAGGGTTTTGTGAGGATCAGTGCTTCTTCCGCCATGGCCAGGAGAACTTGCTTTGGGTAATGGGGCTTACGTAATTTTACCTAAGGACCCACCTCGCTGTTAGCAAAAGATTCGTAATTTTCCTTCTGACTTGAAGAACATATTCTTTTCGTTGTTGTTTTGTTTTGATAGTTCAAATGTCTTCTCTTTTCTGAGATGAGTGTGATGTGGAAGGGACTGTCTAACGGACGTTCTTCCTTGAAAGAATAAGTTTGAAGATGCACTCATGGGCAGGTTTCAGAATCAATAGTCTGAAAGAAAGAAAACTTGCAAAAAAAAAAAAAAGAGTGCACATTGCAAGATCCCATTTATATAAAATTCTAGAAAGTGACAGAAATCAGATCAAATCAATGGTTGCTAGGGGATGGAATGAAGGGAGGGAGGGGTTATAAAGGGGCATGAGAAAGTTTTGGAGGGAGGTGAAAAGGATGCCTAATTATGGTGTTACTTTCATAGGTAGACTTGGGACTTATCAAATGGCAGACTTTGAAAGAACTCAGGTTAGCATACTTACCTTAGATCTCAACAGCATTAAAACGAGGTAGTCGCCTTTTCTTGGTCTTTTTTCTTGTTTTTGCAATTAAAGCTGTCTATGAACATTAAAGTCAGAGGCGCCTACCCTCTGATGGCAGCAGGTCTGGACACAAATTTTGCATCTGTTGTCCCCTTGATGCTGGTCCTGGCCTGCCTGCTCCTGCTCCCGCTCCTGCTAAAGTTTGAGTGTGGTTCACACACAGAGTTAATCTCCAAATCTTATGTCCATGGCATCAGAAAAAATGAAATCTTAAAAAGAGAAAGAGAGAGAGAAATCTTAATCCAACTGTGGTGTTTCGACTTGGAACTTTGAGAAGTGATTCCATTCCTTTAGGTCACTAGTATGGGCCCCCATGAATGAGCCCCAGTGGTTTCATTAGGAGAGGAAGGGAGACCACACAGAAATATGTGATGCTCACTTTGCCACCGGTGAGCCCTCACTAGGCTCTTTTTGCCTTATATCTCCAGAATCATGAGATAAAGTAAATCTCTTCTTTATACAGTGTCTGACTTAGGCATTTTATTATGCTTACAAAAAGCTAACATCGATCTCTAGTGGTAGCATTCTAAGCTCTAAGGCACCTAGTCAGAGTAGGATTTCAAGACTCTATTTGACTACCTTTGCCAAATGATGGAATTAATGTTTCCCTTTGTGTTCCTGGATCCCTCTCTTGTTTTCAAGGTTGTCATTTCCCTTTCCATAATCATTACCATAAATGAGTGTAGGTATGTACCATATAAGAAGGGCATTTCAGACATTGACAAGCTGCATGTACAATGGTGGTCCCATAAGCTTGTATTACATAGTAACACAGTAGCCATCTCAGTCTGTGTAAGTACACTCCATGATGCTCGCACATTGCTGACATGGCCTGACAGCATATTTCTCAGAAGGTATCCCCACTAAGCAACACACATGCATATGCATTTGTATGTTTTCTTCTATTTAAAAACTATAGTTTTGCCTCCCAATCTGTACAGACGAAGCACTGAGTAAAGAAAGATATTGATGCATTCTCCTCAGTGTGTTATATATATTCATCCAGCACCAAAATAAACCTCTTTCCCTACTGTGTGCTCAGAAGTGCCCGGGGAACTGGACACACAAATTCAAATAACAGTTCCTAGCTTGGATGTCCTAACCATATAGTAGGAAATGTAGTTCAGGAAGTGAGCCACGGAAATGAAGTAAGGTATCTGCTGAGACCTAGGAAAGCACAGGAAATGGGGCAATGGGAAGACATTCTGAAAAAAGTGGTAGTGTACCCAAATCTAAAGAGGCAGAGGACTAGTCAGACACAAGGTGGGTGAATGACTTTTCATGAAACAGTGTTTATGTGACACTGAAAGAATTATGCAGGGGCTAAGGAGATGGCTCAGGGGTTAAAGGTGCCTAAAAATAAAACAAAACAAACATACCTGCTGGCCTGGGTTTCCAAGTACTCACATAAAGCAAGACTCAACGTGACATGTGAATCTGGACTACATTTGCAGCTACAAGAGGCACTGGAACACCCATTATATCTCCCTTCTTTTCTCTCTCTCTCTCTCTCCTCATAAATACCAATAAATAAACAAACACTGTTTCTTTAAAAAGAATTATTTTGAAATGGGACCTGGGTCCTGGGGAGAGATGAAGCTAGGTGAGATATCTAAGACCTAGATTATAATGTGCCTAGATAGATTTCATCATATGGCCAATGGGCAAACCTTGTGAGGCTTCAATGTGGAAGGTACAGAAATCCTGATTTGAATTTTGAGGCACTCTAGATGGGTAGACCTTAGCAGGTTTGGAGGTCATCAGAGGGTCCCTACCTATTATCTCCCTGGTATGAAAGGGAGAAGGATGGCAGGATCAGAGCTATGGTCCCCTCACAATGGAGTTTGTCAATTACTCCACCTAGTCAAGAGATCACTTTTCACCTCAAGCCAAGCTAAAGAGGTTGGAGAATAATTACCCCTTGATGAGATAATGTATTTAGAATTCCCAGAAGCCCTCCCTACAGTACTCACAGAACCTCACTGCTAGGCATGCCTGGGTTGCATTTTTTCTGAGTCCTAATTCAGGAAGTGCAACTATTTCTTTTGTATCCTTTCTGTTCTTTGAAATGCCAGCCAAATCCCAAGTATGTTTATGCAAACGCCTGGCCTTTTTCACTTTTTCTCAACAAATTTCCTTTGCCTTACTGCTGATGGACTATGAGCCTATTTATTTTTCTTTATGTGGTCACAATACAAAAGAGTCAACAATATGAAAAATCTGAAACAGAAGGACCATTTGGCTACTCTGGATGTGTTTGCATACAGGGGAGGTAATATTGTGAACCAAGTCAGGAGACCCCTGTGGAGATCTAACAAAGCACAAAGATACCCAGACCCAGTGTATAACTAGAGATGGAGACCAAGATGCACTTGAAGTTCTGTGTAATTTGGAATAAAACTCAGTAGCAGAGGCCAGTAAGCTAGAAAGGGGATATAAAGGAAATAGAAAGGGAGGGAGAGGGACCTCAATAGGATGGTATTATATATGTATAAGTAGAGAAAGGCCTAAGTGAGGTCAGGGGAAGTCATCCAGTAAAGGAAAGGTGAGGGAGGGCTAATCAAAATCTAAGAGAGTATGAATGAGTCATATGGAAATCAACTTTTTTGGACAATGGAACAATCAGAAGCCATAGATTGTTATTAGAAAATTTTCAGTGCCAGGGATGGGGTACCTTCCAGAGAGTTGTTGGCCAGGGAGGTCCCTGATGCCCCCCCCTCCAAACATTACAAACTATTGCTGAAGCTCTTGGTTTCCCATGAGGAATAGATGGTAACACCCTATTGCTGAATACTCCACATACTTGGGCTGCAAGGTCACTAAGAAATCCTGCTGGAGCTGAGCTGAAAACCTCTTCCATGTAGACCAGCTAACAGCTGGCAAAAGCTGTGCTGCATGCAGTTCAATGGGAGAGAGGGAAATCACCTATGGAGATACTCAACAGTGGGCACTACAAACCTTAAATTTGGTCAGCCAGGCCAAATGAGCCAACAGGTACAATAATGGCATATCTGTTATGGGAGAAACTAACTGCTCTCTAATTGGAATGGAGGCCCACTCCATGGGAGGGAATACATGCCTGATACTGAAAACCTACAATAGAGGTAGTCATGAGCCCTAGGGATGTGATATCTGCAGGTATCTGGCTAACTGTATATGCTGTTTACCAAACTGTTTGGTAAGCACTTATCTTAATGTTCACACCCATATATTAATGCTACTCTCACTTTTGGTTAGAAAAGCTTCTCTTTTCAGATGTCTATGACCTTGGGGTGACTCAGAAGGCACCATAGTGCTGAGAAGAAATGACAGAGGAGTGCTCAGCCTTAAAACATTTATATAACACCTTCCAAGGCTCAGGGTCCATTGTGGAAGAGGTGGCTGAAAGAATGTTATAGCCAAAGGAAGAGTAGGACTCCTTACATTGTGCTCCCCCAGGCACAAGCGGCCTAGATATCCATGACCTTGAAGTGCTTAACACTACCTACACAGATCATCATAATAGGAGGAAAAATGATGATATCAAAATAAAAGAGAGATTGATTGAGAGGGGGAAAGCAGTATGATGGAGAGTCGAGTTACAAAGGGAAAAGTGGGGGGAGGGAAGGAGGGAATTACCATGGGTTATTGTGTATGATTATGGAGGTTGTTAATAAAAATGTTTCAAATAAAATTAGAAACAGGACAAAAAAAGAGATAGAACCAAAAAGACTACATCGAACAGTCTGGTCAGACATGAGATGAGAAGGCCGAGAGAAGGGAGAGTTAGGAGTGATGTCCAAGGCTTGGACTTAGGAATATTTCTGGTTAACTATCACATGACAGGTTTGGGTTTAGACACATTGAGTTCAGAAGATGCCAGAGATGCATATAGTAATCACGTTTTCAGGGCTATAACTCAGAATAGATCTAGCTTGGAGGGCATTTACACATAGATAGGACTTGAAGCCATTGGAAGAGAATCAAGCAGTAAATGTGCATTGAATTAAAGTTCTCTGTGACTTTCCCAGGCTTACTGGAGATATTCCCTTTGTAGGTCACTCTGCTTAAACAAGAAGAAAGAAGTGCCTAATTCATGCCAGGCATGACTGAACACTCATTCTGTTTTGACTATAAAGGTGGGTGTGGCTTTTGGGGATAGAAAGGTGGAGTGTGGGGCTGGACAGATGGCCTAGCAGTTAAGGCGTTTTTCCAAAAGCCAAAGGACCCAGGTTTGATCCCCTAGGTCCCACGTAAGCCAGATGCATAAGGGAGCAAACTTGTCTGCAGGTTGTTTGTAGTGGCTGGAGCCCTAGCGCACCATTCTCTCTCTCTCTCTCTCTCTCTCTCTCTTTCTCTCTCTCTCTCTCTCTCTCACTCTCTCCCTCTTTCTCCATCTTTCTCTCTGTCAAATAAATAAATAAGTAAAAATAAAACATTAAAAAAAGAAAGGTAGAGTTTGGATTAGAAATACCAAAGTCATAAATCCTCAGTTTTTATCTGATTGTACATATTTAGGTGTTTAGAAAGTATAAGCATGTCTTTGTTCTGCACTTGGTACATGCTTCCACTAGAGCATTAAAAAAAATTATTTATTTGCAAGAAGAGAGAGATAATGAGTGGGCATGTCAGGGCCTCTAGCCACTGCCAAGGAACTCCAGATGCATGCGTCACCACGTGCATCTGGCTTTATGTGGGTGCTGGGAAATCTAACCCAGGTTGTTGGGATTTTTAGGCAAGTGCCTTAACCACTGGACAATCTCTCCAGCTCTCATGAGAGTATCTTTTAACCTTGGCTGATATTATATCTAGTTAGGCATGTGTTGTTCCCCTGCCCCTTGCATTAAGCCCCGTAAGACCAGACACCAGCATGACTGATTAGATTTTGGCACACAGTAAGGGATTGGTGAAGTTACATTGAGTGCTTCCTCTCCAAGGTGCCCACGCTGAGCTTTGAAACAAATGCATCTTGACTTTCCCACTGACGTTCGTGTATTCATGAAGAGCAAGTTTGAATAGAGAGGTGTGTGTCTGCAACCGAAAGATTTTACTCATTTCACCATAAACAAGAAACAAGGGTCTGCTGGAGGATGTGGTGAATGCTGAGTCTATAGATAAATCTCTGCTTATTAGTAATCTAGACCATGGGACAGATGTTCTTGGTTTTTGTTCAAATACTCAAATGATTTCCTCAAATTTAGTCCATGGGCTCTGATGTTTCCTTAGCTTGCCAGACCAAATCTTCATTCAGCAAAAAATCATCCAGAAAAAGATAAGTGACTCAAGGTCTCTTTGTTTCTGTCAAATGCCGAGAGGAACCAATCATACTGGGGCACTGTCCATTTGAGTTCATGTCTTCATGCTAAGCCAACTGTTTTTGTGTTTACAGTCTGCATTAATGAATGTAGGGCATCACGGACATGGTTTGTGTGTGATGGGCGAGTTTCGTAATGAGTAGAATTTCTGCATGGATTTCTTCCTCATTTAACAGTTGAGCACATGCTATTATTTTATAAGCACTGCTGATAAATCATCTGGCAAATACTTCTCAGTCCCTTACAATAATTTTTATTTCCTGTGATTTCAATTGTCTCTGCATTTTTCCTTGTAAATAGTTGAAGAGTAAGCACATTTTCAAAGAGCTGCAGGGAGGCTAAGATGCCAGTTGCATTTTAACGATATAGGGCATTATCGCTCCTACTGTAGCCAATTCTCTTTTAAATCATTGCAGTTTCTGCTCTAGCCTCCAGCTATAGAATTCTTTTCAAGCTGGCAGTGAACTTGGCAGGTCGCCAGAAGAAATATAAAGGTGTTTTGGTCCACCAAAGTATTCTGAGTGGTTCTTAGTGATACAGTGTTCTTCAGTACATCTGCAAAACATTTTTCTGAAGTGAATTTTCATGTGAAAAGCCTCCTTAATCATCTGCAGTATTGTTTATCTCAATGCAGCTATTTAAGTGCCCCCCGGGGTGCCTACAAAATAAACAAGGGAATCTTCTAAAGAGTTTTCAAAGTGGCAGGTGCTGAGGCTGTGCCCTATTCACTTAGCTTGCAATGACATTTCTGTGCTAATCTACAGACAAACAAGAGACAGGTGACACACCGAATCAAGTACAATGCGCAAGAGAGGCAGGTTTCAGCCAATGGGGTCAGCTCTAGATAAGACGCTTTTGAGGCAAATGCATACAAGAAGCAACTGCTTTTAAGCTCCTTTGCTCTCTGCATTCTCCCTGTAAAACTGCTATTTAAACTTGAGGTGTTAACTAAACTTTTTGGTTTTAAATGGAAGCAAGAGGAGATTCAAGATGAAAATGCCTACATCTGCATGATTGTGACCATCATTATGTACGTATGTATGTATGTGTGTATGTATCTACACAGATATAATACTTACAGATATAAATTTGCATTTAAAGAAAGTGAATATTTTGGGTAAACATTAAAAGATATGGAAGTGGGGCTGGAGAGATGGCTTAGTGGTTAAAGCACTTACCTGCAAAGCCTAAGACGCCATGCTTGACTCTCCAGATCCCATATAAACCAGATGCACAAGGTGACACAAGAGAAAGGTCACTCATACGCACTAGGTGGTGCATGTGTCTGGAGTTCAATTACAGGGGCTGGAGGCCCTGGCATACCAATTCTCTCTCTCTCTCTCTCTCTCTCTCTCTCACACACACACACACATGCACACAAATACTCTCTCTTTCACATACACACTCTCTCTTGCTCATAAAAAGAAAAAGGAACAAGAGATATGTAAATGACCATTTGCTTGTTACTTTAGCCCCAAATTCAATTCAGCCATGTCATATTTTCATAACAAATCACTGTATTTGTAATACAAACATTGACACACAAGGTGGAATTTAAGAAATAAATGATTAAACACATCTTATATTCTTTCCTTTTTTTGATTGCCATGTGGATAAAAAAAAAAAAATCCTGCTGCTAGCAGACTTTTTAAAAAGTTGGATTAGTCTCAGATTTATTAAAGAAACTAAGTGGTAAGTTGATTGTAGTAAGTTCTAATGCAGACGCATTATTCAGCTGCTACCCTTCCTGTTTCCTTTTTATGGTAATACTAATCATAAACTGGGACAAAAAATGTTTCATAAAATATTTGAAAAACATAATTCATATTTCAAAAAATGAAACATACTTATTAGAAATAATATTGATTGCACAAGAGCAGTGTACAATCATTCAGTATTCTATTGCATTAAAGGGTAGAATTTCAAGAGCATTTGTTTACTGTCTAGGAAAAAGGCTTTGCATGTAATCCCATAAAACAGAAAATCAGATGATGGCATTTTACCAGTTTCTATTCCTTCAGTGGCCTTCACAAAACCTATTGGATGACTGTCACCCAGAGCAGGAAGTGCTCACAGCTATTGGCTACATCTTCAGTTTCAGTTAATTTCAAGCCCAGTGTCTGTGTTTTGGGCTCAGCTGCTTCCAAGGCCATCCGCCTTTGTTGACAAAAACATATTATTTATCAAGTGGCTAATAAAAAGAAGCATAAGTCTATGTCCTGGAAGTAAACATGGCCATTAGATTCTAACATCCAAAAGGACTTAAGATATCATTTTTGGGACATTGTAAGAATATGAACTTCAATATAATTGAACTGAGAACACATGAAGCAGACACAGAACTGACTGATCAGATTTTGTTTGAGTCTTATGGAAGGGATAGGATCCTCTGATAAAATGAGAGATGATTACCCACAGAGGAAGCAGTCCTAACAGTGACAAAAACCTGCCACCATCACCTGAAGGAGCCTTATGTTCTGAGTATTATTAAGAAACCCTTAACCAGCTAGGTAATAAAGCAGTTGACAGAAAAAAAATAACTATTGGCCAACCTGAGCCAAACTCATGAAAGCCTTTAGCTTTCAAATTTCTAACATGTTTTTACTGCTGAACCTATTATGACTGTTTTTTTCCATGAAAGAAGGTGCTCAGGATATATCAAAACATTACATCTTCCTGGCTGTCATCTCTGGACATGGCTTGCACAGTCACCCTCCAATATTCATTAAGATATTAATATTTCCATGCTGCCCAAAGGATGAGAGTTAAACAAAATAGAAATGCCAACCTTTGAAGAAATAAATGCATTAAGGGAATGCATCTCTGTAAAACAGATGGTTTTATTTAAAAATATTGCACGCCTTTCACTTAAAAGCAATAACAATTACAATGAGATGCAGATTCTGTAGGAGATATACAAGTACTGAAAGGGGGTGGTGTTTCTCACTAAGAACAAAAGGTTGGGCTATGGGTCTCTGGTAATCTCATAAAATATGTACACGTGTGAGAATAGACACATTGACTATATGTCCATATAAATATACACGTATGGAAGATCAAAGCTCATAGGAAACAGACTCCCTTGAAGTAAACTCATGGACCACTCCAGGGACTGTGGTCATGATTACAAGTTAGAGTACATCAAATTTTGCCAATATTAGATCTATCATTTACATTTTCATTACCAAAGTACCTGAGAGACTACCTCAAGGGCAGAAGAATTTATTTTTGCTCACGGTTTCAGTGAGTTCAGTACACAGTTGCTTATGTGCATGAGCAGCATGCCAATGGGAGCAGGTGGTGGAGGAGAATCCTCCTTTCAGGGCAGACTGGAAGCAGATAAAAAGGTCATATGGGAAGCTCAGGACAAGATGTGGCCTCTAGATGCATCACCAGTGATGTGCTTCTTTCAAGTAGGTCCCAATTCCTATTTTCACCACCTCCCAATAATGTCATCATAATATGAATGAAACCATCAAGGGTCCAATCCAGTGGTTAGATTAAAACTTCCAGGATTTAGTCATCTCTGGAAGCACAGACACACCTAGCCCAGTCAAAGATAGACTCAATGAATCTCTTGTAGCATGTCTAAACTATAGCCCATGGGCCACATGTGTCCTAGGGTAGCTATGAATACAGCCCAACACATTTGTAAATGACATCATGTTGCAATACCAAAAGGCTGAACACTATTCAGTGATCTTCTCATTGCCGGGTCAAAACACTCAACCAGATGTAGCTTATAACCCTATTTCCACCTACAGTTTCAATGGGAAACTTCATCATGACTTGACAGAGCAGAGGCCAGGCATGGCATCTGGCCACAGTAGCTGCATGTAGCAGCAAGGGTGAGCTAGTTAACACCCAGCAGACCTGGAAGATTAAACCTCAAAGCCTGCCACTAATGATACACACCTCCTCCAGCAAGGCTCCACCTCCCAAAGGCTCTTCAGCTGTCCCAAATTGCCACCAGCTGGGGACCAAGGATTCAAAACACTTGAACCTATGGGGGGCATTTCATTCAAAGTGCTACAGATAACCTTTTAAAATCTATGTGATTCTCAAACTAATCAAATTGCAGTTAAGATCAACCATCACAATACGTTTTTTTTCTTCTTTTTAACTGGGGAGAGGGCTGATCAATTTTCCTTTTCCTTTTCCTTTTTTATATGAAGCCCCTTTTACTCTGCTAACAAACCCAGAGAGGGAGAAAGATGCAACTAACAATTCCTTAATTGTATGCTAGTGTCACCAAGAGAGCTTGCATTCCCTTGGGGCTTTACAGTTTTGAAACTCCATTCCTGTCTACAGCCTTGTTTAGCAAAGAGCAGGTACTGTACAGTCGCCTCCACTTTGCAGAATAAACAAATATGGCAGTTAAGTGCTTGCTCTAGCTACTGACCCTTAACCTGATATTCTTGCTGCTACTTTACTCTGAGAAGTACTTTCTTTGACTCTGAATTAAATCCTTATCAGCCTCAGCTTGTCTTTCTCAGTTTTCAAGCACTTAAGGAAGGTCTCTGGCTTTAGTATAACCCACTTGTGTTCTTTCCTATTACCTTTGAGTAGAGAATATTGATTTTAGATATTTTAGACAGGCCAGGAGTTAGGCAAGTTATATGGCGGCCCCCCAAATACATGTAAACAACATAAACAAAACATCCTTTTCTCTCCAAAAAGGGCATTTGCCTTTACTGTATTCCTGTAACTTTCTTTACAATGTTATCTTCAGAATCTTTCCAAAATGAATATGGAGTTCCTGCAACTGGTTAATCATTACACAACAGAATGCTTAGTGATAAAGGAAATTAAAAAGTGGCCATTTTTAAACTGCCTTTGCAAATAAAAAATAGGAAAAATCATAATTTCTACTTGAAATATCCAAAACACGTAGATGACTCTGACCCACACTATGAGACATGGCTGCTCCCAGCTGAGGTTTCCTTGCACCTTCATTAATGGCCACAGAAGGGAACTGAACATGAAGCGTCCCATCATTTTCACTTTACAACATGCGTCTCTTTTCTCATGTGCTCCTCATAAAAGCTTTAAGATATGGTTTCTTTAAGATGTAAGAAGTCAGAGATAGTTCAAGCCATAGCTTTCTCTGAGTGTAAGCCACTAGTTTATTTTTTTTTTAATTCAACTAAATATCTAAAAGATGAACCTAATCTCTCCTACATTTTATGGTATTTTTTTTTCATCAATAAAATATTTTTGGGTTAGAGAATTGGCTCAAGTGCTCAAACATACTTACTTTCAAAGCCTATCAGCCAAGGTTCAATTCCTCAGTACCCATATGAAGCCAGATGCACAAAGTGGTACATATAACTGGAGTTTGTTTGCATGCCCATGCTCATTCTCTCTCTCTCAATCAAATAAATAATTTAAAAAATATTTTCATACTTGAAATTTTGTATGAGTGAAGTCCTCTACAATTAGCTCAGGGCTTCACACATTTTAGGCAAGTACCCTCATAAGTGCATTTTATTCTCTCTTTTATCCTCTATTCCATTTATGGCTTCACTGAGCAAGAAGCTGGAATCTTGTGTGAGGAATACAACAGCTGAGACAGAGAGAGGTTGAAGAACCAAACAGAAACTGAATTCTACTTATTTCCAGCTTCCACTACTGTGTTGGTCGCAGTCCATTTTATTGACATGATTGTTATGCTAGGAAAGGGCCAATGAAGTTGGTTTTTATTTTATACCTATTTCTTCTGACCCTCCTATGTCCTTGCAGGCAGCACCTCAATTGACTTTCAGGATTCAGGTAACCAATTTTCTTGCTGTTTGTTTAAGAGCACTCATTTTCAAGTACATGAAACTGGCTTAGACCTTTACACAGATCCCCAGGGGATGACTTAGGTGTGCAGTGGTGAAAGTCGATTTAACAAAACCATTAATTTGAGTTTCTGGGAATAAACAGTAGCTGTCACCCACCATCAGAAAATACACAGATAGTGCATTGTAATCCAAATTGCAAAAGTCCTGAGAATAAGAAGGAATCAAGGAAAGTAAGTTTGCTGGTTATTCAGGCCTGTGCATTGTTTTAACTTTCTGGTGAGGATGGTTCATTTCAGTGTGGGTTTCAGAAAACTAGATATTGTGTTGTGCCTGCCACATTTCATCAGTCACGCCGTATTAAGTGCATTAGGAGGCCCTATGAATTCTTTTGGTCTCAGATTTACTGCAAGATGAGGCCGAAATCCATTTGTGAATCCAAGGAAAAAGACTGTTAAAGATGGTCCCCCTTCACCAGGGGAGACAGCTCCTGCTTTTCGCTCACCATTCTCTTGTGACAATCCTCTTGCCAAACTCAGCCCCTTTCCCTCCCACCCAACCCCCCTCTCAAAGAATAAAATGTCTTAGCATCCAAGGAAAGAGAAATTCAAATACAGGGAAAATAGCTTTCAAAGATACATGGCTGATCTTAAAGTCATTTTTATTTTTTGAAGCAATTCACGGTTGGTAGCATTGTTATCATGAGCTTACAAAACAACTTAAGCACCAATGACCTGAGGAGCTGTGAGGGAACATCCAGTGATGGTCTCGGATGCCCAGAGCCCACGCTTCTGTAGCAGCCATGCTCAGTGCCTTTCTGCCTTGAAATCACAAAAAGTATTTTATATGGGATATTTCTAATGTACAGAAGAAATATAAAGTGTCATATGTGGTATAATCACTACAATACATGTGAATGTTTTACCATATGCTATTTTATTTGTTTAGTTTTTAAAATTTTATTTATTTAAGAGTGAGAAGGAGAGAGAAAGAGGCAGATAGAGAGAGAGAGAAATTGGGCATGCCAGGGCCTCCAGCCACTGCCTATGAAATCCAGACACATGCGCCACCTTGTGCATATGGCTTACATGGGCACTGGGGAATCAAACCTGCTTCTTTAGGCTTTGAAGGCAAGTGCCTTAGCCACTGAACAACCTCTCCAGGCCACTTTTGTTTGATTTTTGAGGCAGCATCTCACTCTAACCCAGGCTGACCTAGAACTCACTCTATAATCTAGACTGGCTTTAAACTCATGGTGGTCCTCCTACCTCAACCTCTTAATTGCTGGGGTTAGACGTGTGAGCCATCATGCCTGGCTTCTGGTGTACTTTTGAAAGAGCCCCCGATTCTTATATGGATAATGAAAATAACACAATTGTATATATATAAATGTATGTGTGTATATATATATATTTTTTTTCTAGGTGATAGATATATATACCTGTATACATACACATAAACATATATACACACATTTGTGTCCATGTATTTGTAATTACACATGTAAATGTGCATGTGTATATACATAATTTTATTTAATATGTTTACATATAAATTGCTAGAGGATGGACTGACTGAAGCTATTACTAATGATTTCTTGTATTAAGGGTGTGAGGCTCTCTATATATGTTTGAACTCTTTCATTCATAGCATAGTATGTTTGCTAATAATTCCCTTAGAAAAGCCTACATAAACAGGTCATAGTAATACACACCTATAATGTCATCAGTGGGGAAAGTGAGGCTAGAGGATCACAAGCTCTAAGCCAGCCCAGGCAACAGAGTGAGGCCTTGTCTCTAAACAACAAAGCAAGCTAAAATAAAACCAAAACAATCCCAAACAAGAACTTAGAAAAACAAAACAAGATCTATCAATATCTTTAAATCTTTGTATAACCAAAGCATGTTTCTTTTGGCCTTCTATTTAAATCAAAGCTAAGTAAAATGTAATATTTTTAGGTCCATAAGAATTATTTATGTTACTCATTTCTTTATTTCTTTTCAACTTGAGTCTACCACTGTATCCTCTTCAGGGGTCCCCTCTGTGGACTCATCTTGCCCCTTTGGTTGGTTCCAATGAGACCCAGAGGCCTTTAGTTATTGTTGCTGGCCCTCAGCATCCCTTCATTTTGTGTTTTGCATTTACCTCTTATTTCTGTCAAGGGGATATATTCTTTTTGTATCTGACTGCATTAAAAAAATTTAGAACGTGTGTGTGTGTGTGTGTGTGTGTGTGTGTGTGTGTGTGTGTTTATTCCTTTCATGCTCTATTGCTAGCCAGAACTGATCTAATGGAGGACAAAGGAGTAAAAGTGAAACATTTTAAATGTGAATCCCATTATGATTGCATAGTAGCTTTTAACAGTAGAAGCCACACATGCTTCAAAAGAAAAGAAGTAACAGGGCAAGAAAGATTTCAGAGGAAGCAAGTCTATCCAAAATAAACATGGAAAGCACACTAAATAGCTGAACAGTGAAATAATGAGCTGATGAGGTGACTGAAGACATTTCAAAACAGAGTGAATATACAAAAATTAGAATGATGTGTAAAAGAACAGGTACACGAACTAGTCTAAGAGATGAGATATAGCCAATGGACATTATCAAAAGAGAAAACAGAATTTAAAATGTAATAAAAAGTGACAAGAGAGAAAAACTCATAGAATCCCCCCAGATGACAAAATTTTTGAATCTTTAGGCCAAAAGAGCACAAAAGATGCCAGGCAAGGGCTTGACAAAGAACACAAGTACACCTACGCTAGTGCTATTTTTTAATAGCTGAGATATGCAGGAAAAAAAGACTGTATAGAATGTGGTGTCTGTTGAGGAAGGAAAATCATCAGGCAGTGGGTGTCACACATCTCGGATGGGATGCTAGCAGTAATAGAGTTAGTAATTTCTAAATGTTAGAGGAAAGAAATTTGGGTCTCAGCATTCTTGAAACTTCTCAGAAGTTCCAATGTGTAAGGACAAAAAGGAATACAAGGTTATATCAAAGTGAGTATAAAATCCAGGATAAAAATTTTAATTACAGTAGGTTGAAGACAGGGGTATACACACATGCTGGTTAATTCTTAGAGAACTCTAGGCTCATTTATATTATTAATGTTCCAGTAGAGATAACTGGTTGTATATGACAGGAGCCCACTGAGCCTGAATGAAGGAAGGGAGGTTCAGTTTAAGGATTCGGGTGGCTGAGCTCAGATAAGGCCAGCCCTGGGGGGAACTAGAAGGTAGCACCCAGTGAAAACCAAAGGCTGGTTGTTTCAGGGACTATTTGGTCCTGGCCCTCCCCATCACACCTCTTAGCAGCTATGTGATCTGCCATAGCTCTCTTTTTACTAGTTGCCTCTCTGGCTCTTATTTATATGTCTAATATACCCAAAGGGAAAAAAAAAGTCCAATTTACTGGTCCTGCAGAATCCAGCCAATCAGCTAAGATGGGTGGTGTGACATCATGTGGTACTATATTGCTGAGTGGGCCTGTCTTGGCATAGGGCATAAGGCTAAGACAGCCTTAGAAAAGTAAGGAACAATAAAGACACACACACACAAACACACACACACACACACACACACACACACACATTCCTGAATGGTGCAGCCACTTGTAGCATACAAGATAGGATAGCTTATTAATTTCCTAAGAAGCTAACTTCCTATGGGAACTTCAGAAGTTTCCTACTTAGGAGAAAATTCTGGTGAGAAATTAAAATGTGCCTTATAAGTATTTAATCAGATATGCCTGCTTGAGCTATCTGGAGGAACACTGTTCTACTATTCTCTGGAAGTCGCTCTACTATCCCATAAAGACAATGGTTGTACACAGCCTGCACATCATTTCTTCTTCAGCTTAAAGTGTCTTGCCTATGTCATTGTTAATTTTAAGTCTTTTTTGGGGGAGAGAGAAAAATTAGCACTATTTGCACCTGTAGACAATTCTATAATTGTACTGTTTGATTATAATTTATCTCTCTCACCTTCTAGCTTGCTCATGAGCTTCCTGAGATACTGTATCCAATTAACTTTTGAACTTCCAGCTATCTGCCCCAGTGCCAGGAACAGAGTAGGTACATAAAGAAATTGATACATAGGTCAAAAACAAAATTTATTTTTTGGAGAATGGGCATGCCAGGGCCTCCAGCCACTGCATATGAACTCCAGACACATGTACCACCTATTGTGTCTGGCTTACTTGGATACTGGGGAATCAAACCTGGATTGTCAGGCTTCACAGGCAAGTGCCTTAACTGCTGAGCAATCTCTGCAGCCCCGAATTTGAATTTCAAATAAAGTGTTTTATTGGAAGGTTCTAGACAGTTCTATCATTGGCAATTATCCAGCCACAAGAAGGAAGTGCTAAAATTTGGGACTCCATGTTGCTTAGAAGCCTAGTTAAGCACTCCCTTCATCAGGGCTACTCCCTGGTTGGTGCCTTCCTCCTCAATCCATCACGGTTTTCAGAGCCCATTGAGAGGGAGGTCAGCAACAGTGTAGAGAGAGAGGGTGAATTTTCTTGAAGCTGCATGATCACCTGGGAAGAGCATGAAAGGAATTAGGGCACCATTACTGATTTGTCCTACATGGATGTTGAATGACAGCCACTGGGTCATTAAAATAAAAAACAATGCAATTTAAAAACAAACAATTTGTTTATTTGCAAGCAGGAAGTGATAGAGAAAAGAAATACAGAAAGAATGGGCACACCAGGGCCTGTAGCCAGTGCAAATGACCTCCAGGTGCATGTGCTACTTTGTGCATCTGGTTTTACATGTTTAATGGGGAATCAAACCTGGGTTGACAGGCTTTTCAAGCAAGTGCCTTAACCACTGAACAATCTCTACAGCCAACCCCGCCCTCCAAAACAAAAGTAAACACAATGCAATTCTTATTCCTGATTTAGTGACACAGTGGTTCCAGGCAACAAAAGAGAGGTTTAGTCCATGAGCGATTTCTCCTTTGGACTCCTGCAATAGACCTAAGGGCCAACCCAGGTAATACACACCAGCAATCCACTGTGTGTTTGGAAAGAGGAAGTATCTTATGCTGAGTTGTACCTTTGGGCTAAAGAAGAAAGTGCACCATTCAAACTCTAAACCAAACTGCCTCCAAGGACACGTTAACCCATGTACACGAGCATGTGCACACTGGAGGAAAAGATCTGATCCAGTGCAGCTGGCCATTTTCTATTCTATGGACACAGTTGAGAGGCCAGAGAAGAAATTAACACCAACGCTGCCAATGACAGGATCCAGAGCCCTCAGCTCAGGCCTGCTTATTACAGCCTTCCATTGTTCCCTTATCTGACCCAGATTTTCAACCGCTCCTCTGAACTTAATTTAAGGAGTGGTTCAGTGTAATGAGTTTCCAACTCTGTGCAGAAAACAAATTTGCATTTTTCCAACTGATTAGTTTCTCTACTGATTAACTCAGCGAGGTCAGCTTTTGGTCACTGATGCAGATGATAGGCACAGTTGATATTTTCTAGTTTCAGGGTGGGAAGGTTTTTTTTTTTTTTTTTTTTTTGTCCTAGTCTTCAGAGCTGAAGGACAAATCATGTCAATTTCACAACAGAAGTACATGCTGGCATGTTCTCATGTCTACCTGGGACTCTGTAGCCTCCATTATTTAAGAAAAAAATCATATATATATATATATATATATATATATATATATATATATATATATACATATGAAAGAGGGAGAGAGAGAGGGAGGGAGGGAGGGAGGGATAGAGAGAGAGAGAGAGAGAGAGAGAGGGAGAGAGAGAGAGAATGGTGTTCCAGGGCCTCCAGCCACTGCAAACGAATTCCAGATGCATTGACCACCTTGTGCATCTGGCTTTTCATGGGTACTGGAGACTCAAACCCAGGTCCTTAGGCTTTACAGGCATGCACCTTAACTTCTGAGCCATCTCTCCAGCCCTCTTCACTTCCATCTTGGAGGAATTCAGTAAAGGAAAACTCCCCTCTTTTTTTTTTTTTTTTTAGCACATCAGCAACCCTTCAAGTGGAGTCTACATAACTGGAATAGGATGACATTTCTTCAATCTCACTGTATTCCTGATGCCTGATAGGGTTTTCCTTGTGCCATTTTCACATGCCACTAAACTTATCATTACTTATTTAATAGTATCATATAAATAAAATCACATAGTTTTTCTGAAGTAACCCTGTAGTCAAAGGAAACGAGAACACTACCAAAAGTGGAAACAAGCCAGGCATGGTGGTACACGCCTTTAATCACAGCACTTGGGAGGCAGAGGTAGGAGGATTACCATGAGTTCAAGGCTACCCTGAGATTACCTTGTGAATTTCAGGTCAGCCTGGGCTGGGGTGAGACCCTACCTTGAAAAACCAAAAAGAAGAAAAAGAAAAAAAAAAGTGGAAACAGCAACATTTGACAGAAATTAGAAAAGATAACAGCAAATATACTAAAAATAAAACAACAATACAATGGCAGCTAGATAGTTTTGCCCGATGAAGGCTGTGAATGTTGGGTCTTCATAATCTTAAACCATTTTCTTTCACCCTAAGTTCTCCTGACACACCCACGATAGTTTTTCCTATACTTTGGAAGATACCGGTTGGGGCTGAGAAAGGGCATTGTGTGGACTGATGATGTGTCAAGGCAACAAGGAAAATACGAAACTTGAGAACACCTTCAATGCAATTAAGATTGTCCAACTGCTAGGCCTGGGGGCAGAACCTTTTAGTTATTTATAGAGAAGACAAAGAAATAAAATATATCTGCTAAATTTCATTCTTCAGCTATCATCATATCTGTCCAAGACTTCAAGAATGGAAGTCAATTAACATTTACTATTTACTATGCTCCATGCTAGACATTTTCACATGCTTTCTCTTTTGAACCTAATTACATAAGGAAGCTGCTATCATCCCCATGCACAAACCTAAGCAAAGAACTAATTCAAGGTCATGCCACTTTGAACATGGTAAATTGGGGCTGTCAATCCAGTGTCTTCTATGTCCCCAGGTTTTCTATTTCATTCAAGATCTTCAGTGAGGCGATGAGATGACAGTGACACACCTTCTTGGGATGTGCTTATCAAAGAGCTTTGTTGTTGACAGTAAGAATGAAGAATGGTGAAGTGGTGGTATGAATCCTCATTAATCCCACCATAAAGAAGTCTGCAGCAAGAAGATCTCAAGTTCAAAGCCAGCCTGAGTTACATACCAAGACACTGTCACCCTTTAAAAAAAGAGTTATTTTTATTTTTATTTTAGTGAGATGGAGAGAGAAAGAGGGGGCAGGGAAGAAAACTGGTGTGCCAGGGCCTCAGCCGCTGAAATCGAACTCCAGATTCCTGTGCCACCTAGTGGGCACATGAGACCTTGTACTTCCCTCACCTTTATGCATCTGGCTTACATGGAATCTGGAGAGTCCAACATGGGTCCTTAGGCTTCGCAGGGAAGCACCTTAACTGCTAAGCCATATCTCCAGCCCAAGAAGAGATTTTTCTTTTTTTAATTAAACCTAGCCTTTAAGATGACCTCACTTCCTGAACAGATAGTTGACGTTGTCTCTGTCTCTCTGTTTTGTTTTTGCTGTGCTGGGGATCAAACCTAGGGCCTTTCTCATGCTAGGCAAGCCCTACACCATTGAGTCACATCCCCAGCCTTATAGTCACTCTTATGATGTCATATATGCTTTTGACTTAGCATTATATTTTTCCCCTTTTCAGGGTGGTTAACCTCCATGTCACGTGCTGAGTAGGATAACAGAGAAATCTTTTTCTCTCATGATCTTGCTTTGAACTAACCATGTGCTATGGCAGGGCTGGAAATATCAGAACCATAGTTATGGATTTCAGTAACTTATGTTTAGCCTGAAAGAAAACCATGCTTTGAGGAGTGAAATCTGACCATATGCAGGATATGAATCTATAACTGCATATTATATGGTGTTAGGTTTTCTTAATCTTTCATTGTTTGGCTCTTGATACTCCTGTTTGGGGATGGTACAACCAAGGGAACTTTTCAAATAAATAGGACACCATTGTAATGATGTTCAGTTGAAGAGACTATTAATCAAGAATATTTTATTTGCTAATAGCAATGTGCAGTTCACAATAGTTACTTCAAAATAATTATTTTCTTATTTTTTCAGTGTCCCCTCTGCCCTTGGGATCATATGGCCAACCAAATTTAGGCTCTTGGCTTCAGTTAACTGGAGTTAAGCACTAGGCTTTGTCATTTTCCTATCTGTACATTGCCCTAATTCTTTCCCACTGTAGATTGTGTCCACAAGCTAAGGGATCTATTTCAGCAGAAAGAAAGTGCCCATTCTCCATCAATGTCCTAGGAAATTCTAACTATCCCAGCTCTGTGTTGCATGTTTATTTCTAAGGCAATTACTGTGGTTATTAAGGCAAGGTTATATACATTTCACACTCAGAAAACATGGCAGGATTCTCCTCACCCCCACTCTCTCTTTTTCTTCTTCCTGTTCTTGACACAGAGTCTCAATACATAGGTCATGTTGGCCTCAAACTCAGAATCCTCCTGCTTTAGCCTGCCATGTGTTCAAATTATAGGTCTAAGCCACCAAGCTTGGCTTTTACACTAGAATTCTAAGAGGAACTGGGAAGGGACACAAAAAAACAAGTATAAAAATAAAGAGGTGATTTGTAGTGGTTTGATTGAGATACCCCCACAACATCCTATGTGTTTTGAATACTTGGTCCCTATCTGGTGGCAATTTGGAAAAGTAATTGGGCCTTTATAGGTAAAGCCTTGCAAGAAGAGGAGTGTCACTGGGGACAGGCCTTAAGGTTTATTATTCCAGCCTCTGTAGCCAGAGCCGTCTAGTTCATTCTTGCTGCTGTCTCCCAGCTGATGTGACAAGATGTGGAAGTGAGTTGTCTGATGTGCCATGATTTCTCTGCCATAATGCAACTTACCCTCACAATTGTAAGCCAAAAGAAGCTCTTTCCTGTTATGAGCTGCTTCCAGTTGGGTGTTTTACCCCTGCAAGAGAAAGCAACCGCCAGCTGATTCAAACCAGTTTCAGCTATGACTTCAGTTTGCACCCACCTTAACGAACTGGGACAGGATAATGAGAATAAAGAGTCGGGAAGGATGTAGATGTAACTGAATAAGTGATAGGAGGAGATGCTATCTCTTGGGAACACATCATTCACATCTAATGTTCTAGCTGGGATGAAAGCTGTATTTCTATTACAAAAGAGATCCCTAAATACAGAAATGAGATAAAGACTTGCTTCTCTCTGCTATTACAGTCTACTCTTGGACAGAGGTGAAGATTTTCAGGTTCCCTTTTTCTACAAGTTTATCCAAAAACCTGAGTAACTTCTGTTTGGCTGCTTTGCCTTGCCCTATGTACAGCTCCACAGAGCTGAATCTGGGTCTCACCATCTCCATTGCTCTTCAACTCACAGGAAGGGAAAAGCAAAGAGGGCAAGAACTTACTTGTGAAATCATCTTCATGTTATCCATACAATTTTTGCCTTCATCTCTTTGGACAAAATGTAATCATTTAGCTAACCCTGTATATAAGAAAACTGAGCTGTAGAGATTGCTTAGCAGTTAAGGCATTTGCCTATGAAGCCAAAGGACACAGGTTTGGTTCCCCAGAACCCACATAAGCCAGATACACAAGGGCACTTGCGTCTGGAGTTCATCAGTGGGTAGAGGCCTTAGCTTACCTATTCTCTCTCTGTCTGTCTCTCTTTTCTCTCTCTCTCTCTCTCCTTACAAATAAATAAATTAAATTAAAAAATAAAAATAAATAAAAACTAGGAAAAATGCTTTTAAATCAGCATGTCAAGCTCTGGTAAAGTTCAGAAGGTTTCATTGTAATAGATTCTGAAAACAATTAGAATCCACCATGTCTAAAGTGTAGATTTCAGTCCCATTCTATCATCCATGGTGGTGAAAGGAATGCGTACTGGATATTGTTAATGATGCTGATAAAAATGCACGTGCCCAAATGGGTGTCCATCCAGCCAACATGCAGCATGATGCTATCCATCCTTGGTACCGGGGCCGCCCACTTGCTAGGCTAAACACCCTTGGTGTTGCCACTAAGGTTTTATTTGTTTTCCTTTTTTCCTCATTCAAATGTTTGTGAAGGTAAAAGGTAGATTTAGTGTAAGACATCTTGATATTTTGTCCAATTTAAATGTGAGTGAGCAGCAAAGGAGAAGGAAGGAGAAAGACTTCCCGAGCTTGGAGGAAATGGCACTCATTGTATGGCATGTCTAATGAATCCATTTGTACCATCACCATTGTCTTGCCTCCCTTGTGTAATGTTTTCTCTCCGTTCCTCAGCAGTTTCCAGGAGTGGAAAACTGCCCCTTATAACATTCCTCCTGTCTCCGGCTAAGCCACTGTTCTCTTTCTAGGTCTCCAAGCAACAGAATCTTAAAAATGAAATATTCATTTTCTGAAACCTAATTTAATTTCAGCAATGACTAGGTTGCAGAGCTTACCAGATCACAGATTCTAAAAAATTCTCTGAATTAACAATTCTAGTGATGGAGTTTTTTGTTTTATTGTTATGATCATTCTCATTTTTGCTGCACCTTGTTAAAATGCACATAGGCAGTTTTAACCTTGGCTTGTCTGACAGTGATCTACTCATTTGAGATCCAGGAGTAATGAAAAACATTTCAGGCAATCATCCAGCTGTCAATAAATGAAATACATCATTATTTTTCTAAAACAGGAATTAGTGTTTCTCCCAAATGTAGCTTCTACCCTGAGTAAGAAATCAGCTATGCTGTAGTTTTATTTTGGGCGCAAAGCGGAAGTATGGTTGTAAGGAATTCATCTTTCATAACTCTGGGGCTGATGAGTCATTACTGACATGTAACATCCAATTAAAGCAGTGACAAATGTAATTGTGTGTCATGCACCACGGAGGTGATAAATTGTACCATTCCAAAAGGCATGTTTTGGTAAATGCTATTTTGCTGAAAGACTGCAATTATAGCCTGTTTTCAATGGGCTGCCTTTGTTATAAACACAGGGTAATGGAGTTCTAAATAGAGAGATCAGGTTCACAAAAGGCATTCTAAGCAGAGTTTAACCAGGTTAACTGGTGGTTGAAGTTTGGTTATCATTGTCCTTTCCACTTGTAGTCAAAATTGATCTAAATACTTTAAGGATGGTTGTTCCTAAAGAAAAAAAAAATTGCTTAAGATAATTTAATTTCTCTTTTAATCACTGGAGCTATTTGTGCTTGACTAATTTCTTGATCCTGTAAGTTCCCAAAACAACACAGAAACTCAGAAATTATTTCAGGAAGTTGGTCCTAGTCAGGCAAGTCACATGACATTATAGTACATTCTTCAAAATTTACGTTTCTTTAAAAGACTTAGAGGGTGGGGAATTTGGCTGAATCTTGAATTGATCAGATATTTTCGTCTCTCTTTTTAAAAATTCTATGTTTTTGTTTGCAAACAGAGAGAGAGAGAGAGAGAGAGAGAGAGAGAGAGAGAGGGAGAGAACAGAAAGAGACAGAACGAATGGGCATGCCAGGGCCTCCAGCCACTGCAAACAAACTCTAGATCCATGTGCCACTTTGCATATCTGGCTACACATGGGCCTGGGGAATTGAACTCAGGTCATCAGGTTTTGCAGGCAAGTGCTTTAACAGCTGAACAATCCCTCCAGCCCATTTTCATATCTTGATATCAACCTTCCTTCTGGGTCATGTTTTCAGGGTGTTGTTTATGACTGAATGGCCCCACTGCATAGGGATTATTCCAGCACAGTTCACCATGGCAAGCACGTAGGGCAGAGGTGAACTGTCTCCTCATGGTTAGGTGAGAATAAAAAGAAAGAGAGAAAGATCAGTATTTTGTGGTCCTCTTTAAGGGCATATGTGCAATGACCTACAACCTTCTACTAGGCTCCATCTGCTAGAAGTTTCTATGCCTAATACCTAGGCCTTTGAGAAACCAAGATCCCAACTAAAGCAATGGATCAATGGATGAGAGGAAAAACTCCTTCCCCCCACTCCCCACTAAAAACAACTCGAAAAGATCAATAAAGTTTAAAGAGATACCTTTTTAAAATGTTTTTATTTATGAGAGAGAGAATGGGTACAACAGGGCCTTTAGCCACTGCAAACAAACTCTAGATACATGTGTCACCTTGTGCATCTGGCTTATGTGGGTACTGAGGAATTAAACCTGGGTTCTTAGGCTTTGCTGGCAAACACCTTAACTACTAAGCCATCTCTCCAGCCCAAGAGATACTTTTTCAAAAAATATTATTTTAGATAGTTAGAGAGAAAATTGAGGCACCAGGGCGTCAGCCACTGAAATCAAATCCCAGATGCTTCTACCACCCAGGGGATATGTGTGACCTTGTGCTTGCCTCACCTTTGTGCATCTGGCTTACATGGGATCTGGAGAGATGAACTTGGGTCATTAGGCTTCATAGGCCAGCTCCTTAACCACTAAGCAATCTCTCCAGCCCAAGAAGTGCCTTTTTAAAGGTACTGAAGAGATTCCAAGGTTCAGGGATCTCTCTCTGAATAAAAGAGAAGTGCAGAGAAGTGAGTCCAACAGTCTAAATCATTTTCTCATTCAAAGAAATTCACAATTCAAAAGTCAGTTAATTCAACCAGCAGGAAAAAAAAAAAAAAGAGGAAAATAGGAGGCTTCTGAAGGAATGAAATATAAGTTGAAACTCTGGCCCACTTAAATTAGTTGGATACATTTGTAAAAAGAGAAATTATTAAAATTTGCTTGTGAGGAAGAGGCAACGTCTTCTTGCAAACAAATTCTAACCAAGGAGTTTGAATTGGTCCAAACAGTATGAAACTTTGTTTCATGTATAAAATCATTTTAAAAATTCTGTAAAATCACCTTCTGACTATAAATCCTATGTGTATAAGAAGCATAAATGAATTTTGAGTTTAGACTTGGGTCCTATTCCCAAGATGCATAATTACATACTTGTAAAAATATGTACTTCAATAATATGAAATCCTAAATATATGTGACCTAAAACATTTCAAATAAGGGATGCTAAGCCTGTGTACCACAAGAGAACCACAGCTTAGGAGAACAGCCAGGGGCCTGTCTTGCAATGGAAACTGAGAAGCAAAGGTTAGTGAGATTATCTGTGACACCTGTCATTTGCAGCTAGCCTCAGGTTATAATCAGTCTCCCTATCTCTCTTCCCATTGCCATTCTATGAACCCTTACTCTTGTGCCATTTTACACACCTTCTTCCTTATGAAGGGCCTCTGCTGGATGAACTGGCTTACTTGGGATACTTCTGAGCAGTCAGAGCTCCAAATTATCATGTCCTTCCCAAGACAAGGCCATTGTACTTATGGATTTACAGGTGAAATTGGCCAAGCAATACCAACTTATATTTCTATCATACAAAATTAATAATATTTGGAGGTTCAAAGACAATTTTAAAGGAGTGATAAAGACAAATGCAGAGTGAGCCATTTGATTACACATCTGACAAATATTTAGAATATATAAAGTCACATAGAAGGAAAAGTTAATGGAAAACAGAAGAAGACTTAGCCTTTTTAGAAGAAGATATTCAAATAACCGAGCTATATAAAAAAGCTATATCTCATTCATCCTAAAACAACTGCAAATTAAAATCATAGTGTCACTGGAATATGAAAATACTGAACATAACAGACAAAATAAAAAGATAAAACAAAAAGAACAATAAGAGTTGGTCCAGACATGGAAAGATTAAATTTTCATAAACTGCTGATTTGCAAAGTCAGTACAATTTAATAGGTATAGCAAAGCTGAACATACCAACACCTTATATATTAAACAGAACTACATACTTACATGGTACTAAAATGCTTAGAACAGCAATATTCTTACTACTGAAAACTTGAGAGAAAAGTGGAATGGAGTCATGGATCATAGCTACTCAATCAAAAATGACCAGATAATTAGTTATTTATCGACAAGGGCTCACTATATAGCCCATCCTGACCTTGGACTCATGATCTTTCTGCCTCAGCCTTCCCAGTGCTGGCATACTAGATGGGTACCATGCACCCATCTCCCAAGCATTACTTAATGATTCCACTCATAAATTAAGAAATTTAGAGAGTCAGTCAAAAAGGGCACAAGAAGACTTCTGAGGAGGGTTACAGGGTGTGGGGAGTTCTGAAGTTTAGTTCCTAGTACCTACATGGGTGTATTCACTGGGAAGAAATTAATTTAAGCAGCGTACTTATGACTGTGGGCTTTTCTGTAAAATTCAGTAAAAGCATTAAAAATAAAAGCAGACAACTGGTAGAATCTAGGAGCGAGTGGCTTCTCACTAAATGGAAACATAAATACTTGTATATCTTGGGGAAACTGTTTGTCAGAGAGTCTTTGTATGTTCCCTTTGGTGCACTGCGTGGCATGTCATGCTTGTTCCCACAATCTCATACTGTGATGTTAGCTTGACAGCATGTAGAATCGCCATGGAAACAAATCTCCTGGCATGTCTGTTAGGGATTTTCTACGTCAGATGAACTGAAGTGGGAAGACCCATGCTAATTGTGAGTGGCACCATTCCATGGGCAAGGGCCGTGGACTGCCTAAACAGGAGAGCGCTGGCTAAGCAGAAGCATTCCTTTCTCTACCCTGCTTCTCACTATGGACTGAAGGTGACCAGCCCCTCCTGTCATGCCTTCCCCGCCATGATGGAATCTGAAACAAACCGTTCTTCCCTTATACTGACTTGTGTCATGTATTTTGTTTCAGCAATGAGAAAGGAAGTGACACACAGGCACATGCATTCTCTCCAGTGCCAGCAGAGCCTCGTCTCTTGTTCAGTGCTATGCCTCCTGCGCCAAGATCAGTATGTAGTAGGAGCTCAATAATTAAGTGCTGAATGAATAAATGAGGGAGAAAAAGGCTCCAAGAGTACATATGCCCAAAAGACAAAAGGCTTAGAGAGGAAGTTAAACTTACTCCATTGCTGGATATTTACATTTTATGGCTTTGCATAACATCTGTTCTTAAATTAGTGCGGAGACTACAACTTTGTTGCTGTGAATCTGAAGCTCTCAATCCCATAATTCCTGGTTTCTCCATCAAAACCATTTTTAAGCAGTTGTTTTCATAATGATAATTTCTTTGGGATGCAACCATGCATTAGAACAGAAAGGAATTGATGTAATAATGTGGCAAATGGAAGGACTAGATTATAAACACTACTAACATTTGGAGGCATGAAAGGGCTAAAGCAGCCAGGAGATTTTCCCAAAGGAGAGTAAAAGTTGAAGTGCCATGGAAGATGAACCGAATGTGAGGATGACAAGGGATTAGGAAGAAACTTAGGCACAAGGAGGGTGAAGTCATGATAACCTACCAGGATGGGTGTCAGTCATGGAAGCTCAGAACAGCAGGAGGAAACGTGGCTCAAGGCCTAAATATACACATGTCAGCATCTGGGAAGCTTGCAGTTAGAATGCTTGCTAGTTCTTTTCTTTCTAGAACACAGTCATTAGTGTTGCTTAGGAATTACCCTGGCCTTACTACATTTGGTGGATCAACCATAGGATTTGTTACCAGATGTGAGCATATGCATGCTACATGTAACATCATAGGATGCTTCTTTACTTCTTTAAAATATTTTATTTATTTATTTGAGGAAGAGGCAAATAGAGAGACTGGGCATGCCAGGGCCCCCCAGCCACTGCAAAGGAACTACAGACATGTGTTCCACCTTGAGCATCTGGGTTATATGGGTCCTTGGGAAATTAACCCAGGTCCTTAGGCTTTGCAGGCAAATGCCTTAACAACTTAGCCATCTCTTCAGCCCTCTTCACTTCTTTAAGTCACTAAACTTGTTTCTTTATAAGCAGTAATATAAATCTTCCTAAACACAATTGTCAGAATTATATGTAGGGTACAACAGGATAGCTGGAGACAGTAGTCAGAACTGGTACTGGGTGGTGGCCAGACACAAGGAAAGTTTGAGCTTGTGGTACTCCTGGACACAGTGGTTAGGCTGTTTTGAGTCAATGATGCTGGACAAATCCAGAGGGAAAGGAATGATGGACAAGAAGAAGTGGCAAACAGAAGCTCATAAGGTGGATCCAGCCAGAAACAAACAAACAGAAAGCTACTTTGATTAATATGTTTGCTATAATTCAAAAATAGGGATACTATATGAATCTGAATTAATTGTCCTTGGAAACAGTAGCACATCAGACAATGCTTGGCCTCATTTTTTTTTTTTTTTCATGACAAGTGAATTGTTCCCTGTGGTTTGCTATAGTCTTACCCAGCTCTTGCCATGCAATTATTCTTCCCTTCTGTCCCTGTGAGGATTTCAACTTAATCCTTATGTACTGGGATGGTGGGGTCAAAGACCAGCTGAGGGTGTCTGTGGTATCAAACGCTGCACTTCTGTGTTGTATCCATCAAGGAAGATTATTTACATGCAGTCATATACCAAAGCATTACAAAAACCTGCTATGGAAGTGTGCACTCACTTATTAATTAACAGAATCAAATCATTAGCAACATTCATGTCTTTAATGTACTTCACCAAACCCTGTGATGGTCAAAACATAGGAATAGATAAAAGTGCTTGTATGGTGGGTGTGTAAAGGGTGTACAGAACAGTAAAATAAGGGTGATAAAACCTTCATAATTACAGAAGAAATTTGAACTTATGAATATTGGGGGGAAAGAGTAGCATCCAAGGGAAACTTCTAAATATTTACAAATAACATAGAATTTATTGGGGATTGGGTACCACTTGACTATGTTTTCATGTTATCCTTAGCCTCAAAGAATACATAATGCAAGTGATTAGACTTCTTACCCATCTTGGTAATGAAGCCAAGTCAAATCCAAGGCTTTCTTAATTTCCTGCTTGCAAAAACTATTATAGACCCATTCTTCATGAATTTAAGCCTTTCTTGAGCCTGTTAAGCGGTAAAAAAAAAAATAACAAATTTAAAAACCAAGAAAGGTATGAGGCAAAAGCAGTGTAGTGAATCAAAGCAGATTAGATCCTCGGCAGTGATGTATCAGCACTTCGTAGTTAATCTAGCACTTGGAAGTGGTTTCCTGTTAGCATGCAGGCTGAGTAGCTTTGCTTCCTCCCTAGATCCTTGACTTCTTAAACAGCAATATATTTTTGTGTCATGAACTTACACAAACATTAGTGGGGTCTCGTTGCCCCTCATAAAAAGCATGGCCCTCCTTTCAGTGAAGAAAATGAACACATGTGAAATTGGGGGCCAAAAGAGAAAAAGGAAGAAGAACTTCCTTCTCAGGAGACATTTTCCCAGAAGGTCCACCTTTGAAGCAATTTTAAGTAGTTTTTATGATGACATCATGACTATTGAGATTAAGATCCAAGGGTATCAGAGAGGGTAATGTGAGGACAAAATGGTAGGAAGATAAACAAAATGTCCTGCCTTTAATGTCTGTAGTCTTCTTGCCATCCAGTGCATTAGACCCCAGGTCCTCCCCAGCTCAGTTTCCTGGGTGATCCACTCCATCCTGGAGCGGGACAAATTAGTTCCTTAACCAGGATTGGGCTGTTGCAAGCTGAGTGATTTTCTTCCTTCAGTAAGAAATTTACTTAACCTGTGAAAGCAGATGATCCAGGAAATAAGGTCTCAATCATGGCTGTCCAACAGAGTCAGTCACTTGGGAAGTATCTTTAAAAGTACTCAGCTGCCTTCCTACAACAGTTGAGGCATTTTCTAGAGATGGAGCATGAAGACGTTTGAGAAGGACCTCGGGTGATTTCACTGTGAAGTCAAGGCAAGAGCTACCACCTTCCAGTTTTAGGTGCTTCTGAAGTCCTGGTGACATCATAGTGGCTTCCAGAGCTATCTGTGCCAGCTCAGGGGTCAGCAACCTTCCAGACAGCCAAGGAGATGAACAAATGGATATGAGAGAGCATCTGTCCTTGCTTTCCCCAACCTCCATTGCCTGCTTCGGCTCCTTCACTCTGGAAGCATGTGACACTCTTGGGGGACGCATCCATCCACATTACTTCCAGTGGCAGCATCCTGGGGTCCCTTTGTCTCACCAAGCTTCATTAAGTCTCCATAGTCCAGGTGCCTGTAGTCCTCTGACTTCAACCTGGCAAATTAGAATCTTCTCCAGAGTGACAGAGTCAGGAACAGGCATGTAACAGGACCCCCAGGCAATGAACAACATGTTTCTTGGATTACTGGGTGCTATCCAGGGGCTTTCACATACCTGAGGCACTGTTTGACATCCAGTCCCGATGGGGAGGAGTCACTTTGAGCAATGGAGATCTGCCTGCCTGCAGGAGAAGGCAGCCTGGAGGTGCCCATGTCCCTGGAGGGAGCCATGTTCAAAATGGGAGCCACCTCTGGACTTCCTCATGATGCAGTCATTGGTTCTTCATTGTTACCTGAGTTAATTAGCATCCACCTTTCTGCCACAATTCATCTTGACATACTTGTCCCTGCTGTCCTTTGAGAAATGTTAGTATATATGTTCCTCATAAGTGCAGTGTGGTTGCTCTAAAGAGAGAAGATGTTCAGGGATCTAGGAAGGCTCTGGAGTGCAGCCCACACCCAAGGACAGTGGGATACAGCTTCCATTTTGTGAAAGGAGTGGGAAGCTTGCCCAAATCAAAATGGGATTGTTTTGGTCCACCCTGATGAAGAAGTGAAACCGGGATATTGTAAAGAAAGTCCTCTTACACGTGACTTACTGATAGGAGCTCTCATGAGATGGCTGGAACCACAACTTCACACAAGGGTTTCTGTGACCTTACCTAACCAAGAATAACTTCTGAAAGCCATCAGCCCAGAAACTTCCCATTAGATCTCAGATCACTGTCAATCTTGTTATTGATCCTTGTGTCCGTAGATTATTGTTTCAAATTATCTGATGAAATAATTGTCCTTGTTTATGACCTATAAAAAGATTCCTTGCCTCAACCTCTTTGAGTATGCCCACACCACATGCAACATACATATATATCTGATGCCACAGTCTTCTACTCCAAAATAAAATTCACTGTATTTTGAAGAATCTCTTTTTGTTTTTTTTTTCTTGTGGGTTCACAGTTTGGGTCCTGGTCCTTCCTCTATCCTCCCATGCAGGGAACAGTACAGACAGACAACTAGGGGCCAGCCTAGCTGTATTCATTCTGGTGTAGGCAGGAGCCTTTCATGGGGAGTCTGATGAGTGATGTAGCAGTGTCTCACAACAAAGGTGTCTTGATTGACCTAGACTCCTCAGTGATTCACTTATCAAGCCTGCACTCCGTTTAATAGTCCAATGCCATAAAGGGTGACCCACAGAAGAGTTTGCCTATCAATCTTTGTTGGGAGTTCCATTTTGAATATAAGTATACCATGCAAGTGTTTGGGGTGTGCCAAGAGCATGTACCCAACAGTTATGGGGGAATTAACATGTGCCAGACACTATATATGTATGAGTATATGTATGTTCACATATATATTTACATACTGATCTACATATTGGACCTAGTCAAATATATTGCATATGGGTAGCATTCATTTTATTTGCACAAAGCCTTGTGATGTGATTAGTATTATTTTGTTCATTTCTTGCATGGATAAAGAAAGGGAAAGAGAATATAAGGAATCTTCTCAAAGTCACATAGCCACAAAGTAGCGCATGTGGAGATCCAAGTCTAGATTTTTCATTCTCAGACGGAAAGCTGGGTGCTAACCTTGACAAGTCCATGTGCTCAACATACCAGTACAGAACAAAGTCCTGTTCACGTGGCATAAGAGGAAATGCTCACAGACGGATGCTGGTGGCGAGCTGGTTTCTCGGTGTAGGGGCCTACAGCCACCGTTGTTACTTCTTAAGTGGCATGTTTGCTCTGTTGAATTGGGCTTGGCTTGTTTAAGTGCATAGTGATTTGGAAGGTTTGATCGAGGGAGTATGGGACCCAGTAACTCAGGAATCAAGCTGTTGTGACTACATCCCAGGCCCAAATATAGAACCAGATCAGTAAAGCCAGGAAAGGTGCCTTGTCAATGGTCATGTTTAGCAACATTTCCCATTTTAATTTAACATGCAAGTAACATTTGATTTCCCGGGCATTTTCATGTTTAACTAGAGCCCTGGATTCCAACCTAATTAGCACCATTACCTCCAAATTGTAGCTTTCCTCTCTCAGGGAAGGGGAGATCCATTAGAGAACACTTCCTGCCTCTTGTCCTCCCTTTCTGCACACTGCTTTCAGTTGGTTTAACTTTTCCCTCCTGACCCCACACAGCCCAGTGGAACAAGAGAATATAATTTACTTTGCGCCACACCTAGCATTTGCTGCTTTCTGCTTGGTAAGGTTGGAAAACAAAACACCTCAACGTGGCTATTTTCTCCAGTGGTTGGAGGCCAGCCCTGACATTTCAAAGAAACCTCATTTGTTCAAGATTTAGGAAAACAATCGCTGCCCAGCAAACACTGATATGACTTTTAATAGCCACTTACCTGATTAATATCCTTTCATGCACAAGGCAGCACGAGACGCAGAGCTGTAATGAAAGCCAACCAGCAAGTGTGGACCAGGTGCGTTACTAAGAAACAATCTCTTGCGTGATTTCATTAGGCAAAGCAGTGCAGGGAGCAATTATAAGCAAACTTATGGAAGTGGCAGCAGTATGGAGTTCTCTGCTCCAAGTTTTCTTTTAAAGAAAGACATCATAATTTAATAATTGTACATCTCAAGTGAAAGAAGAAATTCCTCTTTAATTGGTAACCCACAGGGGAAAAATAATCACACACTAATTCCAATTTTTAGATCTTCTATCTCCCTTTTTCTTAATGGGAAAATATATTAACAACTTATAATAATTTCTGGGAAGATTTAAAAATGATTACTCCTGTTATTCTTGCTTATTTTGTTTTGTCTTTCCTTGAATTCCACATTCAATCTCACTTTTAAAATGACATTTTTACTGGTATAGCAACTTTGGAGAAAACTTGGAATAATCTACCTGGTCAGACTGAGAGCAGGACATAAGAGTTGTCTTTTTTTTTGTATTGTTACATATAAAAGAATTAGAGTGGTGATGGTTTGATGGGGCTTTCTTCTGTTTAATCCTCATGTGTTGGTTTAATGATGTGTCAACCTGCCACAGAGAGATTGACTGGCATAATGCTTATTACTTAAGATAAAGATAGATCTCCTATGTGATGTCGGAGCTTAACAATAGATAGGGTCTTATCAGGAAAGTCTGCCTAACCCAGGTAGGATTTGTGACTGACTTCTACATTTCAGTGCTGTGTATGTCTACTTAAATAAAGAGGCAAGTGCCCAGTGTGGAGGGAAATAAAGACTTCAGATCCAATAAAGTGAAACTTCCCTCTCTGTCCATAATTCTTGATACCATACTCCTATGTTTGGGGTCTGCGATGTACTGGTGCACAGAGAAGATCCAAGTTTCCTTAAAATATGAGAAGTTGGTTGAGCATCATATGCCCTTAAAGAGTTCTTTATCTGGGAACACAGGGTGAGCTAGGTGGAATCACTTCAGCTCCTTTTACTCTGTATAGATCTCCTTACTTAAAAAAGGTAATTAACTGAATTGAATTGAATTGAAATAGACAGAAAGAGGTGGATATGTAGAGAATGGGCATGCCAGGACCTCTAGCTACTGCAACTATACTCCAGACACATGCAACACCTTGTGCATATGTGGCTTATGTGGGTACTAGGGAAATGAACCTGGGTCCTCAACCTTCACAAGCAAGTGCCTTAACTGCTAAGCCATCTCTCCAGCTCTGTATAGAGCTCTTAATGTATAATGTGCTATTTAAGATCTAGAATCTCTACATGGTACTGAGGCTTTGGGACCTTGTGCCAGTGATGAGTTATGTGCAATGATGCTACAAGATAGCAGTCAGTGTCACTATCATGGGTTTGTACAGTGGTTGACCTGAAACAGACTTGGTAAAGAATATTTTTGGGGAACACAGCTACAGCATTCATCATATTGTTGGTCTTGTCCTACCATGGCCTGACTAGTGGACTGACTTCCATATCTGTTCCATAAATCCTAACCTGTTTACTATCTGGCTCTTTAGGGCTGGCCTTATACAATGTCAAGAAGAATTTGTGATGAGCAACCTTGGCTTCTGAAGGCTGAATGAATACATACTTGAGAATGGACTTTGAGGGATATACTCCCCATGGCTCAAACTGAAAGGAACAGTTTGAACAAGAGGGAATCAGGCTGTCTATTTAATACACTGGTATGAGTTTCACAGGTTGGAGCTAGAATCCCAGGATATAGTTAGAATCCATCTGGAAAAAGTGAGGAGGCCATTGTTAGTTTTTAAATCATAAATTGTGAAATGAATTAGTGTATAAGTCTCTGGATTACAAAGCCATATGCTCTAGGCTCTTTTTATGGATGAAATACATATGCTTTGCACATAGAATTGTTATTCTATGTAAGTCCTTTAATTTCAAAAGAAATGCATGAATTTATTTGCTAAGAATACTGGAAGAGTGAAGATAACGCCAATGAGCAAGAGCAGCTGGGACTACGCATGGGCCAATCAGATGGGAGCCAGTTCAGATGGTGAGTGATTCTCGGGATCTGTCCTGGTGTGGTATGTACTCTGCAAGTGGCCCCTTTGACCATTCACCCCTGACTCCCATCCATTTCGTTCTTATTCCCTTTGTTCTCGATTTGGCATATAACTTTCTGGACAGTATGGCATGCTTTCATATGGACCCCCAGGGAATTTAGATTACTTTGTGGACAGTTTTTCTATAAATAGCATCATTGTATAACTTGTTATTCCAGTTACACAATTCAGTAGGTCCTTCAGCACCAATAGAGAAGCTACCTCATTGCTTTTAGCTGCTACATAGCACAACATAGTTGAGATGCACTCAGAAACCTGGAAATACATGTTTTAATGAATAAAATGTTCTTAATGAAATATTGGCTCATCTCAAGTCACTAAATATGGGCTGCAGAGATGGCTCAGCAGTTGTTGGTGTTTGCTGGCAAGGCCTGGTGGCCCAGATTTCATTCTTCAGTACTACGTAAGGCCAGATACATAAAGTTGTGCATGTGTCTGGCATTGTAGTTCATTTCCAGTGGCAGGACGTCCTGATGAGTCTATACTCACTCTCTTTCTTTCAGTTAAGTACATAATTATGTTTTTAAATTTAGGGGTTGGATAGATGGCTTAGCAGTTAAGGCACTTGTCTATAAAGCCTAAGGATCCAGGTTCAGTTCCCCAGTACCCATGTAAAGCCAGATGCATAAAGTGGCACATTCATCTGGTATTCCTTTGAAGTGGCTAAAGGCCCTGGGGTACCTATTCTTTCCCTCTATTTCTCTTTCACCCTTTGCAAATAAATTTAAAAATTAAATATACTTTTTTAAAGTCACTAAATTAACCATTTTAACACAGTTAAGCATACAGCAGCTCACCTGGCAATCAGAGAATTTTTTTTTGTTGTTGTTACAAAGAGAGACAGGAAATGAATAAGCCAAAAAGTAAATATATTCACATATTTGCCTGCTTGGACATAAAAGTCTTTGAAGAACTCAAAATGCAAAGTTAGAAACTGAGAAAGCCATTGCCTTTGCTGAATGAATTTTGACACTAGGGTAAATAGGAGATAATCTTTTGGTAGATTTAGAATCTTGTTGTGTAATTCTATTGATTGTTTAAAAGAATAAAAATAAAAACATACCAGTAACAACAGCAGAAGGAAGTGTCTTAGACTCGGTGTTGAGATTACCAGGTCAGGTCTGTGACCCCCGAGCAATCGTTCTTAAATTAGACCAAGTAATTGAGCACTTAAATTACTATCAACAACCTCAAGGGAGGACAGGGGCTTTCCTGAAATAAACTGAGATTGAAATTCTTTTCTTGAAAAAAAAAGAACTATAAAATACAGGTCTGCTGAATTAAGATTGTTTCATTGAACCTTAACCAGATGATCCCCACAGGACACATCCCAGGAAGCAGGCAGCTGCTGCTCCCTGCATAGTCCTCCCCTTCCCAGCTTCCATTTGACCTTTGGATCCCAGGGTCATAGGCGCATATGCCCCTCCCATGACCCATCAGGCCTATGAGTGACAGAGGATGGAGGAGCATCTGTTTCTGACAGGCATTAGGCCCAGATGACAAGGCCAGGGCCCCTGGGCTCAGTCCTCAGCCCCTTCCCGTACAGCAGGGTTAAGGTGGAAGGAGCCTTTGTCTCTCAATTCACCTCTGAGCCTGTAAGAATCCATGAGAAATCTCATAGCAGGGATGGCAGAAGGACTTCTAACGCACTTATTACCAATGGGAAATTATCCAGGCTAGTGGCCAAATTCCTCTTTATGTAATCTCCTATACCAGCAAACATTTGTTGAGCATTTACTGTGTGTTCAACAGTTATTTATTTATTTATTTATATTTATTCATTTGGTACTAAGGACTAAACCCAGAGCCTTGCACTTGCTAGGCAAGATCTCTTCCACTGAGAGAAATCTCCATGCTTAAAAGTGGGTTTTGGAGCTGGAAGAATGCCTCAGCAGTTAAGGTGTTAGCCAGATGCACAAGGGAGTGCACACTTTTGGAATTTGTTTTGTAGTGGTTGGAGGCCCTGGAATGCCCATACCCTCCCTCCCTCCCTCTCTCTCTCTCTCTCTCTCTCTCTCTCCCCCCCCCTTCTCTATCAAAAAAGTGGACTATTGCTTTATCTTTGAGATACAAACTAACATAATACCCACAGTACTAAAGAAGCTCAAAGTGGTTAAAGATTGGATCGCCCTGCTCATCCTACCTTTCCGGTATCCCAAAGGCTCACCTTCACATTTTGTTGGTGGTGTAAATACTCCTGCTTGTGCAATGAGAGATGGGGCTTCTTGATAATCCACACTAAGAGCTCCTAACCCTGATGCTAACTTCTATGGTGATGCTTATGAGCAGGAAAGCTTCCCATTGGGACCAAGCAATGCACCCAGGTGTGCTCAGAATCACCTCGGTTCTGAGTCAGAACAAGTAAAGTACTACAGCACAGTGTGTATAATGACAGGCTGCGTGGACAGTGGCGGTGCCCCCAGATTACAACAGAGTAGCAACGTTCCTCCTGCTTCATGGTGCCATTACCCCATAGTATCACACGTAGACTGTGGTACTTATTGCCCTGCCATCGTAGAGAACACCCTTCATGTGCAGTACATGATGCTTGGTAATGATGCAATTGTGTTACTTGCTGAAGTATTTCCTGTACTATCCTTTGAGTCATTATTTTAGAGTCTCTCCACGCATTAGGAAAAATGTTTATTGTAAGATAGTCCATTACACCAACAGAGCTTTCTGAGTGAGTAATGGGTTTCTAAGGCCATCAAGAGACCTCCTCCAGTGCTTGCACTGCCGATCTCGATTTGTGTCAGCACACACTAAGATGTTAGCCCAACAACAGAATTGCTTAATGACCAATTTCTCAGAAAATGTCCTCATTGTTTCACAGTGCGTGATTGTACAATTATATCCCGTAATTACTGGGCACTCCACGCCAGGTTCTATTGTAAGACGTCCACTTACCACATGGACTCATGATCATTTTATGGGGTAAGATTTTGTGTTTCTCTCATTTCACAGATGAGGAAACTGAATCCTGGAGAGATTTAGTGTATCACAGATACTGAAAGGATAAGGCTAGGGTTCAAGCTTATATCTCTTCTATGCCATAGCATATCAATCATATATACTCTTATATAATGTATCATATCATATGATGAATCTATCATTGGTAAGGTTCATACTGACCACCTGTGTAACGTGGCTTGTAGGCTTTCTACTGTTTTTCCCTTCCCATAGTCTATAACTTGTGACTCATTAAGTCCAGCATATACTTACAGGGAGGGAAATTTGCTTTCCCTCTTGTGTGGGACATATCGACATATCTAATCAGGAAGTCTTTGGTGAGGAAGATTTTTCCTTTTCCCCATTTACTTGCCCATTCAAGCAGCTCCTTACATCCATCTGCATGGACTCGTGCGCATGGGTTTGCATTTTGGGTTACTGTCAAATCTGCTCTGACTTGGTTCCCAAAAACCCTCTGGGGTTGGCCAGTGCATTGCTTTGACATGCTCTCACCTGTTCTGTGTTTCAGCACTGCCTTACTTTCCTCCTTATCCCTAGACTCACTCATCACTCTAGGAGCCTTGTTTCTTCTTAACAATGTCATTTAGAAACCAAAGTCTAGACTCTGGTTGTACTTATCATCACCCAGCACACTTTTGTCCAGAACCTTCTCAATGGACAGAACTATGAGATGTTTGTATTTATATCTATACCATCTATAACTACCTCCACACTAATATTATATACAGATATGTGTATATTTTCTATATATGTATATGTATAGATATGCCATATATATGCTAACCAATGTGTGCATATATGTCTAAAATCATTGCTGTATCTGTCTACCTCTTTATAAATTAAATGTTCATGAGTTTATACTAATGCTAATTCAGCACAATAGATTACTTCTTTCTTTCCTCAATTACTTGTTTGTAAATTTATTTTTTTTTCTGGTAGTGAGAAATCTGGTTTCCATGAATCTACTATTTATTGACTTTTTGTTCATCCTTAGCAAACCTTGTGGGATCAAAACTGTTAGCCTATGTGCCTGAGAGAAACAGCTGGAGTATAATCAACACATACAGATTATTTTTGGTTGTTTTTAGTCATACAATTTCCAGTCAAACTACCTTTTTCTTAGTGATGTAGGTCAACCCTGTACTCTTGCAAGGAGCAAAGCTGGGTGGGGATCATGAGTTGGGATTGACATCAATGATTTTCCCTGAGGGTTTTTTTGTTCTCTTTTTTCAGACATGTAGGAATTTAGAACTGCCCAGTTTAGATAACAGCATGGTACTTGCTTTTCCTGGTGAAATGCAAGAAAGGGTGACACATGCCACTTCTAGGAAGAAGCAACTGATTGCTTGCTACAAGTTTCCATAGCCCTCTCTTCTTGTCTTGGCAATGATTGAAAGGTACTTTCCTGTGAAAGCACCTGATTTATCACATGGAAGACAGGAGCCTGGGAGAGTCATCTAACAGGCTCATAGCGGACCTTAGTGCAGAATTTCATATCTATTGTTTTAAATTCCTGAGATTTTAGAGTGAAGGATTATTGTGACATTGTCTTATATACAAATAAGTATAATTATGAATGAATAAATAAGTGCTGGAGAGGTGGCTGAGTTGGTAAGGTGCTTCCCTTGCAATCATGAGGACCAGAGTTCGGATCCTCAAAACCTACATAAATGCTAATGAAGCAGCCCTGCTTATAATCCCAGCTCTCAGGAGACAGTGCCTTTGGCCTCCATACACAGGTTCATACACAAGTTCCTGCACACCACACGCATAAAACATGGAAAACAATTTCAAAAACAAACGAAAATACATTTTAAAACTCAAGCTTGTTTAATGGGAAAGATTTGGAAAATAGAGATATGTTATGAGTCATGATTCTTAAATCTATCTGGGCTCATAAGTTCATATGGAGTTCTAATGAATGCCATCACTCCTCACACCCACTCCTACCCAAGTACAGAAAGGTGCTGTAATAGTTATTTTTCTTGTTGCGTTGACAGAATACCTGATGGAAGCAACTTAAGTAAGGATTGACGGAGGCTCATGGTTTGAGGGGTGGGTGCTCACCATGGCTGGGAAAGCATGGAGACAGAAAGGTCACTTTTGGTGGCTGGAGCGGAGAACTAGAGCAGAGGTGGGACCAGCCTAGAAATCTCAAAGCCCGGCTTTATGACCTTCCACCACACAGCTAGACTCCAGATCGCAACTATTCCACAACCGTCCCAAACATCACTGCCATCTGGGGACCATAGATTCAAACAGACGAACCTGTGGGGGTCTTTCACCTCCAAGGGTGATGGGAACTTAGGAGCATCTGGATGTCTGCTTTGGTAGGTGTTGAGTGTCCTCAGTTTCTTTCTCCATCACCCTTGTGCTAATCTCAGCTTAACTAAGAGAGCAGCATTCTTGCTCATTTCCCCATTCCTCTGTGGTTTCAGGTGGAGGCGGGAGGGGGTGTGCTAGTTCGTTCATCTCCTAAAGTCCAGTTCCCATCTGAAAAAGAGAAACAGATTCTCCAATGGAGAGTGAAGTCAGTGCCACTTAAATGGGATAGTAATTATTAATTTAGAAAAAATTATAAGGGTTTAGACACTTTTATAGTGTAAGGTTAGAGGGAGTTTGACAATGGAAAGCACAATCATTATCTGGATATGATGATTCCCAGCAGATCTTTCTTATAATTTAGGGTAAGCAGCTTACAAGACACCCCCAATTAAAAAATAAAAAACAAAACTTATGCTGTCACCTATGTGTGAAACCCTGCTTCCCTGGGGTGTGAAGCAGGTGTTGGTGGGCACTTTGAATGGCAACCGCTGGCCACTTCTAACCAGATGCTACAGCATCCCCTGACTTTTGCAGAAGTCTGTGCAAATTGGATCATCTAATTCTTGTCCACTCAAAGGTAGGATAAGAGCAAACAAATGCCTGGTAAAATTATGAGCACCCCATGCATCCTATGCACCATGTAATTCAGAAATAAGTGGCTGTCTAAGCTGTCATTATAGGCACTGACTTATTTCTCTACTTTCATATTCCATGAACCACTTCTTGGTAGAGGTTTTGGATTTCCTTTCCTTTTCTTCAATTATCTGGCTATTCAGGTGACAAAATAGGTAGAAAGATGTTTCAGGTTTCCTTATCATAGCAACAAGCTTACCTCCTCCCTGGAGAAATTCTGAATTATAATCAAACCAAATTTTTAGAGCAAATGGTAAAATCCAAAGCTCTTCCCGTGGAAAAGAAATGGGTTCTCTAGAGAATGGGGCTGTGGCTGTCTAGGTCCCTTCATGGCATTGGGAGGCCTCGATGCTCCACTTAAGGTTGTGAGTATCCACTGGCTTCTGAGAGACCCACAGCACTCAGTAGAGGAGCCAAGGGCACAGAAATAATCCAGAAATGCCAAGAAAGCACAAGCCAGTCTGCCATACCCCTGAGACACACAGAAAAGAAATGTGAGGAGGTAATGCTCCTGTGTTAAAGAAATCTTTCTTTCTATATCATTGGTAAGACCTTTCATTTCTTTTTGGTATTTTTCATTATTGTCTTTTGCTTTTATTGGCATTGCCATTACAGTCCCATTGCCCTTCCTCATGCAAGTTTTGTTTTTGCCTCTAAAGAATAGAGAAAATTTTTAGAAAGTCAAGGAGGGTCTGGATTCTAAAGTTTCTCTTTCTTTTCTGGTCCTGGGTATAATCAGGAGAGAAAAGGAACTCATGTACTGTGTTGCTTGCTGCTCTGTGTAAGGTAGGTGGGGAAGCCTTACAGGACACTGCTGGGTGATATGGTTGACTTTTCTTTGTTGGTGCCCACACAGCACCTTCTGACACTATGAAAACTAGCCAGCATGAAGGAAGCTTTCACACCAGCTCCAACTTATTTTCCTTGTATCATTTAACCAATAGTTGTGGCGTCTTCAACAACAGGGTTTTACTTTTACATTCTTAGGGGCAGCCAAGATCCATAGCAATAGCTTGGATTATTTTTTGGGGGGGGTCTCAGAGGCATCACTGACCAATAACCAAATGAAAGGTGTTCCATGCCTTGCACTGACATTCTTTGCAAGCCTGCGGTACTAGGAGTAGCATTATTTATCTGTTTAGTCTATTATTTTTGATACCTTTTAAAGTTTACAAAGTAGAATGTTTTCTTATGGCTTTTTTATGCCCCGTAGTTTTGATTTTTTTTCCCTCCTGCTGCTCCCTTTTCTCACTCACCTCTCTGCCCCTCCTCCGTGCTTAAAACTCTTTTCAGCCCCAGTGCCCCATGCCTCCACTGTTTTCATACTATGTGTGTCCCACTTTCTTCTCCCCTTAAGGCCTCTTCCCCAGCTATTAGCATTTTTCTAACTTTCTGGTCTCTGTAGACACTCCAAGTTGTGCTCATGGGTCTGGAGATTTGATGCTAAGATCCATAAATGAGAGAGAATTTGCAGGGTTTATCTTTTTATTTATTGAATCTAATTTGTCTCATTCAATATATTTTCCAATTCCATAAATTTTCCTAAAATGTTCATAATTTCTTTCATTTTCTTCATAGCTGAATGGACCACATTATCATCATCCATTTATCAGCTGATGGAAATCTAGGTTGGTTCCATATCCTAGCTATGATATAGATAGAGCAGCAATGGACATGGGCATACAAGTCTTTCTACAGTAGGCTCTCAAGTTCTTTCAGTGTATGTCCAGACATGGTACAGCTGGCTCATATGGTAGCTCTAGTTTTAGGAACCTCTATACTGATTTCCATAGCACCAGTTGACACTCTCACTAACAATGAGATTTTCTTTCCTACATCTCTTAGCCAGCATTTGTTTTCTTGATAATTGGCACTCTGTATAGACTGAGATGGAAACTCAAAGCAGTTCGCATTTACATTTTCTTGATGGCTAAGGACATTAAACACTTTCTTAAATATTTGTTGACGATTTGTATTTTTTCTTTTGAGATCTCTTTGTTAAGTTGCATAGCCCACTTTTTGACTGGGTTATTTGTTTTCTTGAGATTTAGTTTTCTGGGTCTTTTGTATATACTAGATATTAATTTTCTGTCAGATATATAGCTAGCAAAGATTTTCTTCTGTTCTCTAGGCTGCCTCTTGACTCAGTTGGACATTTTCTTTGCTGTACAATAGCATTTTAGTTTCATGATGTTCCATTTGTTGATTATTTGTCTTATTTCTTGGGAAATTGGAGTCCTATTCCAGAAAGTCCTTCTCTGTACCTGTATCTTTTCTCTCTAGCTTTTACAGAATTCAAAACCTCTGTAATTTTAAATGTTCAAAGGCAATTCTGACATATGATAGCCAGAGAAGGAGATGTGTGACTATCAACTTGAAAGATAATTGAATTAAGGAAGGAGCAAAAATGAAACCAAACTAAGAAGCATTTGTATTAGAGCTGAAATAGGAATTTTTAGTATCATAATGTGGACCTGAATTTCAAAAATTTCCCTATTCCTGGCATGCTGTAAGTTTGGGCTGTGTTGAGGCACATGACGTTCTGCTATGCTTGGTGAAGGATGAGCTGGGTGGACTGTAGGTGGGGGCACACTTTCCCATCTTGTTTACTCGCTTAATCAATACGGATTTTGATTCTCTTGAGCATGTACACATGCACTCACACACACTGTGATGACTAATTTTATGTGCCAACTTAACTGGGAAAAGATATGTTCACATAGCTGGGAAAACAATATTTCTGAGTGTCTCTAAAGGTGCTTGCTTCAGAAAGAGTATAGCATTAGAGCCAGTGCACTGATAAAAGTTCAGTGTGGGTGACATCATCCAATTTTCTGAAGGCTCCAAAGAGAACAACAACAACAACAAAAACCATGAAGTGTGAATTCTGTTTTCAAAGTATTATTTATTTATTTATTTATTAGAGAGAGACAGAGAGAGGCAGATGGAGAGAATGGGCGTGCCAGTGCCTTCTGCCACTGCAGACTAACTCCAGCACATGTGCCACCTTATGCATCTGGCTTATGTGGATCCTGGGTAATCGAACGTGGGGCCTTTGGCTTCATAGGCAAGTACCTTAACTGCTACGCCATCTCTTCAGCACTCTTTTGGTTCTTTTTAAAAAATATATAATTTCTTTATTTGAGTAACAGAAAGAAAAAGAGAGAGAGAGACCAGGACCTATTCCCAGTGCAGATGAACTCCAAATACATGTACCACTTTGTGCATCTTGCTTTATGTTGGTACTGTGGAATTGAACCTGGACCAACCCAGGCCTGCAGGCTTTGTAAGCAAGTGCCTTAGACTGCTGAGTCATCTCCCCAGCTCATCTTTTTATTCTGAAAATTGGCCCTCTGTCTCTTTCCTGCCTCAGACATACAAGCTCCTGGATTTCTGGTCTTTGGACTCCGAGACTTGCACTAATAGCCTCCCTACCCATGTATCCCCTAGTTTTGGCTTGCACTTTGCTTACTACAAAAGACATAATAAAATTGATATATATTTGTTAATATGAGCTTTAAATACTCTTTGAAATTTGAAGTTATAATTAAAAGCCTTTGTATAGTAAAAGTTCCTATCTATAATGATGAAAGTTTAATTTATACAAACTTATTTTAAAATGAAGGAGAAATGATCAATTTATCTTATAAAACAGTATTCTAAAAACCTTACAAAGACTTGAGAAAAGAAAACTGAAGGTCATAATCTCTCATTAAACAGATTTTAAAATCCTTAGGATAATAGTAGCAATTAGTGTAGCAATGTATAAAGAAGCATAGTACATGATGACCATATGGGCTTAATTCCAGAAAAGCAAGGTTAGCTAACATTAAAAATGAACCAATGTAATTCACCACATTTACACAGTAAATGAGAAAAATAATTACAATGATCTCAATAGGTATAACAAAATCCAACACACTTATATGTATAAAAAAGGAAGATAAGACCCTGAGCAAATGTACAATAGAAGAAAATTTCCTTAGTTTCCTATAAGGAGCTCTGAAAATAATGTTATTATTTCTAATAGCTAAATGTTGAAAACACTAACATCATTTGTTAACACCATTTTAATGATTAAATATTGAAAGGTTCATTCTGACATTGATAACAAGCAATTATTTCTCTACTTCTTTTCAACAACTTGCTAGAATTACACAAAATAAAGCATTACCCATGCAATACTATTTACAATGACAAGACTGCATAGAAAATACTCTTAAATGTTGCTAGTTCAAATACAAGAACTCAGCAATGTCTTAGTATAGAAAATTGAACATAAACCTATATTTCTATGTTGGCAAGTAGATGGAAATGACAATTTAAGTTATGCCCTAACATTCTTTGTGAATTGAACCAGAGACTTTTCTATTTCTTTCAATCAGCAGTGGGTGGATCATTTATTTTATCCTTTCTTTTTGATTCCATGGAACTATCTACATGTCTCCTCCTCAATCAGTGCTACGTAGGTGTTGACTATGTGCACGTATAGTAGGTCTTGAAATCAGGTATTGCACATCTTCCAACTGAGTGCTTTTTAAATATTTTGACTTTTAGGTTCTTTACATTTCTATGTAAATTTTAGTACCAGCTTATCTATGCCTACCAAAAAATTCTAGTATACTTTGTGCTTGAAGATTTGCACCTAAGTCTATTTTAAATATATATATTTAAAATAACTATATATATAGTTATACATATATATATAATTGTAGAATCATATACATATATACATATACATATACATACATATATATATGTATATATATATATATATATATATATATATATATATGATTCTACAATTATCTCAATATATCTACAATTATCGCATGATCATGTTATTCAAAATAGTGGTCTGGTGGAACACACCTGCAATCCCAGCACTCAAGAAGCAGAGGCAGGGTAACCTTGCACTTCAGGCCAGGCTAGGTCACAGTAACTAACAACATACTATTTCAGTAAACCCCAAAGCAAACAAAATCCAAACAATTTGCATGACTATGAGAAGAAATTACTTAAACAAACTGAGTTAAATCCATGCATTGTAATAATATTCAGCCAAAAAAGGATCACATTCATTCCCACATCAATATGAGCAAATTTAAAAGACATTATGAAGAATGAATCAGTCGAGTTATAAAATATTGCCCACTCTATGATTCTAATTATATGACATTAAAGGACAGTTAGAACTCGTGGACAGGCAAGAGGTTATTTATTTCTGATGGGGACAGACAGGGAAAGAAAGAAGCTTTCTAGGGTGATGATATTTCCCTGTGATTTGACAGCGGGTTGCATGAATGATTGCACATATTTGCCAAATCGACACTGAACATGTAGGATCTGAGCATTGTATGCAATGAATTGTTGAAAAGAATGTCAGGATAGCCACCATGTGTTAGGCCTGAGACTGCAAGCAAACACAGACATGACCCCAAGGAGTTGAAAGGTGAGAGAAAGGGAAAGGCACCAGCGGAAAAACCATGCACGTGAAAGTTTGAAAAATGTACTTGAGTAAGGGGAAAGCTTGAACAGAGGGAGCACAGGAAATATGAAGCCCTGACTTCAGATGTGCAAAGTATCTTGCATTCTTCCATTGCATTTCATCTTGGGTTTCACACGTCTCCGCAGGTAGGTCATTTCTGTGCACATTTGGACCACCTCCCACCTCCTTGTCACTTTAGACCCAGGCACTTCACTGGCACCTGTGGTGCCTGACCAATGCAATGATGGCTTCCTGCTTCTATTCCTAAGGGTCAATTTTGTTCAACACACAAGTATCGTTTAATAAAATACAACTACAAAGTTGGGTAGATGCTCAGTGGTTAAGGGCACTTCCTTGCAAAACCTGATGGCTCAGGTTCGGTTCCCTAATACCCACATAAAACAACATGCACAAAGTAGTGCATGCATCTGGAGTTTGTTTGCAGCTTCAGGACCTCTCTCTTTCTCAAATACATAAATGAACATTTTATTTTTTTTTTATCTTTTTTAAAAAAGAATTAAACCTCTGTGTGTGTGTGTGTGTGTGTGTGTTTATGGAGGTCAGAGAACAACCTTGGATGTCATCCTCAGAAATGCCAATCCTTTTTTTTTTTTTTTTTTGAGCTAAGTTCCCTCATTGGTCTAGAAGTCATCAATTAGGTAATTAGGCTAGGCTAACTGGCCAGTGAGACCCATTGATCCTTCTCTCTGTGTCTCTTCAGTGCTGAAATTACAGACTTGTGCCACCATAGCCAGCATTTTTCATGTGGGTTATGGGGATTGATCTCAGGGCTTCATGTTTGAGAGGCATAAACTTTACTGTCTGAGTGATCTCTCCAACCCCAGAAGTATTCCTGAAGGGCAGAGACACGCTGCTATTGGCCTCATCAAAAACAGTGTGCAGCCATTTTAAAGGTCTTACAATCTCTTTGCTGTCTAAAATAATTTTGCCATCTAAAAGTAGAGATCTCCCTGGCTTATACAGTTTCTCTCTCTTCCTCTTTTTATCTCCTTTTGAATATCTAAGATCTTTCTTTCGTGGGCTTACTCTGCTTACAAACAGTGCATTCCTCTGCTTTCTAGACTGCAAAACTAAATCAGATAAGGCAGAACCAAAAGGCTGAGTTCCAGGCCTGAGATGTAAGACAGGCAGTCAGAGAAACACACGTTCAACAAAATATGTCAATAATAATTCTGGCCAACATTAGATAGCAGAGCAAATAGTTTGGTGAAGTAGGCCAGAAAAGAGCTTCTCTGAGGCACCAATGATTACATAGTGCTTTGGAAGAGAAGAGGTAGAACTAACTAGGCAAGGAGTGTGGAGGGATTCTTCAGAGTAGGACTGAGACTATGCAAAGGGCTATGTCACTCAGGACTCTGAAAAGAGGCCAGGGGATAGGAGAGTAAAAAGAAAGGAGAGAGAGAGCGACCAGATTCACAAAGACTATGCTTTGTCTTAGGGTAAATTTGGAATCATTGGAGGGTTCCAAGCACCTTCCTTTTCTCCTTTCTCTTTTTAATCTGCTTGACTGAATATTATTTGAGGTTAGATTGGCTGGTCCTCAGTTCTGCCCACTGAGGGAGCTACTTGTAAATGGAGGCAGAAAGCCTTGACAAAACATGGCTGTTGGCCTCACCTATTCAGGAAGGCACTGTTCACAGAGATGGATATACACAAACGAATGGGTAATGTACTCCAGCCAACTGTTACTACTGCATATTTCAGCAACTTGGGATATGGTATCATTTTCTTGTTTGATTCAAGGTAGTTAGGTGAAATGGCTAGAGAAATAAAAGTAATTTAGGTTATAAATGAGAATGCTAACCACATGATAGGTTGCTATAAAGGAAGACCAACATTAATGTGCTGTAATATGCAATTTGAACTTACAGTGGGATGAATTATGTACTGCAATAATGAGGAGGCAAAAAAGTTACATGAGTACTTACTGTGGGGCCAGCTGCTTCCACAGTGAGTTTTCGCATTCCGGATGTCTGTCCATGCATAATTTCCCTATGATTCTCAGATATCATATGTTATACCTGAAGATAAAAAAGGGGTTATTGTCCAAAGGAGGAAAAATCTGCTATTAAACTCATTAATTTTAGAGTTCTGGGTGTAGAACGATTATGAAGAGGATCATTTCTTGGCTCAAATACACTCCTGTGCTGTGAATATAAGTGTGAACTTGTGAAAATGCTGAGTGCATCTGTTCAAAGAAGTAAAATTTCGGGTAAAACCTTATTTATCTAACCTTGTCTTGTCAGTAATAAGGATGAAGGAAAGGAAGGTCTTTCTGAAACAGAAGGTTGAAGTACAAATAACATGGAGTGGTGTACTTAAAACCCCGGAAGAGTGTCTGTTCTATTCTCTCTTGTTTGGCACTTTCAATTTCTGTAGAAGGACACATTTACATATTAGAAATCAGGTGCTTATTCTGAAAGCACTTTAGTAACTAATAACTTGAACTTGTTGTGTTTGTTCCAATGGCTGTATGTTTCTGAAAGTTGCCTAGATGTACATTTCCTTCAAGATTTTTTTTCCAAGCAGGATTGATTGGCTTAGTTTCCCAAACAGTTCCATTCCTGAAGCTTTGGATGCAAGGGAGAATTCCAACCCACGATCACTGGCTGGATGATGCTTATGGCCATAGGAAGCCTACAGGCCCTGCCACTGGGCCAGCAGGAAGAACATCATGGTTCTGGGCTCTCTCATTGCACTGGTATCCCCCAAGGACAGTGACTGCTCTGTGAAGCACCACCGCAAGCTCCTGGTGGCTTGCTTCTGCCAAGCTCAAAGTGCTGGAATCTGAAATAGTCCTGGTCTCAGAGAAGCTCCATTTCTCCTCCAACAAGTGACTGCTGTGAACTTGTGTGTGTGTGTCCTGTGTCTCACACGGTGTACCCGCCCACCGGACTTCACACAGGGTGATGGATCCGGGCTATGTTTTCCTCATAGATCTCTCCTTAGGCATTATGTAAGTGGTGTCTTGTCATTTCTGCCTTCTATCTGAGGCTCCCTAACCTTCCTGCTGACCAGGTTCCTCATTCTGAGCCCTCACTGGCTCCTTCCCCTGCTCTGCTTTGATCAATTGATCCTTGAAGGGAAAGGAACCCTTGCCTGGCGGAATTCTCAATTTCAGCTGCTGGTTGTCATTGTGCTCATGTGGCACGCTTGCATCTTCCGTTGTGTAGCAGTGCAGGGAGAGAGAGTGCTCAGGCCAGGACGCTGGGCCAGTTTAGAGTCCAGGCTCTACTCCCTGAGCAATTACCCTCTGCCACCACTGTGCGGTTGAATCCCTGGTCTGCCACTTATTGGTTCTGTGGCCTTAGGCACATTATTAACCTTAAAAAAAAAAACTTTCTGTGCCCCATTCAGTTGAGTTTTAAATTAAATAATACTAATAAGAGTAATATCCATGAAGTTGTGAGGATAAGTGATCAATATTTATAAAGCAGAACTATTCCTGGAAGGAATGAAGCGCTTGCTCTTATTTGTTTATATTTATTTATAAAAAGTATCACCAGGTAGCCCAGGTTAACTAATTGCCAGAGTTATCAGAGCCTGAGCCCTGCAAGCCTTAACAAGTTAGGCTTCCCCACTCTCCCCAATAGGCCAATTAAGCAGAAAAGGTAATAATGAGAAGCAGATAAAGGAAATCTATGCAATATGCCATACGAGGAAGAGAACCAAAGAGGACCATCGACACTCGAGCCCATTTTGGAGTCCTGATTAAGGTTAAGGTTTACATAGAAGACAAGACACATGTGTAACTAAGCAGTCCTGGTCACAATATAGTTCCAACCATCATGAATCCATCCTTGTATTTCCTGTTAGATTGTCTGACAAGTTGTCCAAATTGAGGGAAATCTCTTTCTCGGAGAAAAACTTCCTGCCCTGGTGGACACCAGAGCCCATTCTTTTCCTTCTCCCAGCATGAGACTTCTAGAGAAATTCCAATTTCTTAGGGCTCATTTGTTCAAGAGTTTGGTAAAATAATGGAAGGTTACAAGAATCTCTAGAACAAAATTATTTCTGCTAGAATAGTTCAAAGCCTAGAACTAAGTAGCCCAAGTTCGTCTTGAATTTGTAATTCTCCTGCTTCAGTTTTCTGAATGGCAGGGATATAGGTATACACCGCCATGCCCTCCCTGCTAAAGGAAGCTTTTGATAAATGCACTGTCATATCATTTATTTAAACAGTGAGATCATGTTACATATGCAATTTTACAACTTGCCTGTTTTAAATGTTTTTCATGTCAATGTATTATTGGCTCTGCTGAACATATTGCATTTAAGCATATTGTTTTATTTATTTTATTTTTACTTATTTGCAAACAGAGAGAGAGAGATTGAAGAGAGAGAGAATGGGAGTGCCAAGGGCTCTATCCACTGCAAATGGACTCCAGATATGTGTACCAACTGGCTTTGTGTGAGTACCATGGAATTGATTTCAGGTTGCTAGGCTTTGTAAGCAAGTGCCTTACCCTCTGAGCCATCTCTCCAGCCCCAAATGACTTCACAATGCTCCAATGTGAGGCTGAACTGGAGTTCACTAGATGACCTGTATTTTGTGTTAAAAACAACACAGCAATGCCCTTCCAAATTCAAGCTTAGTCTTTCTACCTAGTCTTGGTTCCTTGAAAATTGATCTATGGATCAACAGAGAAGCAAGAGTATTTTTACATCCTTAAACTGGTAAGTTGTTAGACTGACTATATATTCCCCTTTGTATGAGTTGTGTCTTTTTATTTTTAAATTTCCTTTCTTGACATTTTCACACATATATGCCACATTTTGATCATATGTATCCCACATCTCTCTCCTCCATAGTCTCCCTAACCCACCAGTCTCACTGTACTTCCTCTTTTTCTCAACCCCCACCAGTTGCAATGCATTGAAATAAGAATGATTTCTCCTGGACAACCTTTAGCTATCATTAGCTCATTAGGGAAGGGAGTGTCCTCAAAAGCCCTTTCCTAACTGTCACAAAATGTTGGTCAGCCCCCCAAATTTGTTACGGTTTGTTTGAATTTTACATTCATTCTTTACTGGACCTGCAGGATGTTTCAGATCCACAGTATTCCATTGCGCACAACAGGGCCGATTCTTACGCGTACCTGACTTTCTAGTAGATACCAGGCCCACTACAGACTTTGAGATTGTTGGAGACAGCCTACTCCTGAGGTCTCAGGAAAGCAGTCCCTAAATTACCGAAAGACCTTCTGAAAGCCTTGAGGATTCCCCTAAGCCTTACAGGATTCTCCTAATGAAGCAATTCTCAAGCTTGTCTACATATTAGAATTATCAGCAGGAACTTAAAAATATACCAATGTTTGCTTTAGTGGGTCTGGGGTAGAGATCAGGCTTTGCAAAGTTCTCCAGATAACTGTAATGCACAGGTAGAGATACTGCTGGATTGAGTTCCTTCAGCTATGGGTAAGATTGCCTGAGTGTACCACACTTGTTTCCTTATACCTGTGGGAGGTGTCATTTCAGGGCCACCCTCCAGTCATCACCCCCTTTCTTTGTGATATAAAGAGAACTATTCAAAAGGCTCAGGTACAAGATATTCTTAGCATTAATTTTTTTTTCCTCAGGTATGCTGTAGAGAGGATCATGACATTAATTTTTCTGCAAAGTCATCCTTTCTTTTTGATCAGACTCTTCCTCTCCACTAAATACCTCACTTTTCAAGTGATTCCACCTACTAATGTGTTTCATAAGTTGGGAGTGATATAAGCATCATAGGTTTTTGCTTTGTTGCATGTGCAAGACAAACTGAGCTCTGGTCATATGTGTTGGCCATGTGAATTCTTTATAGAGCTCACTGAACCAGAGACTGCTGGAATTTCACAAGTCATAGGAAACTTCCTGAATAATGACTCACTGTAAAAAATAAAAAAAGAAAAAAAAAAACACCAGGAAAGTGATTTGTTAAAAGGGCTTCACAATGGTATAGTATGCTTCTAAGTTTTTACAAGTTTATATAAAAAGAAATACCACAGGTACAGTGGTATACATTTGTAATCCCAGCACTCAGGAGGCTGAAGTAAAAGCATAGAGTTCAAGGCTAAACTGTTACATACTAAGACCTGTTCTCAAAAACAAATGATTACTAGTCAGGTGTGGCGGTGCACGCCTTTAATCCCAGCACTTGAGAGGCAGTGGTAGCAGGATTGCTGTGAGTTCGAGGCCACCCTGAGACTCCATAGTGAATTCCAGGTCAGCCTGGCTAGAGTGAGACCCTACCTCGAAAAACAAAACAAACAACAAAAAATAAGAAAAACAAATGATTAACAAACAAAATATAAGAATAAAAGAAAGAAAACCTTTGTTACAAAGAAGTCATCTTCTTATCAAAGGATATTTACCCATACTCTGTAATTAGAGAAAATAATCAAGTTGATAATGACAGATGGTTTGATTTAGAAATTAAGAGTGCAAGGGAATGGATATGGTCAAACTTTTGATGGAAATGTATGTTGGTAAGGCACTCTGAAGAGAAATGTTTTGGAAATATTTATTAAAATTAAAACTGGACCCAGAAATTCCATATCTAGGAATTTACAATGTGACTATTCTTATAAATATATACCACACATGTAAGTGGTTGCTCATTTGAGCACTGAGTGTAATAGTAAACCATTGGAGATGACTTACATATCCGTCAGTAAGAGATTTGCTATACTAAAAAGGTATATCCATCCAGCTATAGCACGTGCAGCCATCAGGTACCCCCATGATGCATCAGGAACCAATATTCAAGCTCTTGGGTGGTCCCCAGGATTGCACTTGTATGAAGTTTAAAAGAAAAACACAAATGTAATTTTGTGGCTTTATAATCTAGAAGGACAGATGAGAAACCTTTAATGATCACTGTCTTTAAATGCAAAAGGATGGAGAAGAGAGTCTTGATTTTACACCTTTATATACTTCTATATTTTTGAACCATATAAATATATTATTTCTCTTAAAAATGAAATAAAAATTATGGCTACGGTAGTTCTGGAGTCTACTAGGTTGCTGTTACTGCAAAATGACTGAACTAGGAGAAGCTGAAATAGCAAGAGATGACATGTATAAATTCTTTCTCTCATTTATTTTCTGATTAAAAAAAAAAAAGTGAAGTAGTTTTACCATGTAGCCCAGGCTGCCTTTGAATTTGTCACCCTCCTGCTTCAGCCTGCTGAGTGCACAGAGTGAAGAAGTGTACCATCAAGGCCAGTTTTAGAAACTTGTGTTTTTGTTGTTTTTGAGGATCCTTCCCAGGGCTTCGCGCACACCAAGCAGGCACTGTCTCCAGCTTCCCTCCCTGTAATAAAGAAGGACGAGGCAGCAATAGTAGGATGAGGTCAAGTACAGAAACTAGAGCAGATGAAATTTTTCTGCTATCTACAAAGTCTGAGTGTAGCAGAAGCTCTGTCCTGTTAAACAGACATGCTCCTGATAGTTTCCTTAATGGGGATGGTGGTGCCTCACTTCTGCAGACCTCCCCAGTACTATGAGAACTCTAAGAACAGTTGCTGGGACCTGTTTCAGAACCCAGACCCTCTACAGAGTTGTGAAGTTTTGCAGGGTCCTGGACTGAGGGGCAGATTTATTGATGGACTGTCAGGCTGTGACATTTCTTACAGAACGAACACACCGTGCAACTGCTTTAGGGACCAGGACCACGTTCCTCTGTTCCCTGTTTAGGAACGCTCCCTTTGGCACTGATCTCACTGGTCACTGGTATAAGGAAAATAGAAAACTTAGGTTGACGGTCTGAACACCATCATGGAGCCCAAATCCACTTTCACAGTTATATATAAAAAAAAAAACAAACAAACAGAAATTGTATAACTTGGCCTGGGATGTAGCTCAGTGGTATACTACTTGTATGCCCAAGACCCTGTGTTCAATTTTCAACAATGTAAAATAAATAAATAGTCGTATATTTCACAGTACAAGCTTAGCATTGGCTATTCCTGACTCAATAAATTATGTTAGAAAAAAAATCAAGATATGGAGGTAAATTGATGAAAGAAGAAGCCCAGTTATCCCCTATGTCCATTCTAGGCTTCCATGGCATTCTTTAATTCATGAAGCCCACCTGGTCCATGAACTTGGCAGTCCAGGCAAGATAGCCTTTGGGGCGGTGTCTCTGCCTCAGGCAAACATCCTGACTCCAGTTTAACAGTCTCATCCACTCACCTCAGAACCGTAGGGGTCTTTGTGTCTATGCCCAGGTGATTAGAGCAATGCTTGTGTGATTTCCCCAGTCACTTTGTCTGTCAAAACTGGGCCTATCATTGGTGTTTTCTAGTGTTTTCATTTCCTTGATGTCTTCTCTCTGTTCTGAGTATTCATTCACTTTCCCTGAAGCTGAGCATGCATTGCTCAGTGCTATTTTCTCAATTCAATGTCATCAACATGGCAACTAGAAACCACCTGCTTCTTCATTTAGATACTGACATTTATCTGCCTATCAATTACTGTTGCTTCACCAGTCTCCTTATAGCCTTTCATGAGCCCATATCTATTAATATGATAACCAAGTACTAGCAAGCAGAGTGCAATTGACATGTAGTAATCAGTATACTGTCACATGTCAGTTGTACCTCCCTTTCCATAATGGGCAAGCCAAACCTTTTGTTTTGTGATGTCGTCAGCTAGCTGTGTAAGTGCTAAATATTGTGTTTTAATTAAACAATAAAGAATGTTACCACCTTTATGGTATCATTATAAATTTTGATGTGGTACAGCAATTTGATCCTTTTAAAATTAATTGCCTGGGAGTCTGTTTAAGTAGTATTGATTATGTTAGTACCTCATGTTGATCTGTGATAGATACTTAACCCAACATTTAAAATACCATTTTTTTCCATTCTATGTTGTGATGCAAGAATGAACGCAAAGCACAAAACAAATAGGCACTTGAATTCTAATAGCAATAAGCAATAAATGTCAGGCATCTGGAAATTATGGATGCAATCTCTCCAGAGTACACGTTGCTCTTCTATTATGCCTGCATGAATTTTGCTACAGGCAAAATCTATTACAGATAACAGTTAAGAACCTTTCTAATCTACACAGATAGTCATGGCAGAATGCTAGAAAACTAAATGTTGGAAAAATGTAATATCACAGGGGAAAATTGACACTTGTAGGAAATAATGTGGCCCTATTTAGAACCACAAATGGTAATAATTTCCCTAAGATCATGGTGTGCTGGATGTTTCTGTGATGGGTGACCCACATAAAGGACATGGCCCTGTTGATGAATCCTATTCTGCTGCCTGGTATATGCCTGGATATAGGTAGATAGTTATCTGTAAATTGAAGGGTGGGGCAGTTGCTTAATGATTGCCAACTGAATTGTAATTACAAAGTCAGATCACATGTGAGAAGCCTGGGTTTTTTCCATTGCCCTTGGGTAGATTTGGAGAGGAATATTTCTATTCTGAGGCTACTTGAGTCCCTCTGGAGAAAGATTAGCTGGTATTCACCACTCCTGATAGCACACGGTGACCCTGTACTAGTTGCTTGGTGAATTCACTGAGTGTTCGGAAAAATTGGCTCCTGTCTATTAACTTGGAGAAGCTGTTTTCCTGTGTTTAGCTCTAGCTTAACCTGCTGCTTCTATACTCAGAGAATGAGTATGTGAAAATGTGGGATCTGACATTTACTGCCCTGCCCCACTTTTCTTTGTTTCTTTGCTATTCACTCAGGGCGTGTAGGCATTACTACCTGGATTAAATATCTATTATTTGTGTAGCCCCAAATTTCACAGCTTAAAGCAACAGATGTTTAGTATCTCATAGTTCCTATGGGCTAGAAATCTGTGAGCATCACTGACGGGAGGCTCTGGTTAAGGTTGCTCCTCAGGTTACAGTCAAGATGGCATCAAGACCACAGTCAACTGAAGACTTGTGACCCCGGGCATATGGCATCCTCTTTCACAGGATAGCTGCGGTCAAGTGTCTCCATTCCATGCAGGTGATAAAGAATCCCTGGTTCATTGCCTTTTGCTATATTTTTAAAGAGTAGTTTTATTTATCCATTCATGCATTTATTTGAGCATGCACATGTGTATATACATACATGTACACACACTCATGTGCACCAGGGTCTCTTGCTATTGCAAACGAATGTTCATAAGGCTTTATGTGGGTGGTTGGGGAATTGAACCACAGACTGGCAGGCTTTGCCAGCAAATGTTTTTAACCACTGAGATATTTCACCACCACCTGCCTCATAGGTTTCTACATAAGGTTGCTTTGGTGTCCTCGCACTGTGGACGCTGGCCTGCCCAAGAGTAATTTCTCCAACAGGGCGCAAGAAGCCACGGTATCTATTATGATCTCATATGAGATTTCATACACTGTGACTTACGTATCCCAGTGGTTAGGAATGAGTCATTGACTTCTGCTCTATTGAAAAGGAGGCAAACATGCTACCTCTTGAAATGCCGAACAATTTAGGAAAATAGTTTAAGACCATTGCACACGATGGACCTATTTCCCAGGCTCACTTTGATGACAGCCTGTCTGGAAAGACCTCCTTAACTTTTCTGAACCACATCCTCATTTCTTCTCTACACACACACACACACACACACACACACACACACACACAATCTAACTTTTTAATTTTGATGCAGGTGGCAATCATTAAGCACATATGCATATACTTATTTTCTCTCCAATTTGTTTTCCTTTTTTTTTAAAGTATGTGTCTCTACATCTGGCTTTGAATGTGGGATGCACACTTCTTTTTTAAATTTTTATTTATTTATTTATTTGACAGAGAGAGAAAGAAAGAGAGAGAGAGAGAGAGAATAGGCATGCCAGGGCCCCCAGCCACTGTAAAATATCTCCAGATGCATGATCCACCTTGTGTATCTGGCTAACGTGGGTCCTGAGGAATGAAACCTGGGTCCTTTGGCTTTTCAGGCAGATGCCTTAACTGCTAAGCCACCCCTCCAGCCCTGTACCTTTATTTTCACTGGAGGTCATTCCACAGAAAGTATACAGCTGGTGCTCAATCAGCAGCCACAGAAGGAAGAGATAGCTACACATTGGAACCAAGAAGTCCTAGGCCAAATTCTGACCCCACTGTTATTAACTCTTGCCAAACCCATCACACACTAGAAGAACATAGGACACAAGCCCAGTGTGAAGAAGTAATGAGTTAATAAATATTGAGAACGTAAGAAGGTATTATGATCTGGGAATGAAACATCCTCTCCAGGCCCATGTGTTGAATGCTCAGTCCCCAGCTGATAAAAGTATTTTGGGAGGTATAAATTTAAGGTAGGGGTTCTACCCGGAGGAAGTATGACATGTCACTGGGTGTGTGTGTGTGTGTGTGTGTGTTTGAAGGTCATACTTGGTTCCTGAGCTCTCTCTCTCTCTCTCCCTCTCTCTCTCTCTCTCTCTCTTTCTCTCTCTCTCCTCTTTTCCATCATAAACTTGAGCTGCCTTGCCCCATTAGACCTCCCCCACACACCATGTTACTCTGCCTCACCTAGGCCTAGAAACTGTGGAGTGAGCTTACCATGGATAAAACCTCAGAAACCACAAACCAAAAATAAACCTTTCCTTTCCTTAAGTCATGTTCTTGGCAATTTGGTCACAGATGTGCAAAGCTCACTAAACGGAAGGCATCCATTGGTTCTAGGTATTACTGTATTGCTGTTGTTTCTAATTGCTCTACCTATTCTCAGCCATACTTGGTTATGTGGAATAGGCTATTATGTGTGTTGTATGTGTGTGTAGTGTATGTGTATATGTGTGTTCATATACTGTGGGTGCATGCAGAGGACATGTGTATGTATGGAGGGCCACATATCAAGGCCAGAGGTGGACACTGGATGTCTTCCTCAGATATTCTCCAACTTATTTTATTTTTTAAAAAATTATTTATTATGCATTTTCAAGGAGAGAGAAAGTATAGATAGATGATAGAGAAGCGAAAAAAGGAGAGAGAAGAGGGAAGAGCAGAAGAGGGAGAGAATAGGTGCACTAGGGCTTCTTGCCACTGAACACACACTCCAGATACATGCACCACTTTGTGAGGGTACTGGGGAATCAAAACAGGCCTTCTGACTTGGTGAACAAGTGCTTTTAATCACTGAGCTATCTCTTCCTGCCCCCCTGCCTATACCTTATTTCTGAGACAGGATCTTTCACTGAACCTGGAGATAACAGATTTGGTTAGACTAACTAGTCAGTAATGCCCAGGGAACACCTGTATCAACCTCCCCAGCACTGGGATCACAGGCACATACTACCATTTTTGTTATGCCTGTGGGTGCTGCGGATCCAAACTTAGGTCCTCAAGCTTACAAGGTGAGCATTTCCCCTGCTGAGCCTTCTCCCCAGCCTACACTATTTGGATTCTTGTTCTTCCTAACTTCCTGTGTGACATTGACCACGTTCCTACTTTGAGTATACCAGGTGATTTCTAGACTGTTGTAAGATTTTCTGCCTCTGTTTTCAACTATGGAGGTATAATCAAGAATAACAAAGCATGTTTCTTTAATCAGGCACTTCCTGCTGACCATACCATGTTGAGTCTTGTGTCAGGTTGCTCTGTAAAGGAAGATAGTAACCAATATCTACTGCACACTTAGGTGCCAGGGTCTCCACACTTCCCAGCCTATTAAATATTCAGAATTACTCTTCTGTGTGGTTCCCTCTCCCATCATGTATACCAAGCTACCCCATGCATTTCATTGACAAGGAAACAAGTAGGACAATTGCTTATACATGATGTTGAAGATTACTATGCTTTACTTTCATGCATAGAGTGGTGGTTTGAATTATGTAGGTCCCATAAACTCATATGGTTTAAATGCTTTGTTCCTGGCTGATGACAACTTGGGAGGTGGAGTCTTGCTGGAGGAGGTGTGTTGCTAAGGGTGGATGTTGAAGTTTTTTAGCCCCTAACTTGCCAGTGTTGGTTGGTTCACTCACTCTCCTGCTGCTGTTTTCCACATGCTGTGGTAGAGGTGATATCTAGCCTTTGCTCATGCCATGCTATCTCCTGCCATTATAGAGCTTCAGCATAGGACTGTGAGCCAAAATAAAAACTCTCCTCCCATCAGCTGTTCTTGTTCAGGTGTTTTGTGCCAGCAATGCAAAGGTGACAACAACCCTTGGAATAAAACCTCAGTTCTTACAGGTCGGTATGTTTTGAGTGACCTGGTCACATGCCCTCTGCCTGAGCAGTCCTCTACCTTCACCAGAGAGATTAGTTTTCTTTAAGTCAAATTGGTTCTTTTTTTTTTAAAGGATTTTTGCACTTGTAGTCCATTTGCCTAGAAAGTTCTGCCAAATATGTTGGCATGGCTGTGTTTTTTCCATTCTTGTCTCAGGTCTGTGTGGTCTTGGAAAGGTGTCTCACACTACACTACCTTACGTGATCGTGTCACAGCTAAAACAGTGGTGATTAACTTGTTCATTTGTTAGTTTACTGACTCATTATCTGTTGCCTTCCCTGAATGGTAAGCTCCAAGGCAGCACAGATGAGAGACTGCCTCACATGGTTGTTGGCTTCTCAGGGCCGGCCAGTACAGGCAAAGAGCAACTATACACTGACCAAACAAAGTCTTCTTGGCTCTGTCTGTTGCCACCCTTGTGAGTTTGGGCAAACCAGTCTCCTTATGTTGGTTTACATCACAAAGTCTACTTGTCAAGAGGCTGAATAATGTATGCAAAATGGTTAGTACTATTTCTGGTACATATAACATATTAAATATCAATAACAGTGCCATGGGCACTGAATTTGTTAGTTGAACAAATAAGTCCCCAATATATTTAATAGCAGGGCAAAATTATCAACCTGTTTCCTGACTTCTAGCCATAGACAAAACACCACTACAAGTTGGGAAGGTTCTGTATCCTTGGTTGAGTTACTGAGGAACCTCCATCAAAACTGCTCACCCATTGTCTGATATATAGGATGGAGATCACAAACCGGACTCTCTCGTTCTTTCTGGAAACCCCATCACCTGCCCCTGCATCAGGATGGGAGAGCCACATTGCATATGCTGTCACTGGCGGGGGGAACACAGTACAGACGGGGATGGCCAAGAGCAGTATAGGATTCCATGAGTAAATTAGAGCAATATGGAAAAACGAAGGAAGTGCCATAATTTAGGTCAGAGTGTACTGTAGTCCTTAGGCAGAAAGGTTTGGATGAGTAGCACAAGCCCTATAAAGCCCAATTTTCTCTCTATAAACAATGAGGATATCACATAAACTTTACAGAATTGAGGCGAGCATTGCACTGTGAAACGCAGAAGAGCTGGGAGATGGCTCAGTGGATAAAGCTCTCACTACACAAGCTGGAGACCCCAAGTTTGATCCCCAGGCCCCATATAAAAAGCCAGAAGCCGGCCACTGTGGGCTTCCGTTGGTTGTCCCAGTATGCTGGCACTGATGGGGAGCGTGGAGACGGAGATAGGAGAATTCACCAGAAGGTCATGGTGAGAGTAGCAAAGAGTGACAGAGCAAGAAACCTTGTGTCCAGGGAGGTGGATGGGTGAGGACCAACCTGAACTTGACCTCTGACCTCCACACATGCACCATGCATGTGGCACTAGCCTGCACTTATAGGAACACACATGACCCCAACACAAATAGATAGATGATTTTTAAATGTAGTTTAGAAGTACTTTAGAAGTCCTGTTCGGTGCAGAAATATTACAAACAGTAAAGTGTATATTTCTTTGCACATGGAAAATTCCTCAAAAGCAGAATTGATGATATTTAATATTTCTGATTTGCATTTCATCTTCTGTACAGTATCTGGTTAGATAGCTCAGTGAGCATAATTACTGATTAGTCTTCAGTTAGGGACCAAATGAATATTTTCCATGTTTCTGCCCAAGTTCAAATGCAAACAGTATTGTTTGTTTTTTGGCAACGGCATCTGGTGTGTACACAAAGGTAAGGATCAGTAGATTCTGGGCATTTTTTAATGTTTCTCTTGAGAGAAACATTAATTTTCAGAATCAGCCACAGCAGATAGGTACTTATTAGGTGAGAAAGCCGAGGCTTTAAATGTTTTTAGAGAGAGGTATTTGATCCTGTTTCTCAAATAGCTTCAGTCATGTTTTATATTTCTTTTTTCATATTTTATTTACTTATTTTAGAGAGGGGGGAGGGAGAGAGAATGAGCACACTAGGGCCTGTAGCCACTGCAAATGAACTCCAGATGCATATGCCATCCTATGCACCCAGCTTTACATGGTACTGGGGAATTGAATCTGGGTCCTTTGGCTTTATAGGCAAGTGTCTTAGCCATTAAGCCATGTCTCCAATCCACCTTTTATATTTATTCTTCTGCACTTACCGTGAATAGAACTTAGCTCATTTGTTTACTTGACTGTCACCCTGTCCCTCTGCCGCAGGTGGCTGGGAGACAGACCCTTCTTTATTTCCTATCTCTGAGACCTAGAATACATCCAGAAGCATAGGGAGTGACCTAAGAGACTCTAAACCAAGTAATTAACGAGTGTGTGCAGTTGCTTAGCTAGAAACTAAAAAAGAACCTGACCATCCAGGGCTTACATTCCAAGTATGACTTCCCTAGATGTAGCATGAGTCTAATAGAACAGCCCATCTTTATTCATCTGGAGATAGCCAGCCAGCACACTGAGGCTCCCACTCACACACAAAGAAAAGCAGCTAGAAGAATCATGACTATGAAGCCATCATGCTAATGTCTTGAATCCTAGAGATGTGAAAACGGATTGAACCTTCCTCCTCATTTGAGATGTGGACAGTTGTAGTGATAGTAATTTGCTGGTTTTCTACTTAATGGAACATGGCTCTTTGTAGTGCAGTGGCTTATGAAAGAGGGTTTACTGGTTGCCCACTGAGGACAGACTACAGGAAGTATGGTAAGCTCGGGGCTGGGAGAGCTAGTGCTGGAATGTGTAGTGAGTCATGTGGTCCAGGGCCCTTCCTCCCACATAAGTGTCCTAACCATCTGTCCCTGCAGAGGCTGCGTGGTCTGCACCCCTGGGGTCAATGAACTCACTCTGCATTTTTAATGTTTATTATTAATTAGTATCAAGATGTTTCATATGGACACATCATATATTGGTAACCTTTTGGCCTTCGTCCCTGCCACATTCTGTTGGGGATGCTCCTCAGTAGAGTGGCAGGTATTCCCCATGGGCTTATAGTTTATGTGTTGTGGGAGCAGCAGTCAGTTATTTTTGGAGGGGGAGAGAATGCCTCTGGGCATGATGTCTCAACCTGTGGCTCTTACAATCCTTCTGCACCTTCTTCCACAAAATTCCCTGAGCTATGGTGGGTGAGTTTTAAGTCTACTTCAGTGATGAGTTATTAGGAGCCTCTGGATCTCTGCTTTGGTAGGTGTTGAGTGTCCTCAGGGTCCGTCTCCTACACCCTGGCACTGGTTATCAGGAGCAGCATGGAAGCAGAATTCTTACTTGTTTCCCCGTTCCTCTGTGGATTCAACTGTGGCTTGGCTGAAGTGAAAGGGGTAGTTTATCTTCTCGAGTTTTTCTACCTTTCTGCACCCTCCACACGCAACCTTGATTTGTGTTTGGGACTACTAAGTTAATTATCAGCTCACTATTAGTTTTGGTAGTAACTTCTATATCCATGCCAAGTCCTTCCTTGAATAGAAAAACTCAAGGTAACATTAGAAGACTTTCTGAATCCTTACTACATGGACTGAAGTTTTGTATTTTCATGTGAATTCCACATAAGCCCCTTCTCTCCTATATTTGACATGAATATTGCTGGGTAATTTGGGGATCAACTTCCAAAATAAAGAGGTATTTTTATAAACCCAAAGCCTAGAGTTTTTTAAATCTTACAGTCCCACTATAGATTTATTTCCTCTGAAACCAAGATGTAGACCTCATATCAGTGCACTTACACTGCCTGCCTTGTCTATCATCCCAGACTCTTGTCTTGAGCCCTCCTTACTGAAGGACCATCGGGTTGTAGACAGTCACATCTCTGCATAGTATGATTCCTTGGACAGTTCTCAGATTCTTGCAAATTAGTTGCACTGGAAGAAGAAAAAGGCCAGAGGTATATGTATAATCCAGGTCCTAAAATTTGTTTTTGTTGACTACATCCAGTCAAAATACCTAAAGATCTTTAAACACATACAGATCCCAGAACTCCTAACCCTCACCAGCATTGTTATTCAGAACAGGTAAGTCTTGTCCTGGAATACACACACACACACACACACACACACACACACACACACACACACACTATGTATCTATGTATCTATCTGTCATCTAAATAAATAATGTATGTTTATGGATGTGTGGGTGCCACAAAGCACATGGAATTTATATTTTTAAAGCTGATGAAGACCTGGATTTTGGAGCAGATTATTTTAAGCTCAATGCAGATTTGATGAACAATAAAATAGAATTCACAAGTAGCAGATGCCAGGCTAGCCAGTAACTGAGCACATCCATCCCCACAACCTTTCATCCTGACTTTGTCATCATTTTTAATTATGACAATGATAGAATGATCAATGCCAACTTGATCTCTGTAGTCACACCTATCATGGAGCTCTTATTAGCACCCTAGCGCTGCACGTGTCCCACCTCCTGTATCCTCCCAAGAATACTAAGGAGCTATATCTGCCCAGTCTCCCTTGCAACTCCTCTTTACATAACAGATTCCCTTTAATGACATTTCTATAAGGCTTCCCAATAGGAGTGACTGAGCCAGCAGTCTGTTCATATTTCCCATAGGAAAGCTGACCTGGTTGCAATGTCCATGAGAAGTAACAAAAAGATAAGAGACAAACATGGGAGTCGCAACAGCATATTAAGAGATCCTGAGGCCTGAGGAGATGGCTCCTGGGTAAGAGTTTTGCTGCATAAGCATGGGGGCCTGAGTTTGATCCTCAGCACACCCATAAAAAGCTGGCTGTAGGGCAGGGTAAAGGCTCCATGTTTAAAAGCATTTGCCACTTAAGTATGGGCCTTGGAGGGCTTGAGACCTCTCCAGTTCAATCTCCCAGAGCCAATGTAAAAACAGGCTGGCTTTGGCCATGTACATCTGTAAACCCAGTGCATAGTGGGAGAGAGTAGAAACCGGAGAATTATTGGTGCTTGCTGGGTTAAATTGGCAGCGTCAGGTTGAGAGAGAGACTCCATCTCAAGGAAGTAGGTGGCTGAGTGACAGAAAACAGCATTCGATGTTCTCTAGCCATTACGGCAAGCATGCTCATGGTGGCACATTTGCACATACCTGCATGTATACACTACACATAGCATAGCATAGCGCGTGCGCACACACACACACACACACACACACGCAAAAACAGAAGCCAAATTTGGCCATGTATTTCTGAAATCCAGTCCTGTGGGGAGCAGGGACAGGAGAATCACTGGGACCAGTGCCTAGCTAATCTGACTGAAAATGGCAGCTGCAGGTTCGGTGAAATGACTCTATCTCGAGAAAATCAGGTAGAAGAATCACAAAGGTGTGTACCTGACATTCTCCTTTGGCCTCCACATATATGTGCATGGGACCCATGCATCTGTGCATACATGCACACAGGCTCTGTACCACCACCAACTAACTAAAAGAGAGCCTGAACCTGTGGTTGTTGACAAGCATCCATTGTTCTGTAGTCCCAGAATTCATTATCACTGCCTTATTTTTGAGGTAGGAAATTTTCAGTGTTAATATTCAGATTTAACCTAAATAATCTCCACCTCAAAAACTCAGCCATACAGATAGGGAGAAGATACATGGAGCTGGAAACTCTCTGAAGTGTTGCCTGATCAGATTTCTGGGAGACACGAGGTTCTCTGAGCTGGATTTTCTCACAGGACATAAAGAGAAGAGCTTGGGGTAGCTGTTCCTTGGTGAGTGAGGGTGAGGAGGCAGTGGGAGGTGTGAGAGCATGGCTCCACCTGAAACCAAACCATCCATTATCCTGAAGCATAGGGGCTGCTTTCCTGGGCGGGACAGCAGGCAAGCAGAGGCTCCCAGGACTCCACAGCTTGGGAGCCAGAGCATCCTCTTTTTAATGTACTTGTCACTTATCCTAACCTGATCTTCAAGTGCCTTGAATTACCTAGGTTTTTACAAATTACTAAAGTCTTATTTTTAAACATAGCCTTTAAGATTTGCATTAGTTTTAGGTTCACAGAAAAACTGGGCAAAAAGTAGGCAGCTCCCACAAAGTCCTTCTTCCTTAATATCCATCCCTACCCACATCCTCACTGTGGTGATCTGCCATAGCTGATATTCTGAGGTGAATTCATCATGATCAAAGTCCATGGGTTGCATGAGGGCTTGTGCTTGGTGTTGGAAGTAATGTATTGCTGGTGATAAAACTCAGAGATATTCAAGAAGTGAAAGAAAAAGAAAATCTATAATCCTACACAGATTCTTAAGTACTTGTAACAGTCTGGTTACTTACATAGACCTGTGGGTCTGTGTGTATGCTCATATCAATGTTCTTTTTTGAAAATAATGGAGTAGGTATTTTCTATGTTTAATAATGGATTTATATACTTCAGATGTCTAATAGGCTGCCCCTGCAACCCCTTCAAATGTAATTGAAATTCTGTGTATATTAGTTGCATGAAATAATAGGTTTTATTGTGACATTTCAGAGTATATGTTCTTTTCCTGTATAAAAATTAGATCAGACTGAGAATAGCACTTAAATACTTTTCAATTAAAACAGACCTCAGATTGCCTTTGACTATGTTAAATATTCCAGCAACTATCTTTGTCAACTGCTCTGGTCTACACTGAACATTAGATCACCATATATCACCATGAGTTATATACATGACACATGAGCCTCTTCTGTGCCTTCTTCCTCTTTTAGGATGGATCCTAAGAGACTAAGCCATGTCCAAGGACATCATACTGTCAGACTCTCTATACAATGAGCCAGTCCAGTTTCCATAAAGAAAAAAGTATGAGAGTGCCCACTTTACTCAGACTTTCTCCAACTAGAGCTTTTAGTTCAAAGCAAAAGTAATTAGAAAAGCAACTTCCAAATCTTTGTTCTCAGGGCTAAGGAGATAGTTCAGCAAGTAAAAACACTTAAGAGCCCAAGAATGGAGACCTGAGAGAACTCTTCTTCAGCACTTCATAAACAGCAGAGCGTGACCACACACACCTATAACCCCAGTACAGCGGGAAATGGAGACCAGAGAACTGCTGGTACTCACTGGTCAGCCAGTTTGACCAAAGATGACAGTTCTGGGTCCAGTGAGAGACTCTATCTCAGGGAAATACATGGATGAGCAGTGGAGGAAGAGATCTGACATTTTCCTCTGGCCTCCACACATGTGCCTACAGGATGCCACACACATACCACCATCACCACCACCACCGCCCCCACCACACACACAGTTTCAATTATAGTAAACTAAGGGAATCAGTTATAGCTCATCTATTACATGTCTAATGTATCTGGTGATTAAGATGGACTCATTTGACACTGTCCTAATTGTTGGGCCTCTGAGATAGATGAATATGTTGTGTTCATTGAAGTGGAGAAAGAGAAGTGTGGACCTGGGACCTACGGTGAGCTCTATGCCTCTGGATGGCTGGTGCTCAGTAAATGTTAGATGGGTGCCATGCAGGACGAGGAGCAGTGGGCTCTGGATTGTCCATGATGTGAATGGTCAGGAGAGGCTTCCTAGTGGAGCTGACTTTCCATTCATCTGCTTATTCTCCAGCTGTTCATGAGCATTAAGCAGTCTTGTAGGTGTTGGACGTGTGCTGATGGCCAAAGGCAACACAGTTCTTTACCTTCTGGGGTACACATAGCAGGCAACATCAGGTGGTCATATGATGCTCGGGTTACAAAAGGGACTGGAAAGGCAGTGATGGGGGTCCCTTTCTTCCTGTAGACTTGCAAGAAATGAGGGCGTGGCTAGGTTGAGAAAGAGTCCAAGCAAAGCCTGTGGGGGAGAAGGTCTAGGAGACTATAGAAGTCTGGGCTTGAAGGGTCGATAGAGAATGGGCACAGTGGGAGCTTGGGGTGGGAAGGCCAAATGGTGCAGAATTTGTGAGGGTGTCTTCCTTATTGCATGTACTAAGAGTGACTCAGCTCTTAGCTTCTTCCTGTTTCATACTGAGAAGCTAGAGAACAAAGGGAGTAGAATAAGGTGTTTCTCACAGGGCTTTGGTATGAGGAAATACCTCATATTGTTATTCCACAATGCAGTTTCTCTGCGGCTTCTCATCTTCTGATACCAGTCTATTAAAAAAAACAAAACTGAGGGCTGGAGAGATGGCTTAGCAGTTAGGGCATTTACCTGCAAAGCGTTAGGATCTAGGTTCAATTCCCCAGGACCCATGTAAGTAAATAAGTAAAATATCTTTTTTAAAAAAGAGTGGGCAGAGCTGGAGAGATGGTTTAGCAGTTAAGGTGCTTGCCTTCAAATCCAAAGGATCCAGGTTCAATTCCTTAGAACCCACATAAACCAGATATACAAGGTGGCACTTGTGCCTGGAGATAGTTTGCAGTGGCTGGAGGCCTTGGTGCACCCATTCTTTCTCTATCTCTCTCTGTCTTTTTCTCTTTCAAATAAATAAATAAATATTAAAATAAAAAAGTGAGGGAGTATTAGGAAAGAATATTTGTCCTATTTTGGTTCTGTTTTTCCTAAGACTGATTAAATTATTTGTGAGATAGTTCTTCTGAGGAGCCAGGATAATGATGGCTAACGAATACATAAGTAGAATGAAAAGGGAACAACTACCTTTTACATGACTTCTATAAGGTAAGGCTTTATAGAATGACCTGATATTGGGAGGAGGTGGGGTGCAGTGTTCTTACTTTGGCTCCTTTGGATTTAGGGGGCTTGAGAGGATGTCCAACAACTGCTCAGTTAGCCCAGGAAGTCCTGATATGCTGCTGTTCTCCAGTGGTTACTAGCAGCACCCTCTTCTACTGACGAGAGTATGTGTGTTTTAGGAGACATGTGACATGGTCACTCTATGATGTGGTCAGGGAACGCGGAAAACTAATCTGCAATTATTTGGGACTGTGGAAATAATATGACATTGTTAAACATCTCTTTATTAGTAGATAAGGGACATTGAGCCAAGCTCCAAGCAATTCTCCCAGCTTTAAGATGAGTTTCCGGGTAGGGCTGATAGTCAGAAGACATTGTCACATGTTCAGGTTCAGAACCTTGGGTATTCAATTCTTCTATATGCTATGTTTGTTTATACTTGGAAGAGTTATGTTGTTAGTTTCTAAAATTTTGCACCTTAAAGCCCTGCTTTGAATCCTTGGGATATGAAGATCAAATGCAAGATACTGCTTAAAACAAATACATTCTGGGTGTTACAGAGGTCTCTCCGTTCTTGTCTTGTTGAAAGACAGAATCCAGTCAAGAGATGCAGACAGTTTCAGCACAAATTTACTTGGCCAAGTGAAACAATTCAAACACTCCCAATGGAGACTGGGGTGGGTTGCTCTGAAGGGGGTTGGTAGTGGATGCCATGGTGGGCTCTGCATTGCAGATCTCAAAGACATTTTATGAATATTTATGACATACGACAGTGGCTGACTCGTGCTCGATTGGGTAAGTCATTTTATAGACTGTTTAAAAAAGAAGTTGCACAAAGTGATATGCCAGAACACGGTAAAATTTTCACCTTTTAACCCCCGTCTCATATTTACAAGGTTTCCCCAAAGCCAGTTTTATTTGATTCCTTTTCAGACCTTGTAAATATATGCTTGTGGTCGCATGCATTTATGTGCATGCACATGTAATATAATTCTTATTTTAAATGGTAAATGCCTATCCTAAGTTTTTCATACATTTCAGTTTGTTACTTCTCAGTCACCCCTCCATTTCATCAAACATGTATCAATCTCATTGTTGATTTTGTTCTGCTCAATTGAATCAAGCCCAGGCCTTATATATGCTAGCCAATTGCTATACCACTGGACTTCATCCCCAGCTCTCACTTTCACTGGGATTGTGTGTGTGTTTATAGTTATGTGTGTGGTGTGGCATGTTTAATGTGTGTGCACGTGTGTGCAGATGCAGGCACCCCATGTACATGCATGTAGAGGCCAGAGGAGAGCATGAGATGTCCTCTTACCACTTGCCCACATATTTTCTTGAGACACGGCTTCTCTCTCAAACTGTAGTTACTGTTCTGTCCATCAGTGAGCTCCAGGAATTCTCTGCTTTCCATCCCTCTATGGACTAGGGTTACAAATGCATGTAGCCATGCCCAGCTTTTCATGCGTGTTTTGGGGAGTGGAACTTGGCAGTGCCTGCCTTGAAAGGCTGCCATGCTTAAGCAACAAGCATTCTTAACTGCTGAGCCACCTCCCCAGCCCTGTTTTTCTTTGTTGTTGTTGTTTTGTCTCTTGTTTTTCTTTTAACTATATGGTATTTCACAGTATGGGCAAATCAATGTACATAGAAATAATCCTGCAGTGATGGATATTTGGGTTATTTCAAATTATCTGTTATAATAAATAATGTTACATGGATATTTTTAATATCAGCATACCTATTTAGGTACATTTATGTACAGAATATTCCAGAAGTAGAATAATTGATTGTTATAGCGACTAGTTGTCACTTAAAAAGGCTCTTTGACAGTGCTTTCTGAAAGTTGGAAATTTTGTAGACAAGGACTCAGGATTTGGCTCATCTGAAGTTTAGTTAAGTAACCCGATGTTGTTGTTATTGTTTTGTGTTTCTCTGACCTGTGCAATTGGATCAAAGTGAGACCAAATTAACTCTCATTTTTGTAGAAACTTGGTCTTCACGACCTTGTGTTTATCTGCCGAGGGATTGCTTGAAGGGGCTGCAGCCCAGCTACCAACGACCATGATGGGAGAGCACTGTTATCCCTCAATCTAGAGAAGCTGAATGAGGCTTACTGGGATTAACTGGGACTGAAGGACTTGTTCATCTACTTTAATTATTCTTCCAATGAGAGCTTTTTTCCCAGACTGGATTTTGAATTAGAAGAATGCGGCTGGAGGGAGTGATAGAACAGATCAGCTAAAGATCTTACAGAAAAGGCGCTCAGAAGGAAAAGCTCCAGCCTAATGTAGGTAGATAAGATTTTATTTTATTTTTCTTTTCTAAAGGAGAGGTCATTAAAAAAAAAAAAGTACATTTTCTAACTTTGAGTGGTTTAGTTCATCGATAAAAAAAATTTTTTTGAGGGATCACATTAAACGGTGGAGAGTGAAAAGGAATGATTTTCCTTGTTCTGAAGCAAGCTATGCTGTTCTGTACCGAAACTTGCAACCATAAAGCCAAAAGTTAACAAAAGGATGAAAGCTGGGAAAATTGAGGGAACTGGAAGGCTGAAAACAAAGGCTGGACAAAATGGCCCTCGTGCTGGCATTGTGTCCTCTGCTGCCCTCTAGTGGCTATGGAAGGAGCTGGGCGTAAACATGTCTCTAGGTCATCTTTTCACAGCTAACCTGTAGAATGGTATTAAGCAGCTTTTAAAACGGCCTGTCTTGATGATAGCCTGCAGATGTTCTCCTACAGAAATCAGAAAACAGTCAAGCATATGCTGCAACGGGGCTACCTAACAGTAGGAAATGAAAACTGTGGGAAACAGAAGTCAAGCGCCATTCAATTCATTGCAACTGTATATGCTTAGCCCCAACGCTGCCAGATTCTATGCTGAGCACTAGAGGCCCTGGGCAGAAAGAAGCACGGTTCCAGCCCTTGAAGAGATCCCAGCAGGGCACAGACAATTAAGTTGGACAGAAAACAAGCATGTAAGATACTGGACGAGGCATTGGTTCATTGGTTCATTGAGTCAGAAGAAGATGACTCACAGAAGCAGTCTTGTGTGTTCCCAGAAGGAAGACCATGTTCTTGTTCAAGGTAGAGGTGATGGTGTGGGGGACGGATGAAGGTGACTTTCTTCTCCCGCTTTGTAAAACACTGAAACTTGGCTGCTGAGATGGCACAAGTATGACAGCTCAAAGTTGCAGCCTTGGTTTGGAGATGAAAGCCAAATGGTGTACATGTGTTCTGTACTTCTCTGCAGAATAGAATAAACTCCTCTGTGAGCTGCAGGGGGAATACAAAGCTCTATCAAGCTATCAGACTAGCACATAAATGCAGCACTGGAAGATGACCACCTGCCCCAGCCAAGCAGAGTGCTGATGGGTGCTCCCCAGCATTCATGTGCAGGCTCCTCCCTTCTCTGATCTTAAGGAACCCTGTATATTTAGGGATCCTAGGCTGTTCTGGGAATTCTTTCACAGTGCTTTTGATAGCAGCTTTTATTGATTTTATAAGAACTATTTGGATTAACCAATTAGAGAGGACATTAGAAAGGAGAGAGGGGGAAGGAGAGAGAGAGAGAGACAGAGAGAGAGTTAAGGGAAGCTATTGGTGCCTTTATTTAGAATTTAGCAGAAGACCAAGGGAAATACCTTTCATTTCTAGTGAGGTATTTTCCTTACTAGAATCCATTCCCTCGTCCACCTGTATCCACACAAGATGCCCAAGGAATAACAACCCCTGATCACTCTCTTTATTCTTCACATGTAAATGATGATGAGTTACTCAGAATTTGACATCCTCAGGCTACTGATAAGTCTAGGAAAGGGCATAAAGCCTGGGCTTGTCCCATCAAGACAAATGGAGCTCCATCCTGGGATGTCTGTCAATGCTATTGGGGGTGGGAGGAAGCATTTTGTTTCTTCTGAAATAAGCAAGAAATGGGACAATAGCCTAGAATTGGTGACACCTTGTCATGATGAAGACAGAAGTATTCTAACAACACTGCCCTTGTAGAGGAAAGAAGAGAGTCAGACACAAGACTCTTGATGATGTCTGATCTCTTGGATGCAGCTCTACTTGAAATATCATATACCTATTGACTTCTCCATTATGTAAACCAATCCACTTCTTTTTGGCTATTTCTCAAGTTAGCAAATAATGATTTTTGATATATATTACATATTCTAAGGGATTTCTGGAAAAGCATATTTCTGTGTCCCACCTCCATGTAGGTCAAAGTGAGGCTTGAGAGATTGCATTTTCACCAATTTTCTGGGAGATGCCAATGCTTGGTTTTGGGAACCATTTTTGAGAACCATTGGTTAAAATGCCTTCCTTTGGTTTCTGCTGTTAATAACCAAAACTACCTTGACTGATGCCCAAAGATCATTCCTAAGTGGCCATAAATCTTAGAAGAATTACTAGAAGGAGATTAAGGGACATATTTGAAAACTAGCCAATAAACACTTGAACAAAAATGACATGAGCATACCTCATGACTCACGGGATGGGGTCTGGCACTTTAGAAGGTATTTCCCTCTTTCCACTCATGCCTGAGCCCTTTTCATGGCTAAAAGCAAAGCCAATGGTGTATATGACAAGTGAGCAAAACCAGCAGGACTAATACATGTTTTGTCAAAGACTTAAAATGCATGCATTGAGAAAATGCACATTTTCCCCAGCTCTGATCCAGTCTGTCAACAAAATGCTTTTCATAAGAAACATCAAAGCCATTTCATCTGCAAATTTCATTTTTTTCCTGAATCCCTTAATCTACACTGTTGACAAAAATTTCTGTCAAGTGCCTCAAACCATTGTATTAACAAATTTCATTTTGTCAATCATGATTTAGCCTGCTTGCAAAGGCATTTTGTAATATTCCATTCTATCCTGCAGGAAGAATATGGGCCAGTCACTGCCTACATCTGAATATTGAAAGTGAATGAAGACAGAAAGTGAAGGTGGTGCCCGAGCCTGCTCACTTAGTGCATCTGTCAGATGTCCCTGTGCATTTTAAATAAATCTGGTCCACCCAAAGTCTTCACTGGGCAATGCAGCCTCCTCCTTGAGGGTAAGGGTGTTACCATCAGTGATGTCCCACAGGGTTGCCCATGATTTTTCTTATGTGGTGGGTTTTTTTTTTTTTTTTTTCTGCCAGTCACAGCTTTGTTGTCTTTTCCTCCCAGACTACTCCCATGGCTGGTCCCGGTGGCTTGCATAACCATTCATAACACTCCCTAATTGCAAATACAGGAAGATGGCATGTGTGTCCCAGTATCTTCAGATTCCAGTGATCACAGCATTGTGGTGAAGATGGGAAGATGGTCACTGATACTGTCTGAGATGTTGTGAGAACTTCAGGTCTGTTCAGGAAGACACTACAGTGAGCTTAAGCTTGAAAGGTCTGTGCTCTGCATGGCTCATCCTTGAATTCTTCATGGTGGAGTGCCAGAAGTAGAGAAGATCCTGCTGCAAGTCTCCATAGACCCTGACATATTATTCTGTTTTCCTACTAGTAGTCCAAATAATGGTGAATTAGGCACTTTCTTATAACCAAGCAATAACAGCAACAACAACAACAAAAAGTGTGCTTAAATAAGTATTAAGCAATCTGAATGTCAATCCCAATTCTCTGTCACAACAGCTATTTGACCTTGAGAAGTCATTGTCCATCTCTGTCTCAGGTCATCTCCTTACCTGCACAAGAACACAAATGGAACCTCTTGGTCTTACAGCCCTTACCAAGCCCTAGGAAGAGCAAAGAAAAGGGGTTTATAAGCTTACGACTAGGGTTATGGTCAAATACAGGCACCATTCAATGTTATTTCAGAAATTTCAGCTATTTCTGAGGATATAGATGCTTGTAGTCTAGAACAATGGGAGGAAAGTGATGTAATTTTCTGCAAATATCTCCAGCACTGACCTCCTACATAGTCTGAGAGCCCATTTGTAAGGGGTCACTGATGGAGGAAGCTGGCAAGGGTTGCTGAGTTGATACGTATGTGAGGACCATATTGGAGTATTACTTGACAATTTATGGAGACACAGAGGGGTTGGTCTGAGGCAGAAATAGTGGAACAGGTATCAGGCAAAAGTATACAGAGAAATAAGGATTCACTGGATGCTCAAGAGAGGTAAGAGACCATACCAAAACATAACATTGTCCATTTCCACAACATTGCTCCGTTCCAGTCCCTCACAAAGGAAAATTCACATTACATTTGGACAGGGATAGGATAACTAAAGAGTGCCACAATAGCCATGGCTTTCAGTAGTGAATCCCTGTCTGGCATGGTTTCTCAGGGTCACTAAGTGTTATCATCCATTCCTTCTCGACTTCTCTAAGACCTAGTTCAAATTCTTTCCTCCCACAACACCACCCCTATTTACATTCTCATGCTTCCCAGATCTTTCACCATCTCCATGGCCACCAAGATGCATGTTCTTCCACACAACAAGTGATGTGCCTCTTTCAACAGACTTCCTGAAAGCTCTCTGGCCCGGGTTTGATGTGCACCTCCAAGGGCATGTAGATTCAGTACATAGGGAGAAACAACTCCACTAGAATAAATAGAAGACTCACATTTTTCTCAGAAGGCAAAGTTAATAGAGTAAGTTCACAGACAAGGGCTCTTGGGGCTGGTGGTTTCTAGATAATCATTCTCAAGATGGGTGTCCCCAGACATTAGCAGGGCAAAGACTAGGGACGGCCCACAGGTAGAGATAAAAGCAAAAGGAAAACGTCTGGCTACAGATGCTGAGCATTCTATTGCACATCTATTGGACCTCACTTGTCCTCCATCCTGATCCTGAAACATTTGTACTGACCTTTGGCTCCTGAAAACAGTGGCAGACCCACAGAATAAATGACCATAGTGGGTTGTCTGACAATCAGTATTTTGTAATTGCAAATGATGGACAATTCAGCCTAAATTAGTTTAGAGCAAGAATATGAAAGCCTCATGGTTTATAGGCCTTAATCACTTAAGGGTAAGTCTTACTTTGTGTACATAAGAGTGGATGCCACTGCAGATGCCATTCCTGTTGTCCATTTTTTGTGATGGGAGAATTTACTTTCCAGATGGGTTTTGTCTCATGTTAGCAAAATGATACTTCTGGTTCCCAAGGTCACATCTGACTAGCTCCAATTCCAACAGAAGAGAGTCTTTATTTTTCTCATTCCTGGACTCTTCTGAAATTCTGTGTTACTAGGGTGCCTTGGGCTACATACATGTTTACCCATGAAGCAGGATTCATGTGAGGAGGAATCACACTTTCACTGGTTTAGTCCTGGGTTCTATATTCTACCTTTAAGAGCCTAGAAGGACCAAGGCAGGATAGAGTAGAGATTCAGCTGAAAGTCAGAATTGCTAGAAGAAAATAAGGAACTATTAGTCAATGGCTGGGGATAAAATACACAGTGTTGTTTTTCAGCTGGAAGCAACTTATTTTGTGAATCGTTAGTGCTCAGGAGATGTCTGGAGAGTTTAAGATCAGGTTCCAACAATGACTCCAGAAGTCTTACAGTTTTTTCTCACAACGGGAAAGGCCCTCTGTTGTACTCAGAACGCTGCAGTTGAGAAGCTGCCCTTTCATACACTGGCTCCTGTTCACATCACCTGCGTGTCACAGTGCCTGACACTGCCTACACAAGACCTTTATAACAGGAGAGAAAAATGATGACACTAAAATAGAAGAGAGGGAAGGAGGGTTGGCTATGGTTAAAGCTTTGCCTGAAACGCCAAAGGACCCAGGGTCAGTTTCCCAGTACTCATGTAAGAGAGATACATAAGGAGGCACATGCCTCTGGAGTTTTCGTTTTCAGCAGTTGGAGTTCCTGCCATGCTCATTCTCTCTCTCTCTCTCTCCCTCTCTCTCTCTCTCTCTCCATCTTTCTCAGTGTCAAATAAATAAATGCAAATATAAATAAAGCATAAAAATTAGAAGAGAGATTAATTGGAAAGAAGAAGGGATTCAATGGAGGATGGGTTTGGGAGAACGACCATGCAGTGGTAGTAGGGAGTTATCATGACGGTTTATTGTTTATAGTTACAGAAACTGTCAATAAGTTTAAAATAAGATAAAATTAATTAAATGAAAGTATAAAGAAAGAAGGCCAGGTATGGTAGCACACACCTTTAGTCTCAGCACTCAGGAGGCAGAGGTAGGAAGATCACTGTGATATTGAGGCCAGCCTGGGACAACAGAGTGAGTTGCAGGTCAGGTGGGGTCGAGTGACCCTACCTCAAAAATACCAAGAAGAGGGCTAGAGAGATGGCTTAGCAGTTAAGCGCTTGCCTGTGAAGCCTAAGGACCCCGGTTCAAGGCTCAACTCCCCAGGTCCCACGTTAGCCAGATGCACAAGGGGGCGCACACGTCTGGAGTTCGTTTGCAGTGGCTGGAGGCCCTGGCGCGCCCATCCTCTCTTTCTCTCTCATCTGCCTCTTTCTCTGTCTGTCACTCTCAAATAAATAAATAAAAAGTAACAAAAAAAAATTTAAAAAAAATACCAAGAAGAAGGAGGAGGATGGGAGAGGTAGAAGGGAGAGAAGAAGAAGAAGACAAGGGAGAGAGAGAAGAAGGAGAAGGAGGAAAAGGGGGAGGAGGAGGAGAAGGAGAAGGAAAAGAAGGAGAAGAAGAATAAGAAGGAGAGAGAAGAAGGGGGAGGAGGAAGAGAAGGAGCTTCTACCATCAGAGCCACGGGTTCCAGAGAAATGGTACACTCTACTTTGCCTTTTGGTCTTTACCTCTACAGTTACTGAGTCTCTTACCTGGATCCCTGATAACCCCACTGCACAAAGTCATTAGGGAATTCTAAGCAGCAGAACCAGTAAAATGTAGTCTCTTCCTTCCTGCTGTGTCCCCTGTGCATCACATTGTCCAAGACATGATGACACTGGAGACTTGAGGTGATTGCCAGTGGAAGCTAAAGGTCCTGAAAGCATCTTCTTTGAACATCCTGCAAGACCAATTGACTAATTAGATGTCCAATGTGAAGAGGTTGGAATGTTGCAGATCCACAGCCAGTATAGGGCTATCTTAGCCCGTCTGACAGCCAATTAACATCTACCTCTGTGTCTGACCTAATATTCTGTGGCTATTAAGTAAATCTTTTGAAAATTTCCTTAGCTCCCACCAGCCTAAAAGCTTAGCTTGTCTCCAGAGAGCATCTGAGCCCTATAGCAGAGATGTTCACACTTTGCTGTCACCCGCTTCTCTGTCCCTCAGTGTGTTTGAAAAGGATCTTGAATTATGACCTTCCTTCACTCAGTAATTACATAATCATTCATGAAATTGTTAATACATTGGAACATGGTATTTAGAACAACTTAACTTGAGTCTGTGTTCCCAGACCATGGCCAATGATAATTTAGCTCCAGAATAAACTGTCTCTTATTCTTTTGGAGGTGAGAGCTCTCTCTCTCTCTCTCTCCCTCTGTGTGTGTGTGTGTGTGTGTGTGTGTGTGTGTGTGTGTGTGTGTGTTGACAAGAGCATACAAATTTAGAATACATGTAACCACTAGAACAAGGGTAGAAAGAAAGTGGAATTATTGTCTTCCAAAACTACTAATAGGGCCAGGTAGGAGTGTCCCCCTCAGTTGAGATTCCAGCAATAAACAAGGGTAGACATTATGTTGAACACTTCCCTAATATGAACACCTCTTGTTGGTATAAAGCTCCAGAGACCCAAGAGGAACAGACATGTTATATCAGAGTTATCTGTATATACATTTTTTTGTAAAAGAAACCCGAGGATATGAGCATGGGGGAACCTGAAGTTCATAAAATGCCTAGCCAGTGTCATGGCAGACCCACATAAGAATTATTCAGAAATCTCTTGACTACTATGGCCACTCTTGGTTCTGTTAACCAAAAATATATGTATTTAGAGCTATGACTTGCTCTCTCCCTCTCTTTATCTTTCTCACTCTCTCTCCCCACTCTGAAAATGTTATGATAGACAGTATTTCCTGTATGCATGTATGGCCAGACTCCATTCTATACCTTTCACAGATAAAATCCTAACAAGGTCCTGTTGTAATATGCCTTTTACCCCCACTCTGGGAATAACTTAATCGTCCTATTACCACCTTGCAACAGAGATTACAGTGGCTTCACAGTCATGTCAATTAGCTGAGTAAAGACAGTGATAACTTGCTCCAAGGCAATGGTAATAGGTTATTGACACTTGCTCAAGGAGGGACACAAGACCTGAGATTCCAGCCAATACTCGCTCCTTTTTTTCCTCCAGTAGTAAGTGATCTTGAGCGATGCTAGAGCATACAGGGAGTGGAAAGTTAACAATCTAGAGGACTCTGTGATGCACTTTCATCATGCACGATGGGACATGCGTGTGCAGCGAAGCAGCCATTTTGAAGTCACACATCCTCCTGTAAGTATCCCCTTATTCACGCTCTGTAAGTACGTAAACTCACTGGTTCACCAACTTGGACTTTGATGCAATCCTTATTCTGCACTGTCACTGTCATTCTCTGGGGTGAGTAGCTATTTGTTCCTACCTCCCAGGAAAAGTTAACACAGCAGGCTCTAATCTCTAATCCTGTTCAATAGCAACTGATATCCATTCACGCAAACAAAGTTGTTGGATGGATGCTGTGTAGTGAACCCAGTTCTCTATGATGAGGTTCTAGCCATTAACAAAGCATACAAGACTACTGCCTTTATGGTTCTTATATACTAATGGCAACTACTGTCAATATTTTGTAGGGAGGAACTTGAAGCAAAGGTGAGTTGATTCACCCACTTGCTTAGCTGGTGGTGAAGTGCCTGTGTTTGAACTCTGGCAGTTTGCTCTGTACCTGGCCATGTGTCCACTCCTCATGACTGTCTTTGAAGGAGGATGACAGAGAATGATCCTATCTCCTTGTCATTGATGTTTCCTTCAGGCTCTTTCTTGCTGTGTCCTGGGTTAGAAACACAGCCAGAAATGAGGCTGGAGCTGGACAAATGTTTGGAGCCACAGTGAAGTCTTTCCAAGCTGCCTCGGGGCTCAACATGTGATTATTTCCCTGCCTAGCAAGGTTGACAATGATGTTGCTAAGGACTGACAACAAAGGACTAAGTCTGTGCCAGACTCTGAACTTATCTCTTTACAGTTATACAATTTAATCTTTACTCCCCTGTAAGATACATGCAACTATTGCATCCATTTCACAGGATGTAATAAAGTGGTCTCAAAAAATCACCTTCTCAAAGTCACATAGCTACAAAGCAGGAAAGCAAAGTTCTAAACTATCTCCCCACATCCAATGCCAGAGGAAATTGCTCTTGTCTTCATATTCAAAAGAACAACTACAGGGAGTGAGAAAGAAAATCATGTCTCATGCAAGAAACATATTATTTTGCATTCTTTGTTGTCATCAAACAAGCTCATAATTGTGGCCCACACTACCATTTTAGAAGAGCCACATAGGCTGAAAGCTCATTCCAGCACACAAGCTAAGATCAGGATAAGCAGTCATCCACCTGCCCAATTGCTTGGCATCCCTCCACACTGTCACTTGCTATTCTGGTTGAAGCTTCCTCTTGGTTTGGCTCATGTCTCTGACTATTTACAGTCATATTTCCAAAAGGTATAATTTTATTAAAGCAATAATTTTCATCACAAGATAAGTCATTTGGCATCTTGTCTTTTGCATTAAAGGAGGGAAAAGCCCTACACGATTTTGATGTGACAATTTCATGTCAGCCTTGGAGAGTTTTTCTAGTGGTGTGACCTCTGGGGATTCAGGCTCCACCCTTAGATCTGTTAGAAATGTTATGAGCAGGGTTTCTTGATCTTGGGGACCAGGAAGTTTTTATTGTGCGGGGTTGTTCTGTGCATGGTAGACATGGAGTATCATCTTTAGCCTCTTTCTGTTAAGTACCCATTATGGGTATCTAGTTACCCCTTTGTTCATTCATAGTCCATTGCTAGATACAAATCATTTAAACGCCATCATACTTCAAGGAAGGCTGAGAAATGTAGTCTACTGGGATCTGGGATCCCAAGCAAAAATATCTAAATATCCAATGGACTGAGAAGCGTTGGTTAAGAGCATAGCATATGAGGTCAGAGAGACTTGCTTGGATCTAGGGAATTCACTAATTTCTTCAAGATGCAAATTTCCAGTGGCCATGGTTATATTACTCACTTTAGGCAGCTGTTGGAGGGATCAGCTGAAGTCATGTGAGAAATGTATAATGGTCATAATTGCTGTTTATTACTTCAAACCTTGTGCTGGATGCAAAGCCAGCAAGATGGGGCTCAAGTGTCTGGAGTCTATCATGACTGTGATCTGAGTAGAAATAAGTGAGCGGGTCCACAAAATTCTCCTGCAGGTGAAAATCCATGTTCTTTCCCTGCCTTCCCTCTCTTTTTTTTTCCTTCTAAAGAGGGAGAGTGAGAGAGAAAGAAAGAGAGAATGGACATGCCAGGGCCTCCAGCCACTGCAAATGAGCTCCAGATGCATGTGCCACCTCATGCATCTGGCTAATACGGGTCCTAGGGAATTGAACCTGGGTCCTTTGGCTTTTCAGGCAAATGCCTTAACCACTAGGCCATCCCTCCATTCCTGCCTTCCCTCTCTTGACAAGGTCTGGGAGACTTGAGCAATAGGATATACAGAACACAGAAGACAAAAGCAACCTGTACCTTTGTTTGGCTATATAGTACATAAATCATACTCCCCTCCTGGCCACTGTAGCTGGAGTTTTTATGTGAATAAAAAAATAAGCATCTATTGTATGAAGTCACTGAGATGTGGAAGCTTATCTGTGAACAGCAGCTAACATAGCCCCACTACATGTGCATAGCAATACATTTGGCACACGGTATCAATAGATGTTAGATAGCATTAATATTTATAACTGGTTTTCTAAACCTAGCAGATATCAAGATCAGTGTGGGGGAAGAAGTGGGAGCCTTAATGATTGACACGTATCACAGGGTGTTTCTCACCAAGTCATGAAATTTGATGGATGAAGCAGCATCAGTTCCTGTCAGACATGGGAGAGTGAGACGGTGAGCCCCACAGAGCAGCTCAAAGAGTAGTAGCGCTGCCTCCTCCCAATCTTGGCTTTGGCCCACTTGTAAGAAGAATCTGTCTTATTCTTCTCAGACAAATCCAATAATTAGATCCAAGTAAAAAGTATAAGGAGCTGGACGTGGTGGAGCATGTCTTTAATCCCAGCACTCGGGAGGCAGAGGTAGGAGGATCACCATGAGTTTGAGCCACCCTGAGACTTGTACATAGTGAATTCCAGGTCAGCCTGGGCTACAGCAAGACATTACCTTGAAAATAAAAAAAGTATAGTGAAAGGGGCTCTGAGAAGGACCTTGGGGCACCAAATTTACCTGTAATCAAGTTCAGAAATTCATTTTCCTCTGGGGAGCTGCCCTGTATAGTATGAATGGAAGAAAGGCAGTACACACCACAGTAAGAGTACAGACTGGTAAGACAACAATGAGGGGCCTGAGTTGTCACTGAGAGGATCTTGGGGCTACATTCAATTCTTCTTCTCTTTCTCTTTTTCCTCCTTGTTCTTCTTTTTGTTCTGCCATAATTCTGTCTCTCCTAATATTGAAGATGCATACACTGTTTGGCTTTGGAAAACTTTAAGCACAACAGTTATTTTCTTTCTATAAGTGTTGCTTCCTAACCCACTAGGGTATGTTGGATGATGGCCCCTCAATGTCACCCATATCATATTCTAGGGAGCATGTAGCTTCCATGATGAGAAGACTCCGTGGCCTATTGAGGTCAGCTACTTCCTCTGTTCCTGACATGACCATGGCCTTTAGGGAATAGAGATTGCTGTGATGCCCCACAGATGGCCCTGCTGGCATGACGGTGAAACACAATGCTAGGTCTATGGTAATGATGGTCTCGGGGGTATTAGCATTCCCTTGTGGAAGGAGAGGGAGAGGGTCACCAGACTCTCACCTGTGATTCCAGCCATCACTCTCTCCTGCTACATGTGGTCCTGGGTGTGCTAGAGTATCAACGAGGTGAGATGCTAACTGAGGGTGGGACTACGGTGGTGTAGATCTCTTGAGTCACTCATCACTCATGCTGGGTGGGGCTTATCAGTGATGAGCCAGCTTTGAAGTCACCCATGCTTCTGTAAGTAGTTCCTACCTGTGCTACTGTAACTAATCCTAATAACCTGGGCATGAATGGAATTGTTTCTTTGGTCTGTTGGTACCCTGTTGATATGAATCTATTTCTTTCTCATCTTCATGGGAAAAAAGTATCATACAAAGGTGTGATTAAGTTAGAATCAGAGACCAGGAGAATAGCCTGGGTACTCTTGGGCATGGCTCCTAGGGTACTCTGTACAAAGATGAACTCGAGTGGCTATAATTAGTCAATGGAACTAATTTCTCCCAGAGAAATCTGACTTGACTAAAAAAAAAAAAAAAAAAAGCTGAGCTCCTGCCCTGGCCCCGATCTTCTCTGCACATTAATATAGCTTATTGGGTTCCCATGGTGTTGACCATGAGAGCTATCGAGTGAGTTTTCTTCCACTGTGGTGTTGGATTAGGATAATGCCAAAGAGAACCTGCTGATTTTCTAAAAATGACTCCACGTGTGTGTATCTGAGTCCATTAATCTTTTCTAATTTGTACCAGCCTATTACATTCTGACTGGAAGCTTTTCTCTCTCCCTTGTTACTTGAATACTTTCTTCTTAAGATCACCCTTTTCTGCAGTGATGCGCACGTGCGCATGCATGCGTGTGTGTGTGTGTGTGTGTGTGTGTGTGTGTGTGTGTGTGTGTGCTTCAGTGGAGGTATGTGGAGCAAGGAGTGAGGTTAGCCTTCCGAGGAGGTTAGTAAAGCCACACTCTTTGTTTCTGGACCTTCAGAGAGCAAATGCCTGTGATTTGACTTGGGTGGCAATGTGAGGGCAGTACAAAACTTCCTTATTAACTAACAAGCTAGGCTATAGGAAACATCTGTCTGCCCCATGGCATCACCGGTTGTTGAAAGACATGTGGTCTCCACACTAGATCCATGCTGTGGGAGGAACTTTAGTGCTACACAGGAAAACCTGCTGCTTGGTAAGGAAAGAGTCTAGACATCTGTTGCAAACACAGGGATACCTGCTTCTCTTGCAGAACTTCTCAGAGTCTTTTCTTTTTTTATCTATGCTGGTGATCTCCTAGTGGACAAGCACAGGGTGTTATACAAATTTAACAATTTAACAGCTCTGAACAACAGGTCCGTTTGCTCCCTTCATGATGTTTGTTTGGTTCTTGAATGGCATTTGTTATCTATTTGCAAGAGGAGAGAGAGAGAAGAAAGGAGAGAGATGGAAAGAGAGAAAGTATGGGCATACCAGGGGCTCCTGCCACTGCATACAAACTCCAGATTTATACGCTGCTTTGTGCATCTAGCTTTATGTAGGTAATGGGGAATCAAACCCAGTCTGTCAGGCTTTGCAAGCAGAGACTTTAACCACTGAATCATCTTTCTAGCCCACAGCATTTATTTTATATGTACTCTGTCAAAAACTTTCTGTTGGGCAAACAGTCTGTCAATCTGAGGTCAAACTTAGTTGCACATATTTCAGGACTAGCATTTCCAGGGACTGCCTCTGAGAACATGGCCATAGGTCATTATATTAGACTTGGAATTACAAGTTGCTGTGGAGTTTGTGCCCATGTCTCCTCATTCTTAAGAACTGCCTTATAGACACTGTCAGGTACTGTAGAACACAACCATTAGGAAAGATAACTTTTGGTTCCCTTTTGAACTTTGGAGGATATATACGAGTATATGGGTGATTCCTGTAATATTTGTGATCATGTTCTATTTTATTTTCCTTTTTTTTTGATGGAACCCAAGTCTATTGTGACCATTGTTTTATTTTATAACAACACAAAGAAAGAGCAAGAGTGAGGGTGGCTTTGAGTATTGTAGATCCTGGGGACCAAACATGGAAGTCACTCTACACTACCTCCATCTCAGTCTGTCATACAAACTTCCTATATGCTAATACACATACAGAGAAAGAGAGAGAGATGCATTCATGCTCTTCTATCATTTTATTTGCTTTCCCTGTAGTTATTCTCCCCTTTGCTGATGAGGGATAAAGCCCCATGAAGACTTGACTGTGGGATAATAGGAAGTCTGATCACAGTCTCTGGGGGAAAGCTCAGAGCAGGGTTGTGATCAGACCAAGTCTGTGCCCCATCATCCTGTGAGAACAGGGGTGGGAAACACTGTGATGATTAACCAGGGCCTCAACCCTGGCATAGTCTCTGCTACCTGAAGGGGGAAATGTGAAGTGGGCACTACACAGTGTCCCTTTGGTTTCACACTTTCCCAGAGCCTTTTCAGTACTCACTTGGTGCCTGAGGGATCTAGGAGAAGTAGAACAGCCCAGGATGAAGGTGGATTTGTAATTAAATACCTTGTTTCCCAGTCCTATTGTAAATCTTGGAACATAACCGGTTTTGAGCAAAAGCTTATATGAGACAGGTGGCCTTTTGGTTTAACATTGTGCAAACTTTTGTTGCATGCATCTCATTTTCTTTGGAAACCTCTGGTTTCAAGGTCTTTATGAATGTTTATATTTTAGAATCTTTAAAGTGAAATTTTTGGGCTTTCTGACAAGTTTCTACCTTCCAAGATTCTTTTCATCTCCTGATGAAAATGCATTCTATTTCTCATTAGCCTCCTGGCTCACTCTCCTCCTCCTTCCATAGATAGCCAGCCTTCACTTTATCACTTCCTTTAATGAGGTTTCATACAGAGAAACGGGTCTGCCTACACTCTCCTAATTGCAGCCAAAGAAGTTCCAGGTCATTTTGTAGGTGGAGGTAAGGAGGGCCGAAGTTGTGGCCAAATAGTGACCTCTCTCTCTCTCCTCTCTCACTCTCTTTGTGTGTGTGTGTGTGTGTGTGTGTGTGTGTGGTGTGGTGTGGTGTTTGCACATGTGTGTACATATGCATGTGTTCCATGTTTGTGCATGCAGAGGTCAGAAGAGAGAATATCAGGTGTCCTTTTATTGGCCATCTGGTATATTTCCTTTGGGTTGGGTCTCTCCATAGAACTGCTGTCCGTCAGTGAGCCCTAGCAATTCTCTGGTATCCCTTCTCCCACCGTGGGCTGGAGTTTCAGACGTGTGTGGTCAATTCAGATTTTTACGTGGACAATGGGCACTCAAACTGTGTGGTCTCTGGCCTGAGAGGTTTCATGCTTACGAGCCAAGTGCTCTTAGCCATTGAGCCGTTTCCCATCTGTCTGCTGCTTTTCCTGTTATTTTTTGTTTGTTTGTATACTTTATTTTTATTTATTTATTTGAGAAAGAGAGAGAAAGAGAGAGAGAGGCAGATATATAGAGAGAATGGGTGTTCTAGGGCCTCTAGCCATTGCACAGGAACTCCAGATGCATGTGCCACCTTATGCATCTGGTTTACATGGGTACTAGGGAATTAAACCTGAATCCTTTGGCTTTCCAGGCAAGTACCTTAACTGCTAAGCTATCTCTCTAGCCTGTGTCTGCTGTTTTTTTTTTTGTTTGTTTTTTTAATGAAAGTGAGAATTAGACAAGGATAGATCTAAGAAAGGGACACTAGTCAAATTTATAACAGATAATAGTGAATTTTTTGAGCATTATGTCAAGTATTGCATTAAAGTCTCAGTAGTGAAGAACTGTTACACTCTTCACAGCAATCACTGCAGCATTGTTGCTCCTGTTTTTAGAGTTGAAGAAGCTGGGGCTCAGACAAGCTACAGTTCAGTAATTTGCTCAAAGTCATGCAGATAATTAAAATCACACCTAGAGTTAAATTGGAGGAAGAGATGCCAGAGCTCTTCTCCTACCCCCTCTACTTCCAAACCAAACCTGACACACATCCTATTTGCCTATGGAGTGGAAAAGGGGCATTTATTTCATGCCAAATGGGGGACCTAGCAGTTCAGCCTGGCTGGATGCAGAGCTGCAAAATATAGAGATGGGAGAGGGGGTAGAAAAGCCTTCAGGTCTTGGCTTGCTGGGCTCCATTTATAGCAGAAGAAATCGGGACTAAGATAGGATATATTTTAAAGCACCCAGCGTCACTCCCGTCATGAGTAGAGGCTGGGTAATGAAGGACTTCTATTCACCACTAACAGCACCATCTTTTTGTCAGCCTTTAGAAGTAAGTTTTTATTTTAAGAGTAAAATAATTCTAAGGTAGAATATCTGCTATGGTTTGGATGTATCCCTCAAATTCATCGGTTGGACACTTGATCCACAAACTGGTATTGGTAAATGCAGTCTAAGAGAGGTGATGTGTTCAGTAAGGCAGAGTCCTCACAAAGGTGTCGATGGTCTTATTGTGGGGATGGATTAGTTATCTCCAGAGGTCATTATGAAAGTGAGTCTGATCCTTGACTTCTTGTTTACATGTCTGCTTTTCCACAGGATCATGCAGAAAGAAGGTCCTCATTAGATTCTAGTGCCATTCCCTTGGACTTCTCAACCTTAGGAGTAGTGAGAAAATACCTGCTTCTCTATGAAATTGGAATTAGTTATAGAAACTGTGGTAGCTTGAATGGATGTCCCCAAATAGATTCAGCAGTTTATTAAAGTTTGTAATTAGGTATGCAGCTGCCTATTTGGAGGAGGTATCACCATGGACGGATCCTAAGGTCTAGTCCTAAGATGGGTTTGGGGGCAGATCTAATTTCTGACCTAAGAAATGCAGAGTGGGGCTGAAGAGATGGCTTAGCTGTTAAAGTACTTGGCTGTGAAGCCTAAGGAGCAAGGTTTCATTCATCAGTACCCACATAAGCCAGATGCACAAGGTGGTGCATGCATCTGGAGTTTGTTTGCAGTGGCTGGAGGCCCTGGCATGCCTCTCTCTCTGTGTGTGTGTTTCTTCCTCTGCCCTCTCTCTTTGCCTCTATATCTCAAATAATTATTTTAAAAATTAAAAAAAAAAAACAAACAAGAAATGCAGAGCGCTTGAGCCCTGCCTAGGATTCCTAAAGTTTTTATGGTGTTTCTCTCTGCATGTACCTGTGGAAGGGGCCAATTCATTCTGCTATTATGGTTCTTCCCCTGGATCTATAAGCTTCAATAAATTCTCTTCCTCTCATAACTGAGTCTGGTCTGAAGGTTCATCCCAGCAATGTGAAGCTAATTATGACAGAATTGGTACCAGAGAGTGAGGAATTGCTGTGCAATAAATCTGACCATGTGGATTTTGGTCTTTTGGAACTTTGTTTTGGAGGAGTGGGCATGGACTTGGTACTTGCAACTGAAGATGACTTCCAGTTGGTAAGCCAACTTTTGTGGACTATTATGGTGAGAATTTGAAATGCTAAGGGCAGATATTATTGTATTTAGAGGTTTTGCTTATGAACTTTCTTTTATTATTATTTTGAGATAGAAAGAAAGAGGGAGGGAGGGATTGAAAGAGAGAGAGCGAGAGAGGGAGAGGATTGGCATGCCAGGACTTTAAGCCTGCTGTGAATGAACTCCAGGTGCATGTGTCATTGTGTGTGCATATGTAACATTACACACTTGCATCACTGTGCATCTGGCTATGTGAGAACTATATATCTGAACATGAGTTCTTAAGGTTCACAGACAAGTGCCTTAACCACTAAGCCACCTTTACAACCCTTGCTTATGAAATTTCTAAGGGGAAGGAAAGAATGCAGAGAAACTTTGTTGGAACTGGGCTACTGGCATAAGGGCTGGCTGCATGCTACTGCACAAGCCCATAGAGTTTGAACAAGGTTAAATTTGTAGTGGACTGATGTGCTTGGCTAAAGATACCGAATGAGAAATGTAAGATTTAAAGTTGGAAAAACTGGGCTGGAGAGATGGCTTAGCGGTTAAGCGCTTGCCTGTGAAGCCTAAGGACCCCGGTTCAAGGCTCGCTTTCCCAGGTCCCACGTTAGCCAGATGCACAAGGGGGCACACGCGTCTGGAGTTCGTTTGCAGAGGCTGGCGCCCATTCTCTCTCTCTCCCTCTATCTGTCTTTCTCTCTGTCTGTCGCTCTCCAATAAAAAATTTAAAAAAAAATTAAATAAAGTTGGAAAAACTCAAAGAAGTTTAAAAATTTCAGGCACTGAGACTGGTTCCTGAAGCTGCTATTGTCAAATACATTTAGCATTTGGAAGAAACGTGTCCCAAGGATTTTTACCATTAAAACAATGTAAAGGGAAGGATGGCTGAGGGAAGACTGAATGGTAGAAATGCAAGCTACTTTGAAAGGAGGTTACTGAATGGAAGGATTCTGCTCTTAAAGGTCACAATTTATTTTGTCCCTGAACTAAGAAAGTGGCTATGTCATGCATGCTTGGTACTGGTTTTGGAAGCATGAAGAGTGTGTGGAGTGAGCTATGAAGTATGCACAGCTCCAGGAGCCACTGCTGAGATGCAGCAAGTGAGGCAGCATGTGATGGCCCTGAAAGTCCAGTTGAGCCTTTGGAAAATGGACCATGGATTGCAGGGGAGATCCAAGGATGCTTAGATATACCAGGACAGAGCAGGTTCTACCATAGAGCACTGCTGGCTTGAGATCGAAGATTTCCCTGGGCATTCAGACCAGTTGGAGGAGTGAGATTGGAAAACCCAGAAACTGTCAGTCAGTGGTTATGATATCTGATTTGAACTGCAGATGTTTGATTTTTGCTTGATGGTTATTGAGTTTGCATTGGTCCAGCTTCTCCTTATTATTATGGCTTATAGCAATTAGAAATATTTACTCTGTGCCTTTATATGTTGAAAGTATTTTTTTTTTGTTTTCAATTTTACAGTACTCACAGTTAAGAGACAGTCTTAAATCTCAGATGAGACTTGGGACTTTGGAACAATCTAAAGTTAGTAAAGATTTGGGGGATCTTTGAAATTGGACTGAATGCAATTCACAATGTGAGATGGTAATGAATCTACTTAGGGCCAGGGACAAAATTTGAAGGTTTGAATGGATGTCCTCCAATAGATTCAAAAGTTTATTAAGGCTTGTAATTAGAACTCTAGCCACTTTGCTGGAGGAGGTCATTGTGGGAAGATCCTAAGTTCCAGATTTGGGAGCAGATCTGATTTCCAGCCTATGATGAGCAGAGTGCTTGAGCTCTGCCTGGGATTCCTAGAGTGTGCTTGCTTTTGGTGCTGGTGGTGGTATTTCTCTCTGTGCAGACCTGTGTAGGGGGGCATCTTCTTTTGCCATCATGAAACTTCCTCTGGATTTTAAGCTTCAAATAAATATCTTTCTTCCCATAACTATGCCTGGTCTGGAGGTTCATACAAGCAACATGAAGCTGACTATTACAGCAATATAAAATACAAGGAAAGAGCACCTAAGGAATTTTCAGCCATTCATACATCCACAGGATGTATGTATGGGGTAGTGATGGTGATAGAGGTGAATTTCAGGCCCTAGATTGCATGAATGATGTCATCTCTTTGGAAGTGCATGGCTCATTCTTGTGAAAGACCACAGCCATCCATCATACACATCTGTCTGAAAGAAATAAATCTTCTAGGGCAGAGGAAGCCAGGGAGTGAGGCCTGAGTGCATGCTCAGTCAGTGCTTGGAGTGTGGGCATGAACACAGGGTAAGAACCAGTTTCTGTGGCAGTCCTGATGGTAACCAAGCCTCCAGGATGGACTTTATCCCATTGCCTCTGTTCAGAGGAAGGGAAAAATAAATTTTGCTTATTGATCTAGGGGATTATTCATAATGACCCAATTTATTTCTTCAAATGGATTCTTGTGGAAACCCTGGGCCTGGCCTGTAGTGCTGGGGGAAGGTTCCAATGGTAATGGAGTATCTGAACTGACTGCTGCCTCCACCTTTCCCACTTTGGTCCAATTAGAAACATGCTCATGAAGTGTGTTTTGAACTTTAAGTTGCCTCTTCATATTTTTAAATCATTGCGTTTAAGTCTAATTCAGTAAGATTCTGTATTTCCTTTCAATGTAATCTTTGAACTACTTTCGTCTACTTGTTGCTAGGACAACCAGTGTCTGATCTGGTGTTCGCTTGTTGTGCAGGAGGAGGCTGTGTTAATTAACTCCCTGAAATTGCAGGCCAGGTAATCAATACCAAATGTATGGACTTGGCTGGAATGTTTTAATTAAATTTACAGTAATTTTATTTGCAGCTTCTTCTGTAATGTGCATGGTGGGCAATTGATTTTTATTTCAGATACAATGGCCTATTCACTAGCTAGGTCATTCCTTCCCCTAAGTGCCTTTCTCCATCAGCCGAGTCAGTGTTAAGTGAGGAATAGCCAAGGCCAATCATTATTTAAAAAAATAATAAAAAATGAAACAAGCCTTAAAACATCAGCAGGGTTGGGCTTCTGCCAGTCAAGCCACCCCCTGGATAGATGTGTTTTGTATGAAATTAATCCACAAGGCAAAGATCAGTAGGAACCCATGGAAAATATCCCAGGAGGTATAGGAAATACCAATACTGAGCTGCCTTTACTTATGTGCTGCAGATGATAAAAGGCACAAACAGCCACTCCTGCCAGTTTCTGAGTAGAGTCGTGGCTTTCCAGAACTGAGATATGTGCCTCTGAGAACTTCCCTCCCTTCTCTCTAAGCATCCTCACTAAGTGTTTGGACTCCCAATATAAGTAAAACTGGGACTTCCCAGAACCAAAGCCAAGTCAATGTGTTCATCTCTCCATATCTAAAGGATTTCTACCCCAAAGAGTTGTTACAGGGTCAAATAAATATGATGGGCTGTCTTAGTCCATAATGCTAAGAACATGAACTCTGGAGCCAGGTAGACTGGGGTTTGCGTCCTAGCTCTGTCACTTGCTGTTTGGATGATGAAAGGCAACAGATTTTTGAACTTCTTAGGACTTCAGCTTCCTGCTTGGCAGAGGGGCGCATTGACACTTGTCTCATGGCTATATGTTAACACCCATGACAACATGCAGTTGAAATGCAGGACCCCAAACCCTGCCACATGCACTTCCTAGGTTCCTCTTTGGGTTAAAATCTCATAACTGTCTCTTTATTCCTGAGCCTGTATGCAGTTTTGGCCAACCAGTTTCCATAGGGTATAAGAAACAAAATTGTAATCTGAACCCATCCCTGGGCAGGAGCATCCCTGGAAGGTTTAAACCTGATGTTGATATCGTGGTTTGTTAAGCTCAGCCCCAAAACTTGGCACCAAGGCTGGTTAGCCCAGTCTCCATTCAGAATCTAAAATGACCCCAATTTGAGTCACAGGGCGGCTTTACCCCTCCTCCCCCGCCCCATTGTGTGCGCTCTCTGTGCTTCCTCCTCCTTCCTTCTCTAATAGTCTCTCTAAACCTTAAAAAAAAAAAAAAAGGAAACAAGGTTATGCCAATGACTTGGAATGATTGGGAATCTTGCAATCTTGCATAGAATTAGAATCTGCCATATTGCCTCAATAACACTCCAGACTTCCTGCTTCTCTGAGAAAAGAACCTCTAGAAGTATCTTCTAAAGGTCTTTGTCTTCTTCAAGAACAGTAGCCTGAGCTGATACTCTGCCATTTTCTTTGTTTGCCTGGCATTCTCACCTTCTACAGTGATGATATTCCTCATGGGTAAATTCTCCTCCTTCAGGAATGAGCCACTTCTCTTAGACATAACACCTTCCATCCATATCAGACAGCTGAGTATCAAACATACTTCTGTTCAGGTCCAATCATGCTCCATCCTTTGCAGCAGGAGCGAAGGCTGTCTCTGATTACCCCACCTAAGAAAATAGCTGCATGTGCCCTGAATAAGAATGAAACAAAATAGCCTTGGTGGACACCCTGTTCCAATAGTGGCATTAAGACTTAACTGTTTCCAAACTAGATCTAACTTTTATTTGCTTTTAAAAGGGGGGGGGGGCGAAGAGATGACTTAGCCATTGAAGGAACTTGCCTGCCAAGCCTAAAGACCCAGGTTCAATTACTTAGTGCTCACAGCCCAATTCAGAAGGTGGCACATACATCTGGAGTTGTTTGCAGTGGCTAGAGGCCTTCCTTGGCATGCCCATTCTCTCTCTACCTCTCTCTCTCTCTCTCCAATAAATAACTAAATAAATGATATTCTTTAAAAAGATCATTTTATTTCTCAACATATTAGCAGCTCATTAGATATTACTGAATGAAAAAAAGTAAGGCATGACCCACTCAGGAAGGAAATGTGATCCCATATGATCTCTTCAAGATGGTGTAAGTCAGCCAAATGAGTCTACTGGAGTATGTTTCAGGGGTCAGTTTCTAAGTATGATGATGTGTTTAACCAAAGGCTTTACTGGCCATGAGAACTGGGCATGACCATTTAGAAACATGTGAGTTTTTCTTATAGAAAACACCTGTTTGAAAATTCTTTCTCTCTCCCCACATGTTATGTTTCAAATAAGCAGAAACTTAGTGAGAATATAGTAATTTTCCTTCAAAGACAATGATAGAATAGTGTCTTGGAAGAGCTACAGTAATAGAGAAAATGTGTCTCCTGATGAAAATATATATGTTATGATGGAATCTGAGGCTATTTCCCTTGACAATAATATTAATCATTTTTTTTTTGTTTTACCATTCGTTAAGATGATTTCTTGTTGGAAGACATCATGTCTGTGGAAAAATTTACTTTTAATGCATTTGAGTCTAGTTGGGAAATTGCCTCTGGTTGGTTGCAACTAGGGAATGACTGCTCGACACTTGACAGCTGACTTACTCTCCCATTAGGTGTTCCTCATAAATACCGCTTTCTCCATCACTCTTTATTTATATTCACCATGGTGTCCATTCTCAGACAAATACAGTGTCAGAAACTCAAGATCTAAGAAGGAACAGGGGCTGGAGAGATGGCTGTGCAGGTAAGGTGCTTGCCTGTGAAGTCTAAGGACCCAGGTTTGATTACCCAGTACCAACATAACCCAGATACACAGGGTGGTTCATGCACCTGGAGTTTGTTTTCAGTGGCTGAAGGTCCTGACAAGCCCATTTTCCCTCTATATTTGCCTCTCTCAAATAAATAAATGAATACATTTATAAAAAGGAACAGCTATGACTGAACAACGTAGGCCCCTGTTGTCCTGTAGAGATGAAGGACTGCCATTGGTGAAGAGGTAGCCAAGGATATTACACAGAACTCTGCCTCCTAGAGGCAGACAAGAGAATGACTTCCCCCATCCTTATGGAAGGCTAGGCTCAGGTCTTGGTGAGATTTCTGGATTCTCGGGGAGTCGCGGTTGGCTTGGAAACATTAAAGAAGTTGAAAGCAGAAATAACATTTAAACATGTAACCTTCTGGTCCTGTGTCTCATCATTGCTTGAGAGCAGGTTTCCTTTTCCTGTACACATATTATCTCATGTAATAATTACCACAGGGAGCTTGCCCTTCTCTCCTCTTTTTCCAGCTGTCACCGGGAAGAAGGCATTCACAATCTCCAAATCTGCTCTGTGTTTGGGACTCAGGCTGGGATTGACAGTTGACATGCTGGTGACCCCTCAAATGCATAGCCTGTCGAGTCTGGTACGGGTTTGTGCTCAGTCCTTATGTCCCCAAATGGAGCAGAACTGGTGTGGTTGTGACGACACAGTAAACATATGCTATGCTCAGTGTACACAAGGCACTATTTGAAATCTTTAGGTATATAATGCTCATAACAGCTTATGTGTGGACTGTATTATTCTCTTATTATTTAGTAAGAGAAAACTGAAACAAAGCAAATTTAGAAACAAAACTTATTTTCAACCACATGGGCATTGGAAGCCCAGATTTAACCGTAGGCAGTATGGTTTCAGAATCTAAGCCCATTTTGTTGTCATTGTTCCAACCTGGCTCTTGACAATATTCGTTGTGAGCTCTGCTCCAGTCGGTGGGTGGGACTCCAAGGTCTGCACCTCATAAATGTCCAGGTAACCTTGCTGATCCTTCTCTGTGGTTGCCAGGGATTAAAAAAGTCTTCTAACCAAAGAGATCACCTTTATTTTCAGTCTTAAATTATGGAGTTCTTGCCCCACATGGTGGTTTCTGCCAAATGACAGCATCTTTCTTATAGAATAAAAATCTCTATGTTGGTAACATCTGGAAGGCACTGAAATAGAGAGGTTAAGTATGTGCTCTGGAGACAGATGACCTAGTTTGGATCTTAGCTCTATCTCTAGCTCTGTGATTTTGGACAATGACCTGACCTGTCTAGGTCTATAAAATGGGCAATAGTACTTATCTCATAGGATACTGTGACTTCTCAATATTAGTTCAGTAATCTTTGAGCAACACTTGACACTCCATGGGAAGTTGTTTACTGGTGTTGCCTCACTTGAGACTCACCTGGACCATAGCTTTAGGTCCCAGACATTGGCATCACAGACCAGGAGGTGATTCACTAAACATCTCCATGACAGAAATTAGACTTAATTAGACTTTATACTCTGCTAGTCTTTGTAACCTTCACATTTCTTGTGGCATGTGTAAGTCTGTGTGTCCTCATGCACATTGGTATACATCTGTGCAATCCAATATGACCAATATTTCTTTTTTTATTAGTAGGAACTTGTATGGTCACATCATTTGTTAGCACCATCATTTTCCTTCTCATTGTCCCCATTTCATTGAGGGCCCTCCTTAATGGTATTGCTGGTATTCCTCTTGGCAATGCAGGTTAAATTAAATGGAGCTGAAGAGATGGCTCAGCAGTTAAGGCACTTGCTTGAAAAGCCTAATATGGTTTGATTCCCCAGTGCCCACATAAATGCAAAAATGGTTCATGCATCTAGAGATTGTTTGCAGTAGCTGCAGGCCTTGTTGTACCAACTCTCTCTCTCTGCCTGCAAATAAATAGATATAAAATAATAAATTAAGCCTTTTAGAATATTATACCTGAAAGAAAATGTAAGTGATATCATATTAAGCATGAGAGCTTCATTCCACAATCCCAACACAGTGAGAGAAGGGAGAATTCTTTTCCTTTCTTGTGTGTGTGTGTGTGTGTGTGTGTGTGTGTGTGTGTGTGTACATGTGTGGGTCATGGAATGTGTTTGGAGGTTACGGGATGACTCTGGAGAGCATCAGGCTATTGGTTCTCTCCTTCCACCTTGTTTGAGACAGGGTCTTCCTATTGTTTGGAGCTGTGTACATCAGGCTAGCTGTCCTGAAGATATCTGGGGCTCTTCTGGCTCTTTTTCCTTTCTTACTAGTAGACACACGAGGATTGGCGCTTGTACTACTGCCTCCAGGCTTACATGGGTTCCGGAGATCCTTGTAAGTGCTGAGCTGTCTCCCCAACCCATAGTTTCCTTCTCTTTATAAACACCAAGTATTTTGGGCATATAAAAATATATTACCAATATAATAAAGATTTGTGTCCCTACCTCCTACTTTAAGAAGTATGCCATATTATATATATACATATATATATATATGTAGTAGAGTTTTTAATGTCTCCTTCTCTGCCCTTACCCAGTTGTATCCCCTCTTTCTCAAAAGCAGCTATAATGTGGAATATAATATTCATCACTTTCATATTTTTGACTTGTTCTTTAACTGTAAACTTGCGTGTTTTCAGGTGCTATATTTCATTTTTAATATTTTTATACCCTGTATCCTTGAGCAATTTGTTTATCCTCTCCCCTCTACATTACAGTTGTGAAATTCATTCATGTGGCTATCTGTAGCTCTATTATTCATTCTCACTGCCATCAAGTGTTGTAATTATGTGGATATGACCCAATTTATTTCACATTCTGCTGCTTGACAAATTCTTCACTTCCCTGGAGTGGCTGTTTCCTCATCACACATTCTTCCCCTATTGATCATTTATCACAGAAACTCAGGACCGGAGGTCTTCTAGGTTTGGTTTGGGAATTCAAAGATATTTTCTCTTCTGGCTCATGTAGTTGTGAAGCAATGACTTTTCACACCTTTTGTTTCTTTCTGTTTTCCTTTGCTGTGCCTTTACTCTAAAGATTCCACAGAACTGAACTATCCTCCATTCCATTGGGAAGCCAGACTTTCATCAAATGAGGGATGCCCACCCATCTGGAACCTGTCATTGATCAACTTAAACAAGGACGAAGGTGCTGATTGGTTCATGATGCAGCTAGTACTGCACAGGTCCCAGAAAGCCTGCCAAGGCAGCTAGCCAGCAAGAATATTCACTTAGACAAGGAGAAGGAGAAAGTGGGGTAACCCTCTCCACCTTTGTAAGTTTCAAAGTAGCCATGTACCAAGGGGCCTTTTTTCCCCTATCTATCCACCTAGCCAAGGAAATCGTCTAACTCCTACTGTGTTCCAATCACCCCTCTCAGAAGCCACCTTAGCTGCTGTGAAGGAAGGGTGGCTATGACCACTCTAATTTCTTTGTGCTGGTAAGGGGACAATGCTACCCCACAGCAGTGAGGGTTCCTCTGGAGGGAAAGCTATCAAAGAGTCCATATCTTCTACACATTTAAACCATCTGTTCAAAACATCAAGTCACTTCTTGTTCTGAGCTGTGTAAGCTTTCTCTTGCTCCATCCAGGAATTTTTTTTTTTGGATGAGTTGCTCAAAAAGAATAATGAGAATCAAAAGTGGTCGAAGGGTGTTGGATTTGAAAAGACTCTTTATTCATGTCTTCAAATGATTCCTGCCATCCTGATGAAGACCCATGTATCAACATGGAGGGCTACATGGGGTAATTAGCACATAGTAGTGCTCTGACTCTCAGACTTCATTGCATATGTCATTCATCTGGGGATCTTGTTACATTTGAGACCATAGATCCAAGACATGAGCTGACTTTCAGCATTCCTAGAGAGCACTCTGGGCCTGCAGCTATTTTGAGTCCCCGACCATGCTTGGAACAACAAAGGTCTATGGACAAAGCACACATTTAGCTCAGATATGAATTTATGTTTTGCATCCTGTTTTCTTTACTCTTGGGAGATCTTGGGAAAATTAGCTTCCAGTGCAAGGGTGCTGAACATTATATCTATTGGGATAAAGGGGGAAATCTGATGCCCTGAGGACATCCCGGATTAATCAAAACTAATGAAACTATCTAGGGCTGGCATTTAAGCAAGGTATCTAGGTGATTCCAATGTGTAGTCAAGACTTCCAGAAACTTCAACCCAGGGCAAATGTTCTCAAACTTCAGCATCCACTGGAATTTCCTGGAAGTCTTATTAATACACAAGATGGTGAGGAACCAGCAGGTCTGGAGTTTGTAGGTTTTTAAAATATTTCATTGATTTATTTATTTGCAAGCCAAGAAAGATGGAGAGAAGAGAGACAGACAGACAGAATGGGTGTTCCAGGGCCTCCAGCCACTAAAAGTGAATTCCAGATGCATGTACCATTTTGTGCATCTGGCTTTACATGGGTACTGGGGAATCTGACCGGATCATTATGCTTTGTAGGCAAGTGTCATAAGTGCTGAGCCATCTCTCCAGCCCTGGAGTTTGTAGTTCTGATATGTTCTCAGATAGCATTGATACTGCTGATCCTGGGATCCCATTTTGAGAGCCATTGTCAATAGCTTGAGTTCTTATCAGTAAATGGACACAAGTATTAGCCACTTTTCATGGCCCAATGGAAGATCAATGAAATAAAACAGTGTTACATTCAGCACACAGTAGACAATAAAGAAATAGTTTCTTTCTGTGGCTTTAATTGTTATGTTATGTCTTTGCTTAAATGAGTTGTGTAGTAAATCTTGAGGAGCCTTACCCCTAATATCAATTAGCACCTTTGTTTTTAATTTTCCTGGTTAAAGAATCAGTTCAAAGTGTTGTTAAAGACAGCACCACCTCTCAGTAATATTTAACTCATGATCTGTTCCTTTGACTCAGTGGCTAGACATTTTTAGGTTTTTAGACTACTTGTATACATACCCAGTGAACTGCACAACCTACTCAGTCCTGCCTGGTACATTCATCATATTTCCAATCTTTTCCCCGAAGAAGAGCCCAGCAGGCTATATATTCCTTGTGGCAAAAGTGGAGTCCCCATGACTTTGGACTATGTAAGATCTGGTGTTCTCCAGAGGGGCTGGTGGGAGAGAATGGGAGGTGGTAGGTAGACCTCCTCCTGAGCCTTGAAGCTCTGTCATGAACATATTGCTTCTCTGGCCACCCTGGTATCTACTGTAACTTCATAGTGGTTTTTCTCTTTTTGAATATTGTGTTTTCTTCCACATAGCTCCTTCCCATGGAGCACTGTTCCCAGGTGGTCTTCTCTGGCCCAAAGGCTGCTGCTTCATTATCGTCTTTGTTAACCTGAGAATGCGGCCTTTCGGGCTTTGCAAAGGAGCACACCATTCTCACTAAATTCACTGTGTCAAAATGACTCCTTGCTGGGTTTTGCAGCTTCCTGGCTGAACTGCTGCTATTGATCTTGCTTCCAGCATTGTGAATAATGCAGACAAGATGGTTTCTGGGTGCCTCTTTTGAAAACTGTCCAGAGTTTGGACTTGAGCTCGATGCAAACTGCATTATAAACATGCCCAGCTTGTGCTGACAGCACCGAAAGCACTTGGGGATAAACATTTGTGCTTGCTAAAAATGTCTCTAAAGACTTGGAGTGTTTCATCAGAAGATGTATGTGAGAGTTTCTGGGGGTGTTTTAAAGCCATGCATGACCTCAAAGCACTAGTTTCTGAAGCACTCGTTCATCAGCCTCTGCTGCATTCCTGATCTTAAGCATCAAAAGGGAAACACACAAAGGTTAGTTCTTCAAAATCGACTTGGGGTGATGACTCAGGGGTTAAAGGTGCTTGCTCTGCAAGCCTGCTGATCAGAGTTTCTATCCCTAGCACCCACGTAAAGCCAGATGCAAGACATGCAGTGCTCGTAATCCCAAAGCACCTATGGCTATGAGAAGCTGTTTCAGGAGAACCCAGAAGCTCATGAGCCAGTTAGTCTGGTGGTTCCTTGGCAAACAAATAAACAAACAAAAAAAGTTAAAAGATCACCAACAGCAATAGAGACTTTGTATTAGACAAGGTAGAAGGAGAGGACCAACCCCCATGGTTAACTTCTTATCTAAACAAACACACACACACACATTATAATAAAATGACAGGTGTCCTTTCTGGGGATAGAAAGACTTAATTGATAGGATGGTTATTATAGCTGGACCTCTTTGGCTGACATATGACTATTTTGTTACCTCTTTATGTTTCTTATCAAATCCACGTTTGAGGTTCAGATCTGTTGCCTAAGAAAAGACAGTAATTATCACTGAGCAATTGCTGGGTTAATTAGGTCTGTCAATAATGCAGCGAGCAATTGGAATAATGTTGAGCCAGGCTTAGAGCCAAGGCTTGTTGCTGTTTTGTGGAAGATTCTGAAATAAATCTCTCCTAGGTCGATAACTCTGACATGGATAATGTTCTTTTTTTGGAGTTGAGTTTAGACAGCTGGTCCTGGAAAAGCCTATGTGTTTATTAGGATCCACTGACCACTTGGCATTAAATTCTTCTCCATTCTAGAGTAGAACCTAAAAGAGGAGGAGGCAATGCCCATTAAGGGAGATTAATGCTGCATGTCCACTTAAGAACTCTGTCTGTAGCTATGTGACAGGTAAGCAATGTTGTGGGCACATTTTATAAATGGTCTTTTAATGGGGATGATAGAGTGCTGAATAGAATCTGTGCCAGTATTGGTATTGCTTTATAGATGTTGTTATCCCCTAATAGAACAAGAATAATACAGTAATAAGAGTGGTGGGCTTTAGGATCTGAGAGAGTCTTGTGTGCTGAGCACTTTGCACACATGATCTCTGTTCCTCCTACTCCCCAAAGAGTGTAGGGATTATTCATCCATTTTTTTTGTTTGTTTGTTTAGGCAAGCCCAACAGATTGGATTTATTTATTTGTTTTTATTTTTATTTTTTAGTGAGAGAGAGAGTGAGAGAATTGGCATGTCAGGACCTCCAGCCACTGAAATTAAATTCCAGATGCATGCAGCATCTTGTGTGCATGTCCAGCCTTATGCATTTGTGCCACCTTGTGCATCTGGTTCTTGCGGTATCTGAAGAATCAAAGATGATGGGTCCTTAGGCTTCACAGTCAAGTGCCTTAACCACTAAGCCATCTCTTCAGGCCTACTCATCCATTTTATTCATAGAGGCACAGAGAGTTAAAATGAGTTGTCCAGGGTCACCTAGCTGGTAAGCAACAGAGCTGGGGTTGACAATTAGATGTGCAGTCATGTGGCTTTAGCTGGAGAGATGGCTAAGCAGTGAAGAGTACTTCCCACACAAGCCCGAGAGCCTAAGGGGGCCAGTGAGTGCCTGAGTTCAGTTCCCTGGCACCCACTAAACAGCCAGGTGTGGCCATGCACAGTTGTAATGCCTGTCTTCTGGGGAGCAGAGACTGGAGTATCACAGAAGCTCATGAAACAAACAAATGAATAAGAAGCACCATCAAGCTTCATACTCAGTAATAGACTCCATCAAGGAAACAAGAGAATGAGCAATAAAAGGGAGAAGAACAACATTCTCCTCGGGGCTATGCACATAGGCACAAGGGGAATACCTGTATGCATTCACACATGCATATTCCACACACACACCACACTACACACAAACAAAACAAATTCTGCTTCCAAACCTGACATCCACTGAGGAGATACATGGGTCAATCATAGAGCAGGGAAATAGTACAAAGGAATATCAAATAAGTTAGAGGTGGCTGACATTCCATTCTTACAGACAGTATGTTGTAAACTCTGAATACTGGCTCTGATTTTATACACCAGGTATGGATTATTAGTAATACTTTTACATATGTGCTAACTGGGAAGTTGAATGAGGATACATATACATCCATATATATATATATATATATATATATATATATATATATATATGCATGTTACAAAACCTTTTGGAGGTAGGTTTTCTTATCCTCATTTTATATATGTGGAAATCAGGGTTCAGAAAGGAAAAAGTACTTTACTTAAAATCATATGATAAAGGTAGGCGTGGTGATGCACACTTGTAATCCCAGCACTCAGGAGGCAGAGGTAGGAGGATCACCATAAGTTCGAGGCCTCTCTGAAACTACATAGTGAATTACAGGTCAGCCTGGGCCAGACTGAGACCCTACCTCAAAAAAGCAAAAACAAAATAAATAAATAAATACAAATAAAAATAAATCATATGATAAAGCAAATAGAGCAACTCATTAAACTCTAATGTGCCTTAAAGTTTGTAGAATATGGGCTGGGGAGATGGCTTAGTGGTTATGCACTTGCCTGTGAAGCCGAAGGACCCTGTTTCGATGTTGGATTCCCCAGGGCCCGCATTAGTCAGATGCAAAAGGGGGCGCACGCGTCTGGAGTTAGTTTGCAGTGGCTGGAAGCTCTGGCGCACCCATTCTCTCTCTCTCTCTCTCTCTCTCTCTCTCTCTCTCTCTCTCTCTCTCTCTCTTTCTCTGTCTGTCACTCTCAAATAAATGAATAATAAACAAAAATTTTTTTAAAAAGTTTGTAGAATATAAAGAGATTAAACCTTCCTTGATGTGTTTCATCATGTATGGTCCATATTTGAATGTTGAATTAGATTTTGCAATTATGGGAGCATTCTGAATTTCTTGCAGTTACTCAGAGTTGCATTATCAATTTATCTACTATCATCTATCTTTCACCCATCAATTTCTCTATTTGTTCCAAATTTTTTTTTGAGGCAAGCCCAACAGACTAGCTTTTTTAAAAATGAAAATGTGAGAGAGGGAGAGAGAGAGAGAGAGAGAAAGAGAGAGAGAGAGAGAGAGAGAGAGAGGGAGAATTGATGCACCAGGCCCTCCAGATACTGTAATCAAACTCCAGATGCATGCAGTACATTAAGCATTTGTGTGACCTTGCACATGCATCACCTTGCATGTCTGGGTGACATGGTATCTGGGGAGTCAAACATGGGTCCTCGGCTTCACAGGTAAGCATCTTAACCACTAAGCTATCTCTCCATCCCATCCTACACTTTTTAGAATTCTTCTATTTATTTACTTATTTTCAAGGAGAGAGAGGATATGAGTGAGAATACATATGCTAGGGCTTCTAGCTTTCCAGGGAGGAGCATGTCACTGCCATTTCTCATCTCCCCCAGCTGTGTGTGGCAGAAGCTAAATTCCATTTTGTGCCTTGGATGTTCCTTATTTCACCAAATTCCTGTTTTCAGAGCAATGGCTCTATTCCATGCTGGAAACACTGAGCTCCTATCACATTGTTCTCAGCTTTTTTTTATGTACTGTTAAGGCCAGAGGAGAATATCTCAGACTATTGCCTCCATCAATGTGCTGCTCCTAAAGCAGGAATGTTACTCAGAGAGAAGTAAGTTGCTGGCTCTGCACCTAGCTCTGGAGTTCATGCTCAGATGCTTCACTGAGAAGCAGGCCTTGAGAACTCAGACCTCTCCAAAAAGGAACCAATGGACTTTAATAAATGCCCAAGCCTACATGTTCTCTGAAAATCAGTGGATGTTTGAGAGGTGAAAGAAGCTAAATTCTAGGGCAGTTGGTTTTGTAGAGAGAATTAATGAACAAGACAACCAAGAAGGGCATTCCAGGGTCAGAGCAGACCTCAGACACTGACACCCCAAACTATCCATGCCAAGGCACCCAAATTTATTGGATTAGACAGGAAACAATGTATGCTCTAGGCCATTGTCAAAACCAGTACAGCAAACATCTGGTAATTAGTGGAGTTTGACTTCTGAGTGTGTGTGTGTGTGTGTGTGTGTAAAAGAGGGAGAGAGACTAAGGTCAAGGAACCTTTGTCTAAACCATTATCATCCCATGGTGACCAGGTATAAGCAACACATTAGTCCCTGAGGAACAATTTCAAGGCTTCACCTTGTAAATAACAGACATTTCTAAAATATTAGAACCATTTACTAATGAAAATAATTCTGTTCTATGTAAATCTCCTATTAAAAATAGGAAAAATATTAATCATAAATTATAAAACAAAAACTACTTGAAAAATATGCTAGATGTAGTTTTGACAGACTTCAAAAACAATTCTAAACATATTCAAAGAACTAAAAAGCATGGCTAACGAAGTAAATGTACGCTGAGAATGTTTCTCATACAATAGAAAATATTCATAAAGTAGTAGAACTTTTAAACGTGAACTAAGTAGGAATCCTATAGTTAAAAGTATAAGAAGTGGTTTTAAAAATCATAATGGAGTTTTACCGATTGGAAGTGGTAAAAGTATGAATCAGTAAATTTGAACAAAAGACATTAGAAATTATGTAATCTGCATCATGTAGCAGAAAATAAACAGAGATCAGAGCACAAAACGCATGCACAAGATTATCAGAGGTAAGGAAAAAGATAATAAAAATATTAGAGGAAACAGTGGATGAACATTTTAAAGAAATATTTTTATTTATTTATTTGAGAGAGAGAAAGTGAGAGAGAGAGAGAGAGATGGGTGAACCAGGGTCTCCAGCCACTGAAAATGAACTCCAGCTTCATGCACCTCTTTGTGCATCTGGCTTACGTGGATTCTGGAGAGTTGAACCAGGATCCTTTGGCTTTGCAGGCAAACCCCTTAACCACTAAGCAATCTCTCCAGCCCTGGATGAACATTTTTCAAGATTGACAAAAACAAAAAAAAAATGTTTACAAATCCAGTAGGATAAATTAAAAGACCAGGAGATAATATTGGAAGCAACAAGATAAAATTCCCATAACATTACAGCTACTTTTCATCCAGAAGAATAGCAACCAGAGTGCAGTGGGATGGCATAGTTGTTGAGCTGAAAGAAAAGACAAAAAAGAATGAATCAAACAAGAAATTCATATCCATGGCTTCCAAAAATAAAGATATCCTTTATTTCCAAAAGTAAACATATTCTTAAAAATACCTAAAGATATTTTCCAAACTATTACAAAAAAAAATCAATTTCCTGTCTCACATAGAGGATTAAACAAAAACAAAAGCAACAACAACAACAAAAGAAAAGGAGACAGTTCAATCACTGTACAAAAAACATTAATCAGATTTGTTCAGGATGAAAACAAAGACCACTGGTAATAATTGCACTCCATAAAGAAAATCAAGTGGGAACAGTAAAAGTAATTGCATAACTATAAAAGACAGCATGACTTCTGTGGTGATATTGTGAAATGTCCCCCATAGCCTCATGTGTATGTGGTTAACCCTCACACACAACCCGGTCCCTGGGGCACGTTTAGGAGGTGGAGCTTTGCTGGAAAAGGTGAGTCATTCAGGGCAGGTCCTGAGGTTTCTTAGTTCAGCAGTATGGGGTATTGATAGCTAGTTTACTTTGACTATTTCCCACTGCTCTGGATTGTGAACATCTGTCGACCTGTTCTTCCAGGCTTTCCCCACTGTGATGGAGCTTTCCCATGAAACTGTAACATGAAAGAAACCTTTTTTCCTCATTACCTGCTTTTGGTTGGGGTGTTTTATCCCCCAAACCAGAAGGTTCCTGCTAAATTTTCTCTTAATGTATTTATAAAGTACATCAAAAGTATATAGAAATAACCATGTACTGAGTTATGTTCCAGTCAACTCTGAGTCACATAAATGTTGATAGTTTCATAAGATTATAATGGACCTTAACATTTTCTATTGTGCAATGATGCCATAGTCATCATAAAGACATTGCAGGAAACATTACTGTGTATTTGAGGTTACATTGTTATAAACAAACCTACTGATGCGTAACAGTACAGTACATACTTGATAATGATAATAAATGACTGTGTAAGTAATTTGTGTGTTTATTATGGTGCACTTTTTATTGATATTTTAGAGTATGTTCCTTGTGCTTATTAAAAGAAAATGTTAACTGTAAAGTAGCCTCTAGCAGGTCCTACTAAAAGCATTTAGAAGATGGTGTACTGTCCTAGAAGACAATCGTTACATGTATGTTATACTCCTAATTTTGTGGTAGGAACAGATGTAGAGGTGGCTGATGTTGATTTTGACAATCCTAGGCTAATGTGGATATTTTAAAAAATATATAATAAAAGGATGAATGAAAATTTTAGAAAATGCTTACAGAACAATGATATAAAAAGAAAGGGGCTGGAGAGATTGCTCAGAGGTTAAGTTGCTTGCCTAATGACCAGGTTTCTAACACTTAAATATTTATAACTAGTCAAAAGTAGAGGTGAGTGAAGACCAGGAAACTGGAAAGGAGTCATTGAAACTAAAGAAATGTTTTAATGGCAGGGGAGTAAAGGAAGACAACAATATAAGCCATGAGAAACACATAGAAGGAGGAATACTGGATTCAAACAGGAAGGAGGGAACAGAGACATGGAGGGACAGAGAACCAAACAGAAGTAACTTATGAAAATGCTATAAAGAAGCTTGTTAATTCTGTAATATGATCAAAATGATAAAGAAAAGGAAAAAAATAACTTTATGTAGCCTACAGTCTACACAGTGCAAAGTTCTTCTTATTCACCAATCATACACTGGCTCACCCATGAAAACGTGCCATTTTTGTCCTTTGATATCTTATTTCTGCTACTCATTTTTACACTGACATACACAAATTCTCAGTATCGTGTTGCATTTGCCTACAGTATTCAGTACAGTAACATGATATGCAGGTGTATGATCTGTGAGCTAATGGGCTATACAACCTAGGTTCTTACAAGTACACTCTATAATGAAATCACCTGATAGCAAATTAGGCAGACTGTATTCCTGTTGCTAAGTGATTTGTGGCTATAACTCTATGTTGACCTATAGCACACAATTATGAAATATGATTACCAAAATTGGTGCAGGGGAAGTGGGTGAGAGAAAAATCATACTGTAGGCAAAAGAATGACGTCAGAAGATGACTCTATTGGAACAAACAAGGTGAACCATAAATTATAACTAAAAAACCTAACCAAGTTTCTCACTTCCTGCTTCTGGTATTTTTCTTAAAATAAATATATAAACTAATAATTCGCATACTGCTGAGTTTGTGACATATGTAGGTGTCATGCTTATTTTTATTAAAATAGTGCCAGAAGTGCCGGGCATGGTGGTGCACGCCTTTAATCCCAGCACTCAGAAGGCAGAGGTAGGAGGAGCACCATGAGTTTGAGGCCACCCTGAGACTACACAGTGAATTCCAGGTCACCCTGGGCTAGAGTGAGACCCTAACTCGAAAAACCAAAAAAATAAAAATAAAATAGTGTCAAAAGTCAGACATGGTGATGTATACCTGTAATCCTAGTACTGAAACACGGTACTCCTGAGCTCAAGGCTACACAGCTACTCCCAGACTAGCCTGCATTATAAGATTAAAAAGGCAAGCTGGGTGTGGTGGCACACGCCTTTAATCCCAGCACTCGGGAGGCAGAGGTAGGAGGATCTCCATGAGTTCAAGGCCACCCTGAGACTATATAGTGAATTCCACCCTGGGCTAGAGTGACCCCCTACCTTGAAAAACAAACAAACAAACAAAAAGGTTAAAAGGACAGTGGTGGGGAGGGGGTGAAGAGTGAGTATATCTATATTTTCTACCTCACTACAATTATTAGTACAAGTCTTAAATAGACTCTTTTAAGTTAGTATGTACACTTAAGCTCTAGAGAACTGACTACAGAAATATCTTTTAGAAGAGGTGAGATACAACTAGAATAATTCAAGTGTTTTATGAGAAAACTTTTACCTAACATAACAGAAGTCAAAAGGGAAGTCAAATATTCAAAGAAACATTTGACATATAGAAACAAAAACACAGATGAGAGACTATATAAGCAATCGCATTAAATATGAGTGTATTGAATGCTTATCTGCTTAAAGAACACAAAAGAAAGACAAAATCCAATTGTATGCTGTCTATAGGAGATGTACATGGCATCATCAAAACAGTGTGAAAGGATAGGGTGCATTGATCACACAGCACACATTGGAATGTTGAAGCAGCTACACTCATTACTGGCACAATAGGTTTTAAAACAGTGTTACAAGAGAAAAAAAAAGGCATGTTGTAATGAAGACAGAAAGATACAATATATAAGCATATATGTATCGGAAAACAAAGCCTCAGTATGTGGGAAAGGCCAACAAGACAGAAAGGCTGAGTCAGGCATGTAGTGGACATAGAGATGAGTATCCCACTTTCATAGTGGACATATTGCTAGTAAGAAGATGAGAAAGAATATAGGTAAAATATTTGAGCAATACCATAAACCAACTGGTCGTAATGAACATCTATCTGTAAGATAACACACCCAACAGCAAAAGAATACACATTCTGCTAAAATATATCAATAATATTCCCCAGGTCAGATGATATACTATAAAACAAGACTCAATAAATGTGAAAAATTTAAGTCGTGCAATACTTTGTTCTCACACCACAATGGGATAAAATTGAAACCCAAAGGCAGACAGATATTTGGGAGATCTGCAAATATGAAGTTAAGCAATGCATGACTAAATGAGCAAACACTTAATTAAGAAGTCACAAAGGAAATTAGAAAACACTTTGATATACATGAAGAAATGCCATTACAAAACTGATGGGGAGATGGCTTAGTGGGTTTAATGCTAGCAGTGCAAACATCAGTTTGGATCTCCAGTACCCACATAAAATCCAGGCATGGTGATGAGAACCCGCAATCCCAGTACTAGGGAGGTGGAGATAGAAAGAGGCCTTAGAGCTTGCTGCTTAGCATAGACATGACTTTCACATTCAATATGAGAGAGAGAGAGAGAGAGAGATATCTTACCTCAAAAAAAATAAAGTGAAAAATGACTGAGAAAGAAAGAGATCCATCACTCATTTCTAGCCTCCAGACACTTACACACGCACACACGCATGTATACTACCCTCCCTCCCCACACGAGAGCACTAATATTCAAACTTGCATATACAACACATATGCACACACACACACACACACACACACACACACACACACACACACACACAGAGAGAGAGAGAGAGAGAGAGAGAGAGAGAGAGAGAGAAGAGAGAGAGAGAGAGAGAATGGAATACAGATTAAACAGTACTTAGAAACTAGTGGTATAAATGTATAGGGAAAAAAACCCTCACATCTGTAACCTAACCTTCAGACACTAGCAGAAGAAGACAAAACTAAATCTAAAACAAACAGAAATGAATAGAACATTAATTCTATTCTCAGAGATAGAGAATAGAAAAAAGTCAACGAAACCAAATATTGTCTTTGAAAAGGTCAACAAAATGAGAAATCTTTAGCAGATAAATGAAGAGAAGAGATGATTCAAATTGTTAAATTCAGAAGTAAATGTAAGGACTCTACAGAAACACAGCAGATTATAAGGGAATTTGTTAAGCAGTTGTGTGTCAACAAATTGCATAAGTTGAAGGAAACAGACATTTTCTGTACAGACATAAAATATCAAAACCAGGCTGAAGAAGAAATATAAAATGGAATCTGGGGAGCTGGGTCGGTGATTAGAAGTCCTTGCTGTACAAACCTGACGACTAGGGTTTGGATCCCCAAAACCTACAAAAATTCAGACTCAAGCAGTATGCCCATGTTATCCTAATGTGCCTATGGCAATGGGGGGCAGATTCAGGATAGTCCCAAAGCTTGCAGACAAGCTACTCTTGTGTTAGCAGAAAGTCCCTGTCTTAAACTGTGTAGCAGGTGAAAACCAATAGCCAAGGTGGTCCTCTGATCTCCACACACTCACACTGTGACACATAGACCCATAGATCTACCACACACATACACATATACACACAAAAAGAAATACAAGGTAAGTAGTTTGATAAGTAAGAAGACTGAAGTAGAAGTTTAAAAGCAGAAAAAAAGCCCAGATGATCCACTGGCCATTCAAGAATTAGCAAAATAGATATGCTTTTCCCAAACAATGTTAGAGCATTCTATTCAACTCAGTCTATAAGGATAGTATTATCTTGAAATCCAAGTCACACTGTATTATTTATTTATTTTAGTATCACTGTGACCAAAATACTTGACATAAACAACTTGAAAAAAGGAAATATATATTTTGCTCACAGTTTCAGAACTTTTAGCCCATGGGCCCCTAGTACCATGAGTGTGGGCAGCACAATGCAAGGAGCATATGGCAAAGAATGTTCGGCTTCTTGCAAGACAGGAAACAGAGATCAGGGACCTGCACGAAGGACCCAGGGAAAGAGACCATGCTCCAAGGGAACTACTTCCTCCACCTAGGTCCCATCCCCTGCCTTTCACCAACTTCTAATAACACCATCATATTATGAATCTGTCAAGGGATTAATCCATTGGTTATGACACAGTACTCATGATCTAATTGTCTCTGGAAATAGCATCAAACTAGAGAAGTTGCATGGTCCCCTATGTGTTGGATGACCCACTACGTGTTTCCTAATCCAATCAAGTTGACACTCAAAATTAACTATTGCACAGAGCAAAAAGCATCAAAAGGAAACTACAGACCCATATTCTTTGTAAATATAGTTGCAAAAATTATAGGCAAAAGGCTAACAAACTATTTGGTAACTAAGATTTTTAACTATTTGGTAACTGAGATTTTCTCAGGAGTACAAGGTTGGTTCAACATCTGAAAAAATTTAATATGCTATATCAGCAGCATAGAGGATGAAAACTGTACAATAATCTCAATAAATACAGGAAAAAAAATTTAACAAAACCCAACAAAATAAGAATAGAAGGCAACATTCTCACTTGGATACAAACAACTAACAAAACCTTATTTTGAGATAAAAGACAGTGAAGGCCCTACTAAAGGTCAAAAAAAAAAATTCATTCCCACTCCTCACTTCTACATTGTTATGGAAGTTCTTTCCATGGCTATTGAATCATTAAACAAAATAGCCAGGCCATGGTGGCACACACCTTTTGTCCCAGCACTCGGGAGGCAGAGGTAGGAGGATCCCAATGAGTTCGAGGTCAGCCTGGGACTATAGAGTGAGTTTGAGGTCAGCCTGGGCTAGAGTGAGTCCCTACCTTAAAATAAATAAAATAAATATAATGGATCATTAAATAAAACAAAGGTTATTATTAGTTGGCTCCTACTGTCATGACCAAATACCACTGACTGAGTGGCATAAACAATAGAAATTTGTTTCCTCACAGTTATGGAGTTTAGATGCTTCAGATCAAGTTTCATCAGGACCATTGCAGGTGAGGTTTTGTAGATTGTAATTTACCATTCTTGTGCTGTGTCCTCTCATTCTATGTGGCGGTGGGGTGGAGGGGATTGGGCAAGGGAGAGAACCTTTCCTAATTGTTGGATTCTCTTCTTATAAGCATCCAAGGCACTGCTTCCATCCATTAGGACCTCACCCTCATGACTTCATTTAACATTACTTCCCTACTCCAGATCTTTCCACAGTGGGAGGAAGGGTTTCAACATCTACACTTCATGGGAGAACCTAAGTATTAATAACTTTCCATCCCTGGTCATCCCCTAATTCATATCCGCACATGCAAAGTACACTCATTCTGTTTTCTAAAAATCCTCAGAAGTCTTCTTCTTCCAGAATTAGTTATAAAGTCCAAATTACAAAGTCTAACGTATACATCAACTAAATCAGATATGGGTGAGACATGATGTTTGATTCTTTCTGATGCAAAATTCTCTGGTTTTGAGCCTGTGAAGCCAGATAAATCATGTGCATCCAGAAAACAGTGGAAGGACAGACATGGGTTTGATATTCTCATCCCAAAAGGGAGACCTGAGAAGGAAAAATGTCCAAAATCAGCAAGGCAATTTCTACTAGATTTCAAGGCTCCCAAATTACCTTCTTCAACTAGCTTTCTTGTCTTCCAGGACACTGGGACAGTAGGGGAGGGTAGTATTGTCCTCCCACAGCATTGCAGGTTGGTCCCTCCTTTTAGGTTGCTGCGTCAATGGTTCAGTGAGACAGGAGCCACACCTTTTGAAAACAGAGGAAGAATCCTTACAAGTGGATCTGAGGAGGGAATGGGAGCCCTCATGAGCTCTGAATCAACTTTGGGCTCATTCTCCCCTTTCCTTGAAAGATAAACATATTCAAAACCGCACAGTTCTATGATGTCATCCTGTGGAATCCAGGAAGTCATGTGGTCTTCTGCTCTAGAGTGATGCTCTTTCTGCCTTGCTTACTCCCTGCTGGCAGTTTTGCTTCTAGTATAATTGTATCTGTCGTCCTGAGTTCTGCTGAGGCATCTCTTAAATTCATAGTCCACACACATATGGATCTACTTATCAAGTAACTGTTTAGCCACACACTAATATTGTCTTCCAAACAAACTTTGCCTTGCTTTGAAGTATGGGTATGACAGATATTTCCTAAATGTTCAAGTTTGAGTTCTTTTTTGAGTAAAAATTCCCTCTTCAGTTTCTCTCTCTCCTCACAATTTTACTATAAGCTGTAGGGAGCATTTATGGCACACCTTCAATATTTTGCTCAGAAATCTCTGTAGCTAAATATGTGACTTCATCATTGAAAATTTCCATTTTCTACAAAGTAGAATTTCTTTGAAAGTTTCTAACAAGGATTGTTCTTTCCTTGTATTACAGTAACCTGTTCTTCTGGTTTGTTTCTTGGGCTGAGATCTCACCAGAATGGCTCTCAATATCACTATTCCTATCAGTTTTCTGTTTATGGTGATATGTGAATTCTCTGAAAAGATAGGATCTTAGTCTCGAGTCCTCTTTTATTTCTGTGCCCTTTGCAGAATTGGCTTAATATCTTTTGTTTGCCATGTTATTTTATAGACGCTTACATGCTTCCAGCATGTATCTCAAAAATCCTCTAACTTCTACCTACTGGTTAGCTCCCAAGTCAGGCCTACACTTCAAAGTATTTGTAACAAGAGTTTCTGGTTCTCAGTACCAAAATCTGTATTAGTTTGTTCAAGTTGATGGGCTAAACTATCACTGAATGGTTGGCCGAAACAACTGGAATTTATTTTCTCACAGCTCAGGAGGTGAGGAATGTCCAATCACCATCTGACAGTCAGTTTACAGTAAGATTTTCTGGTGAGGACCCTTTTCTTAGCTTAGATACTTTCTTCTTGTTGTGGCCTCTCATAACAGGGCAAGAAGAAAAAGAGAGATTCTTAGGATCTTGAGATAGTAGTCAATCTAGGTAGTAAGGGCTGGCAGGCTCCATGGTGAATGGCAAACCAATCACATAATCTCCAGGGAGCTCAAGGACATAAAAGGAACATGATTCAGGTGATAGCCATCATAAAGAATACAAAGACATGGGAGAGGGGTTGGACAAGGTGGCCCCAAGGCATGCTCATCCTTCTGATTTGGACAGCATTGTTCAGTCTCGTTTTTGTTGGGCATAGGCAATGCAAGCCTTTCAATGTGAGCTCTCAGTGCATGGGCTTTCTCTCTCTCTCTTACCCCTCCCACTTGGGAGTCCATTTGGCTATTTCCTTAATAAATCTACTTTCACTTGTTCACTTCTTCTTCACATCCCTCAAGTTCTCTTCGACATATGACAGAGAACTACAGGGCCATTGACTCTGGGTGTGAACTTGGTGGCTATTGATATTTCCAGTATCTCAAGCCTCCCGAGTTAAGCCCACAGAGAGCTGAGAAAGGATCTCTGTTGCCCTCAAATCTTACCTCAACCTCATTTAAGCTAATAATTCTTTTTCCAGATGTAGTCACATTGTAGATTAGCTCTTCAACACATACACAAAAATACTCAATTCATAACAAAATTAAAAATTTTCTTTATTTAAAGATGACATGACTTTGTATATTGAAAAAATCTTAGAAACTCAGTAAGAAATTCTGAATAATTAAAACTGAGTTCAATTAAGAGTAATGCAGAAAAGTAACAGTTTCTTTCATGATGTGTCACAAACAATAAAATCCTTAGGAATAAACTGAACAAAAAGAATCTCAAAAATTTTACCCAGAAGCCATAAACATTATGGAAACTAATGAAATACCTAATTAAAAAGAAATACCTCTCATACTCATGGATACAATAGTATTACTGAGATAATGAAAACCCCCAAATTATTTACAGATTTTGAACAATATCAAATCCCAGTTGGACTCTTCAGAAAAGTTAACTTTAAAATTCTTATGAAAATAATATTAAGAATACCACTACAAAAATACAGTATTTAAATCAAGAGATAATTAGAAAAGATAGAGCAAGGCATTGCATAATGAAAGAAAAATAATCATCAAGAAGACTAAAATCCTATGAATTCAATGTGCACATCTGTAAAGCAACAGTCTTTATTTAATAGAGCAGAAGAATTTAACATACTGCCTTTAGTAACTAATAGAGCAAATGGCCCAAAAACAACATAAGGAAAAGGTAAGATATGAATAACACAATTGATAAATTAATAAAAATTACATAGTTCTTACTTAAGTGACTGAATTCAGAAAGTCACTGCACTGTACTTACTGATCTATTTATCTAGAGAGGAAAACCAAAAGTCTTCAAAACAAATAAAAATACTCATTTCCACATATATTAAACATATATATATATATATATATATGTAATAATTAAGAAGGATATTATAATGACAATATAAATCCCACATAACAAAAACATGAGGTATTTCATACATATATCCAACAATGGGCAGATCAATATTTGTAAATATTTTACTTTTATCATCTCATTCTCAATCTTCCTGTATAATTTTTCTGTCTCTGCAAATATTAAATACTTGGGTTTTATATGTCCAATCTTATCTCTTTGAATAAATATCACTAAATTTTTCAAATTTTTCTATTTTTTATTTTATTTTTTTAAACAAAGTCTCTTTTCGTATCTCAAGCTGAACTTGAACTCACTGTGTAGCACAGATTGTCCCTGAACTCATGAACTTCCACCCTCATGCTAAGAGCACAGGTATGGGCCACCATGCTTACCTCAACAATGCTGACCTTTTAAAAACCTATTTAGACTATTGATCTGGTTTTAGTTTGCCATTCATTTTCTTGGTTTATTTTTCTACATACTTTTGGTAGATTCATATAATTTTGTTCATTTGGTTTTGTTTCCTTGGTTAGTTTGGAGGCTGTGGTTTATGGGTTATATCTCAGGCCTCTTGAGGCCCAGCAAAGGCCCAATCTTAGTTTCTGAATGTTTTCCAAAGCAAGCCTCCCTTAGGTGGCTTTGATCAGTGGATCTATGTGAAGTGTAAGGGTGCTTTTCCAAGTGCTATGCTTTACTTGATTAATAGCTAACATTCTTAGTTTTCTTACTTTCTTTTTTAAAGTAGTCATGAAGTCTTGCTACGTAGCACACATTGGCCTCGAACAACCAATCCTCCCGTGTCACTTTTCTGAGTCTAGGATTACAGATGTGTGCAGCTTTCCCTGCTCTTCTCTAGTTCTTGAAACTAAAAGTATTGATGAAGAAGACATTGTTGAGAGGATCTGTAAAAAGTAAATGAGAAACAGAGAAGTCAAGCCTACTTGCTAGCTCTAAAAAATCCAAAATAGTTTTCATTTTTGAAAATATTTTATTTATTTATTTGAGATATACAGAGAGAGGAGGAAAATAAGGAAAAAAAAAAAAGGCATGCCAGGGCCTCTTGCCACTGAAAACAAACTCCAGATGCATGTGCCACTTTGTGCATCTGGCTTTATGTGAGAATTGCACCCAAGCTGCCAGGCATTGCAAGCAAGTGCCTCTAACTGCTGAGTTCCTATGAAATGATTTTCTTAAGGGACAGCATTTGATGAGCTGGCTGCATATTGAAATTTCACACAGAATACAAATGTAGAGACTTCCTTTTAGTACGCTCAAGCTTCTGCTGCCTAACATCTTAGCTGATTTTATTTCTTCTAAGTGGCTGGTGATGGTAAAATGTGGGCAGTTGGTAATTTCTGAGCATTTTCAAAGTACACATCTAATTAGTTTATCTCTTCATTCTTAATTACTTCAGCAATAGATATCATATGATCCCATGTGAAAAGATGTAATTAATTAATGCTACCTCTTCAAGCTTTGTGAGGAAACATTTCCTGGTTTGTTGTATCAGTTATGCTCAGTCATGGGTATCGCCCATGCCCTCTGTCTGGGGAGAAGAGCACAGAGTCAAGCCATGCTCAGCTGGAGCAAACAGAAGGCAAGGCAACAGCATGTTTTCCAGCCAGGCCCCAGCTGTGGTGCAGAGAGGAGCAACAGAGCATCTCAACTGCTGGCAGGTGCATGGCCCTTTCTCCAGTCAGAGAATGGTGGCAGTGACATTGAGACTGCATAGTCCAGGTGCACTGAGGGGGAAGAAGATGAGTGTATGGTACTATGCTTATTATCTAGAATTTTGTTATTCTCTTTTTAAAAACATAAATTGGGCAGCTGGAGAAATGGATTAATGGTTAAGGCATATGCCTGCAAAGCCAAAGGACCTCAGTTTGATTCTCCAGGACCCACGTTAGGCAGCTTCACAGTAGCCTGCTTATTCATGGTACACTGATTTCAAGACTTCTAGTAGGTACCCAAAACCATGAAGAGAACCAAATCCTTTGAATACCATGTTGTTTTTCCTATACATACTTACCTCGGTTGAGGTTTAACTTATGAGTTTGGCACAGAAAGAGATGAAGAACAATAATTAATAATAAAACAAACTATTCTAAGGCTGGTGGAGTAACTTTATTAAGGTGCTTATCTGAGAACCCTAAGGACCCAGATTTGGTTTCTCAGTACCCACGGAAGACAGATGCACAAGATGGCACATGCATCTGGAGTTTGTTTGCAGTGGCTAGAGGTCCTTGGTGTGCCCATTTTCTCTCTCTCTCATAAATAAATTAATTAATTAAAATACTTTTTAAAAATAGAACAATTCTAACCATAATCTCTGCTACAGTTGCCAGTGGAGCCACTCTTAAGCTTTGCACTATTGAAGGAAGTCAGCGTTTCAAGAGCACAGTCATGCAGCTTAAGAGCCATTAGTCGGATGAGCTGGATTATGTTGAGGTTAAATAATCAACACAGGCAAAATCGGCAGGTAGTGTGGAGATGCTTAACAAAGGGATGACTCCCATCCTAGGGAAAAAAAATATCTTGTCATGACACTCAAAGTGGTACACAGTTATAGACAGAAAAATTAGGGCTGGAGATATCACTTAGCAGTTAAGGCACTTGTCTGCAAAGTCTAAGGTTCTAGGTTCAATTCCCCAGAATCCACATAAGCCATACACACATGGTAGTGCATGTGTCTGGAAGTTTGTCTTCAGTGGCTGGAGGACCTAGCATGCTCATTCTCTCTTTCTCTCTCTCTCAAATAAATAAATAATACAAATAAAGGGCTGGAGAGATTTCTTAGCAGTTAAGGTGCTTGCATGTGGGCCCTAAGGCTCATGTTCAACTGTCCAGGTCCCATGTAAGCCAGATGCACAGTGATGCAAGCATGCAAGGTCGCACAAATGCACAAGGGGGAGCACACATCTGGAGTTTGAATGCAGTGGCTGGAAGCCCTGGCATGCCTATTGTCTCTCTCTCTTGCATAAAAAGGCAGTCTGTTGTGCTTGCCTCCAAAATGAATAAACAAAATATTAAATACAGAGAAATTATTTATTAATATTTGTTTTGTTTTTTGAGGTAGGGTCTCACTGTGGCCCAGGCTGACCTGGAATTCACTATGTAGTGTCATGGTGGTCTCAAAAGCACTGCAATCCTCCTACCTCTGCCTCCCGAGTGTTGGGATTGAAGGCGTGCGCCACCATGCCCTGCTAGAGAAAGTATTTATTGATTAAACTTCCACTTCTTTTTAGGTGTTTGAACCCAGGCACTGCAATGGAATGTGAAACATCAGCTTAAGAGAGAGTTATATAATTTTTATTTTCAATTCATTTCACATTATCACAAACCACAAATACCACATCTAATGATGTAAAACATTGTTTATACATGCCTGAAGTTAATTCATTTCCTTTATAAAAGTTATTTTATCAGAAAAAAGTCAATGTGGAAGTTGCATGGGAGCTCAGGAAAGATTTATTAGCTGACTGACTGGCTTTTACTTTGTCTCCATCTCTAAGATGGGGCTGTACCATGTGATGCCTTTTCTTCCTGTTGGTGAGTCTATGCACACCTAAACACCCAAATAGCCACTGACATTTCACTGAAATAAAGAGCATTTCACAAGAGAGATTCAAAATCCAGAAAGGGAGACCTGAGGTTAATGGTGGACCTAGCTTCATGCATTTTAATTACTGACAAACCCAAATTAGATTCTGAGATAAAATAGCATCAGGTATTAACAGGACCAGAGGTCAGAGGTTCCAGGGCTTTGCCAAGGATGCCAACCATCAGTGCTGTAATTGATTAAAGCATTGCAAGGTGAGACATTTCTGAGTGCTTCACAGTGTTTCCTCTTGTTAGCTGATGAATTTGCTTGCTGCTGTAAAATGTGCTGAAATAATTGAATTAATAGCAATCAAAGGGAAGACTTCTACTATGGAAGCAATGTCACAATATTTCATTTTATTGGTTTTATTTTTGACATGCATAATACCTTTGGATCTCATTCACTCCCATTACCTTCTCTTGCCCCACTCCCACTTCTGCTAAGCCCCTTCTCCCAAACCAGTCTATCTTCTACTTTAATATCTTCTTGTTCTTTTCTATTTTGGGGGACCCACTGAGTTTAATAAAGGTTATTATTATACATATTATTTTCATGAGCATGTGAAGGGGTAGTGTTTACTGGAACATAGCTAATGTGCTGGTGGCTATATTGTCTCCCCTTCTTCTATACGATGTCACAATATTTTATAAGAGACAAGCTCAAAATACTGTGTTCATGGTCTAAGGCTTCTCTTATCCTTATCTTTCATTCACAGTCTAACCTCTCATTGCTTTACTGGCAGGTAAAATGCAGCCAAAGTTCTGTGGAGCATGAACCAAGCAGTAGTAGAATGAGTAGCTAAGGAAGAAGGTGGTGGGCTTCCCTAGAGCTCTTTAGAGATAGAATGTCCACACAGATATCATGTGTACTATTAGAAAGAGGCAGGCATTTTAGGTGTTACATCCATAAACATTTTGATAGCATATATTTTTATTTCAATATATTTATATATTATACATAGCTTAATAGTTATTTTTATGCTTTATAGATAGACCTAAATATTATTAAGTATATTTTCAAACATAAATATTATGAATAGACATATGTATATGCACATATATAAACACACACACAATGCATACACACACACACACACACACACACACACATACACACAATATAGTGGGTACTAAAGGGATAATGGAAGAGACCAAAGACAGTTGGTTTGAGGCTACACAATTTGCCTGTGTTGATTATTTAACCTCAACATACTTCACCATTCTCACCCTGTAAAAGTAACAAAATGAAATTATGAATCTAACAGCTCTTTCTTGCTCTTCCAGTAAGAAAAGGATTTGCCAACCCATACTGATTGCAAAGAAAGCACAAAAGTTCTTCTTTTGTTAACAGGTTGTGTTTCGTGGCTGCAGAGCAAGATGAGTGTGGAATCAGGTAGCTTGGAAGGTGATGGAAGACAAATGGTTGATGGTTGGCAACTAATGGAGGGGCCACATGTTGCCCACCTTTCCCTCCCAGAGTGAGAGACCCCTGTGAGGTCACCTGCTTTGTCCTTGGTTGTACACTCAGTGCCCAGAATCACTCCTGAGCCACAGAAGAGTCATACATGCTGGGTGAAGAGATTCTGTGCTGAGAGGTGACAGATAAAGAGGCTTAGAGGTGAGAATGTGCAGTACCACACACAGACCTGTCCCTTGCCATCCACAAAAAAGATAATCTTGACAAAACACCCTCACTTTAATGCTGCTGTATGCAAGAACTGAGACAGAGGTAGGTCTAAACTGGAGTCATTATGAACCAAAGCATGTTTTATCCCAAGTTCATTAGATGTCCAGTGTGTTGACTGACAAGACATAACACTCAAAGGTCCCTGAGTCTTTGCGGAAGAGGTGGTAGAAAGAATGTGAGATCCAAAAGTTGAGGCGGAGTGCTTTGCAATGCTGCCTTGCAGACACATCCATGACCTCACAGTGGCTGTTATTACATACATAAGGTCTGTACAATATTGGGACCATCAACATTCTTTCATGGATGATTGAAGAGGACAAACAAAAGACATCCAAAGAATAGAAGAAAGACTAGTTGGAAGAAAATGGAGTTCAGTGGAAAGGCAATGAGGAGGGACACAAAAATTTAGAGATGGGCTTATGATCAAATTATGTATATGAAAATTGTCACTCAAAAGCTAGAGAAAGATTGGATATATCAGAGTGCTTCTGTATTTTTTAATTGGTAATTCTCCATGGGAGCTTAGCTCTTTCTCCCCATTAATTTGTTTTCTAAACTGTTTATTAATTTTTAATAGTTGATTCATTTGCCTATGTGTGTGTGTGCCTGTGCATGCGCACCCACCGGGGTCTGCTAAGGAATGACAGATGCTTGAGCTACTTTTTGTGTCTGGCCTCACATGGTTGCTGGAGAATTGAACCTTGGCTGGCAGGCTCTGCAAGCAAATACATTTAGCTACTGGGCCATCTTCTCAGCCTTTCAAGTATTTACTTATATCAGTATAAACACAGAGATATTTATTTTCTAACTTGGTTATGATCCAGTATCACTTCATTTTCTTGCCTAATGCGTTCTAGTTTGGGAACATTTCCAGCTGAACACTTTGGTAAGTCCTGTCTTGACAGGTGTTTTGCATCTGCCTGTTTCCAGCACTTCTTCATTTTTGTCATTTTAAAATTGTCCATATTCCTTTAAATAGTTCCCACTCCTGTTCTAGACATGAATCATTTCTCCAAAGACATGCATCCTTGCTTGCAAAACCTATCCTCCTTGGTTTAACTACTCAGTACCCATAGAAAGCAAGATTAAAAAAAAAATGGCAAAAGTGTTTGGCATTTATTTGCTGCAGCAGCAAGACCCTGGCCTGCCCATACATATACCTATACTCATATAAACATGCATTATTTAATTAAATTTTTAAAGTTTTTTTATTAAATATATGATTTTCTCTCTTTCTTGGGAATGTTTTTGTTACTTACAGCTTTATCTGGGCCCCAAAACCTTTGTTGTAATGTTTGTGTATGCCCGTCCAAAAATACTCAGGTCTTAGAGGAAAGTTTTTAGGTTCAATTACTAAATGGAGACAGACTTGCAATTTCCCTTTGGAGGCCTCATATCCCTAGTGTCAAATGCTATAGCTTGTTAACAAGAAAGCTTACCACTCGGGAGGGCTTAGCCTTGCCAATTAGAGTCACATCATTTATTTATAAATGTATGAATTCATTTTACATTTTATGATAGGGTAAAAGCATGCCTTCTCTCTTCGACTGTTGAGATCACTGAGCTGGGCAGAGTTAACAACATGTTCTCCAGTGACATTTGTGACTATCATGTCTGTTGCTCTCTTGCAATGCCAAAGGTTCTGACCTCAGCAGAATCCATGGAGGGTAAGGGTTTTATTATATCCATGCCAATAAGTGGAGAGAGTTTATGCACATGAGGACAATTTTAGCCATGGGTAAAATTCTGGAATTCTGATGTTTTTCAAATTTCTTTTGATTTAAAAGTATTTGAAATAAATCGTTTTCTTCTACATTTAATTTTAAGATTTGAAGAATCATAACACATGCCCTTCCTTAGGTCTAGGCCTTGGGAAGAAAGTTTCCACCTTGCTAATGTATAGATTCTGAACGAACAAGACATAATTTCCCATGGATTCTCCAGAGTGTCATGTCTGGCTAGGGAGCAATTTCTTTTGGTCTAGGGGAAAACTGTACTTTCAAATTCGGGAGACAGTGAGGTCATATCCTCTTGCTTCTGGAGACATACGTGATTAGTCCCTTCTTGTATGACTGCAACATCATCTCATGGAATCACTAGAAGGAACATAAATGTGTCCCCTTTCCTCTACCCCAGGTGACAAGTGAATACTTCAAGGTGGACTCAATTAACAGCACCAATACCTGTCACCATTTCCTAAACAAGGATGACAATTTAAACAGTCTGGGCTGAAGTGTTTCCCTACTTCTAAACACACGACATGGTGAGCCAGGAAGAGCTTATTTCTGCTTTGTCTGAAGATGCTGAGGGACTTGTTAGTAACAATCACAAGTGTGTTTTTAGTTTTATTCATACCTTTGAAGATCATTGAAGTGAGTCTTTCTCAAAACCTAATTTCTAGGAGATAATAAGAGCAGAATGATTTTGTTTGTTTTATTAAAGATAAATTGTCCAAAATACCAGAGGGCTAGGTGAGCTTTCAGGCTTCGATTGTAGGGTTTTTTGGTTTTAATTCTTCTATCTGGTTAGGTCTTCTGGCATCAATACACAGGTTCCCTTAGCTACATGACGAGATGCCAATACTTTTGGAATTGCTAGCCATGGCTGGATGTAAGACCTTATGCTCATTATATGACAAGCGAGCTGTAAGATGATCGCAATGTGTAACTTCGATTCAGGAGAGTTCACCATTTCCTTGGGATTGCTTATTCTTTATGTAGGGTTTCCAAAGTCCCTGTCAATCGGGGACATTTCTGTTGGGGTCAGCTTTCTAATTTCTGACTCTGGAGGCTGAGTTTACAGGGCTTGTCAGGCTTCGGTTTGGGTGGGGCCATACAATATGATGAGAGGTGGATGTCTGTCACCATACCCACTAAGTGGCCTCACGACTGACACAGAAAGGGTACTCAAATTGCAGTGCTATTAAATTGAAAGGCCTCCTCTGCACTTGTGCATTTCCAGGTAGGGGCTGAAAGATACCCACATTAAAGTTTACTACGGATGAAATGTACATAATGGCACAAGGCGAAGTGTCTGACAGTCTCTTGGCAGGATTCATCAATCTCTCCAGACCTTTTCAGTGGGGATAAAGGGCTCAGCATGACTCAAGTAAGGGTTTACGTCCCAGGAATCTTGGTTTAGTGGAAATATATCCTTTGAGTTACTTTTTATTAATAGCTCTTTGGGGAGAAAGGGTTATAGAAAATTCCTCCTTCTTGGATCATGGATTTATTACTAAAAGCCCATATCAAATCTCTTGATCTGTTAAGTACTGTGTATTGCTATACATCACAGGTGACTGTCTTTGGGAAAGCAGTGACATAGGGCATAAGACAGACAATACTTTGTGTATAGAAGCTACTCAGTACACTTTACTTCTGTTCTCTTCTCTCACTCTCTCCTTTCTCTCTCTTTATAATTTTATCTTTTAAAACAAGAATGATCAGGTGAGAGAGTATGCCATGTAGTTACATGCTTGGTGGAGTGAAGTTGAGTCATATGTGAGCTAATGTTTTAACAATGTGAAAAGGAGAAAACAATTTCCTCTTTACCTCACTCATTTAAAAAGATACCTGATGTTTATTGAGTGTTCAGAAAGTGCTATTCCAAGCATTTTGTCTCACTGTTCTATACTATCCTCTGAGGTCGACACAAGCCCTAGCCTCCGTTGAGTGACTTGGTAATGGAGGCTCATAGAAGCTAGATAATTTCACCTGAGACCACACAGCTAGTCCCTGATGAAGGTCATGATTTTAATCGAGGTACCCTGTCTGCACTGAACTACCCATCAAATCACTCTGGGGGCTGATATCTGTTTATCTCCTTTCACTTAACTGGTACTAACTTGGGCACCTGACACTTTATGTTTTCTCCCCTCTTTTAGTTTTCTGATGTGTGGAGGTAATTCTTTCAAGTCTTAGAATGCTTGTCTTCTATATTGCCCCATGGCATTGAACAGTGGTGTCACAAGTAGAAAACTATTGTGCTCACTGAACGAGTGTAGAGCATTTGTGTGGCTTGGAAGATTCTTGCCTTTTGGGTAGGACAAGTGCAAATAAAATGTAATGTGAATTCCTTAGAGGTTCTCTTTTGTCATCCAGAATTATTCTCTTCCTACTGGCTACAATAATAGTAAACTGTCACTTATCCACCTATCTCACCTGGGCAGAGAATAAGGAGACCCAATGAGCTTACGTGTGTGTTGGTGGCAATTCTAAATGTGCATAATATTGGAAAAGATTTCCCACAAAAATTTTTTCATGCTCAGCTCGGTGCATGTTTTATATTATTTTAATCTTCACAACAAACTTACAGTAATCATGCACTTTTATTGAGTGCTTATTGCAGGTCAAGTACTGAATCAAGAATATTATCTATATATTGGATCATCATGATAGCTCTAGGAAGAACTGTGTTAGGGATAATTTTTAAACCTGGTTAAGACTGTTGAAAGGATTTATGGTCTGATTTATATGAAATCTTGAAATAGGCCTACTGGAGCTCAACGATGTTCTGAAAAAACAGTTTCATTTCATGGACTTTTTCCCCCTGCTAACATCAGTGGGCTGACTAGCCACATATCAGGGGAGGGCTCCAGAGGGCCAGGCATCACACCTTTGTACAGAAGCACCAGGAAGCAGGAGAAGCAGAGCCAAAACAACTTTTTCCATACACTCTTCTCTTGTTCCCAGGAAGAAACTTCTTTCTAGAACTCTCCAGCAACTTCCTTTTCTAGCTGATTAGAATTAGTCATACCACCATCTCCAATTCTAAGGGAAAGTAGGAAAGTGATTATCTGGCAAGGAACAAGAGAGATGGGTGTTAGTTACTTCTGTGTCCTGTGACAAAATGCCTGATATAAGAAGAGGAAGGAGCTGTATTGCTCACACTTTCAGAGGTTTCCTCAATCATGGTGGGTCACAGATGCTCTATCAAGGCATCTAGGAAGCAGTGAAGACAGAAGGAACCAGAACAAGATAAGTCTTTCAATGATCACCACACCACCACCACCACCACCACCACCGCCCCCCCCCCCCCCCCCCCCGGGCCAGTCAGCTGCTTCCTCTAACTAGGCTTTGCCTTCCTGCTCCTGCCATCTCCCCAGAGCCCATTTACATCTTGAATCCTCCACTGGATTAAATCACTGACAACCTGTGATCTAAGCATCCCTAGAAATGACTCCCCTCACAGACATATCCAAAGGTGTGCTTTACTAAATCCCCTAGGTGTTTTTCAATCCCACCAAGTAGAAAATCAGAATTAATGATGGCAAGTTGCCTTAATTGGTTTAGAAAAGTGGTTCTCAAATTTCTGGGTCACAGGCATATGTAGTAGACAGTTCTACAAATGCCTGGATGAATATCCAAACCAGACACAGTTTTATAGGAGGAAAGGATTTATTTCAAGCTTACAGATCCAGGAGAAGTTCCATCAATGGGGGAAGAAGCTGGCTCCCAGTCATCAATCCAAGCACAGAGAGAACCCACCACCGGCCAGCAAACACTATAAAGCAGCAAGCACGGACTTGGCAGCAAGTAGGGCCCCCAGAGCTCAGACTTCTCTGCACATCTTTGGGGCTGGAATTCAGATCAATGCCCCGTGACACCGTGGGGCTGGACTTTAGAATCTGCCTTTCTGTGCCACCTCCCCCAACCACGTGGCTGCAGGTCCAAGTTACAAGTTCAATTTTAACACCTGACTCAGTGGAGAACGTACATTCCAAGTACCCAAGCTTGCTTTTACTCTTGAAAATGATTGAGGATCCCAGAGACCTTTGTTTCTCTTCATTCAAATTTTCAGCACAAGGGGCTGAGGCTATAGCTCAGTGGTAGAGTATATGCTTAGTATGTACAAGGCACTGGTTTCAGCTTCAGCATTACAAACAACATGCATGCAAACAGATGTTAAAAAGAATGCATATTTATTAAAATATGTATTCATGTATTAAAGATACTAAGATATATATTAACATAAAAATATTTCGCTGTATTTTTCAACCCCCCCCAAAAAAATTAGCAAAAGAAACACATATACAGTGTTTTGTTAATTTTTTTCAGTTTTTGGTTTAATAGCAGACATCTAGCTTCTCATGTATGCTTTTGTCATCAAACTTGGTAGATAATCATTTGGCTGAAGTAACAGTTGAGAATTCAGCCTCAGAATATTTAATGGCATTTTCCAGATACTTGTGAATAATTTTTGTTATTATGCCCATACTTACCATGTTGTACTTTTTGAAATGTTAAATATCAGTGTAGAATATGAACCTGCATCAATAAACACTTTCATGCTTTGTTTTATCAGACTTGATTAGAAACTTTTACCATTATAATCTTGTGATATTATGCACTAGCCATTAGATGCAACTAGTTTAATGTGTTATACAGATACTTAATGTCACATTCGATTTTGTGATCCAAAAATCGTCCATCTTGGGGCTGGAGAGATGGCTTAGCGGTTAAGCGCTTGCTTGTGAAGCCTAAGGACCCCGGTTCAAGGCTCAACTCTCCAGGACCCACACTATCCAGATGTACAAGGGGGCGCACACATCTGGAGTTCGTTTGCAGTGGCCAGAGGCCCTGGTGTGCCCATTCTCTCTCTCTCTCTCTCTCTCTCTGTTTCTCTCTCTCTTGCTCTCTCGGCCTCTTTTCTCTCTCTGTCGCTCTCAAATAAATAAATAAAAATAAAAAAAAATCGTCCATCTATATTACCACTGTTCTCTTTTTTTATTTTCTTTTTTGAGACAAGCCCAACAGAGAGAGAGAGAGAGAGAGAGAGAGGGCCTCCAGCTGCTATAAGCAAACTCCAGGCATGTGTACCACTTTGTGCACATGTGCGACCTTGTGTTTGCATCACCTTGTACATTTGGTTTACATGGGATCTGGGGAGTTGGAACATGAGTCCTTAGGCTTTACAGACAAGTGCCTTAACCACTAAACAATCTCTCCAGCCCATCACTACTGTTCTTATCACAAATGCCCAAGAGTGAAGACTGAATCAAAATGCATTATCATTAGTCATGCTTGCTACTTTGTCTAAAGGATACTTTTTTAAGGCAGTATGAGAGATGAAGAGGACAGAGACCCTGATATAATTTGGTTTTCCTGCCTTGATCATTGTAAATCTCCCGCAGTTTTTCCCACAGTAGATTTTTTACTGCAGTGAAGAAGATAGATAATAATACATTTCCACAAAAATTGTGTAGTGCAGATTTCTTGGGAAAATGTCATCTACTCACAAGAGCCTATTGACTACTTTTTTTTTTTCTCGTTTTTTGAGGTAGGGTCTCACTCTGGCCCTGGCCCAGGCTGACCTGGAATTCACTATGTAGTCTCAGGCTGGCCTCGAACTCACGGCGATCCTCCTACCTCTGCGTCCCGAATGCTGGGATTAAAGGTGCACCACCATACCCAGCTTCCTATTGACTACATTTTGAAAACTTCTGTTTTAAATCACAAATAATTCTTAGACATGAAGCTACACAAACAAAGCCAGGGTCTGATTAGCAAGCAAAAGGTCCTTTTTAGTAGACATCCATGGCATACAAGGCTCTTTGTCTTTCCTGACAGCTGGCCAGTGGAAGGAGGGGAGGAGGGCAGCTTTGTCTCCAGGACTGACTGGCTCTATCCTTGATTTTGTCACTCCTTTTCTCCATCTCCCAGGAAGTGTGATAGTTCTCCATCCTAGAAAGTTAGTCTATTCCTGCACTCCACACCCACCTCTTGGAATTCGTGTCTTCTACCATATTTGCAGGATACCTTCACACCTGCTTTCCTTCAATTCTAAGTATATGCAACTCATTTATTGTCAAGCCACATGCTGCCCCTTCCTGTTCACATGATTCCTTACTCACAGAGATTGTCTGCCTCCATCATTGTCAGCTGAAATGCTCCTCAGACTAAATTCTACTTCCTTCATGAAGCCTTCTTTGTCAGAAATGATCCATCTTTCGTGGCTTCATATTATGATGACATTGATTGTCTTGCTGCATGTTATATAGAGTTTTACCCATATCTGGTTCTCCTACTGAACTTTAAGTTTACAGCTTCATAGCTTTCTCCATGTTTATGTATTGCCCTTTTTCTATCCCAGGTCCTAGGATGTCGTAGATGCTCCCAACTGCAGGTAAAAATTATACCCACACCATTTTCTAATACATAGAACTTGAGACATATTTCTGAATGTCTGAAATGACCTGTCCTTTCATTGACTGGACATAGGAGAGAGAAGCTAGAGATGGGTTATGATACATATTCATTGCTAACTTGACATATATTTGTCTCCTGGGAGTGGCTGCATAATCAGATGTAAGCAGAAAACTATAAATGCAGCCTCTTTGATTTTATTTTATTTTCATTTTCTATTTCTTTCAATGTGGTATGTTTCCTTCATACCAATGTGCATGATGAAATAAGAGATCATTTTGGGATATGAATTCTTGCCTGACTCAGAGTCTTTAAGGTGCTTGATATGAAAATGTGGCACAGGTGTGCAATTCTTCTGCTAATTTAAGCCACTTTATCAAACTCAATGCCTTCATGCAAATGAAAAATCCTGAATTAATTTTCTTTTTCAAGTTACTAAAATAAAAGCACATTAAAATGAAGCTGTATCTAGATTACTCCTCCTGAAGGCTTAACAATGAATGTTGGTGACTTGAAAACCTGATTACAGAACCAGAAACTGGATGTGGCATTATTGGTTGTACTCTGACTCTAATGCCATTTCTCATGGTCTCTTGTCCCTGGGTTATGTACACAGGGTCTCTGTAGAAGGAAAGAACAACTGAGAATAGTGGATTGCAGATTCTCCCAGGAAGACATAATGACACATGTATTTCCCCCAAAGAATGCACTGACAGACCACAGAAAGTGCAGTGAGTTCCATGAACAGGTGAGCATCGCCTCTCTAAAATAGGGTAGTGATGAGAGGCTTGACCTTGGGCCCATCTTGCATGGTTGATCACAGTTGCTGTGACTCAGTGCCCAACCCTGAGAAAATGGCTACAATCATTCCTCTTTTGTGTGTGTTTCCTGAGCCTTAAGGGGAATTGGGTGAAGTTCTATGTAGGTTTATGGTCTTCCACTTAGGCCCAAGCATTGAGCTGTAACAGTAGTGTAGACTACTCATTACCAGCCATTTAAACCAGTATGAGTCTCTTCAGTAATTGTCACCCACTGGAAAAAAGTAATCTCCTTCCATTCCAGCCAATAGCAGAAGTAGTCCTACCAGCGTAAGCATGGATATTTAGAATGACATGCACATCATATCCATCTAACAACACAGTAAGAGCAGTAGGGGTCCCACTGAGTTCTCTGGTCTCTCCAGCCACATGCTTCTGCCCAGACTTACATTACCAAATCTGACTTGCTCCTGTGAAGTAGGCCTTAAAGTCAATCATAAAACAGTGGGTTGCACCCATAAGAGTGGTGTCACTCTTGCACCAGCAAGCACATCTTGCCTAGTATGTTGATAGCATAGCATGCACAGTCCCTAACCAAGTAGGATTTTTTTTTTTTTGTGACAATTATCTCTCACCAGGCTTCACAACACCTTCTGGCACTGCCAACCAGTAAGGAAGGAGCTCCCTGTTTATTCCCTGCCTTATTTCTCTATGACCTGCAACCTGATCATGTGATGTATTTAGCAACAAGGACTAATCACCTAATTCCGGCTGTGGCAGTAGTCTGTAATGGTTTGGGGAGGGTGTTCAGAACCCTTCCTAGCCAATAGCCTATAGGTAGGAAGCTCACTCTTGGCCCTGGGATTTTTGCTTAGCAGCCTTATGGCATCCAACTATTCCTAGTACACCCATGCAGAATGCCTTTTTAACTCAGGCTTTTTAGCTGATTTTTTTTGTCCCTTCTGATGCTTTTCCAAATCTACCAGACACCCAAGAATTAGCATTATATAATGGAACCTTTTTAGAGAAGGTGAGTGAGATCTCTGCAGTCTACTGCCACCTATTTATTCCAAGCAAATGTAAATTTGTGTCATGACTAGGCAGTGAAGGTGATATTAATACCAACAACACATGTGAGTAAGGAACAAGGCAACATCATAACATGAAAAGATCCAATAGTTTGTATCAAATGTTCTGTCCAAAAACCCATGTTGTATAACAGCAGATGGATAGGAACCTGACCTCATATAGCCTCCGTCATTCGTAGTTACTCCCTAGAGTCATCCTGCCTCCTTACTGGCCACACCTGGCAATTGAAAAGACCTTTGTGTGGACAAATAATCCCCCAACATGATAGGGTCCCTTTTCACCTAACCACACACAGGTATCCTTACAGTTTGCACCCTCAGGCAAATTCTCCAACAGTGGTATGCAAGATATGTCTCATCCAACCCACATTCTTATAGGACATAAATGTTTGTAGCACATTCCCCAAAAGAACAGTTGCCATTTTCTAGGACAGGTTTGATCCTTTCATCTGAACCACTGTCTTCATATCCATTAATTGCTGGCCAGTGTCCCTGGTGTGTGTGTCTGTGGGGGGGGGTGTGTGTTTGATATTTTATTTATTTATATGCAAGTAGAGAGCTACAGACACACGCACACCCACACACATATACCCCCCCCACACACACAGAGAGAGAGAGAGAGAGAGAGAGAGAGAGAGAGAGGGAGGGAGGGAGGGAGTATGGGCACTCCTGGGCCTCTAGCCACTGCAAATTCTGGATAATTGTGCCCATCTTGTGTATCTAGCTTATGTGGGTGCTGGAAAATCAAATCCAGGTTATTAGGATTTACAAGCAAGTGCTTTAACCACTGAGCTGTCTCTCTAGCCCCACCCCTTATACTTTTTAGGGTTGCTCTGAATTAAGGTACAGTTGATGCACACATTCAAAATACAAGTGTTCTGCACACTTACAGAAGACTAACAAATCTGAAATTCAACTTGGGTGACTCTGCTCATCCTCTATGTTTCCCACCTGCAGACAACTTCATTCACTTCACTGAGGAAGGGGCTGAAGTAGTGCCTATTCTATGAAACCTTCATTCACAGGAGGAAGTGCAGTGGGAATCACCTGCACCTCTCTGTCATTCACCCCTCCAGTGACTTGTTTAGGCTATAAAACCTTCAAAGGCTCACAGTACTGAACTTGACTATTTTTGTCAATTTTTTATTGAGTCACTGTGGCTCAGCCCGAATCTCACTGCATTTACTTGTAGTGACTGGTCAAGTGCCTTGTCTCAAGCTTGCCCTGATATCTCTCCACCCATGAGAAATGGCAAGCTCAGGAGCTGAGGAGATGGCTCGGAACGTAGAGTACTTACCTTACAAGTGTGACAGCCCGAGTTTGGGTCCCCAGAACCCACATAAAGTTAGGCACATTAGCATTCATCTGTCATCCCAGTGGTCTTACAGAGGTGGAGACAGGAGAATGGCCAGAAACTTGTGGGACAGCTAGCGTGGCATACAGTGAGGAATAGCAACAGACCCTGCCTTCGTCAAGGCAGACAGTGAGTCTGACAGCCCGGGTTGTCCACACGCATGCTGTGGTACACTGGTACCTGCCCTTACAAACTGAACACACGCAAAGATAAAACAAAGAAGTAGCAAATTCATGTACCTAGTTCATACTCCCTGTTTATCTACTTTTCCTGCCAAGTCAGGGGCTAACATGGAGAAAGAGTCCCACATGTCTATTTCCTATTTTATTGCCTCCCTATGGAGGCAAGTTCCCTCTGACAGACAGTTTTAGCTTCAGTTGTCTTACCATCCATAGCAGGGACCACACAGCTGTTGCCACAACTAGGAGACCCACCATCCCATGCCATCTAGAGGAAGATGGCCACTCAAAGATGTTTTTCCTGCCGACACTCCTTTCCCACTCACCTTCAATTCTGTTAGTCCTCATTCAGGCACTAAGTATCATGTGGCTTTTCCTGAGATACTATTCACTCCAGATAGAAAGTTCAAATTTGTTAAACCAGTGTATTTATTGAGGTTGCTTACAGGAGCATGGGTGATTCAAAGGTGGCTATACCACCGTGATGATCTCTGGCAAACTTACAGTGAACTCCACCACTGAAGAGTCACTCCTGTGGTACAGATGACTCACAAAAAGCTTTACCACTGAAAACACCTTTGGGCAACATATGGGCAGCTACACTGCCTGAGAGTCCCACCCCAATAAATACCTCGTGAGGTTCTCATGAAGATTCACGAGTCTGGTACATTCTGTGAGTCCCATGATCCTTCCCCTACCTCCACAAGGGACTGTTAATAGGCCCAATCTTAGAAGGGTATTGGGCAGAGTAGCCCAACTACTCTGATTGAAGGAGACAATGGGCACATCCAACCTGGGGAAATAGCCACATAAGATAGGGTAAAAGTGTATTGTTTTCAAGGAAAGTTCTCAGAGTGACCATCACCATAATGAAGACATCATGTTTTGAGATCTTGATAGCATAAAATACTCCTTTCTCCCTTGTACTTAATCTGTCTTCATCCTCTACTCCTGGACCTCCCCTGATTCATTTTTTGTCTCTACCCTTTCCTTTTCTAGGGCATCATGCAGCAGGTAGTTTTGTCTGTGTCTGGCTTGTTTTTTGTTTATTTGTGTGTTGTTTATTTGTCTGTTTTGAGGTAGGGTCTCACTCTAGCTCAGGCTGACCTGAAATTCACTATGTAGTCTCAGGTTGGCCTCAAACTCTCTAGGAAATCCTCCTACCTCTGCCTCCCAAGTGGTGGGATTGAAGGCGTGCTGGCTTCTTAAACTTTGCATAGTACATTTAAATGTTATTGATGCTGAAGCAGGTGTCAGTAGTTGGTTCATTTACATTGCAAAGTAGCAATTTCTTTGTATACCCTAATTAATTTATCCACTGGCTAGCTGAAGCACGTTTATTTTTAGTTTTGGACTATCATGAGTCATGCCACTGTAAAAATTGTACGTAGATCTGTGTGAATGCCTGTTTTCATTTCACTGATGTGAATACCTAGAAGAGAGATTATTGGGTTGTATAATATGATTAAGTTACAGTTTGTTTATTTTAAGGAAGATTATGCATTCTTATAAAATAGTATCTCTCACAAGAAAATGGTGAATGCTCAGTTATAAGATAATCAGAACCATGGTTCAGTTGAAACAGTAGACAATGACATCATTGTCTTTTGGTATTGAATAACTATGATGTGGTAGTTATGTAGCAGATTTCTCTTCCCAATTACATTTTGCTTCAAAGCTGATGTTTAAATTAGTCAGCGTCCCCTGGGTATTGCCTTATGTGGCAACCAAGCAGAAGGCTTCAGACCATAGATGGTGACAATCAATGGAGAATATCTGTAGCCATAGGTAATCCCCAAAGTGGATAACAAGCATGTAAATAATCACTCAGTACCTACAGAATTCTTGTAGTTACAATGATAATCACTCTATTTTACTTGCACAGGATATTGATTTTTTTCCCCTCAGAGTGCACTATGAGTCAGGACTATCCTGATTTAATAAAGTAAAAGTATGAAATTCAATTCTTCTGATTTCTTCCAAGTGAGTCAGCAAGTGTTGACTGACGCTTCCTTTTGCCCCCACTCTTTGCCAATTGCTGAGAGAGTGGTTGGCCTGTGTATGTGGTGGTGGGGGGGGGTAGTGAGGGGAGTTGTTCTTTAGGAGGTTTTGCTTACTAGTTCAGAGAAGTGAAATTTTTATAAGAAGGAATAGAGGCTAACTTCAGACACTCTGTTAATTTTGGGTTAAGATAAGTGAACAAGAGCTGGGGTATTTTGGGAACAGGAGGAGGAAGAACCTCATAGAGGGCAGGGCAAGTAAGAAAGGCACTATGGGACGGGTGGTATATGGTGGTGACATTGTGGTGCTCCCCAGCACATGGAACCTTCTTCTCTATTGTGCTCTCCATTGCCTCACATGGTTCCCGTACCTAGCAGATGCTTCCAAAATCCATGCTGTACCAAGAGAACCAATGAAGTCAGTTCCAGTCCCCAAACCAGCTGGCTCAAAAGTCAGAAGGGCTGAGTTTCCAGTTGTAAGTCAGGCTGATGCATAAAATTAACTACGACACAACCATATGTATCCTAGGTAATAATCCTACAGAAACTCTTGCACATATGTAAAACTATTCAGAGCAGCACGATCTACAATGTTAAAACACCAGAAATGAAACATGTGTTCATAAAGAGCAGAAACGATGACTAAGTCCTGTGATAGTCATTCAATGAAAGTGAAAATGAACTGTGGATGATGAACATGTGTGGACTGGAGAAATCATAAGACTTGTAAAGGAAAAACAGCAAGCTTATTTGTAAGAAGCTCAATGGATCAGCATGGCTTTAGAAGTGCATGCATGTATGGGAAAACTGCCAGTATAGCAAAGGGTGCGTGTAACATCCGAAATCTGGGTCTTGGAAGAGAGAAAGGGAATACAATAAACAGGAGCATCTAGGATATACCTAAGGCACTGGGGACATTTTATTTCTTCAGCCGGATAGTTGGTGAAAAGATTATTATTTTATTTATATTATAATTTTGAAGCCATAGCTTAACAATTCCCTGAAATAGATATTGAGATGTTTCGAAAAATTATTTATTTATTTGCAAGCAGAGACAGAGAGAAAGAGAGAGAGAGAGAGAGAGAGAGAGAGAGAGAGAGAGAGAGAGAACTAATAGGCATGCCAAAGCCTCCAGCTGCTGTTAGAAAAACTTCAGAAGCATGTGTCACTGTGTTTCTGGCTCTATCTGAGTACTGGAGAATTGAACCATGGTTATTAGGTTTTGCAGATAAATGCCTTAACCACTGAACCATCTCCCTAGCCCCTGATATTGGGATTTTTGAAGGGCCTATGACTTCCTTGTCCAATCTACTTCATGTTGCCTATTCCACAGACCTTCCAAATCTTGGCTGGAAACTTGCCACTTCAGGAATGATGTGTACCCTCACCTTTCTGGAAACCAAATACATCTCTTATATAACCAGTCTATCTCTAGTTCTCTGTATGCTTTTTGATCACTGGCAATAGTGCTACTCAAAGGATTATGTGTCTTCTAACCGCTCTTTACAGTTCACCTACCCCTAAATATTTGAACTGAGCATGCTCAGTTTTCTCAAGCTACTGCTTCACTTGTCAAGTCCCTCTACTGAGCATGCTCAGTTCCTGAAACTTCCACCCACAGAAGGGATGTCTCCTCCCTCTTGCCTTGTCTCAGCCTTCTTCCCCGAAGTTTCTTAGCGGCATTTTGAGAGGCTTATTGTCAGGTTGAGGGATGTGAACGAAATACAGAAAATAAATTTAAGTGTCAAAGTGACACATGGATGCACAGGAGAAAATTGGAAGGAGACATCCGCTTTTGCTTAAAAGTGTGTTTTATTACTTATTTAGTTGTGTCAATTTAAGATTTTAATTTTGTGCCAGTGAATAAAGAAACAGTTGGAATCAAATTTAGAGAGGTAAAAGGTCCTAATCCCATTTAGCTTTGGCTATACAAAATAAGACTTGCAACTTAGAATTCATAAAAAGTTTAAAATTATGAGTATTAGTTACATCACAGACAAGAAATTTCTTATGGTTGTATTTTTTATTTTCTTTAATTTTATTTTTATTTATTTATTTTGCAAGCAGAGAGGGATACTGAGAAGAGAGACAGAGAGAATGGGCACACCAGGGCCTCCAGCTGATACCAATGAACTCCAGATGCATGTGCCTCTGGCTTTGCATTGGGACTGGGGGATCAAACTGGGGTTGTTAGGCCTTATAGGCAAGTGCCTTAATCACTGAGACATCATTCCAGTCCTTATAGCTGTACTTTTCTCATATTTCACTTATTTATTTATTTGATTATTTATTATTTATTTTCTGGACAGAGAGAGTGAGAGAATGGGGGAACAGGGCCTCTAGCCACTGCAAACAAACTCCAAATGCATGCTTAGCCTTGTGCATCTGGCTTACGTGGGTCCTCAGGAATCAAACCTGGGTCCTTAGGCTTCGCAAGCAGGTGCCTTAATTGCTAAGCCATCTTTCCAACTCACAGTTGTATTTTTTTTTAATATTTTATTTCTTTATTTGAGAGAAAGAGACAGAAAGAATGGGCTTGGCAGGGCCTCCAGCCACTGCAAACAAATTCCAGATGCAAGTGCCCCCTTGAACATCTGGCTTATGTGGGTTCTAGAGGGTCAAACATGGATCCACTGGCTTTGCCGGCAAATGCCTTAACCACTAAGCCATCTCTCCAGCCCCCACAGTTGTATTTGTAAAAGACAGATTTCCCTCTTTCTCCTTTTATTCCCTCCCCCTATCCTAGACAGGTATCTCCCCATTATTCACTCATAATTCATGAAACTGCACTTCTGAAGTGCCAATGAATTTAAGCAGATGCCACTAAGAAGGATACTGGGATGCTTCTTTGTCATTTACTAGCTATTGCTTTGTTCTTGGCCTTCCTCATCTGTGGCCCAGTGATGTCCTGGCTTTGTGGAGAGGTTGCTGAGATGGGATGCACAGAGAATTCAAACAGCCTGGACTTGGGTCTGACAGAGGGAGTGTTAGCTTTGCCATTATCTACCCTTCCACATTCAAGGATTTCACTGTTCATGATTCAATGATTCTGCAGTGTCTGGTGTCATCTTTTGGTTCTTTGGGGGGCAGGGATTGTTTCTGTTCAAGGCCCTCCCCTTTGCCCAGCAAACTGAGATTTTAGTGAGTCCCAGCATTTTTCTAACCTGGAAGGAAAAAAAAAGACTCAAAAACACTATATAGGGATTGGAGAGATGGCCCAGGGGTTAAATGTGCTTCCTGTGCAAGCATGAGGACCTGAGGAGTTTGATTGACCAGAATTCACATTAAACAGCTAGGTGTGGGCAGGCCTGTAACTCTGATTCCTTGGGGGGGTAGAAACCTGGGAGTCACTGGAGTTCATGAGAAAACAAATGGCCTTCTCTGAGATCAGTAAGAGACTCCAGTTCAAACAAAACAGGCAGAAGACTAATGGAACAGGTCATTCAACTCTCCATCCACTCTGCCCACTGCAGACAAGCAACCCTGCTGCAAAGTGTGTAGAGCGTCTCAGGGCACATATACGTGCAACACACACACACACACACAAAGAACACTATTTTGTTTTCCTGGCAAAAATATTATTATTATTTTAAAAATCGAGATTTCTCATTAAATCCAGAATTCTAAATTCTATGATATCTTTAATAAATTACAATAAGCACCAGTGTCAGGCTGCATTTCCTCAGGTCTCCAGTTGGCTCATGCTAAGCCTGGCTGTTCTTTCACTTGGGACGTATGACCGACCCACTAGCCTGGTCACATCACTTGCAGCCACATACCCCATGTTCCCATGTGTCTCCTTCTTCTTCTTCAATGAAATATATATATAAATTACTGAGCATATCAGAGTTTGGCTATCATAAGACTTTAACTTTTTATTTTTCAGTAGATTTTGAATCTCTTCTCACTTGTCAGAGAAACTTTTGTTTTCCCCCTTGAAGCAGTTTCTTTTTGTACTCTGCAAGAACAGCTTGCCGGCTTGCAAAAAAAAAAAAAAAAAGAGAGAGAGAGAGAGAGAAGCAGGGTTCTTTAGGGAGCTGTCAGAAAGAGCAGATGCAGCCCCAGCATGGTGCTCCTGATCCCCACAAGTAGCGCGGAACACTTCATTTGTAAAAGGAAGGACAGAAAACTTCTCTTCTCCCCATGCCTCGATTTGCATTTTATTAGGCACCCAGTAGGATGGTTTGTAAATCCACATCTTCATTCGGTCAAACCCCCAACCTACCAGAGGGCACAAGGCAGGAATGCTGAAAAGAGGATGGTGTAAAAGGATTCAGAAATCGCAGCTCACAACTGTGGTGTTTTCTTCTTCAAAAACTGCCTTTTGTTTCTACGACTTCTGAGAGAGATTCATAGAGGCCATACAAGGCTCAGAGAAGGAAGTGGAAGGCTGTTGGAAGGAGAGAGGTGGAGCAAACAGGGTTCTGTGATTAGCAGCTCCACTAGCTGACTGTGTTCTGGCATCAATGACCTTGTGCTTGGTCCCAGTTTCCCTACTGCAACAGAGTGTTAGGGGTTCAGGAAAGACCTTAGACCACAAACTCTGGGTTCACATTTGCATTTACCCAAGGAATTTGGCAAACCAAACAGAGAGGGATAATTTTAACTATTGTGTTTATTGAGAGAAGTACAGAACTAAGGGAAGGAAAATGAATACACCCACGTGACCTAAGAGCCCATGTGGTGGGCCTGGAAAAACTGTACAAAGAGAGTTAGAGAGGAAAGAAAAGAAATACCAAGAGCTCCCGCTATGTGGAGGACAGGGGAAGGTAAGAGCCTGTGTGAGAAGTAGACGTTAGGGGCTCTCCCCTCATCTCAGGCCAGCAGGGAAACATAGAACCTGAGGTTCAGGAGTGGTTAAGCAGCACAGAGCGCTTGCCTTCCCCCCATCAATGTATTTATAACCCTTCTGAAGTGGGCTTTCACTTTTGCCTCAGGTGAGCCAAAGTGAGAGTGGATTGGTCTGGGCTAGAGGCTGGCTCAAGAAGATAGCCATGACTCCAAGTCCTGCGGGTGGCTGAACTTGGCCAACCACAAAATCAGGGTTAGATTTAAATTTTAAAAAAGGGAGGGACCTCCCTCCCATGGAAGGGATCAGATCTAGGGAACTCCTTTAGGCAAGACACACGTAGTCAGATCATCTTTTGATCTCTAGCCAGCACAGACTGTGAGGGCAGAACTTCCTGCTTTTACTTTCAGGGCCTCAGTCACCCTCGCTGCTTAACAAAGCCACCTGCCTACCTCTCACTATGACCTTGGCAGTAGAGAAACACATTGAGCTTCCTTGACCATGTGGCATACAGCTCTCCCTCCATCTTTTTACTTTCTCTTGTCAAGATTCTCCTGTTAAACTCTCTTCATGAGGAAGAGCAAAACTACCTTCCAAAGAGGTTTGATTTACTTTGTAAGTTGATGTTATGATATCAATCATTCTACAGAACCCTTGCTCGTGAAACAAGAAAAGAAATCTGGAAAGCAGGATTTTTTTTCTTTTATTACAGGGACTTCTCTTCAGCCAGGGAATCTTTGCAAACATGAAAGAGCAAGCTGTATTCGGTTGAGTTTGTGTGTGTATGATATATAGGATATCTCCTTTGGTGACCTCTCTGACATCTGGTCATTCTGTACTTGGTTCAACTTACTTTCATATGATTTGGATACTAAAAGTTAAGCTATCAGCTCATTACTAGGGAAATGGTGGATTGAACTGAAATTTGAGGTCAAGGTTTATTTAACTTCTCATCTTTTAAGTATAGTGAAAGATGTCATAAAGACATGACACATTGTCCTAATTTCATATGTAGTGGGCGCTGAATGTGCTCTAGCTTTCTTCCAGGATAAGAAAGGATCAGACTGTTCTCCTCTGCTGGATGCTGAGGTTGCATCTTCCAGATTGTTTGAATGCTAACACAAAGATCACTGAGAGTGCCTTCACGCATTTACTTTAGAGGTGGGTGAGCTCTGCATCCATGCCTCCCTCCCTTTCTCTTCCTTCCTTTTTTTCTTTCTTTCTTCCTGTCTTTTTGTGTTGCATGTGTGGTATGAGTGGTATTGTGTGTGTGTGTGTGTGTGCGTGTGTGTGTTGTATGCATGTATATATTCTCCCAGGTGCATGGAGACCAGAGGACAGCACCAGATGTCTCCATCCACTGCCCAGCTGCATGCTTCCTTAAGGTAGAGTCTCTCCCTGCACACGGAGCTTCAGTTTTCCTAAGTCACAGGGATTCTCAGGTCTCCGCTTCCCAAAAGATTAGGGGTACAGGCATATGCAGACATGCCCAGCTGCTAACATGGGTGTCAGGGAATGGAACTCTGAGGGCTTCAGGTTCTCTCCATCTCTCATGCTTGTGAAACGCTTACCTGCTAAGCCACCTACCTGGCCTGCATCCCTAATTTATCCTCAGCATTTCTGATGCCCATGACTGTGGAGTAAAGAGCTTCCCCCTGCTGTTACCCTTCCCCTCCTGTCATCTTCTGTGCTTCATAAAGAGCTTCATTTCCATCGTTTAGCATGCTGCACTCCACTGCTCTGTTTCTGTATCTCTCCTCTATGAATTTTCTGAGCACAGACTTCACTTTTCATCGATGGCTGACACTTAGCATATGTACTGGGGAGGGGGTGGCAAACTCAACACTGTGTTGAATGCAATACAATGAATGAATGTGGCATCTGATGGGAGTCTAAGGCTTGACTCACTTTTCTCTTTTTCTCACATCCACATCCCCAATATAGAGGGGGAAATGGCTGAATAGGAAAGGCTATTGGAAAGAAAAAGACCTACCCGTATTGCATGTGTTTGGAGCAACTTTGCCACTGGGGTGGGCTTGGTGCGAGATGAGGCTACTGAAGCAGTAGCTAAAGTATGAGGAGCTCTCAAACAACAGCAATACCACCATGTTGAGTTTCCTTTCTTTGCTCTTTATTAATAAGGTCCTGGTGAGAAACCTCTCTCACCCTTTACTCACACCTTTCTTTCCTGGGGGAAATGTTATGGGAAGGGGGGGGTCTTACCATCTTCCTCAGTTTCACCAGACACCCAAACTTCACCTTTTTATGGAGACGTCACTCCAGGAGGGTTATCTGCATGGGCTGTGTATGTGTTGAAAGGCACTGAGTAAAATTGCAAGCCTGTAAGTCCTCAGGAAAGACTGTCTACTGGCCATGTAAATCCTCCTGGAAGGTGGGTGCAAGGAAGACAAGCACAGACACACACCCCCTCCCCACCCTTGTCAGAAAATGGTGGGCAGAGCCTAGGAATCTGGCGGATCCCATAAGGAGAGCCTGTTTGGCTCTGTTGAGGTGGCTGGTGCTCCTGGGACCTTGACGCTTCATCTTCTTTTCCTGGACATCACTGATCACTTTGCATCTCTCCCTTTCTTTTCTGCCCAAGCTGTCTTCAACCTGGAGAAAATGTTTCTGTTGGGGATGGTAATACTCTTTCATGCTCTTGTCCCTATTGTTACTCAGTGCCCACTGGCACCTTCTAGAATAGTATAAAGATTATGCCATTTGTAAATAAATGAGAGTTACTGCTTTGCTATCTCTTTTCATCCTGGCATTTCCCTTACTTCCTGAGGTATTGACCAACGAGAGCTTCAGTATGTTCATGGGAATAGCTGAAAGAAGCTTGAGAATAAGGGAGGGATAAAAAGCCCATGGTTATAGATCCAAACCTACTATCTTTACCAGATTGTAGGATGTAGAACCAAGGATTAACCCTATTGGCAATGGGAAGCCAGGAAATTTTGGGTTATGTAGTTGTAACATAACCTAAGTTGACCTTGAGAACTGATAGAGGTCTGGAAAGCTTTGTGTGTGTGCTCACGTTTGTCTACTTGTTCCCAGTAGTGATGGGAACAGCAAGCCAAGGTGACTGCTTAGGCTAGAAGGGAGGAATTTCTCACCAGAATGGCTCCAGTAGGTTGGCCACAGAGACTACAAGGCATTTCCCTATTAAGCAAGTTGGATTTTTGTTCCATGAGGAGACATGCTCTATGGAAGTTAGTCTTTTGGTTTCAAATGAGTGAATTTATTAGAGATGGGGCAAGCAAAAGTAAAAGAAGAAATAGCACATGGCAGATAAAGAGCAGATTGAACACCAAGCCGAGCACTGAGCAACATCCAGCAGAAATGACTGCAGTGGCCTCACTGAGAAGTCGATGTAACAAATGGCAAGCAACAGATAAATGACAGAGCATCAGATTGGCACGGCACCCACGAAAGCAACCTGGAAACCACAGAAAACAGTCAGCTGGCATTTCCAATTTGACAGAGCATTCTCCTACCCGATGAGGCTTGCAATTGGCAGGTTGTGCCACAGGTATTTTTATGCCACTGGATAAACCATAATGACCTCTGTTCAGGTGTTAAGATTGGGGGGTGGGGCGCCAGACCGTCTGGGATAATAGCTTACCTTCCAGCTGTTCTCAAGGGCAGTGGTTTCACTCTTGAGCTGTTTTGCTGTTCTCCCTTTTCTTTGTCACCAGGCCAGGAGTCTCAAAGCACATGCTGAGATAAACTTGCTTGGATGTGAGAGGAGGGGAGGATTGAACCACATCTTCATAATCAACTCTCAGCAGCTTAAACAGCACATGCCAATTTCCTATTATGATTTGTATTTTAGTTCCCCAATGATTGCTGCTCCCTTCATTTATTTACTTTTAGAAATATTTTCAGTGTTTCAAGTCATACCTAGAGCCTGAGATAAGCTATGTAAGTGCCCTACCACTGACCTACCCCTCCACCCTCTATTGTGGTTTTTTTTTTAATGAACCCATATATCAGTACCTCTCCCATACCCACACAATCCTGTTCTCTGTCTCTCTTTGCCCAGTTGTCCACCCCAAGCTCTCATGACCTGAAAAGGCAGAATCACAACATACTCTCTGTTTGCCATGGATCCATGAGATCCAGAATTATACTAGAAATAATGGGGAATTATAAAATAAAATGCAAGACCCAAGCCTTCAAAACACACTGATAACTTAAGTGAACTAAATATTTCACTCATGTAGCAAAAAAACTCAGAGACAAATGCATGAAAATTGGTTCTGTATGGCACAGTACAGACTGTAAGTACCATAGTAATGGGGCTGAGGAAAGAGCTACATGCTCATGGGAAGGCTTTGTGAAGAGTTTGTAGATGAGTTCGTCCTTAAAAAGTGAATGAAGGGCTAGAGATGGCTCAGCAGTTAAAGTGTTTGCCTGAAAAACCTAGTCAAGTGGGTTTGATTTCTCAGAACCCACATAAAGCCAGTTATACAAAGTGCCACATGTATCTGGAGCTCATTTGCACTGGCTAGAGGCTCTGGTGCACTTGTCTGCCTGACTGTCTCTCTTTACTTTTCTCTGCTTGCAAATAAATAAATTTAAAAATTAGAGTTTTTTTTAACAATTTATAATTTTATTTTTTATGAAAGAGAGAGAGAGAAAGAGTGTGCGTGTGAGAGAGAGAATTGGCATGCCAGGACCTCCAGCCACTGAAATCACGTTCCAGATGTGTGTGCCACCTGTGCACATGCGTGACCTTCCATTTGTGTCACTTTGCGCATCTGGCTTATATGGGATCTTAAGAGATGAACATGGGTCCCTAGGCTTTGCAGGCAAGTGCCTTAAATACTAAGCAATCCCTCCAACCATAAAAATGTTTGTTTTAAAGTAAATGAGTATAAATTTGGTCAATAAGAGGAATGGAAAGAAAGTATGACATGGAAGGAGACAGGTGCAAGGACAGGTATGGACAGCCGTACTGTTTGACATCCTCCCTCCTTCCTCTTCCCAGCAGACCACAGTGCTTCTTTAGAGGCTCAACGTGGTTCAAGAATGGATCATAGGACCTGGCCTAAAGTCCTTTTAGCTTCAGCCTATAGCAATGAATTTAGGAGAGGGCTTGCTTTGAATCCCTAGCTAAAAGTCTCTTCTCTATGAGCAGCAGAGTGGGCAGAACTAAGGCCAGAAACTGCTTCAGGACAGAGACCAGGAGAGAGGGATGTCCTTGCATGGAGCAGGACCTGGTCAAGGGAGTTAGAGACAAACACTGGATGAGCTCTCTGGATTTAACCACACCTGATGACTTGGTCAAGGGAGTTAGAGAAAAACACTGGATGAGCTCTCTGGATCTAACCACACCTGATGACTTGGTCAAGGTATTAGAGACAAACACTGGATGAGCTCTCTGGATCTAACCACACCTGATGACCTGGTCAAGGGAGTTAGAGAAAGACAATGGATGAGCTCTCTGGAGCAAACCACACCTGGAATAATCTATCAGGGACTTGTCAGTTTCTGAGCTTATTCTTTTGTTGTTCTTTACAAAGAAACATGCAAACAAAGAGAGGTGTCTGAGGATGAGCCATGACTGGAGGAATGAACAGATGCTGTGGTGGAGAGATTTGATTTTGTGGAACAATGCTGCACAGCTTGGCTAATCAGAGGCTGTTGAATGCTAGGTTGGTGTGGTGGTTTGATTCAGGTGTCCCCCAGAAACTTAGGTGTTCTGAATGCTAGGTTCCCAGCTGATGGAGATTTGGGAATTAACGCCTCCTGGAGGGAGTGTATTGTTGGGGGCGGGCTTATGGGTATTAAACCCAGTTTCCCCAAGCCAGTGTTTGGCCCACCTCCTGTTGCTGTGGTCCACCTTATGTTGGCCAGGGGGTGATGTCCACCCTCTGCTCATGCCATCCTTTTCCCCTGCCATCGTGGAGCTTCCCCTCAAGCCTGTAAGCCAAAATAAATCTCTTTTTCCCAGAAACTGCTCTTGTTGGGTGATTTCTACCAGCAATGCAAACCGGACTGCAACAGTTGGGGTAGATGTGTGTGAGCAGACATCAACACCCTTATTTGATAATAGCAAAAAGCTATTAGGCCTTTTATTTATTTGTGAAATAGAATGAGAATGGGCACACCAGGGCCTCTACCCACTGCAAATGAACTCCAGAAACATGCACCACCATGTGTATCAGGTTACGTGGGTTCTGGGGAACTGAACTTGGATACTTAGGCTTCATAGGAAAGTGCCTTAACTGATAAGCCATCTCTCCAGCCCTACTAAACCTTTTATAAAGATGTAAGAATGATGCTGGTCACTAAAACTCAGGATCAGAAATCATATAATGAGCCCAGGGAAGACTCTTGGTTTCTAGTTCCTTTTTTTTTCCCAGAAGAAAGACCCACAGGGGCCAATTAATACCTCCCCAGACCTTCATTCTGTCAGATAGCATCTTTCTACCCGACTTCAAGAACTGCTCCCATAAAGTTTAAAAGTTGGTGTGTATAAGTTTATGTGTTTCCTTGTAAAATGTATTGGCTATATTGCTTCTGTTTGAAATAAAATGTGCTTCCCTGAGTTATAAATATGAAGTTTAGGAGAGAGAATATTTCTTGGTGGAAATTTATTCCCTGTGACACATTTTGAAGTTTGTTTTCTATTTTTCTTTATCTGTTTCCTCAGAACCGTGTTTGTTTTTGCCATTATGCAAGATTTGCAGCCAAACACTCTATGGTGTTTGTATACTCGTCCTTAATCAGATAAGAATATCATTCTAAGCTTTATCTAGAAATTTCCATAGCAAGTATAGTTTAAAAAAATTAAATAACACTATGAAAAGGACTAAACCTCAATTGGTGTGAACACAGTTGTCCATAAAAAACACAAGCTAGGTACATACAAAACCTATGGTATATGGTAAAAAAAAAAATCCAGTTTCAAAGACTATGTACAATTTATATGTTCCAGGTTATGTTACTTAATAAGATTGGGTATGTTGCCCTTTGTTATTTGTTGAACAATAACTCTTCCTTTATGCTGTGGGTTGTTGAATTTTATGGGATTGTCTTGGCTTGCAAGCACCTGCCATCGTCTTCTGCTTAGCACACACCTTACTACACCTAAATACAAATCAAGCAAAGCTTTGGAGGTCTGGGTTAGAGTTCAAGTTCAGGTAACTCACAAAGGGACTGTTGCCCTCTCTCTGAAGAATTTAGGCTGATGACCTGAACAGTAAGTCGACTAACTAGTTGAAATTCCATTTTCAGGGGTGCAATAAACATTAAAAATTCCTCGTCTTGTTTTCTTCTCAATATAATTACTTAATGTGCTCTTCTGTGTAAGAAAACACTTGCATTTTTTTTAATGGGGAGCAGGGAAGGTCTAGAGGGTCCCAGTGAACAGGATTTTCATTTCTAAAAAAATCCAATCCTGATATGCAGATGGAAAGTGAGTCTACTATCCATCCATCCACTGAGTCACAGATAATAATGTACATTGAGGGCTGAGATTGTTCCAGGAACTGAGACACCGTGCTGAGTCTAGCATCCTAACTTGGCTAGCAGTCAAATCCGCAATTAGACCTGAGTATGTGGATCCTCTCAGAGGGAGGAACGCTGGAGCCAGAAATCAACAGAGATGTTATCAGATGAAATGATTCCACAGGGGATAGCTTTTCCTTGTTGACTACGGTGTTCTCCAGCTGGTGTGTCATGCAATGCAAGTGTGTAAAGAAAAAGCTTTAATGGTGCATGAAAGCCGCTCTCCTGTCTTATCATATTCTCTTAATTTTGAATACCCCGATATGCTTGTAATATTTTAGTTGAACTTTTTGTTGTTGTTGTTAACACAGCATTTCTCAAAATGTGTTTCATAGACTACTCCACATGCCAGAGAATCCAGTGAAAAAAAATTTGTGGGATCAGTTAAGTGTAAGAAACTACAAATTATATACTCCTCTTGGAGGAATTAGTTTCTTCTTAAGGGTTCTTAGATGTACTTCAGTAGAGAGGTTTAACTCCCAGCTTCTCCCTGCCTTGATCACTGTATGATTTTTATGCCATCTATGGACATGTCTTCTCCCTTATCCTCCTTTAGGCTACAGAGACCGTGGAATATTGAAAATGGCTGGCAGCTGGTGGCCTTAGTGGCTCTGATGCTGGAGCTGTTTACACAGGGCACCAGGGAAAGAATCTGATATTTATGCATCCCTGGCTTCTTCCTTGCGGCAGTGCTAACAATCAAAGACACAGACCACGTGGGTACGCCACTTAAGACCCAGTGAGAAGGCAACTGTGCACAACTGGAGAGGCAATGGGCCCAAGACGCATGTCTTACCTAAAATACAGCGTGGCATTTCTTGCTTTTTTCCTGTCCTCTCCCCAGTTTCGTGAAGTGGAACCTCTCATGAGATGACTTCAGCGTCTGCTAACCTGGTGCCGCTGACACACAGTAGCCATAGCAGGGTTACCAGAGGATGTATCTTTAAAAGCATGAAGATTCTCTACAAGTGCTTGTTGCACACTTCATTAGTGTGTGCATTGCACGTGGTGTACACATGTGTGTACTCCATGCACGACCAGAGAGGGTGCCAGGTGTCTTCCTCTGTCACTCTTTGGCCTTATTTCCTTCACCCAGCTTTGTTTTCCACTGAAGCTGGAGCTCACCAGTTTTGGGTGCTATTGGCTGACCACTGAGACCTAACATCCTCCTCTTCCTCTGACTCAGCACTGAGCTAACAGGCATGCCCGGACACACACATTTGACCTAGGTGCCGGAAATTGAACTCAGGTGCTCAAGCACATGTTCTTACCCACTGAGGAAAAGGGCATGGGCGGTACAGGTAAGTGCTAATGTGGTTCCTGCCCTCAAAAAATCCATAGTTCAGTTGTAGAAACAGCACACACAGGAGAAGGGGGTGGTGGGCATCTTGTTGGAATCTTTAGTTTCCAGTCACTTGTGGCAAACTGTGTTAAAGAGGAGAAGGCTTCCTATGGAAAGTGAGACCTCGGCCAGGGCTGGAAAGAGGAGGGATTCATAGTGACCGGATATTAGAGCTCAGAGGACTCAAGGGATCATTACCATGGTTACACCTTTTCCACTCTCTCTCAGGATTTTGGAAGGTCCTGGGATCTCAATGCAGCACAGTGCATTGGCAAGCACATTGGCAACAAATCTCTGATCCCACAGATACAGAGATGAGCTCTGTTCTCTGTTGGTGGCCAGTGCAGTGGGAGAGACAGCAAAGCCAATGGAAAGTGCTCTATTAAAGGGAAGTACTGAGTGTTATGGGAACACAGAGGAGGGTACCAATCTTAGTTGGCAATAAAAGAAAGACTCTGAAGATTAAAGCACAATGTATGCTCTACTGTCGTTCTTTGCAAAGCATAGGAACTTCTCTGTCAAGGTAAAGGAGAAAGAGAATTGTCACACTCCCAGAACACCCCCAAACATGAGCGTAGGTTGCATAATGGGAGAAAGAAGACAGATGGGATCAGACGCAGAAGCCCTTCCTGTGACAATGGAAAGAGGTTCTCATACTCACTGATAGAAGTCTTGCAAGTCCAAATTTCAGTCCTATGCAGCCAAGTTCTGTTTTTCTCCTGGCCACCATGCTCCTTGAACCTGTTTTGCCATTTCTAACCTAGGGGGTCTAATGTCTTTTGCTGTTAGGCTACCTGGAATCTCTGAGGCAGAAATGGTTAATGAATTGTAGCCAATCTTGTCTTGCTCCTCTCCCTGTCCTTTTGTAAGGAAGGCCTTCACTGGGTAATGTTGGTTCTTACATGGGTTCTGTTCTTCACTTCAGCAGGTAAGGAAAGCCCCTGACTTCCCTGTTAAGCAGAAGAAGAGCTGTTGCAATGACAAAATGTAGGAATTATTGTCTAGCCCCTTTCCTTCTCCCATGTAGATAGTATGATCTTTTGTTTATATGTTTCATGACTCTTTATTGTACTAAATAGAATGAATCTAATACACTTTTTATTGAATTCTGTTTCCAACAATTAGAAGGGAGTTCTCCTCTTCCTTACTCTGTGAGTTTATATATACATTGCTAAGTACTCAGACTTTTTATGACTCAATTTGTGATGGTGCTTCTCTCCATTTTGTTACATCATAAACTGATACAAATATGTTGAAAATTTTAAAAATTAGGTCATTTTAGGCTTTCACAAACACTCACACAAAACATGGGGTTGCAATTGGAGGTGAGAAATGGAGGCTTGCATAGTGTAAGAATAGGCCGTGCCAGGAGGAGTAGGGGAAATGGATCTAGACAGCCATTCCCCAGGCCTTAAAACTTCCTCTCCAACAGAGAAGAAACTCAACCATGATGTGAGGTCCTGACCAGGTGCCCACCATGGAGCAAGATATGCCAGATATAAAGGCATGTGCTTGGTCCTGTTAGGGGGAAATTGGTCAGAAGAGGACTTCTCATTTAACCACATTTCTTGTTTCATGCACCTGTAGCATGAGGTCAGTGCTACACATAATTAAAACCTTTTTAAAAAAAACATTAAGAAACTAGGAAACTCTAGTTGACACCTATACTCTAACCACCAGGATTAAATGCTATTAAATTTCTTCTATATTTGCTTCAGGTCAAAATTTTAATAAAAACTTATTACAGATAAGTGTAGAATTTTCTTTGATCATTATGAGAAGTCTATTTCCCGACCCTCCTACATTGCATACTCCATCCCCAAATTTGAAATGCATACAATTGCATTGACTTTTCCTTGGGAAATGTGAAAAAAATATCTATTTACCCCAGGCAGGACAGTAACAATAGGCTGAAGTACTGAGTCCACTAAAGTCCAACTTGCTGAACCAATGAGTTTGTCAGAATTGCTAACAGGAAGATGGATGAAGGGTTATTTACAGGGGTATGAGTGACTCCAAGGAAGTGAGGTCACTAAATAGCCTACCCCACCTGGAAGAGGACTCACAAAAGCTGTGTCTTTGGAGCTCACAGCATAACTCACAGGCAATTGGCCTGGTTGAATGGTCATTTCTTCCCATGGCTTATATAAATTCCCATGGCTTAAATAAAGTTGAGGAATGGCAGTGTAAATTTTATAAATTTCAGGAACTTCCTGAGATTTGTGAGTTGTTTCCCTCCTTGTAAGTTCTATTTACTTTCTAAATATTAATGTGTCTCCCTCAAGGGTGGAATGTTTCAATCAGGAGGAAATTGCTACACATACAATTTAATAATATTTACCCAAATATTGTTAAGCTGGTCAGTGTACATGTGTCATATATACTGTCTTTATAAATTGGATTCTTTTGGTATTTAAATGTCTACCAAAAAATAAGAAAATAAATAAGCTTCTATCAATTGCAAAAAATAATATGAAAATGTATTAATAACATAATAGAAAATATATGTATTGGAAAATGATTAAGAGGCCTCTGTATTGTTCCAATGGAATGGTCCTGGTCATGTATCACTTTTAATTGACTGCTTTTATAATAGGGTTAAATTTGCCTTGTGCCTGTCAACATGAGGACATGTGTTTTATCTTACTCTTAGTGCTATTTACTTAGGATGTACACTACCCAGCGGATAAAACACAATTGCTATGGTTTGACTGGGTCCTTCAAATTTTAAAGTTAGAAACTGTATACCAATGCAACAGTATTGAGAACTGGGAATTTGCAAGGTTTAATTCATGGTTCTGGACTGGGCTTGTTATTGTGAAAATTATTATATCATAAGAATTATTATAAAAGCATGCTTAGTGTCCCCCCCTCCGTGCTGTCTCACACTCACTGCCCACCTACTTTCCTCCATGGGTAATGCATCACATAGAAGGCCAGCAGATGCTAGCCATGCCTACACTTCCTAGGCCCTGGGACTATTGACAAAAGGAGTCTCTGTTTCTTCTCAATTACCCAGCCTCAGGTATTCTGTTAAATCAACATCTCTATGGGAAAAAAGGGGGTGACATTCTTGGATTCTGTACTCTGATTTTCATTTTAAAGTCAATTTCTATAATTCCGATGGCCCTTGTCATGAGTTCAAATCTTGGGAAAGAGAGGCAGAGCTACAGATAATCAAGAAGTTATTCAATATTGGATTTATAGAGGGCCAAGGGCTGGTGATTTCTCCAGTTTTTTTTTTTTTTTTCAATAACACATGCCAGGCATTACTTTTATTATACCATATCTATTTATCTTAATCCTCATGATAACTATAAGCATTGAGTAGTTTTATGGTATTCACTTTACATATGAGGAAATCAAGTATATTTTGCAAAAATATATTTAAAAAAATCAGGAATCAAAATGCCTCCATTGTGTTAAAAGTTAGCCTTCTTGGCTCCTGTCCAAAGCTGACACTTCCTTCTGATTCAGTTGTCCATATCCTTAACAGAAGTTGGATTCTGTTGCTTGCAATCAAAATTCCTAATTGGTACCTAGGTTCTGCTCCCAAGCTTTTAATTTTACATTAATCTTCATTTATTTTCTTAAAACTGCTTAAATGTTATATTTTATTTACTGAACTTGGTAGCACAACTTAGAGAATATTCTTTGCAACTTGTGACTTTCTTACTAATGCCTAATTTTAAAAAGGAAAGTCTAACTGGTTTTTTTTTTTTTTTTTGCTCTTTTTTAAAAAAATATTTTTTAATTATTTATTTATTTGCAAGGGAATTGAAAAGGAGACAGAGAATGGTCACACACAGCCTCTTGCTAATGCAAATGAACACCTGATGCATGTATCACTTTTGTGCATCTTGGCCTTACCTGGGTACTAGGGAATTGAAGTCAGGCAGGTTTTGCAAGCAAGTGCCTTTAACTGCTGAGCTATCTTTTCAGCCACTCACAAGCATTTTTGTTTTGTTTTGGTTTGATTTTTTTGAGGTAGGGTCTCACTGTAGCCCAAGCTGACCTATAATTCACTATGCAGTCTCAGGGTGGCCTTGAACTCATGGTGATCCTCCCACCTCTGCCTCCTAAATGCTGGGATTAAAAGCGTGTACCACCAAGCCTAGCCATTTAAAAAAAATATTAATTAATTTTAATATATAGTATATATACTATAAAAAGTAGGGAAGACCTTATTCCCAGAACTTGTGACTGTTCATTTACAAAGCAAAAGCAACTTTTTAGATGTGATTAAGGATCTCAAAATGGGAGATTAGCCTAGATTATTTAGGTGGAGCCTGAATGTAGTCACAAGTGTATGGATAAGAAAGAAGCAGAGAAAAACTTGACTTCTTGCTAGAGAATGATGAGAATGAAGTCCTAGGGAGATGGAAGGAAGAGTCATAAACTCAGGAATATAGGTGACCACTGGGAGCTGAGAAGAATGCTCCCTGGGAGCTTCAAGAAAGGTCCAGAGCTGATCACATGCTAGCTTTTAGCCCCATGGAACACAGTTCACACTTTTGACCTACAGAATGTAATAGAGTAAATCAGATTTCTTTAGTTTACTACTAAACTTGTACTATTTGCTACAGTGGAGACAAAAATTAATTTCTGAAGAAATGAAATCATCATTTGTCAGCCTTCTAGTTGACACACACACACGCGCGCGCGCGCGCACACACACACACACACACACACAAATAAAAACAGAGGGCTGGAGAGATGGCTTAGTTGAAGTGCTTGCCTGTGAAGCCTAAGGACCCACGTTCTCCTGTCTAGATGCAACAGTAAGCCAGAGGCACAAAGGTGAGGCAAGTGCAAGGTCACACATGCCCAGTAGATGGCGCAAGCATCTGGAGTTCAATTGCAATGGCTGAAGCTCTGGTCTGCCAGTTCTCTCTCTCCCTCTCTCTGTCTCTCTCTCTCTTTTTCTCTAAGGGTTGCTCTCTCGAAAACAACAAGTATTTTTAAAAAGCCTGCTTTGTCTATTATGGATTTAGCTTGGGGAGGGTTGATGACAAGTCATAGACATGCACTGTGAACTGTTCAGGCAGTGTGTACAATTTCTGTTGTGGGGAGGCAGAGCACTTTTATAATCGATTAAGTTTTTAAGGTGAATGATATGAAAACATCATGGGCACAAGCTATACTAATTTTAAAAGTTCATATCTCAAGTTATCTTACAATTCATTTTCCATCGAGTTTCTTAATTAATGCTCCTGCCACAGACTTGAGAGTCACCCCATGTTGCTACAAGTAGTGGAATGAGATTTGGCTGGAGCAGCAATGCTATGTGACCTACATCTAAAGAAAAACCCTAGAGAAAATATATGCCTAAAATAAAACCGCTTCTTTGTTCTAAGTGCCATTTGTCCTTTAGAGGAAGGAAGAGTAAATTAATCACCATGGCTGAGTAATCTGAAAGATGACAAGGTTTGTAGACTGTAGTTCCTGCAGAAGCTACACCCGTTTTAGATACTATATACATGGTGAGCTTTTAGAAATTTAATCAAAAATGCTATAAATATTTTAAATGTCTATGAAGCTCTTTGTTGGGAGAGGAAAGAGAAATAAGAACTGTGTGTGTGTGTGTGTGTGTGTGTGTGTGTGTGTGTGTGTGTGTGTTAGTCAGGGGTGGTGTGCAGTAAATAGATAACCTGGTAAAATTCCTTTGAGTGATGTCACAATATGTTGGTATTGTTAATAAAATTATTGGTGCTACACCAAGCTAAGCAGAATACACTTGAAATAAATAGCTTCTAAACTCATATCACAGAGATTTCCCATATCAACTTGTTTCTAGTTCTCAGTGTGTGTTTGTTTAATAGGAACAAACACACATATAAAGGTCATTGCTAACACTGTGGCTGTATGTCTTCCAAAGCCTGACTGATGTTTTAAAGAGACTAGCTGAACGCTTAGACCATCCGTGATGGAGATTCTCTCACATGCTGACAAACACACATCCATCTAGATAATGGAACTCATTCTTTTTTATTTTTTCATGTGTGTTTGTTCCCATAAATACAACACATAGAGCATTCAGCTGTGACTCATGAATAAATCTCGAAGGTGCATGAGAAGACTTAGCATTCAAATTTGATTTTCAAGAAAGGAGAGAGGGGGAGACAGAAAGAGATAGATGCACACATACACACACACACACACACACACACACACACACACACAGAGAGAGAGAGAGAGAGAGAGAGAGAGAAAGAGAGAGTCAAAGAGGGAGAAAGGGAATGAAAATTTCCCACCACAGAGAATTCTGTTTTAGGAAATAACTTTGTTTCTGTTGGTTCTGTAGGGAAGGTAAAATTGTGCCTGATGGAAAATTTACATGTTTTGAATTCAGTGTTCATCATAGATCCCAAACACTTTGTGGACCTCTTGTTATTGCTGTTGTTATAAAAGCACCAAGCTCTCTGCCATCTAGTTAGAGGAAGCGCCATGTGACTTGGGTCACTTTCATGAGTGACTCCACACTGAGCACCCATGGTCTGCTTCCCCTCAGCTTGAGAGGATTAAAACATCCTTTCCACAAGCAACTGGAGCATTTGCAGAGTAGAGTGACTAAAAAAGTACATGATTTAGGATCAACTAAATGTGGCCCCTGTTCTTGACACTTCCTTCTTCAGTGGCTGTGGCTCAGGCATCTTCCTTCTTCTGCCTGCTCCACTCAGCACCACACAGCATGAAGCCACTACCAATGGACTGAAGATGACATTCTCAGTAGAGCTTACATGTGAGCTTTGTTCTCATGTAGACAGGTAACTCAACATCATTAGATGAACTTGCTTACTTAAATGAAAGGTCAGAACATAAATGTCTACCTTCAGAGGAGCTAATAAAACAACGTAGGTGAATGTTCTGAGGTACTAATAGGCCAAGGTCAAAGGTGTTTGGTGTTATCCTCTAGGTGGCCAGATGAAATTTGCAGACATGAAATAACTTGTGAATGATACTATGATCTGTGATTCTTAACAGCTTAAAATTAAAAAAAATATATTTATTTACAAGCAGAGAGAGATAGAGTGAAGAGAGTCGGACTGAGAGAATGGGCACACCAGGGCCTCCAGCTGGTGCAAACGAACTCTAGGTACATGTGCCACTTTGTGCATCTGGCTTTATATGAGTACTGGGGAATCGAACCTGGATTGTTAGGCTTTCAGTCAAGAGTCCCAACAGTTTTGATACACCAGAAATTAATTTTGAGACAAAAATCACACTGAGAACAAAGGATGTCACCATTTGTTGCTTATTTGTTCACTCATTAGTTAATTGACTTGATAATTTCACCAAGATCACATGTCTGTATTTTTTAATGAGAATTCAAACTATTGGTAGAAAAAAAATGTACCATGCACTCTATTTTGTAATGTTGGATTTATTCTGTTATTCTGGTCCAATTGGCATTTGTTTTCAATGAATCAGGCAAACATTCTCCATGCTAACCCATTATGTTACAGACCTAAATTTTCCTTCCTCATAGGTCTTCCTAGAAAGAACACTATATATAGTGTACTTTTCTCATGCCCAGATATGGTAGATGTGTGTGGGGTGTGTGTGTATGTGTGTGCTATGCATGGTGTGGTGTGTATCTGTGTAGGTGGTAGCTGCACACATATATGAACAGATGGGTGTGCCTGTGCATGTGGAGAGGCCCAAGGAGAATGAGTCTCCTTCATCTGTCACTCATCCTTTTATTTACTAGAGACTCTCTGAGTGGAGAACTTCTTTTTTTTCTTTTATTTTTTTGTTCATTTTTATTCATTTATTTGAGAGCGACAGAAAGAGGAAGAGGCAGAGAGGAAGAGAGAGAGAGAATGGACTCCAGCCCCTGCAAATGAACTCCAGATGCGTGCGCCCCCTTGTGCATCTGGTGTTATCGAACCGGGGTCCTTAGGCTTCACAGGCAAGCGCTTAACCACTGAACCATCTCTCCAGCCTAAGAACTACTTCTTCTTCATTTTAAGAGTGCCAGTAATTCTCTGGTCTCTGTTCCCCACAGGGGTGGATCACAGTATATGTGGCCACACCCAGCTGCTGATATGGGTTCTGAGAATTGACCTCAGGCAATCTCAGGCTTCCTTAGGCTGTCATGCATTCTGCAAGGACTCTTACCTAATGAACTAGCTCAGATGTGACTTTTAAACACACACACACCTACATCTTTTTTAAATTTATTTTTAAATTTTATTTATTTGCAAGTAGAGAGAGAAAGATAGAAGACAGACAGACAGACAGACAGAATGGGTATGTCAGGGCCTTTAGCCACTGCAAATGAACTCCAGATGCATGTGCCCCTTGTGTATCTGGCTTATGTCCTGGGGAATCAGATCTGTGTCCTTTGGCTTTGCAGGTAAACTCCTAAACCACTAAGCCATTTCTCTAGGCCAAAACCTACATCTTTTTGTTAAACCATGTTAGCTTTATGAGTGACAAGGATTGTCATTGACCATATTAGAAGTGTTCCTCTGTAACACTTTGGGACCTGGTCTCTTGACAAATGAGTATTTTGGACATTCCTGGTCAGAACAGTCTATATCAGTATTCTTCCTTGCTTTAGGCATCTCATTCATGTGAAATCTTCACTAAAAAAGCCCAAATAGCATCAGGATGCGTAGGTGAGCATGCATGCCCCCATCACCAGCCCTCACAATTCAAGCATAGCTGTTACATTAAAAATGGTCTGGGGAAACAGTGAGCATCTCATTTGATTTTTTTCTTTTTTTTTGTGGAAGTGGAGATAAGGGACAGCAGATTAAGAGAAGGAGAGTGAAAGAAAGGTACATTCATTTAAAAATGACAAAGATAATATTTCTCAGTTTGCTCTCTCTGTCAAACAAGGATAATAAAACCTGCTTTACCTTCCAGAGTTGTTCTGAGGTACAAATTGGGTAAGAGATTTAAAGTTCCTTGGAGAGTTAGAAAACATGAAGTGTATTCTGACATCCCCTCCAGCCCTCAGCTTAAAGTAATGCAAGATAATGTGTTTTCAGTGGCAGCAAGCAGAATGGTTTCACTGTGTTGGGAATATGCTTCCCTCACTTTTCTAGGCATTCCATTCAATGTTAGTAACACCTGCCTATGAGTTAACCGGTGTGATCAGACTCATGGATGGGTGACAACAACAAATTCAGAGCTCTGCCATCTCAAGTCTACTAGGTCGCTTCAAGAGGTTGAGGTGGTCAGCTTCTTGGCCCACCCGTGCCCAGAGGTGATTCTTTCGCTGTGCTGAGAATGCCTGCACAAGTAACCCTTGTGTTTATGGCTTCTGTCCAAGGTTCCCACGTCCAACTTGGCATTCAGAGTTCCTCAATCATTTTCTTTCAGAAGGTTTCTCAATTAGCAAACATCTCAGGTAATATAGTGTTTTTTTCTGGTTTAAACATTGTGCATACTCAAGCTGGAGAGATTGTTTAGTGATTAAGGTGCTTGTCTATGAAGCCTAAGGACCCAAGTTCAATTCTCCAGTAACCACGTAAGTCAGATGCACAAGGGGGTGCATGCATCTGGAGTTTGTTTGCAGTGGCTAGATGCCCTGGCATTCCCATTCTCTATCTAACTATCTCTCTCTCTCTCTCTCTCTCTCTCTTTCCCTCCCTCTCTCTCTCTCTCACACACACACATATACTTCCTCAAAATGTATAAATAAAAATACATAAAGTTAAAAAGTTGTGCATGCTGTACTTACTAGGACGTGCTGGTCTGTACTATATGCTGGGCTTTGTACCAGCAATGAATTTGTGGTAGTTTGCATGTGAAATATCCTCTATAGTCTTATATGCTTGTGAGTCAGCTTTATACACAATCTCCAGCTACTGGAGCCTTTGGGAAGAGGAACCTTGCTGAGGAAGATGTGCCGCTGGGGGTGGTGCTTAGGTTTCTTAGCCCAGCTTGCCAGTGCTAGCTAGCTTACACTTGCTGTGACTTTTCATCTGCTGGGTCAAGATGTGATGTTCAGCTTCTGCTCTGCTATGGCTTCTTGTCATGATGAAACTTTCCCTTGAGACTAAACTGAACTAGTCCTTTTCCTCCCATAAGTTGCTTTTAGTTTTATGTTCTGTCCCAACAATGAGAAGGTACCTGGTACACCATTCAGTATTCACTAGGCGTGTCTGAATTATAGGTGTGATTGAACTTCTCTATACCTAGTGGCTTAACCCTTTGCTGTTTAAAATACATAATTAACGATATATGTGTGTTTAGTAGAACACACATTCTAAAACACTAATATAACCCTTTGGAGAAAGGGCTTAAGAAATAGAAAACAATGCTTTAGTTTTCAGTGTCTTCCTATGAAAGTTTTTATTTCATTCTTCCTCTAGTTGATGCATTTAACACTATTTTAACTCCCCTTATGATGGGCACTGAGAGCAAGCTTCCAGTTTTTATTTTGTTTGTTTGTTTTTTTAATTTGAGAGCGACAGACACAGAGAGAAAGACAGATAGAGGGAGAAAGAGAGAATGGGCGCGCCAGGGCTTCCAGCCTCTGCAACTGAACTCCAGATGCATGTGCCCCCTTGTGCATCTGGCTAACGTGGGACCTGGGGAACCGAGCCTTGAACTGGGGTCCTTAGGCTTCACAGGCAAGCGCTTAACCACTAAGCCATCTCTCCAGCCCAAGCTTCCAGTTTTAATCTTTCTGTAAGTATTCAAAGTCCAGCCATCTTTCTGATATCCAGGAATCCACAGATAGCAAAGATTCAATTCTGGGTGCCAAGAGATGGGATGTGCTAGGAATTGGGCCTCAAGTTCTTTTCCTTTCTGTTCCATTATTCCAGCGACAATTTCACTTTAGACAAGATACAAGGAAAGGAGGATTTATCTTTGGTAGTATTTCATTTTTCTACCTTTCCCTCTCTAAAATTTACTTTGTTCAGTTTTCCTCCAATGAGTATGAAATTTCAGATGCATATCAGCAGCTCAGCTTTTAGGTGATTGTTTAATGGTCATTCTTTAATGAATATTCTTCACAAGTAGTGACCTAGTAGCATGGTCACATCAAGTGATGGATAACATATTGCCTTCTTACAATTGATTTTGTTATGATTATAAAAATGTCCTTGCTTATATTATAAGTCATTTTTCCTTCCTATTACAATTTGAATCTGAAAGGTTCCTCCCCCACCCTCAGGGGCTTATATTTTGAATGCTTGTTACATAGCTGGTGGAAATATACTGAGAGCCTTTGAGGATAAAGCTCAGGTGGGGGAAGAAGTTTACTTAAGAGGGGGTGGCTTTGAAAGTTACACCCTGTCATACTCTGCCTCCTGGTCTGCTGTGATATGAACAGTCTTCATCACACTCTTCTGCTTCCAGAAACTAATCTGCTGTGTCATGATTTCTTTGCCCCAGAGGGACTTAAATCCTCTGAAACTGTGAGTCAGAACAAATCTTTCCTCCCTTAAGTGGCTTCTGTTAGGTATTCTGTCACAGAGATAAAAAGAAACTAATACAGTTTGAATGTAGTCAAACATCTCACCTCTCACATCACTGGTTTCATATCAATTCTCCCCTTATTCTGCTATTATTTCTACCAGGGTGCTAACATGATTTAAGATCCTTTACAAAGCCTATTTCTCATCCAGAGGAATTTTTAGAGAAAAATATATAAAATTCCTATAACAATGCCTAAAAATAAATCATCATAATGAAATGCTAAGCAAGACTTTGAGAGAGGAGCTTACTCATGGGCCATCAATTTTTTTTTTTTCCTTGAAGAAGGCTATTTCATGTCTTACAATTTCATAGTAGGAAAGCCTAGAGGCATAGCTGGGGGGTGCGAGTTCAGTGAGATGTACCGGGACTGGACAAATACTTGGCTGGACTTGAAACATTGGGGAAGATTCAAGTTGTCTGGAAGTATCCTACTTTCTCATACACACAATGAAGGAATTCATTTCAACCTCAAGGGATTGACAGTAGCTATAAAATGTTAATTATGATCACTATTAGAATCACCACCAACCCACAACAGGTAACACACTGGCTTTGTTTACTTGAGTGAACTTAACCTTTGGAAATCATTTGCTACAATAAAGTGACTGGAAAGCTATATTTCATTAAAATCACATCACTTCTTGATAGCAATGTGGTGTTCTTACAGCCTTCCCGCTTAGCCCAGTATTAGACTGCATGTTAAAAAATGTTGAGAAGAATTTCTGTGAGTTAAAATGACACCTTAACACAGAGACAGTCTTTGGGAGTTATGACTAGTGAAGGAATGGAAGACTGGTGTAAGGTCATCTTGGGTTCTGTTCTTTGCAGGATAATACAAAGCAATGATAATATGTAACTTCATATGTGAGAAGATTGAGCTGAATAGAAGATGGCATAGCCCCAATTAGTGACACTCTATGATACTACAACACTGTCAAATCCTTATTGCATATCTAGAATATAGATATTCTCCCATCATTAATAACTAGTTCTGACCACTTTATAATTAGCCATTGAACTAACTTACATTACACTAGCAATATATGGTTCCTTTCCTTCTACCTCACCCCTGCCATCTTCATCAAATTTGTTATTCATTTCTTATTGATAGCTATTTTGACTGGGGTGAGTTGGAACCCCAACTAAGTTTTGATTTACATTTCTCTGGTAGCTAAAGATGTTGACCATTTTTCTATTTGTTGGCCATTCATATGTCATCTTTGAGAACTTCTTGCCCATTTCACTTGCCTGCTTATTAATTGAGTTATTTTTGTTGCATTTTTTGAATTCTCTATAAAGTCTAGATATTAATTCTCTGTCAGGTATTTGCTTGGGATGTAGGCTGTCTCTTCTCTTAGTTGTTTGTTTGGCATTTCAGAAACTTTTTAATTCCATGTAATTCCAATTGCCAATTCTTTCTATTACTTTATAATATATTGTTGGAGACCTTTTCATAAAATGCTTCCCTATGTCTATATCTTGAAGTGTTTCTTCTAACACCTCTGAAAGCTAAACTATTATGATCTTTAATCCATTCTGAATAAAACTTTTTGTGCAAGGTGAGAAATATGGATCTAGTTTCATTCTTCTACATACGGATGTCTAGTTTTTCCAATACCATTTGTTAAAGAAACTGTCTTTTCTCCATTGTATATTTTTGACAATTATATCAGAAATACCATGAAGCTCTAACCAGATGGGCTTGTTTCTGGGTTTTCCATTTCATTGGTCATGTATCTGTTTCTGTGCCTGTACCTTGCTCTTTTGTTCCTAAGTACAATTTGAATTCACCTATTGTGATTTCCAATGATGCGGGTTTTTTTTGAGACAAGATCAGCAGACTGACCGTTTTGTTTTTTTTTTTTTTAAATTTATTTGCAAGGAGAGAGAGAGAACAGGTGCACCAGGAATTCTAGCCACTGTAGACAAACTCCAGATGCACATGCCATCTTGTGTGTCTGACTTTATGTGGGTGTAGGGGAATAGAGCCTGTATCCTTAGGCTTTGCAGGCAAGTGTCTTAGCTATACTAGTCATTTCTTCAGCTCCAGACTGGGCTTTTTATTTATGAGAGAGCAATAGAGAAAGAGAGAATTTATATTGCAACTTCATCATTTCTCTTAGAATTTTACAACATACTAATATCTTTGTGTCTGGCACTACTATCTTTATTGACTCTGTCTTCATCCTCAATCCAGAATGTTTCCAAAAAAAAAAAAAAAAAAAAACCTCTTTTCCTGAATACTCTTTATACCTCTTCCCAAGAAAGTTCAAATACCTTAATATGGTTTTATAGTTTGAATATGAAAGGCTACCCTCTGGTTACTATGTTGACCACTTTGTCCCCAGATGCTCATGCTATTTTTGAAGATTCTGAAAACTTTTAGAGCTAGGGCCTACTTTGAGGAAGTAGGAAGCGGACATAGCTTTGGGAGTTCTAATTTGCTCTAGTACCTTCCATGCTTTCTGACTTCATGTCTGCCACATGCCCCATGATTCTGCCACCATGATGTTCAGCATCAATGCACAGACAATTGAGAACTCTGGACTAAAAATGCTAAAATTATGAACCAAATAAGTCTGTGCTCCATTTGAGCTGGTTTTTCCAGGCATTGGCCACAGAAATAAATGATAAAGCATGTGTGGTGGTGTCGGGAGCCATTCTGAATGGCTGGACTTGTATCCATAGCTCTGGGCTTCTGGCAGCAAGACATTAACAAAACTATAGCAGCCTTCCTACAAGCAGTGTCAGGAAGCCGTCTGGCAGCAAGGCATTAGCAAAACTATAGCAGCCTACCTGTAAGCAAGATTAGGTAACTTCAGCCATTTGGCTGGTCCTTTGTACTTAGAAATGATTGAAATGCAAAAACTCTGTAACAGGAAGGTTTTTTGATAGGAACTTGTAAAGCTCATAAAATCTTTGTCTATGGAAAAACTATTTGTAAAAAGATATAAAAAGGAATGCTGTGAAATAAACCATGTCTTCAGTCCTGGCTTCAGCCCTGGACTGGAGTCCATTCTTTCACTCTTTCTTCTGTCTTTCCTTAATCCTCACTCCCCATCAGGCGTGAACCCTTTCAGCCGGCAGGCTCCGGCAGGTGGTTTCAATGTAATATCCCCCATAGACTCATGTGTTTGAACTCTAGTTAGTGGGGCTATTTGGTAAGAGGTTATGGAACCTTTAGGAGGCAGAACCTTGCTGGAGAAAATGTGTCATGGAAGGGTGGATCTTGAGGTTACAACCCATTTCCACTCCTGTTCTATGTGTACTTTCTCCCTGCAGATGTGAAAATGTAGATGCCAGAAATCTACCCTTATCAGGCTTTCTTTGCCATGATAGACTTCTGCTTGAAACCGTAAGCTGAAAACAAACCCTTTCCTTTCTTAAACTGCTTCTGGTTAGGGATTTAGTCTCAGCAATGAGAAGACAACTGACACATCAGCTAACAAAACTTACATCAGAGATGTGGATTAATTGCTATGACTACCTGACAGTGTGGACTTTAAGCCTTTGGAACCAGTTTGTGGGAGGGATTGGGAAGTGTTTGGAGAAGCAGGCAAGAACAAACCTCAAGATGATATCTGTTGAATGGCACAGGAATTCTGCCAGTAGCTCAGTAGATAGGATGCTGATAAAAATGTGGACAGCAAAGGCCAGGCTCACAAGTATTCAGTTAGAAATGAGGACTGAATTAGGACTGGGGAGTTGGGGCAGAGGCAATGCAGGTTTCATTCTAGCACAGAACATAGTGAAATGTAATTTAAAGGTAAACTAGCTCATGTCCATAATCTCAAAATTTGGGAAGCAGAGGAAGGAGGATTATTGTGAATTTGAACCCAATCCTGGCTACAAAATGAGTTCCAGTCCAGCCTGGTCTACAGAATGAGGCCTGTATTCAAAATAAAATAAAACCAAACCAAACAAAACATACAATAAAAGTAACAGACCATTTAGTTTGATAGAGCAAATATTAAGGCTGCATAGCCGGGAAGATGTGACATTATTACTGTTAGCTGCTTTGAGCTATATCTGTAGTGAGAATTGAGAGTAAAAACAAAAGGGAAAGATTTGGGAAATGTGCAATTTGGCCAGATAGAAACAAATTTAAAGTTGTACACAGGGATGCCCTAGTTTTTAAAGTGATTAACACCATTAAAAATAAAACAAGCACTTTGCATTAAGATAATAGAAAAAGATGTCTTGGGGGTGATACCAGGAATTAGCTCTACCCCACCCACTGCCAGATTAAGGGTATAAAGGTTTCAACACAACTGAAAGACTTTGCTTTGAGAAGAAAGCACCAGGGAATGCAGCATCCACAGTGCCACCTAGGGAAGTGCTTCTTTTTTCCTCTTGGCTTTAGCTGCCCAGGTGCTCAGATCCTGTGGCAGCTGTGGTCTGAGGGTCAAGGCCTCTCCTCAAGCTGGCAGCAGACCTTCATGCCATGCAGATTATGCTACCTTTGCAAGAGTGTCTGGGTTTTGGAGGCTTCCACCGTGATTCTAAAGGAAAGCCTGGAAGGCAAGGCAATGTGTGACAGGATCAGGCCCTGACAGGGCAATGCATGAAGCAGTGAGGGTGAAGCCTAGGCTGCAATGGAGACCACAGGATGTTGGAGAAGCCAGTAGCATGGGATGTATCCTGAAGAAAGCCACAGGAAACAAGGGAAGCCAGCCCCGGGTCAAGGCCATGTGGGCTGCAAATGGAATGGCAATATCATAGAAATGGGCTGCCTAAACCCATTGGATGTCATACGCCCACCACCATGTCCCAGATACTAGACATAGATCCCAGAATTTAATGTTTCCTCTGCTTGGTTTACTCTTGCTTTTGTTCAATCTTTCCTTTCTAGTCTCCTACTCTTCTCTTGGAATATAGCAATACCATTTTAGTGTGGGAAAATATAGCTTGCTTTTTATTTTGTGGCTGCTCACAGATAAGACTTTGCCTTGAGTCTCAGAAAAGACTGTAAATTTGGACTTTTGAAATTTGGAACCATTGTGATATTGGAGACACTAAGACGTAGACTAAAGGTATTTTGTTTTATGAAATGACCTTCAACATTTGGAAACCAGAAGTGGAATGTTATGGTTTGAATATCGAAATTCCCTCACAAGCTCATGTGTTGACTTTGTGGTCCTTACCCTGGTGCACTCTTTTGGGACATTCTGGAAACTTTCATAGGTGGTATATAGTTAGAAGTAGGTCAATGGGAATATACTTTGAAGGTTATACCTGGCCATGGTCATTCCTCTTTTCTGCTTCCTGTCCACCACGTAGTGAGGAATCTGTTCCACTTCCCTCTGCCAAGTACACAGGGCCAAGCAACTGCAGAATGAAGTCTTTGGAACTATGACCTAAGTAAATAATTCCTCCCTGTATGTGGCTTTAGACTGCTAACCTTGTTTATCACACATGCCCTGGAACATGCACACATCTCTTACCTTCTCCGTGGGCATTCTTCTCCCTGCAGTCCTTTCTACCTTCCAGATTTCCTTGTCATGCCAAGCTTCCCATGCCTCTGTCCCGGCATGTGGTGCTTTCTATGCCACACCTTCCTCAGCAAGTTCCTTTCTTAGCTATTCCTCTTCCCACCCCAGTTCTCTGAGCAAATGAGTCCTCCACTGGTGCGTCTTCTCTCACTTTTCCCGCCTCTGGGAGAAGGAATGTCCCTTTTTTTGTCCTTCCTTGACACTATGTCATATCATACTGACTGATCTCATTCCATATTGTTTCCTCCCTCTCTCTCTCTCTCTCTGGGGAGTGTGTGTGTGTGTGTGTGTGTGCAGACTTCCCAGGGCATGTGTGTAGAGGCCAGACAAAGACGCTGAGTGTCCTGTCTTTTTCTATTTCACTGAGACAGGGTAAGTCAATGAACATGGAGCCTCTCATTTTTCACTTAAACCAGTTGACCAGGGAGTCCCACCAATCTTTCTATCTCCACCTCTTCTCAGCAGTGGGGTGATAAGCATGCATAGCCATACCAGGCTTTCTACATGAGTGCTGGGGATCTAACTTGGGTCCTTTTGTTTGCACAGCAGGTGCTCTTACCACTGAGCAATCTTTCCAGTCTCTTGTTGTTTCTTTCCATATTTGATTTCCTTTCTAGGAGCTCAGCTGCTTTAAGGACAATGTTGGTATTTTCTTCACATCTCTGATGACATCATAGATATTACTTATACCTGGGATATAATGGGTGGGAAGTACCAGTAGCCTATTCCTTAACATTGAAGTGTCTCATACCCAGCCACTGGTCTACACAAAGATGGATCCTGGATCCAAAGAGCTGATCTGTCTTTGGAATCTCATGTGAGAGGTCAGGAGATATCCTCCTCTGTTTTCTAGGCAGCTCTCTTTGGCAGACTATCTGCTCCAAATGTCCTACATCACTTACACTTACCATATTGTGGAATGTGTTTCTTCTAAAGTATTTTCATAAGTTTTGAAAGCCCACATGCATCATTAAAAAATGTAAGCCACATGTTTGACATTCATTTACACTTTGCTTCTTTTTCTATAAAAAAGAAAAATGTAAATTGAGGTTCAAATGCCTTTGGGCTTTTTAATAAATACAACTTTCAAGTCATTTTTCTTTCCATGGAATTATTACAAAGGAAAATGCCTTTGAACAATAGAAGGTCATGGCTCATACCCAGACTCTAAATATGCCATGTTTTAGTAGGCTCCAAACTTGGTTAAAGCCTTATCCCAGAGCTCCGAACCACAAAGCCGGGGCTGCATTTGTTGTCTTCATCTGTCAGAGGTTGTATTTGAACTTTTGAAGTGTGATTTCTTTGAAGACAGGATTCTGTACTTGAAATGTAAACCTCTGAGTTCTAGATGCCTCATGCTAGAATAAGGGGCCGCTATTGCGCTCTATGTGCCTTATGAAGTATGGAGGAGTCAGCGGGAGATGTTATCGTAAAGAGCGCTGCTTCTGGGCCGCTCCGGTCTGTTGGGGGAAGGGCAGATTAGTGCCATCAGTATCTTTGGTGCAAATTTTGACAGAAATTCCTTTTTTATTTCCATGAAAAGGATTGAACCCAGGGCCTTACACAGTCATGTGCTCTATCACTGAGCCTTCTTTAGCAATCTTAAAAGATCATGCTCTGTCTCCTAAAACAGGGTTCACTGTGTTGGACTTCTCAATGACCAAAAAAAGAAAAAGGAAAAAAAAAAAAAAGAAAATGTTATAACCTAAAAGACCATAGATTAGAGTGAGTGAACTAAATGAATAAATATGGAAATTTAAAGTAAAATAGAGAAAGTGCACCCATATTAACACGTGAAAAAACTAAGGATAGATGCATTTTGTATTGCTCCATTTTGTATTGTGCCTGTAGTACCATGTGTATCACAGGTGAATGTGGGAGGCTTCTTGATAGGATCTGCCAGAAAATATATGTGAGTGGCTGTCAGAGGTGACAATGCTTGTGTAAACAGTTACTTTTCATCTAATCATGCTATACTTGATTTTCTTGTCATACACTTATGGGCAGTGACTTGTGGGACATTTTTGGTTCATTTCTCATTGTCTTCTCTATGTACATGTGAAGCACACATACACACAAAAAATATTTAAACAGTGCTTAAGAAATACAACAATATATTCTCTAATCGCTAGGAAGGTCTGGACAGAGCTTTTGCCCTTGACTTATGATACAGAGAACACAGATTTTTGCCTGGCACCCTACACAAGCCTCCATTCAGTTATTTCACCCTGGGGAAATTGTTCTGAACCTTCTGACTCTTAGTTTCCCTATGTGAAAGGTAGGAGCAATTACCTACCGTTTAAGGCTATTATGAGAGTTAAGTTATATAATAAATAATGCATAAAGCTGAATGCAGCATGGGAAACTCATTAAGTTATGTTTATGGTGATTGTTTTTGCTATTGTTATTATCACTATTATACCACAATAAGATAGCTAGCACCTTTAAACCTCTTTTTCATTAAAAAATAAGGACTATTTCAAAGTGATTTTGCCCTCAGCTTTGTTTCAGGGTTACCTTTTGGAAAAAGAAATGTGAATGCATGTTTCTACAATGGCTTAGTGGTTAGAGCCAAATGACACACACTGTTGAGGATACAAATGAAGCCTGTTGGAACAGCTGATTTTATCTGAAATTTGTTCTCCATCTCTCATCTCTACCTTTGCCTGTCAAGGTAATATCCCTTGGAACACCCAGCTGAAACTTGGCTCTGAGCTCACAGTATTTAGCTTTTCTACAGTTGGTCTCTAAGGCACTCCAGCACAGGTTTGGACTCCGGGATCCCTGGTCTCCAGTCCTGTGTTCTTCAATGAGCCCATGGCCTAGTGCATGCTTGGAACAGGTTTTTTCAGAGTTTCTAAAAGTGAAACTGCACTCATGACCCAAAACCATTTCTTGACTCTGAAAAGAAATTGTTCCTGGAAGTGCTTCAGGGGACAGATCTGGAGGAGCAGCTTTCCATTTTGCCCTGAATTGCAAACTCACATTAAAAAACATTAAGGATAATAAACTGGAAATTCAATTACCAGGCTTGAAGCCAGAACACTGCACACTCGATTTGGATTAGCATCCTGACTTATAGCTGCTTCTTGCCAGTACTCCTTATAACTCAGACCTTTGCTCATGGTACAAGACACCCTTAGTTCACAGAAGTTTGCCCACCAAAGGCTCCTTGATGGACCTGCCCAACTGTGGATCTGGGTATGAGTTTAAGTTAGGAGCCAATGTAGAATATATTTCCCTTAGTCTTATGTTTTCCTCTTTTTTTTTTTTTTTTTTGCATTTTTGGAGTCCTTAGAGTGACATGACAAAGATTTCAAATTTCAGAACAATGTCAAACATCTCATTTTTCATTAGTCAAAATTTCTACTGTCCCTACAGTCTAAATTATTTGTTGTTCTCATATTGAGAAGTTAGTCAATTCATCTGATAAAGATGAATTCTTTTTTTCTTTTTTGTTTTTTTGAGGTAGGGTCTCACTCTATCCCAGGATGTCCTGGAATTCACTATGGAGTCTTAGGGTGGCCTCGAACTCACGGCAATCCTCCTACCTCTGCCTCCCAAGTGCTGGGATTAAAGGTGTGCGCCACCGCGCCTGGCTCGAAGATGAATTCTTCATATGAGCTTTGGGAAGAATAAAAGAATATGCCATCTCCTTTTCCAAAAGGAAAAGCTAAGAGTATGAACTTTTGGCTGACTTTGATTTAAAAATAATAATGATTCAAGTATCAGATGTGGACTTCCATGAACTTGGACATGTGAACTTGGACAGGTGAGCCTCCCAAGTTCCTGAAGGCTACAAGCATAACTTAGACATGAAAGTAATAGGCAACAACCTGTCTGTGAGTCCAAATTGCTTAAACCTTTTGTGTCTTGGTTCTCATGTCTTTAAAATGGGAATAAAGATGAGTGTGCCTATTTCATATGGTCACATAATGATTAATGAAGTTAATAATGCACAGGAGGCTCTTCAGATTGCACTTGGCAATGACAAATACTCAGTAAGTATTAATTTTTATTATGATCAGGTGTAACTCATAAAAGATCAACAGAAAGAGAAACACTATGATTGGGATGGAACAACGTGGGGAAGCCTCCCAGGGCTCTGGCTTTTCTCTGTAGTAGTGAATCTCAGCTTTGCATACACATTGCTGTCATCTGGTGTCAAAGATGAATTTTCAAAACTTGGAAACTTGAAAGTGATAGAAATATACACAAGCCTTGCCAAAGGCTGTTTGATTCATTTAATGAAGGAACTGGCAGATGATGTTTAAACTGCTTTAGACATAATTTGAAAGCACAGGTAGGTATAGCATCTGAAAAGGAGGCTGAAATAAGATTGCTAGGTTAGACAAAGTGGAATCACAACTGTGGCAAAAACTTTGTAATCTTGGAATCAAACAGTACATAGCACCTATACTGGGGGAATAAAAGACAGCATGAACATTGTTATGAAACCAGAATCAACTGCACTGATATTTGACTTACCATACCATTCCCAATCTTGGTCATGTATCAGAATCACTGAGGAACACTTTAAAAAACAATGGAAGAATGAAGGGGAGCTAGTTCACACTGGGAGGCAAAGGCATGAGGACCGCTGTGAGGTCAAGGCCAGCCTGAGCTACAGAGTGAGGCTCTGTCTCAAAACCCAAATAAATCAACAAAGTGACAGAAGCCCACACCTTACTCTACGTCAATCAGCTTAGACTTAAATATTATTTAATAGCTTTCTTCATAATTTTGTATAGTCAAAGTTTGAGATGCACTGTTGTACAAGGTGCATCCACTTTGACAGTGGTATAAGATATACTAGGTAAATAGAATATTTGACTAAGGTACACTGCCTTAAAGAATTAGCCATTTTGGTTGGAGAGATTGCTAAGCAGTTAGGGTGCTTACCTGCAAAACCTAATGACCCAAGTTTGATTGCCCAGTACCCATATAAAACCAGATGCACAAAGTGGCACATGCACCTGGAATTTGTTTGCGGTGTTTAGAGACCCTGGTGTGCCCAATCTCCCCCTCCCCCCCCCCGTGTGTCTGTCTCTCTCTTCCCCCTTGCAAATAAATAAAATGTGTTTTTAAAAAAGAATGAGGCAGGTTTGGGTGGGTTTATTAGACACTGCTATAGTTTGACACTGAAAGGTAATATATTCTCTCTTAGCTGGTTTCCAAGTTTTGGATTTTTCTCTTTCATCCATACTAACATTAAAAAATAAAAACCCACAAAGCTGTGGCTAAGCACCACTCTCAGGTTCTGATGCACTGATCTTTGGTGTGGCTTGAAAAGCAAGGGGCATAGAAACTTCCCAGGTGATTCTCATGTGTAGTGTAGGCTGAGAAACACTGGTCTTGAGTCAGATTATCAGCTACCTTTTATGTAGTATGGAGAACATGGTATGTGCTCAATAGTATGCATTGAACTGTTGAGTGCAAACCAATCTGGAATGGCTGGGCAAGACAGGGCTATTTTCCAACTTCAGTCACCATAGATATTTTCCCAGGAAGCATTTTTTTCAGCATTAAGATCGGAACAGAGAATTCTCTTGTTAACATTCTGTCATGGCTGGTTTACCATCACACTGCTCTTCCCAATTTACAGATTTTTGAGATGCAATTAAACTTCCTTTCCTTCCCAGCTGTTCTAGAGAAATCCTTCCTGTCAATCACGTTCTTCCTCTTGTCTTGCCTGGAATGTGACAGAAGTTTGTTATTGACAAAATTATTTGGGGGGGGTGTCTTCTAATCATAATATTAAAAATAACTTTTTTCAGTGTTTTACTCCCAAAGGCTCAATGGCTAGCATATCAAACCCAACTTATTTCAAGGTGTTGCTTCCTGTGTGCTGTTCCAGCCATAGCCAGCAAGGGGATTTGCTTCTGGCCCCCATGCCATAATTCACCCCAGGTGATCTATTCCTAGGGATTCATTAATCCTTCCTTTTACTTCATTTTTCTCACCTTCTTAGATTTGTTTATGTATTCTCTAACCAAGGCAAATATCTTTACTACAGCCCCTAGAATTCATTTTGGGGGGGAAATTACTTGATGTGGCAAAATAGCATCAAGAGTTTCCATACAAGGTGAGATCCTGAGACCTTGGGGGTGACCTACAGAAAAACAAAATGGCTGAACTTCTGTAATTGAGACAAATAAAAGACAAAGAACAATTTGTTTCCTGTTCCAGGGAGGGAAGAGAAGTGACAAAAAGGAGTGGAAGAGAGACACGGTGATGTTGAAGGGCTGAATGTTACATCAGGTGAAGAGCTAGGCTAAATATTTAGGGGGCAGAGTAGCTCGGTGGACATGTAAGAGCAAGTGGGCTTGTAACACTTGTTGCTGTGACATAAGGTTCACTGATATGTATCCTTGCTCCTCATGTCTTAAGGAACATTGATATTGTGCATACATGTCCAAGACAAATGTGTGTGCACATCCAAAACATGAAATGTAGCCTGGAATTTTATGGGTTAGGAGGTAACAGAGTGAACATACATGGAGACTGTAGCACATCCAAGGGGAAGCTATGTGTTGTGGTTGGACTATGGCATGTCCCCATAGCCTCCTACATTTGAGATTAACCCTCATCCTCTGTCCCCAGCTGGGAGGTAGGGTCTTGCTGGAAGAGATGTGCCACTTAGGCGTGGACTTTGAGGCTTGGCAGTTCAGCCCACCAGGTGTTCAAAGATCATTTATTCCTGCTGCTACCACCCAGCTCATGTGACAAGACATGATGCCCAGCTTCTGCTCTGCTACACTTTCTGTGCCATGATGAAACTCCCCTTGAGATTTTAAGGGAAAATAAACCATTTTATTCCATGTGCTGCTTTTGGTTGTGTGTTTCATCCCATTGTTGGTGACTATGATTATGGAAATCTTGGAGAGGACTTCGAATGTACTGAGGTTCAAGAGTGGGATCCAAGGCAGTTTTATCGATCCCACAAGGAGGGGTACATTCAGCTCAACGTATTGTGTTGACTAGATACCAGACCGGGTTTCAGGCTGCTGAGAAGAGCCTCACCAAGGGCCATCAACCTAACAGGGACAAGAGAGCTACACAAACAGCTTTACTTTGCCTCAGGGAGACTATAAGTACCTCAGAAACAAGAAATGCGAAAAACATCAAGGCAGAAGTAATCTCTTCTGATTGTGGAACTGGAAGCTACAATGAAGAAATGATGGGTTTGGATACAACATAAAGGAATGATTAGGATTATAATAAAAATCACTCCTGTGGGTTAGAAAGGAAAATCTACTCATATAAATCCATATCCTTAAGATATAAAAGATGTGAAATATTTATTACCTCTTATCTTATTATTTTATCATCTTTGTGCTCAAAGATGTGACAGAATCAACTTTAAAGGGGGATCATTTGTGTTGACTCATGGCTTTAGAGGGTTAGCCCATTAACTTGAGTGGATTTGTGGTGATGGGCGTGGTAGAAGACAACATTTCATTTCGTAGTGGACAGGAAGGAAGAAGGAGGCAGAAGAGGAAAAGGGGGTGGAGAGAGGGAGAGAGAGAGAGAAATTCAAGAACAAGATATTCCCAAGGACCCACCTCGAGTAACGGGTAGGCCCCACACCTCAAACTTCTACATGCTGTAAGGGTATGGCTGCTAGGTGTGAGGGGGGGGTGTACAAGTAGGAAACACAACCTGTGAGGAATCTTCCCCTTGAGTCTGTAACACCTTGGAATGTTTCCTGATTCTCCCATCGAAGCAACACTTCAGGACCTTTTGCTCCATATACCATACCTACCAGTCTATGGCCGTGGGTTAAATTTTCACTCTGTGATCAGTGTTTACATGCACGATCCCATGCGGTCTTTGCAAATGTCCTCCTCTGTACGCACAGTTACCACCTCCACTATACAGATAGACATAGGCTTAGTTCAGTAAGTAACTTGCTCTAGATGACAAAGTAGAAAACAGCAGATTGGAATCCAAAGCTAATTCCATAGCCCAGACTCTTACCTAAACTCCCACTACGATGAAAATAGTAGACACGGGTGAGTTGTTTGGGATATTGTATAAAGAGTACAAGGAAAATAAAGAAAAGTTTAGCCAAGATTTTGTGAGAATTCAAAAGTCTCTCTTATCTGTAAGACTCCAACATTTTAATTACTCTGACCTTTAAGCCTTCAGGGTTAAATGGCACCCCTAAATGACTTCTACACATCAAAGAGTGTCCTGTTTATGAGTCAGAGGTGAACTTCCAGGTGGCCCTGAAGAATATTGTGTTGACTTCATAGTATTAGGTGATAGTATAGGTATGCATGTATACGTCTATGCAAAAAATAAATACACATGGTACACACGGGCATCTGTGCTGAAGTCTGCAGCCAAGTGTCAGCACATTATCAGATTTAAATTAGTTGCCTAACTCTATTAATAGCTCTGGCTTTCCAGTTTCTAAAATAAAAGATCCCAGAGCAGCTGGAGTGAAATGTGCAACAGAATGGAACACCACAGCCCTGCGAGCAGTAGCCGTCTGCCTGCAACTGCTAAACGAAGTTCGTAGCTTAGGCGATCGGTGCAGATGCCTATAAAAGAGCCCTTGGAACGCAAAGCACTTTTGGAAACAGCATCATCTCTGGCTGGTGTGTGGGACTGATGATGCTTTATCAACCATGGGGTTTGGAAAACCCCTCTGACATTCCATTAAAACTTGAAAATAAGACTGGATACCAGAGCAGAAAGGGTCCGTGTTGGGCACATGACTTCATAAAAGGACAGCGTGAAGACCTCAATCCACCCTCTCACTGAACAGATAATCTCTCCTCCCAGCTAATTACTTCTGGCATCTCATCACATTCCACTTGCATATCTATCCCACAATACACATCTCATTCCTGCTGGCTGTTGCTTACTTACTCTACCCAAAGGACCATGCACTCCTGCCTCACTGTTCCTGAACACGCTTACACTGACTGGCTTTTTGCTCAATCAGATATCATTCCTTTGTCTGCCTAGCAAAATGTTGTTCATTCTTCAAGCTTACCTCAAAGACCTCCTTCCCATGATTTTCTAAGACACTCCTCCACTGCCTCCCTGACACTCAGGAAGAACACATCATGACCTCCTTGTCCTTCCCAGACAAGTATCACATCATCCTATGTCTTCATGGTGCCTGCCCCCCAACTTTCATGAGAGCTTCAGGCTCCACATGGTTTTAGAATGTGCCCATTGTGCCAGAAGCATTGGTTTCACTTGGGAGAGTGTTAGAAAATCAAAATATCAGGCCCTGTTCCAGTCCTGCTGTTTCAGAAACTCAGTTTAACAGTTTCCTTGAATAGGGAAGGGACACGCAAAAACATCCACATTCAAGCAAGCCTTTGCGGAGAGCAGAGAACATGGTTTCATGATCCTGTGTTCCCTCATGGCACTGAGTAGATTGTACTGATTCACCACATAGATTCAAGGAACCACCTGCCAGACACTGGAAACGTCAGGGTTGAAAAGATGACCAGGACGTAGAGCCGCAATAGGAGAGTAGTTACCAGTGTGGGTGGAACTTGGGTTCCAGAGGTGAGTCAGCAAACAGCCAAATCCAATGAAAATCTTTCAAAGGTGTGGCCTGACAATCTGTGAATACAAGACCAGTTTTCTTTATGGTGAGATATCTTAAGTCATCAAATCTGATATGTCTTTCAATTTATACATTGCTTTTGTTGGTCTAAAACTTATTATGTAATCCAGGCTAGCCTCAAATTCATGATCCTCCTGCTTCTACTTCTGGAATGTTAAAAACAGGCATGTAAAACCAAACTCAGCTTCTATCATTTATTTACTTAGTTATTGATTATCTATGCATGTCTCACTTTTCTGGGGTTGTTTTTTGAAATATGCACTGAGAATCACTTATCTACTGCCATAGGTATTAAAGTCCTAGCAATATAGTAATTTATTTAACTTTTAAATAGCTAAAGAGTTTTCCCAACCACATGACATTCTTGAAGAAGAACTTGCATTGCAGCTCTTGCATTGCTACTCAGTCAGCACTTATTAAAAGTGATACTAGGTCTTCCTTGTGACTCAGCAGAGGGGAAAGGCAGCCTGTAGTGTTTCAGTGTGGAATTCTCATAGACATTAGATATCATTAGAGAGGTTTCCATGGATTATTAAGGAAAACAAATACTTTCCAGGAGACAGTGCTTGAAAGTTTGAGTGAATCAACATTTTAAAATAATGTCTAGGAGCAGCATCACAGAAGCCATGAGATCAACATGAAATCTTCTAGAGAGAAGTTTCAGGCCTGGAATTCTTTTATCTATAAAATGGGAATAGTAACATGTTTCCTCTACCATCATTCATTGTGAACTTGACTAGAAATTTAACCTTGACAGTTTAAAAAGTAAACTACAACTGCAGTAAAAATAAAATGAATGTGCTTTGAGTTATAAACCACTCATATTGCATGAAAAACAAAACTCTTATGTGGGGAGGGCTTCTGGAAAGATGACACAGCAGTTAAGACATTTGCCTACAGACCTTAACTGTCCAGGTTCAATTCCCTAGTACCCACATAAAGCCAGATGCACAAAGTGGCTCATGCATCTGGAGTTTGTTTGTAGAGGATAGAAGCCTTGGCATGTTCATTTGCTCACTCTCCCTTCTTACAAATAAATAAATATGTAAAAAAAAAATACATATACCACAGGGGAGAAGGCTCAGTGTATCAAACACTTGCCACACAAGTGTGTTCTGAATTCAGATTCCCAGAACCCATTTAAGGGTGGATGGGATGGCTCACATCTGTAATCTCCGTGCACCTACAAGAAGATAGGGGGCCAGGGTGTGGCTGGTGAGTCCCTGGAAGCTCACTGGTCAGCGAACCTGGTATATTCAGTGGTGAACAAGAGATTGCCTCAGTCAAGACTGAAGAGAAGATTGTCCCCTGACCTTTACCCTCCACAAGTATGTGATAGTACACACCTGCACTCACACACTTTAACACACATCCACACAAACACACAATTGCCTATAATTACGGAGGCTGTCAAAAAATTGCACGAAATTAAACTAAAAAAAAAAAAAACAAAAAAAAACTTGTGCATATAGCCTGAACCTTCCAACCTGCTCAAAGTACTTTAGACTGATTACCTGAAGTGGGAAAAAAATCCATTATTTTCTGAAATGGGGGGACAGAAGTCCACCCAAATCCCAGCAATCGTATGCCCAAGGAGAGTTATAGCTTCTAGACCTTGTGTTCCCCAGCATGGTCTTGCTAGCATCCACAGACAGTCAAAAAGAGTTCATTCTGTCTTCTAGCCTGGTTGATAACAGCTGTGTTTGCAGTAAGATATAGGTATGCATTCTGTGAGCTGTGTTTTTATATGATTTCCTGAAACATGCAGATAAACAAGGATAATTGGAAGGGGCCAGTGGGCCTCAGCAGATCCGAAATGCTGGAATTCTTCCTGCTAATCCAAATGCTTCTCGTGATAAGCAGCCTTCACTTAGTGGAAATGCAGCCAGTGATGAAATAACTAGCAATTGGCTGGTATTGATTATGAGGTATGTGTATCAATTTCTTTGCTGATGGGGCCCTGGGTAGGACAACAGTGTGTGTGTACCTGCAGAAGAGACAAGAGCTTGATGTTCTTCCTGCTCAGCAAGGCCTCTATCTGCTTCCTAGTTCCTGGCCACCTAACTGCATGCATTTCCAACCCCATTTCTACCTCAATGACATTATATCCAAAATGACTGCCCCTTTCCTAGGCAGGGGCTATCCACCAGCCTTCCTGTTATCTCTTCCTCCTCCTCCGTCCCTTACCTTGGAGGACTTGAAGCTCCTCATGATCTGCTGAACATTAATATTCACCAACTTGCTCCAGAGAGCTATGCTTCGCCGAGCACATTTTCACCTGAAAGGAGTTGTTTAATATAAACATTTGGTTAATATTCTGTACATTTGAAAGTATTTTATCAGCATCGGTGTAGGACCAAAAGTCATTTCAATTCAATGGGAACTGATTATGCACCAAGAATGGGTCTTTTCCAAGAGAGTGTGCCCCCCCCATCTAAAATATACATGATAAACTCACGTACATGGTTGATGGGAACACATTGTGGACAGACCAGCAACATTGCATTTCATCTGACTATGTATTCATCAGTTCCAATGCTGCTGTTAAATGGGGGGAAATATTATACAATATTGCTTTAAAAACTGTCTAAATATAATTATCAACATCTTTGGAGTGATAATAATTACCATAACAAGAGCTCATCAGAAGAAACAGTTTGATGAAGATCATCTGCTCTCGAGGCCGTGCCTCCTGGCAGGAGAAGGGTGCCTTAGCCTCCCTCTTCTTCCTTCTGCTTTCACATGGAACCTTGCTCTCTGGTCTCTGCTTATCAGCCCTCTGTAAGTTGTGTTTTTTGTTTGTTGGTTTGGTTGTTTTGTTGTGTTTTATCCTGTGTCTGTAAAACTTACCATGCCAAAGAGTCAGTAGATAGATAGCCAATATGAGCAACTCCAGGAATAACTGAGATAGATGAATGTAAACAGATGCCTAGCTGGCCACCGATATGTGTCTGAATTACACTCATACTTTTGTATAGTCTTCCCATAAATGAACTACTATTTCTACTAGAGGCCTCTATTGAATATATATATATATTGATTTTTGTGGTGGCACTAGGATTGAACAAACACTTTGCCACTTTATTTTAGTGCTAGGGACTGAATCCAGGACACACATGCTTGAAAAGCTCTTCACTGAGCTATACCTCCAGCTGTAAACAGTTGTTAATGGAAAATATGACTATTTAACAGTGAATTAGATTGATGATAGGAAGGTATACACACATATGTATTCTGTATACATATGTATAATGTATATACATATATATATAATTATGATTTGTCATTTCTAAGATTGACAGGCATTTGGGGAAACTATTTGTAGCTATTGCACTATACACCTTAGAATGTAACTCCAAGGTCATAGTATTTTTATTTCTTTAATTTTCTTAGACAATGTTTTACTTTGTTTTTAAAGTAGTGTTACCAATTCACGTTTCTACTAGCAACATGTGGGGACTCTGGGTACACCCCCAGCTTCACCCATAGTTGATACTGCCTAATTTTTTTTCTCTTTATCGAAAGGAGAAAACAGGTGAGCAAGGGCCTCTAGCCACTTCAAACAAACTCCAGAAGCATGCACCACTTTGTGTACCTGGATTACATGGGTACTGGGGATCAAACCTGGTTCTTTAGGCTACATAAGCAAGCACCTTAACCACTAAGCCATCCCTCCATCCTCCACATTGCCTAATTTTTGAGCTGGAGTCAATATGTTGGATACATGGTGTGTCTCTCTGGATATAGAAGTAGATGCTTTATTCATTCACTGTTGGGAATTCTTTTGTGGAGTGTCTGTTCCAGCTCTTTTCCTACCTATCCAGCGAGCTGTCAGGAAGATTTGAGGCTCTGATCGAGAACAGCAGTCTTGTCATTGTGTGTGTGCAGAAATGACTCAGACCCATGACCTGGAACTCCAACATCATCTAACCACAATAAAGATATCATACCAGGAGACTGCATAGTTGGAGTCTGCTATTTCTGGTGTTCTTATCAGTTCCCAGAATAAAGAAAATGTGCATCCTCCAAAATGGCTGTTGGGGACATATCTTCATATCTAGAGACTTCTCCTTGTAGTTGGGCTGTTTTGGAAAGGCTTCTCCCACCTTCTTCAAGGAGCGTTTAGATTGCCGCAGCAGGCACTTCATAATGCACACCATGGGGTTTCAGAAAACAGTGCAACCGAGTATGAGTGAATGGTGAATTTATGCACACTACAGCCAAAAAAGCAATCTCTTGGGTATTCAAAACACTCATTAGTGTGCTGGCTGAGGATATTTGAGTCCTGACTGGCAGCATAACCTCATAGTGTCACTTTGGGTTAGCCCAAGAAAAAGTGAGCCTACACTTCTTTATGGGGAAAAAGAATTTAGACAAGAATGTGCTTAACTCATCCTGTGTGATGTTGTTCCAAGAGGCCCAGATTCCATCAAACTCTAGAATAGATCCAGGATTTATCTTCTATAGTCTAACACTTCGTGATTCTATTTGTCATCCCAGAAGTCAATTTCTCTCTGTATGCCTCAAATTCCAGCCCTCTAAAAAAGGCCATTAGTGATTCCAGTTCACCTTCCCCCCAAAAGTACTCCTTTTATGACTAGTGATTTCTTCCAATTACTGTACAAGCTGATTTTCAACTTGTAGAGAGCTGACTGCATTTTTGGGTTAGGCACTGGCACCAAGGGTCGCGATTTAGCAACCTTTCATAGACATGTTTGCTTAAGAGCCTTGGAGATAGCACGTATGAATATCAAGCCCAGAGCAGAGGGTCACATGGCCATTCAACACTGACTAGAGAATCCTGGGAATCATGGGGCTGGGCTCTCTGCTCTCTTCCTCTTCTCATGATGGGATGAGATGTCTTGAAGCTGAACATATGGCAGCTGCCATCGTAACCCAGAAACCATTCCCTGTGCCATGGCAACCAGAGAATCAGTGCACACTTAGGGTTGGGACTCACTCAATACGTGCACAGTGACACAAGGTGTAGTTTTCTGTATTTGCTTGCTTGTTTGCTGAAGCACTTGGGATAGCAGCAGAGAGCTAATACCTTTTCTTTGATGACATTTGCCAGGTTTTCTTAAGATGCTGGGTGTTTCTTCAGTACCTTGTTCTACTTGTTTTCAGTAGCAGCTTCTTAATGGGACCACAGTTCTCTTCCCAATTTTCAGGGATCTTATTCATCCTTGAACACACTGGATCCAATCAGTTTTCTCTGAGAAATCTTTGAAATTGATTTGCCAGGATTGTTGCTAAGTCCTTATACCCAAGGGATAGCATGCGATTAGAAGAAGTGGCCTGATGCATCTGACATCTATAGACTAAATAATTTGGCTCAATAGTCATGAGAATATCAAGGCATGCCTTCTGCCTCACATTTTAAGGGCAAGTGTCTTAGTTTTGCTCCATTGTTCTTTTTGGTGCTGTATTCTTTCCTTGCTCAGTCCTCAGGGGACTTATTGTCTATATCAAAGTAGTCCCTTCACATAAACGGTTGGAACGGGAGAAAAAGAAAGATATTTTCTGTGGGGAAGTATTGCCAGGGGCTGTTTATTCTGACTTCACGAAACCTCATTCCGAGAAAAGCCAAAGAGTTGAAAGAAGCAGTATCCCAGAGAAGGAGGCATAGGAGTGTGGGTTCCACGTGTGTCTGTGAGCTCCCCTCTTAGGACAGGCAGCACAGACTGCTGTGTGCATGGGCTTGCAGCCCCAGCGAGCTGCTTGTGTACCCCTCCGCACTTCTGTGCTTCTCTGTGCTTCTCTGTGCCATGCGAGCCCATTAGCATTTTAAGTTGGCTTCATATGGCACTGCTCCGCAGACAGATCTGCCGTCTTGCTTTTGTTTATTGTACAAGTGACAAACACGAGGGCATTTTCAAGATGTGAAAAAATGCTGTGAAGTTGTGAAAAGGAGGTGACTTCTCCTTGCCAAGTACCGAGGAATGTGGAAGCAGAGAGAGCCCTGACAGAGAGCCACAGATGTCCCCAGAATGAAACGTGCTCCAGAGACTTGGTCTGATCATAATGAAGCAATCTGGCCTTTGAGACTTAGATGGGACCCTGAGCTTCTGTCTCCATGTATGCAGTGCCTCTGACTCTGCCCTGTTACTGCGCAGCTCTCTGATGGACTGTCTATGGATTCCGAATAGCATTTGCAAATTAGACACATACTGCTCGGGGGTCATAATGGTAAGTTGACAGGATGTTCTGTTTTTCTAAAACGGCTGTGTCATGAAGCCATCACTGCTTGAGACCTGTAGGTCCATATATCTACCTGGTACTTCCCAAGCATCTCCATTTATCCAATAGATGCACAAATAAACAACTTCTTCATGGGAGGATTTTAAAGCACAAAATGACAGGCTGTGGGATGGGAAGCATAAAAGCCCCTTATATAGAGCATCTCTTCCCAAAGGTGGTGGTTTGATTCAAGTGGTCCCACATAAACTTAGCTCTCTGGGTGCCATGTCACCAGCTGATGGCATTTTGGAAATTAAAGCCTCCTGGGGCCATGTATTGTTGGGGGTGGGCTTATGGGTGTTACAGCCAGTTTCCCCATGCCAGTGTTTGGCACACTCTCATGCTGTTGTGGTCTATCTGATGTTTGCCAGGAGGTGATGTCCACTCTCTGCTCATGCCATCATTTTTCCCTGCCATCATGGAGTTTTCCCTTGAGCCTGTAAGCAAAAATAAACCCCCTTCTCCACTTCTCAAAGCTGCTCATGGTCGGGTGATTTCTGCCAGCAATGTGGACCTGACTGCAACAGTTGGTACCGAGGAGTGGGATTGCTGCTAGACACCTGACTCTGTGAGTTTGGCCTTTTCAAGAAGAATGTGGAAGGATTTGAAACCTTAGCCTAAGAGATGCCTTGCAGTCCTATAAGTACAGCTTGATGGACTATTCTGGTCAGAGTTGAAAGACCTGAATGCAGTAAGAACTATGGACTGTGATGTTTGGCTTGTGTGAGAGAGAAAGAACTTTTCTAGGACTGGGAAAAAGCAGATTATTGTGAGAGACTTGATGTTATGCCCATGTCCTGAGAACTTGTGCATGGTTACTTTGCATAGAAACAGACTGATGTGAGCAGAGGGATATGGCATAGAAAAAATGAAATCTTTGGGCCAAAGCTGCTGCCTGTTCAGTTGCAATTGAAGGATTATAACCGTTGAGTTTGGGCCAGATGACCTGCATTGTAATGACAGGAAGAGTGCAATCTTTTGAAGGGGCTTGAATGCTCAAGGAGTGTCCTGTTCTTCAAAATCTGCTTCATTCCCCCTGGATTAACAAATTGGTAGCCCACCTGGAATTATGGAGTATAAGCAATGCCGAAGAGAGAGGGTCATTGAATTTGCAACATGGTCTTGTGTTTTGGAAATGACCATGAGCAGTGTGAAGCAGTTTTGCTGGATACCTGCATGGAGACCCCATGGGGCCATGAAGATGAACCCGTGGATTACAGTGGAGATGCTGGGACCATGTGATGGCTGCTAAGGAAAGCTGCTGCCCCGATGAATTTTCCAGGACTGTGAGTACCCTAGTCGGAGGGGCGGAGTTGGAACTCCAGAGACTTGTTGCTGGTTAGAACTATCAAACTTGAGTATTTGTCACTGACTGGAGTTTTTGGACTTGGAGCTACAGAGTTTGATATTTACCCTGGTTGTTTTAAATCTCATATTGTTTGAATATTTCTTTACTATGTCCAGTGCCATCTTTTTCAGTGTGAGTGTTTATTCTGTGCCATTATGGCTTTTGGTGGGTTTTTTTTTTTTTTTGGTATTATGGCTCATTAAAAGAACTTTTATGGGGATGTTTGAACATCATTAGGCTTGATAAAAGCTATGGGGACTTGTAAAGTTGGACTGAATGCATTACATTTTACATCATTGATGGTAATCAGCTTCGGGGAGGAACAGGGGCGGATTGTGCTGGTTTGATTCAGGTGTCCCCTATAAATGTTTGTTGGGGGTGGGCTTATTGGTGTAATAGCCTGTTTCCTCTTGCCAGTGTTTGGCATACTCTCCTGCTGATGTTGTCCATCTGATATTAGCCAGGAGGTGATGTCTATTCTCTGCTCATGACATCATTTTCCCCTCCCATCATGGAGCTTTTCCTCAAGACTGTAAGCCAAAATGAACCTGCCCCCCCCCAAAAAAAAAGATGCTCTTGATTGAGTGACTTCTGCCAGAAATGTGAACCTGACTGCAACATCTATGCAGTGGATATTCCCAAGAACTTTGCCTTTTGCTGAGCATGTTTTGAGACAACAGGTACCACATTAGGCATGGCCAGTCTTTGTCCCATATATTTCTGATCACCAATCTGAAGCTCACAGCAGATTATCTATAAGAAAATACAGAACTTTTTCCTGCTGCCTTTCATCACTGGTCTCAGAATCCTCTCTGATGATCAGAGTTGTGATAAAGGGTGGAAGAGCATACCCTCTAGATCTGGGCTCAGCCAGTGATGCAGGGCCTTTTCTTAGGGTAGATAGTGAGACGTAGTAGCCAGCCACCCTCTGAAAGCTAAAAATACTCAACTAGCCCTGGAGTTCCACCTCTCTCCACCCTACCTTTGGCAGTACAGCATTCCAGGTATAGGAGGAATACCTTTGGCAAGTAGTTTCATCTCTGGCTCACTGGGGATTGCCTTCTCGGTTTGTCCAATTGGCTCCCCTTCCATCCACCAGGTTGTATATCCTGCAACCTGGCTGAACCCTTTGTCCATAGGAAATGGTTGGTGGGCAGGATTTTGAGAGTGTGCCTAAGAGAACTGGCACCTGGTGGTCATGCTCTACTACTATGACTAAGCCACATTCTATGACAACTTACCCAGGTAATTAAGGTTCTTTAAAAAATACTTTATTTATATTTATTTGAGAGAGAGAGAATGGGCACACCAGGCCCTCCAGCCACTGAAAACCAACTCTAGAAGCATGCACCACCTGGTACATCTGGCTTACATGGGCACTGGGGAATCAACCCGGTGTTCTTTGGCCTTGCAGGCAAGTAACTTAACAACTAAGCCATCTTTCTAGTCCAATTCACAGGTTTTGAATTAATTGCAAGGAATATTTTTATGAGTGGGCCCGAAGTTGTGTTTTATGATTTTCATTAACATATATTAATTATATACCACAATAGGTTTCATTATAACATTTTCATATGTATACATAATACATTTTGATCATGTACACCTCATTACCTTCTCTTGTCCCTTCCCCTCACATTAATATCTTCTTTCCCTCACTTTCCATTTATCTACTTTCATGTCTTCTTTTGTGACTCAATGAGTTCTGTTAGGATTGCTTACAGGAGCATGGCTGAGGGTTTGTTTACAGCAACATGGATACCTTATCTGTGGCCACACCACTGAAGCAAGGGTATGTCCCTGATCAACCATTAGCTGAGTATAAATCCTCACTTGTAGATGAGTCCCCATGAGCCCTCCCCACTCCATAGCAGGATGTTGACAAGCCCAATCTTGAGCAGGTTATCAATCACAGTTAATTGGAGCTCAAGAATGCACCGGACATTTCATAACCAAAAGTCAGCACTGCATACCACTCCCTGCACCTGCTTCTTATACTTCCTCTCCCCTTTCTTCCCAGGGGAGTTTCCAAGAGATAGACCCTTTTACTGAGCTTAAAGGGTCAAGCAGTTCTGTTGTAAACTGCTTGTGCGTCGCCATACAACAAAGCACTGGAGGTCAGCCTGTGGCTGCTAAAAGCAGTCTCCAGCTAGTACTTGTCAAGGAAGTGGGGATTTCAGAGCTATAGTGCTAAGAAAACAAATTCTTCCAATAATCATAAGGAGCTTAGAGGTGGACATTTCCCTAGCTGGGTCTCCAGGTGAAGATGCAGCTGACCAATCTCTTTTTTCTCACCTTGTGGGGATCCAGCTAAAATGTATTGAGGACCCTTAACTACAGAACTCATGAGCTAATAGTGTTATGCTGTGTGAAGCCACTAAATGTGTGACAATGTGTTACAAAGTAACAGGAAACTAATGTAGCAGGACAGGGACAGACCAGCATATAGAATTGCCTCCCAGGCCCTTTTTATCTCTCATAATCAGCACATGACTCATGGTTTTGCTTTCTTGTTTGTTTGGTGTTTTTTTTTTTTTTTTTGAGTCTTACTGGTCTCTCCTATCATGGGTTTTGCATCTGTGGGGTCAACCAAACAAAGACTGAAAATACCCAAAGATAAAATCATGACAATACTAAACATGGACAGACTTTCTCTTGCCATTATTTAAATGGCATTGTATTACAGCTTATTTGGACATCATTTACATTGTACTCGATGTTCTAACTAATCTAGGGTTGAGTTAAACATATGGAATGGAGAATGGATAAGAGTTAGTTGAAGTTACTATGCCATTTTATATAAAGGACTTGTACATCCCTGGATTTGATATTAAGTGGGTTCTAGAATGAATTGCCCCCGTAGACACCTAAGGATAATAACAATAGCAGAGGCAGCAACGTGGCAGTAATCTTGGAGGGTTAAGGAAATTGCAAAACCCCAAATGACACTGTGGTCATGTCCAGCCCATATGAAAGCCTAAAGAGCAAGGACCGATTCCCTTTTTCCTGTTAATCCCTTTGGGTAGAGCCAGTGTTGGATGCTGCTCATCTGAAGGTGGAAGATGAGTGGTCTTTGCCTTAGAAATCCTCAAGGATGATTGGGGGGGGGATGTGATGGAGAGTGGAGTTTCAGAGGGGAAAGTGGGGGGAAGGAGGGAATTACCATGGGATATTGTTTACAATTATGGGAGTTGTCAGTAAAAAAAAGAAAAAGAAATAAATGCCTCCCCCCCCCAAAAAAAAAAGAAATCCTCAAGGATTTCTGCAGGGTGAGCCCTATCCCATAGGAACTCTAACAACTCCCAGATCCTCCTTCTAGAGTATGCTCGTATTGTTGGGAGTTCAGGCTGTTTGCCCCATCTTTGCTACCATTTCTTATTATTCTCTCTGTGAACAACTTATGCCCTTGTGAAGAAAGGCTGCTCCTCCAAGGAATTGGGTTGGAAACAAACATTATGAATCATTTACATTCTGAAATGTTCCAGACAAGAGTTGGAATTCTCACTGTACCTTTGCTTGTGATTGCCAAACTTAACATACATACACACACACACACACACACACACACACACACACACACACAGCCATAGCCCTTGCTTACAAGTACAATAGATCCTTTCTTCTTTTTGCAAAGAGTTTTTTGAATTTTATTTTGGATTTCCATTAATAAATTTTGTCAAGTGGGGAACTTGAACATACGAATTCTAGCTACTTTCTAAGGTTGCTGTGAGGACTAATGAGGGATACATGAGAGGCTCTTATCATTGTGAAGAATGTACATGCTGATATAACCCTAGCCTTTCTTTTTCTTCTCCCTGTGAAATATCTATTGTGTTCCCAGAAGCACTCAGAACAGTAAAGTGAGAAGTCCAGAGTTTCTAGCTGCCCATGTCGCAGTAGAGACCCTCAGAGGAAACATCACCATGGCTTCTGGTCATTCAGGGGTGAGCAGAGCTCAAGAGGCAGTAATGAAGTAGCCCACAGAGCTTGCAGAGGTTAGCAGACAGTAAGGCTTATCAGTTATGAAGATGTCAGCCCAGAGAGGTCATGAAAGGAGGTTGAGATCATGGAAAGTATGTGAGAAGTCTTTATTTGAAGCCTTTTCTACATTGAAGAGGAAGAAAGGGGACAATGTGAATGGGTGGTTACAAAATTTCAGAATGGGGAAGTCTGATCTGGAAGTCCCATCTGGTGATGAAGAATATGAGATATATGGAGATTAAGCACCTTAAAGTTTACCCAATTTGAAAGAGTTTGCCTCCCACTAGAGTTTCTTCTCTTTGTAGGCATGCAGGAAGCATTAAATTGCCAGTTTTCTATGGAGTCAGTCAGGTCTTTTTGCCCATGGTTTCTATATCCACAGATTGAATCCATCATGAGTCAAAATTATTCAAAAGCTTCAGTCTTCATGACACATGTATAGATCTGCCAATGTTCTTTAAATAATACATTAGAATAATTATTATTATGGCAGTTACATTGTATCAAGTATTATGAGTCATCTAGGGATGATTTAAAGTCTATGAGGTGATGTGTATAAGTTATACATCATTGTATAGAAAGGATTTGAGTACCTGTGGATGTGAATATTGTCAGGGATCTGAGACCTCCAGGTATTGAGGAGTGACTATGTGCAGGTGTGGACTGAGCACACAAGAGCACACATGAATAATATACCACAGAAGGAACCACCTTTGCTCTCTGTTCACTAAGCGCAACAGGGCTGCCTCTTATACCTATGGAGTGCCAGATCTCTTGCTTTTGGGCCTGTACAATCTGTGTTTTACATCTTTAACCCTTTATAAAAATGACATCCTATTTCCAGGGCTTTTCTCATCACCGTGTCAGAATTGCCTGAGTTCCCACCTCAGGTTGAGACTCCACTACACTAAAGTTACAAGTCTGAGAATATCACAAGTCCAGAGTGATAGCAAGACCTTTCCAAGCAAGCTGAGATGCCCAGAGGTCGTAAAGGAAATGTCTGAAAGATTCAAGCATGTTCAGATGAAAAGTTTGGGTGCAGCAAAGCACCAGATGCCAATTGCAAAGAAAAGTTCATCAGAGATGTAGTTTCTTGACATGCCTGCCAGTACACAGAGAGCCAATGAAGGCCAACTTGAAAGATGAGCAGAGAGGTAGACAGTGGATAGGGTGTGCTAAGATGGGATGGCATAAAAACACATGGAATGCCCAGTGTACTAATAAAAGGCCAGTCAATCTTTATATGAAATACAAAAGCTTAGTAAAGATTAAAAGTTATTGCCAATTAAAATGAACATTTCTGGCCATAAATAAAAACACTGTTGGCATGAGAGCAGGGCAATTGGCATGCTTCTGGAAAATGATAGGCATTTAAAAAGCTGAATGAGTGCATTCCCAGGAGGATGGATATCCACCAGAAATAGCAAACAAGAGCACTGATTCCACAATACCTGAACTGTGGTCCAGAATTTTCTATTGATCTGACAAGATGGAGGATTCTGTGTCACAGGATTAAACTAGTCTGTCCTCCCTGCATTGACCATTTTGGTCACTTATTCCAAATAGTAGAACATTTTTCTTAGCAGTCTTCAAACATTCATTTGTTTAGGTAGGCTAATTGTTTTTGTTGTTTTGCCCTACCACCATACCTTTTGCTACCTTGTTCTTTTTCCTTTTTAAAATTCTTTTTATGCTTGATATTCTTTACCAAGCTGTGTTCTGAAGTACTCTTAGAATATGGACCATTTGAGGGCTAGAGAGATTGCTCAGTGTTTAGGGGCACTTGTATGTAAACCCTGACAGCCAGGGTTCTATTCCCCAGGACCTGTGTAAAACCAAATGCACAGAATAGGGCCAGTTCTTTGTTTTTTCAGTCAGGTATTTTTTTCCTTTGAATTTAGGAGTCTTATAATTCCCTTTAATGTATTTTCTCTGTTTTTTCCACTCACAAGCTCTCAGTCTTAGTACACTGGATCTCACATTATGCCGTGGATGTCTGCTTAATTATGCCCTCCATATAGCCACTACTTTGTGTCTTGGATGCTTTGTGTCACCAACAGACCTTTGGCAATATGTGGAAACATTTCTGTAGCATCCTATGAGTAGGAGTCAGGAATGGCACTAAGCATTCTAAGTACAAAGGACAAAAGCTGGCATAGTCAAGAACCCTCCAGTCCCAAATGTCACAGAGCCAGTGTTGAGAAAGTTGGTCCTAGGCTCACAGACAGGCCCTAATATGTCTATAATTTGGTTATTTCAATGATTATGGAAGAAACCAGAACTTCTCTGGGAGCAATACACAGATCTTTACTCCTGCAGACCTTACTTCTGCTACTATTTCTAATGCCAGGAGCACTTGGGAGCAGATGCATGAATTCTTCGACAAAAACAAAGGTGACATTCTCATGTATTTGGCTTCTAATTTAAGTAATAGATACTTTATTAAACCTGATTAAGCCTTATGACAGGCTCAAAGCATGAACTAATTGGTTAGGTGACATTTTTTAATTAATGAAAGCTTATCCTCAAAATATTTGGTTTCAAATCTGTTTTTTGTTCAAAAGGATGAAATTGTATTAATTAGGCTGTTATGAGGTCTGCATTATGAGGTACTTTGAAATAAATGAAATGCTATATAAATCTAGGAGGAGAGGTTTATGGCTATTGACCTTGTTTACACACACACACACACACACACACACACACACACACACACACACGTATATATATACACATAAAATTTCATTAAAAATGATATTTTTAAAAATGAGTGTCTGGAAACTCTTAGTTCCAGCCAATCAAGATTTAGGTGAAATCTCACAGAGCATCTCACACAGGACACGTGTTCACCAGTTTTATCACGGGGGAGAAACCGCATGCGAGCAGTGAGCTGACCCATGCCCACCTTTACCTCATTTTCTCAGAAGCACACATATTTCAGTGCTTGCTCTTCTAATTGTTTGCAAGTTCAACATTTCATAGAATCTACAAAATTAACGACTTGTTCTCTTTAAGAAACAGCACCCTGTCTCCTCCCTTTCTGTATTAAGGCTAATTGAAAGGGAGGAATTTAATTCAATAGAGTCTCATTGTTTACTCAAATTACATGTGCATAATGAGATCTCTGTAGGAAAGGATGTTAAATGCCACCTTTGAGACCTACTCAGTACCTTGGGGCAAAAATATGATAGTCTAACTTAATAGGTCTCAAGGATGACCTGAGCAGGAGGGCAGAAGGTGTCTTGGAGATCCTTCCCTTTTGTGGCTAAGTACATTCTGACCATGTAGTTTGGGCTTTCTCATGAGGTAACCAAGAAAACTATAGATATACCTTGGTAGCTATGTCTGCTGATGATCACATACCCCTTGGTGGCTACATCCTTGAAGCTACAGCTTGGTTCCTCATGCCACATTGGATATTAAAGCATCAGTGCACTTTCCCAGTGACCACACGTACCTATCAACAAATATCCTGACATACAAGGCATGCATAATAAATACCAAGGCATCTTGGGCCTGTAACATGCATAGGCGTAGCGTGAAATGAACACATTATCCTAAGGAGAGGACCTTTAAAATGTGCCACATAGAGGAGACAATAAAAAGCTTGTTAAAGCCAAGCTTGGTGGTGCGTGCCTCTAATCCCAGCACTTGGGAGGCAGAGGTAGGATTGCCATGAGTTCAAGGCCAGCTAGAGACTGCATAATGAATTCCAGGTCAGCCTGGACTAGAGAGAGAGATCCTACCTTTTAGGAAAAAGAAAAGAAAAGAAAGAAAGAAAGAAAGAAAGAGGGAGAGAGAGAAAAAAAAAACTTGTTAAAAAATCCATGCTGTTGTACCGAATGTGCTTCCTCATGCCTTCTAGGTAAGGTGGCTCCACTCTCTCCTGATCGAGCTATTGCTTTGCTCTGCATAACATTCTGCTGAAAGTGCTGTCTGTCTGGCAGAATCCATCCTTGAGAGAGGACAAAGAAATGAGGAAAAGCTTTCACTTGGTGGCATAGTGACACAGGCACTAAGGCTTTCTAGAATATAAACCTGTAAATTCTAAGGCTCCTCTGAATTCTAAAGGGTTAAACATCAGGATAAGAAAAGGGTAGGCACTTTAGGAGGCAAGCATCTTTATTATCATTATTGCAATGGGTTTTCTGGGTTGTCACGGTTTCTAAAACTTGCTGTTCAACATGTATTGAAATGATGCAGTGCAGTAAGCTAAGAAAAGACACAGAAATATTATTCTCCCATTTTCCTTTGCTGTGGTCATTCCTTGGTATGTCCAACATCCTCACCGCAAGGAGGTGACATAAAGATGAAAAGTGACACATTATCTATCTGGGACAACTTTTGGATGGCATTTTTATTTCTCTGTCCTTTACTCTTTGTGTGTGTGTGTGTGTGTGTGTGTGTGTGTGTCTGTTTGTCTGTCTGTCTGTCTGTTTCTGTTTAGCTCTGTCTCTCTCTCTCTCTCTCTAGTTCTTAGGGCCGAACAGAACACTCTTAAGTGTAACTTACATGTCTTTTCAGAGATATTTGGAGTTTACCAATTATCATTTTCATTTATAAAAGCAGCGAGTTGAGAGGTTATTCAACCCATGGTTTCTTTGAATGCTGCAGAACTGTTCCTTCAAGGTTGGCTAGAACACACCATTTTGCTTCTACCTAATAATGTTTCAATAAAGAATTTAAGCCAGTTAAGAACTGTGTGAAATTGAAACTGTGTTGTGTTCACATCTCTTACTCCATGCAACCCAGAGAACAATGAACAGCAGCCAGTGCAAACAATCTACTGGTCATTCTTAGGCCTCCCTTACAATCGAAGCCAGTATGATTAACAAGTAGTTTGCTGAGAATCTGTTGTGGTTTCAACACTGAGTTGAGCCATGACCACACCAGTACGGTTTTATCAAGTCCAGATATTTTCCCCATCCAGAACTCAGCTCTCATGGACATAGATTTATGTAGGAGATAACCAAGAGGCACAAATTAATCTTTGATGAATCCAAATAATAGGATAGTACCTCTGAGCCTGACTGGGAGACCTGGTGACTCCTGCTTTGTAGGGAAGTCCATCTAACAGTCATGATTCTCTGATTTCCAAATTTATAACACTTTGTAAACAAGACAATTGATTTTTAGTAAAGGCACTCCAATGCCTGTAAACTTTTGCTAGTCAGAAAAGATTTGGAAAAACAAATGAATACAAAACAAAAAGTTGCAGCGTGAGTTGGTATTGAGTACAGGGACACTAGTAATGAGGCAAATTTACCAGAATGTGTTTAAGAAGACAAAGATTTGGGCTAGAGTGATGGCTTAATGGTTAAGGTGCTTGTCTGCAAAGCCTAAAGACCCAGGTTTAATTCCCTAGTACCCACATTATCCAGGAGAGAAAGGTGGCACATTCATCTGGAGTTCATTTGTAGTGGCTAGAGACCCTAGAGCACCAATTCCTTCTACCTTCCTCTCTCTCTTTTTCAAATAAATAAATAATTAAAAAATACTATCGATGTGCTTACCAAAATATTTACACTTACTAAAATGCTCAGACCTAAAGATGAAACCTCTCAATTATCTGGAAACTCAGCCATGGGATGAGATTTTTTTTTTTTTCTTTTGGATAGTTGAGTGTTAAGCTTTATTGATGAAGCAGGACTAAGAGGAAATAGCAAGTGACACGATGTCCTTAAATTTTGGGTTGTTTGCTATAGGTTATGAGGGGAAGTACTTGATGGAAACTCTAACAGTAAAAAGATATTTTAAAAAGTGAGCAGGTGCTTTAATCCCAGCACTTGTGAGGCAGAGGTAGGAAGATCACCGTGAGTTCAAGGCCACCTTGAGACTACATAGTGAATTCCAGGTCAGCCTGAACTAGAGCAAGACCCTACCTCAAAAAAGAAAAAAAAGTGAGCAGGTGATAGCTCACTCCAAGTACATATTAGGTCAGTTTTTATTTTGTCTCTTTAGACTCACTGTATCTCTAGAAAGCAACTACCTGAGGGTAGAGATTTGGAAATGGGCAGGTTGTCATAGCAATGCAAACACCCCCATCATCACCATCTTTCTCAGCTCCCTTCCATGTCTTACTTTATCACCCTTCCTCTGGCCACCCAGAGTCAACACACCGCTCTCCAGTGTGGTGTGGACAGTGGAGCACGGTGGTTAGGACTCAAGCCTGCGGTTCGGAGTCTACAGCCACACCAGCAGAATGATCTGGATCAGGATGATAATACAGGCCACAGGCATTTTCTAAACCTCCAAATTGTAAGACTGTCCATAGGTGTTAGTTTTCCACTGAGTGATAAGATAATTTAAAATTCCTCATTTCTCCATCTGCTAATCTAGGAACTTGTGAGGTCCTGATCACAGGAGCCAGTCGCCCCTCAGGACTTACATGAACAAATCCACAGTAATAGCGATGCTGTGGTCAGTATCCTGTGTGGTTTTGATCCCTGCATGAGAAGTGGGGAGTCACAAGACCTCCTTCTATCATATACTCTATTATTTGGTACACCAAGTGAAAAGTACTAGGAGATTATAAAAACACATATGGTGTGACTGAGAGAGAATATCTATGACTGTCAGTCTGCTCAGAGGTTTGGGGGGGAGTGAGATCATGATCAATTGCTCCCTGTTGGAACCATCACAGCCTGTTAGGTTCAAGTGCTTGGGCTAGAAATCCTGATCGATCAGTGAGGTCATTCACAGTGTGGTCACCCATACAAGATGAGCTTATTTCTATCCAAGCCAGCCTGGCTACCACTTCATTTCCTCAGAGCAGGGCTTGCTGTGTCTCACTGAGAACCGTTCTCGGCTCAAGTTTTTCTCCTAATGAGAAAGAGCTCATTGTTCTAATTGGCTTGAGAGTGAATCCCACTCTGTGTCCCCATGGGAAATCTGCAAATGCCCAGGGCTCATCTTGTCCTCTCTCATCACCTTCCACCCTTATCCACTTGAACTCTCCTCACCTCTGGAATCCAAAGATCTATTTAAAATGCAAATCTAACCACTGATCCCTCTGCTGTCTTTCAAGACCTCAAGCAGAAAGCTCAAACTTCAGTCTTGACTGCAGCTCTCCATGATGGGATTCCCCAGGACAGACTCACAATCTCACTTTTTGTCAGTCCCTAAGTAGAAGTTTATACTCTAACAAACGTCAGAGTACTCATTACCCACAGGCCCCCTCTTCCTTAGATACCCTTTTACACACTCCCCGAATGCCCATCTTCATTGTCCTTCAAGACTTCACTCGGATGTTTCCACCAGCAAACCTCCCTTGTGGTTTTCCCAGAGTAGGCTACACAAGTTTCCCCTGTGCTCAACATGGTCCTGTACCTGTATAGCAACCTGTTTAGCTGTGATGCATTGAAATGATCTTGGCGCTTACTCTTCACTACAAATGTGTGATTTCAAGGAAAAAGACTGCTTGGAGACCATCAGTACCCAGCACAAGACTGCCAACTTACCAACTGCGCTATGAGGCCCATATGTAGCCCATAAATAGAAACCTACACTGATAACCAAAGGTGAGAATTGGAGTGTTTACTGATAAAAATTAGCTGACAATTGTTTGTGCTTCCTACTGAATGGGAATGAGTGTTTCACGGGTCACTGGAGTCTATGGCTATACTCCCCTGAGTGTACCCGATCTCGTCAAAAGTCACTGTACCATCTCCTTTTCTCCTGTATCCTAATATGAATTGCACAATAAAGCCAAAGAAGCTTGCCTGTCTTCCAAGAGTTTGTTTTCTAGGCATACAAAGCTAAACACTCATTTCAATACCAAAAATCTCCTGATGGAATCAGAACAGACCATAGAATTAGAAACACTGCAAATTTCTTTGTAAAATGGCCAGGATTTTAAAATTAGAGACTGGAAGAGATAAAGGAAGAGGAGGACAGGATCATTCGTGCCAGAGGACTAGCAAAGACAAAGAGATAAGCCTTGAGTATACTTGGATACCAAGAACACTACTGATATTTTGTTACAGGACTCTAATGTAACCCCTCCGCTCCCATAGCTTCATTCCTTTCTCCATCTAAGTGGTTCACACACTTGAGTGAGCAAAAGAAGCTCTTGCTCTGGACTTCGGTCACTTCTGGGGAGCAGATAAAGCTGAAGCTATAGTCTGCATTTATGTGGACTCATGGGACCATGTTTGAGAACTGCTGGAAAAAGCTCCAGGTGACATCATCATGACAAACACTTGCCCCTCATCCACCACTCCCACAGAAATATCATGAAATGGACCCCAGAGTCTCTTTCTTCCCTGGCTAGGAACCATTACCACTGGAAACCACAGCCCATTGCCCACCCGCAAAATAGCCATCACCATGTAAATCACAGAGCAGGCATTACTTCCCAAGCATCTTGGCAAGTGAAAGACTAACTTGGACCATCTGGCTCTGTTACACCCACCTACATCCCTGCTTAAAAGCCGGCGAACATATTTTCACTTACATTTTGTCAATAAAATATTGCTCCCCCAGACTGTTGGCTCACCATGTTTATAGACCTTGAGCAAAGCTGCCACATCTAGAGTGGTGGTAGCTGCAAGTAAAAGACCCAGGGGAGTTGGGCAGTGCCCCAGCCTTTCCTGCTCACACTCCATGCCCCTCTCTTCCTGAGGAAGATTCTCTAAGCCAAGCTTTTAAAGTATCTTTTCAAAGTGGAACCAAAATATTTCAAGACCTTTCCTGGCTGCTAAGCCCTTTCTGTCTGCTAATTTTGATTTGCCTTCTGACAGTGAAGAATCAATGTCTAGTTTTTCCAGTGGTCAGGTAGAGTCTGTACACATTTATTAAGATTAATTAAAAAGTAACAAATTGTAAGGTAATAACATTAACAACCAGTAGAAAAAGTGTAGACATTTTGACAGTCTTTTTGAATTTCATTAAAAGATGGTAGTGACAAAAACCCCAGAGACTATTTCTACTTTACCAAAGAAATAGGTCACAGATTCAATTACAGTCACTGAAGCATGGACTCAATCTATCATGGCAAATTAAGTACATTTTAGCAACCTACTTTCCTTTAAAAATTTTATAGACACTTTCAGTGGAAGAAGAAAGACGACAGAAAAAAAGAGAGAGAGAGAAAGAGAAAGAAATTGCAAAACCGCTGCTCACCCCTTCTTCCCCCCTCAGCTTTGAGTAAGCATTTGGCTTATTTGCTTTGGGTATAAGACAGAAAATCATTAAGAAATACTCAGCTTGCTCTCAATTATTACCTTTCCCTCGCTCATGGTTTAATGATGCACATTTGGAATTGGGAGTGGGAAAATGCTCCAAATTAGAACCACGAGTCTTCAAAGGGGAGCTTTGTTGTGGAGGCCCAGCCCTACCCCTCTCTTCAGAGAGGACTATTTGTACTTCATAGCTTTTATGAAATGCTTTTTCTTGCCTTAGACTCTCTGCAGATATGCTGGGTTCATTTCGGGAAAGATAAATAAATAAATAACGAGGGCTGCCTTGGCCTGTGGATATGGTTTGGCTAAGTGCGAATATTATATTGGGACAATGAAGCACCCTTTTGCCCATAGCAACATTGATTTCATGTTGGTAGCTGAAGCTTATGAGGGACTTCTTGTAGTGAAGAGGCAGGGACTAAGTGTAAGTCACATCAGCACCAGCAGCCACTGGAGAATGGGACTCTTTTGTGTGCCTTCCATCAGTTGGGATCCTGAGCCCAGCATATTCTTATCATAAGGGAAGAGTCTTACAGATCTAAAATCCTGTTTGCTCCGACTCGGAGTCTTCAGAAGACGAGAGTTGCGTTTTGTTCCTAAACCACCTACTCAGTGCAGTGAGGGTATTGCTTAATTTTCCATAACCTTGCCTATTCTTGCAAAACTTTGACTACCTTCCCCTGATACCTCCGTGCCTCACAAACAAAGCAAGCAAAGGTGTTTGTTCCTTAGGTGGTTAGGGAAGAAGCTCTTTGTGCATATCTGAATGATGTCGAGAATGCCCACTTAAATGCAAGCCTCTCTTCATCCAGGCCCGAGGCTAAGCCTCCTTGAAGAAGCCCAAAAGATCACATCCTTAATTTTAATTGCAAAACTGCAGCTCCATCAGAACTAGGTTGAATGGCAGTTGGTAAGATGAAGATCTTATATGGGCAACACCATTCTTGAAAAGATTACAAATATTACAGGTCCATAGGTGTTTGAAGCTTTTTTATTTTGGCTTGGTATTATAAATAACTAAAAGGCTTTCTTCCAGCTCTAACTTTTTCTAACAGAAGTATTATAAATGTAGGGTAATGTCTTCTTAGCATGGTTGGAAAGTCCCACCTGTGATATTGCTTCTATAAAGGGACAGGGCCTGGAAAGATGGCTCAGCTAAGGTTAAGGCACTTGCCTGCAAAGCCTAATGATCCAGGTTCAATTCCCCAGTACCCATATAAAGCCAGATGTGCAAAGTGGCACATACATCTGGCATTTGTTTGCAGTGGCTGTGGGTCCTGGCATGCCCTTTTTTGGTCTGTCTGTCTCTCTCTCTCTAAAAATAAATAAAAATACTTTACAAAGGGACAGAGAAGAGTGTGGAGGTGACTTATAGAGGATGTAGAGGTAGGAGAGCAGCAGAACTGAGGCTGTGGGTTCTCCAGGTAACAATGATGAAAACATGTCAAGGCTCATGTGTTGGAGCCTTGCTTGTCCCCAGCAGACACTGGGTAAAAATGCTATGAACTTAGGTGGCTGCCTGGTTGCCCAGTGTGCTGAAGATGTCCATGCCAGCTATATTTCCTGTGTCCATCAAGCAACTCAAAATAGTAGTGAAGCCTATTGTGTCCCCTTCCCCTTGTATTACTCACTTGCTGTTTGCTGTGACCAAAACCCTGGCAAGAGGCACCTTAAAGGAAGAAGGGTTTAGATCAGCTTACAGTTCAAGGTTATAGTCTGTCTTCATAGGAAAAGCATGGCAATAGGATCTTGAGGGAGCTAGTTACATTGTGTCCAACATCAGGACTGCAAAGAATGCTGCTGCTCAGCTCACTTGCTCCTTTTCATCCAGCTGGGGACCCCAGCCCATGGAATGCCGCTGCCCTCAGTTATGGTGAGCCTTCCACTTCACTTAATCTACTCTAGACACTCCCTCACTGACATTCCCAAAGATTTGTTTCCATAGTGATCCTAAATGATGTCCAGTTGATAACCAGAGATAAACCATCTCACCTCTCAATATACAATTATATTTGTAAATGTATGATATGGGCAGTTACTCATTTTATACACTGAATATGATTCTAGTAAGTTCATCTTCAATGGTTTAACTTATGATTTTTAGACTCTATATTGGTGGGAGACATACTAAATTGGTAGAAGATAGTTTGAATTTTGATCTTTTCCTGGGACAGTCACACCTGTTACACTCTCATAGTGCTGTGTAGGAGCAGCACCAATTTATCATTCAGCCACCCAAGAACCCTGACACTCTAGTGGGTGGTGTTACTTAGCCAAGAGGTTTATAAGGTCAGATGTACCAGATGCATTTTTTTAAATATTATTTATTTATTTGAGAGCTACAGACACAGAGAGAAAGACACATAGAGGGAGAGAGAGAGAATGGGCACGCCAGGGCTTCCAGCCACTGCAAATCAACTCCAGACGCGTGCACCCCCTTGTGCATCTGGCTAACTTGGGACCTGGGGAACCGAGCCTCGAACCGGGGTCCTTAGGCTTCACAGGCAAGCGCTTAACCACTAAGCCATCTTTCCAGCCCCCAGATGCATTTTTGACTTACAATGCTTTAACTTTTCACTTATGATGAGGTTTTGAGGATCTAAGTCTATGGTAAGTTTATATATGTATATATAATTTTTTTGAGGTAAGATCTCGCTCTAGCCCAGGCTGACCAGGAATTCACTATACAGTCTTAAGAGTAGCCTCGAATTCATGGCGACCCTCCTACCTCTGACTCCCAAGTGCTAAGATTAAAGGAGTACACCATCATGCCCAACTTAACTTATAACCCAGGCTGGCTTCAGACTTCTGACATTCCTGCCTCTGCCTCTTCAGCAATTCCCCACCTGCATGTGTGTGGCACAACCGGCCCTTACATATTACAAATTAGATTCAGAGCAGCAGGATGCTCATGCTATGCAAGTCCTGTAGAAACTGAGATCCAAGGGAGAGTTGTTACCATCCCAAATTCATATTGACACTTTCTCCTGGTTAATTATTGCTATTACAGCATAGTAGGCAGACTTGGCCCTAGAAGACCTATATACTTATGGCTTCTATGCCTGACTTTGGTCAAGTCATTAACAATTTTGAATAGCAGTTTGACTAAATGCAAATACCGAAATTTTCTGTTTCCTTTGCATCATTTGTTTGGATTCTTTTTCAAGTCTTATGAAAGATCTCCATGTTTATGACATAATTATTTCACTGTGAGTTTCTCCTAACTCACTGCACTTAAGCTTCGTGCTAGCACCTTGAGAAAAATATGTTTTTTTTCCTAATTTCCAGATGAAGAAGGGGAGGCCAAGATATTTTCAAAGCCACAACATTAGTTAGATGGAACCTACTTAAGGCTCCCAAGTTTAGCAAAACTTCTAACACACCATCTATGTATCCCTTTAGATAGATATTGCAAGGGAACATAGTTAGAATGTTATATCATGTGTGATATAAGTGAAATGTTATAGTGTTGTGGAAATTCTCCCTTTGCTATTTTAAAGAAGAAGCTGACATGGGATCAACAGCAATTTTTAGTTAGGAATCAGTCACTCATCATACTTCAGTGGTAAATTTGATATACAAAGTGACAGCATCCTTATGCAGAGTATTGATGTAGGGTGGACACCATACTTTTTGTCTTTGATCACGTAAGCATCTTTCCTTTGCTGGTTTGAACTTCATGGTGACATATTGATGCCCTACTGAACAGTGATTTTTGGCTATATGGAAATTAACTGACAGATAATAGTCTCCAAGACATAGCAGTGATTAAGAGCTCAGGAAGTAGACAGAAGACAAAGAGAAGAGAAACAGACTAACGAGCTTTTCTTGGTTGAGCTATTGCCTTGCATCTGAGCCTCATTCCGCCTTCCCCTCTTCCCACCCCCTGAGAAGCTCAACTACCTCTTGATGAACTTGGCATAATATCCATGCACAGCTGGACTGCAATATGGCTTGAGAAGAAGTACACTCAGCCTGCAGTGTTCAATGAGCTTCAATTTGTTCAAACTACTTGCGGTGTCAGTCTGACACAGGCATCAGGGTGAAAAATGGAAAATTTAGTTACCTATATAGCTAGTTATAGCCACATTCATACCTTGAAATTTTGTAATATTTTTCAAGTTACTACATATATGCACACTGGTTCCCAGCAATCTTTACAACAGTTTGGTGAAATAAGCAGATTGCTTATTCTTACTATATAGTAAATAAACTTAAGACTCAGGGACTTTTGAACTGTTCTTATCCTACAACTGGTCAGGAATGGCTTCATGTCTTATCAACCTTGCCTTTACTTTGTTTTATTTTAATTTATAGCAATAGACAGAGAGAGAAAGAGGGAGAGAGAGAGAGAGAGAGAGAGAGAGAGAGAGAGAGAGAGAGAGAGAGAGAGAGAGAGAGAGAATGGGCGCACCAGGGCTTCCAGCCACTTCAAACGAACTCCAGATGCATGCACCACCTTGTGCATGTGGCTTACGTGGGTACTGGGAAATTGAGCCTTGAACTTTGGATTCACAGGCAAGTGCTTAACCACTAAGCCATTTCTCAAGGCCTGACCTTATCTTTTCTTGAAGACACTGTTTTACCTGCTGAGAGATGCTCCCCCGACCTGCATTTTTCTAGAAATAAGGTTCCCTTTTATTTAGGATATTTTGTTACTCCTAACTACAAATGTTTTCCTATAAGCTACTTTAAGTTTTTTAAGGTATAGTCTCACTCTAGCCCAGGGTGACCTGAATTAACTATGTAGTCTTAGACTGGCCTTGAATTCATAGCACTCCTCCTACCTCTGCCTCCCCAGTACTGGGATTAAAGGCGTGAGCCAGCACATCTGGCTGTTACCTATTTTTTAATAGACATTCTTCTGTTGGCCATACTTGGTTGCTACAGACTTGGAGATCTGATTCAATGTCAGTGAATCTTTCTGTGGCTGCTTTGAACTGGAGATAGGAAATAGAATAGAGGGATGTTGAACATGGAGTGGCAGCCCTGGGGAAAGAGTAAATCTTAGTGACATTATAGTCTCTGGTCCCTACTGTTCCTAAGACTGCCTCCATTGTATAAATGACCCTTCAATAAATTCTACTTTCACATAAATTTTTTTAAGCTAGAGTTTCTACCCCCATAACTGAAAGATTTCTAACCAACATATTCTCATATTCCTAAATGAATTAAGTGACTCACTTTAAACTTAAAGTCAACTTGATTTTCATCAGAAAAATAACTCAGATTTTCATGTTGGTCCTCATTCAATGGCTGTTTAACTAATTCGTCCAGACAATTGTTGCTATTATCGAATGCGAACAAGGAATAAGGTTGCTAATTAGCTAAACTGATCATATATACTTCAGGTCTCACTGTGGAATTTGGCTCATATGTAGATGGGCTCCCTCTACACTGAATGCCCAAGTTATTATCACATAAGCAAGATAATTAATTATATTCCTAACAGATTTGATTGATTTTTTTTTGTTTTCTGAATCAAAATTACAATTTTTGATTGTTTAGAGTCTAGAATAAGGAGACAAATTTCTAGGTTAAAAAATCAGTTCTAACTTCACTCTGGATAACTTCAGAAAAATTTTGTTGTGCATCAGTTATTTCATCTATAAAAACAGAAGTCATAATGGAGTCATCTCTGGTTATATAGAGGCGAAGAGAGTCAATATCTATAAAGTGCTTAAAATTATGTTTAAAGCAGAGTGCATTTTGCACAAGCACAAGCTATTTATAGTAGTCAATGGGTTTTATGCTGTAATTATTGCAAATGAATCTGTTCAAGTTTATAAGCGTCAAGTGAAAAACCATGATCTCTGAACAAAGGATATTTCAGCATTCTTCTCATGAGTTAAATAAAAGATGTTGAAAAGCCCAGTGGATAACTTTAAATGGCTCCATGTAAAACGACTGATGCCCATGACCCTACAGAGCAAAAGAACACTAAGTGAAAAGAGAAGTAGGCGAGCAATTCCCAGCATTCTTCACTTAAGAAAAGAGTATTACAAACAGCTAAGAATAGAAGTACATGGTTACAAATTAAAAGAAGATTTCTTTGGAGATTGAGGTCTGCTGAGAACATAGATTAGCAACTTAGAGATGAGAATTCACATATGTCTGCATCCCAAACATCAGAAAATGCTTGAAGAACATGATTTTATTTCATATGACATATAAAAGACTTCCCTCACCCTCTGGATCCTGCATTTATGTCACAGAATACTGGTGACAGGGTCCATGTGTGGATCTGAGGTAGTATGACATCCTATAATGCAGTTAACTTTAAGATTTTTAAGCTTGGAAAGAGAGGGAAAACAAAAGAAAATCCATATAATGTTTTACTTCATAGCTCAGAAACATTATGAATATGCAATATATGAAGAAAGAATCAGTGGATTATTTTTTCAATAGAACAATGATCATCACTGAGATTTAAATTGAAAAAAAATGTTATTGTATACTGAGGATTCATTTTCTCTTAATTTTATGTCTAACAGCACATAATTATAATTTCTTTAAAAATTTTGTTTTATGTAGGATGACAAGAATATTTGAACCAGGGACTGATGCTCAATTGTCCATACCTATCTATTGTATACTTACTCTTCTTAAGGTCTGATGCCTGTCAGTGCTTACTGATCATATCTGTGGGACTACACACATGCATACGTGTTCCAGACAACTCTTGGCAATAGTTCAGTGACATAGGCAGGATGATGGTTCTTGGTGTAGAGTAAACAAAACTGAGACTTGGTGGTAGGGGTGTGACTGGTTCTATTCCACAGCTGGTCAGGACAGATTCCTATCTTGATACCCTCTGCCTCTGTGGGGAGCCACTTTTCCCCCCACTCAGAGTTCTGCTATGTTTTAGCATCACAGAAGTGAAACAGTTCAGAGATACTTTCTCTCCCATCTTTCTCTATTACACAATGTATTTTCCAGCTTTTAGATCTTTTGCAAAGTAAAACCGTGTTTATTTATAGCTGTACTGAAAAAAAAAAATTAGAAATGGTTTCCTCTGTATATGGCCCAATCCTGAAAACAGGCATACAGATGCATGTATATAATTCTACGTGTAGAGAAAGTTCAGTGTGTACTTTAAGGAATGCATTACTTGCACTTCTGAGAGATTTGAGATTGACAAAGAAGAAGTAATGGGAGATTGTTGCCAGTGGGGAGCATGTCACTGACACCCACCCATTTTTGGAATAGTCAACATAAAACTGGTTTCCTGGAAGATAGGCCTTTCTTACCCAGCAATTTGAAACTACATAATTCTTATGTTTGTGGATATATACATTAATGGGGTCTCCCATGCACATCACTGCCTTTACTTTTCACAAAACCCTGAGATGGAAGTCATCTTAGCAACCCCAAACACCTGTCCAAATAAAGAAACTGGCTGAGGGAGATGGAGTAAGCTCAGAAGTTTGATTGGGTAATAACCCTTTTCTTTCAAGATGTTTCTATGAAGGACCTAGAAGCTTCCAAGCCAGGCAGCATTTCTCACTCTTGCTGCTTTCCTCTTTGAATCCTCTCTCAACTTTAATAATCTGAACTTTCTAGGGCTACCAGCAATCCCTGGTCTTTTAGGCACCAGATATTTGTCATGTAATACCTGTGAATTTGGCTTTTAAACTTCTAAGGCATTGTCTGGACATTTTGCAATGGTTTATTTTTATCATTTCCCAGAAACTATTTTCTCCTGTAAGAATTCCTTAAAAATAAGTTTGTATGACACTGGCTTCAATACAGGGATTGTGATTGGATTAGATAGATATGCCACACTCCTTTACCCAGCTGAGATTGGTATAGAAACAGATCCACAATCCAGTATGAGCCAATGGGAGGCTAACTCACAGACAGGTGAAGGAATTTTAGAAAGATGCCATTTTTCCTCTGGACAATATAAAAATGTGCTTCAGTGGGACCATGTGAACCTGGCTGTGTTAGGTTACTTGGTTACCAGAGACAGCCTGAAACCATTGAAGCTGGCAGAAGAAACTAGGGGCAAAGCCTAGGACCTTAAAGACTGGGTCAGTGATGACATCCATTGATCAACTCAGACTTCTGGATTTTTCTATCTTGTGAACCAATCAATTATGATTTAACTTTTTAAAATGTGTTCATTTATTTATTTATTAGAATGAGAGAGAGAGAGAGAGAGAGAGAGAGAGAGAGAGAGAATGGGAACACCAAGGGCTCCTAGCACTGCAATGAACTCTAGATACATGCACCACTTTGTGCATCTGCCTTCATATGGCTACTGGGGAACTGAACCCAGGCCAGCAGGTTTTGTGAGCAAGCACCTATAACTGCTGAGTCATCTCACCAGCCCCCGTTTTTATTATTTAAGCTACTTTGGCCAGGTTTGCAAGCTCTCACATAATGTCCACTTGGTATGGGCTGGCATCCCCAGCAAAGAAAGGTAATTCTTCTTTTTCTTGATTTCACTATTCCCATCCATGGAGCTTGAGAACTGGAGTCTGAAGACCTTTGTTCATGTTTGTCTCTGCTATTTTCTCATGTGTTTCTTGAGTAAGCCAATACCTTCCCTGTACTGTACATTTGTTAGAGTGCTTATAAAAATAATATTTAGGCTACAAGGTAGTTGAAGTGTCAAATGAGATAATGTTAACAAAAATACTGTACAAATATTAATTCTCTTCCTAAAGAGAGCAAATTTGATCTACAAATGGTTGTCTAGCCCATTTTTCCTCACTTCTTTCCAGAGGTAATTTTATAATGATCTGCTAACAGATCTATAGCCAGGTAGAAGCTGGACGAGTTCTGTGCAAATAGGTCATAGGTAGAATAATAAAACATGAGTGTCATAATTATTTTATGTCAGCTCTGATTTAATGCATTGTGGAATATTCCACTGAGCTGAAATCATTGCAGGCTGCAAGGAACAGACTACGATATTATAAAAAGGCAGAAATCCTTCATTGTGACTGATCACATTAAAATAATTTAGCTCAAAATAGGCATCATTATATTGTGTCTAGAATTTCCTCACAACGTGAGGAAATATTTCTGCATGGTAAATTTGTTCAATATCGTAGCAACTGTTCCTGAGCTGAGGAGTGACTCTTAGAGCATGCTGTGGCTGGAACGCGCGGAACTCTAGGAGCTGGGTTTCCACCTCACCGTAGCCCGTGGCTCTCCTGCATGCTCTCGGCTGTTTCTTCTGGCTTAACTGTTATGTACCACAGGACTAATATGTTCAGGAAATGCTACTCAGTTGCATAAACAAGTTCAAAAGCGACTCCATTTTTCTGGTCTGACAGAATCAGGCTGTTTGACATGGAAAAGTCACTATTGCTTTCCCCTTGTTAGTTCAACTCATTCCAATTGCCCCATCTTGTGGAAGAAAGAAAAATAGCTTGATTTGTTTGCCCCTTTTTGGTCACATACTGCAGAAGAATTTCAATCCATTTGTCTTTCTCCATCTTTGTCACTGTTTCTCTGTCACATAATGCATTCCAAATAAAGTATTGTCAGGAAAGGCTGGGATTCCTTATTGATCTGCAAGCCACCCCCCTTGTTTTTTTTTTTATTTTGTTGTTGTTTTTACTGATGAGATGGGTATGTGATGGTCACATCCACAAGTGCTGGGTAGCAGTCTTTTGTTACATGGGAGTCAGAACCTGATATCATAATTTGGGCCCATGTCAGACTGAATTCTAAGAATCTTTCAGCCTACTGACTCCTCAGAGTCCTGTGAGCATTGTAGTTTTAGCTATATGAGATATTCCTTGTCACTTCTCCCTCCCTACTTTGTTTTGTAACTAGAAGAGTGGATACAATATATTTATTTGTTTACTCATTTGTCCCTTTAAGGTGTGTTTATTGATTTATCATGGATTCATTCATAATCTTCCTTGTGCTGTGAACCATGCTACATACCAAGGAAGCACTGATAGGCATAACAACCATGTTCTCTTTTCTTATGAGACTTACAACTCAGCTGAAATTGAGTACAGACCTCAACTCAATGACCAGAAAAATACCCAGTACCAAATTGTGATTAAACCTGAGGAAGGAAATGAAAGGGTACTATGAGTCCCTAAAAGAAAGATGGAATGCATGAGACCTGAGTCTCATAATATTGATAATGGGCATTGGAGCTGAGAGCCGAAGGAGTAGATGTTGGGGGTGGGGCATGGCAATGCCATTGCAAACACAGTTTGTGAGGTAGAAGGAGCAACGTGCCTGTGTATAAAGAACTGGATGATTGCAACAGTGGAAAGAGAAGAGGAATAGCTCCCAAGGTTGCTGTAGAGGTAGACAGAGCTGATAATGTGAGCCTTGAGGACATGCTAGAAGCTGGGCTATAGGACCATGAGTAAGGCTTGGAAACAGGAAGTAATATCCATTCATTGGATATGGCTAATTTGCATATCTTCTTCAGCTCAGCACAGTTGTGGCAAGGAGTCACACCAGTGATTTCTGGATGTGCCTATATCTTCTATGCTGGCATAATGTGGTGGGCTCCACTGTTCCTTGTGAGCTCGTCCATTCCAGTGGTTATAATTCACAACTGCATCTTTAGAAGGTGGTGTGGTGTCATTTCTCACATCACAGTAGGGTGTACGTGATGTACCTCTGTTTACTCAGCACCTAAGGGTGTCACAATTGTGTGCATAAAATGACTGTGGATTCTGTCTCTAAGCGACAAAGATGAGCTTGCCTTCTCAGTGAGCTCGAAAGTTGCACAACACTGACATCTGCTGCTTGTGTGCTGTGGTTTGCGATGGTGCCAGGTTACAAGGTGTCCACGTTGCAAGATGCTGTGAAACTAAATGCTTGAAAATACTGACAGGTTAAAATCTAACCTTTTCTCTTGAACTTCTATTTTTTTTAATAGTACACATGAATAGGAGACTCTTCCATGCGATGTTTTCTTAGTCAATATTTCTCAATGGGTCAAGAAGTCCACATGATCAAAGGTGAGATTCTGTTTGGCCTGAGTGGAAAAACAATTCACAACAAAGTAAACTAATGTTTCATTTACGCACATGTTATATAAGGCACATAATTAAGTGACAAAACCATGTCTCTTTATCATAAAGCAACTCAATAAAGGTAATTTTTAAGGATGACATACAATTTGCATAATTTATAATGTTTATAGAATTTCAAGATATATTTCCATATTCCCTCAGTTACTAAGCACTAACTCCCTCATACAGTGGAGTGCCTGCTCTATGTGACTGATTGTGCTGGGAACCATGTTACATACCAAGGAAGCACTGATAGGCATAACAACCATGTTCTCTTCTCTTATGAGACTTACAACTCAGCTGAAATTGAGTATAGACATCAACTCAATGACCAGAAAAATACCCAGTACCAAATTGTGATTAAACCTGAGGAAGGAAATGAAAGGGTACTTTCATTTTTTTTTTCAAGGAATCTGGCCTAGTAATGAAGAAAGAGGATGTGAGGAAAGAGGAACCCTCATCCACTGTTGAAATGTATGTAAACTTGTACAACAATGATGGAAAGTAAAAGGGAGATTCCGGAAAAGGATGAACATACAGCTACCAACAAACTTGGTTATTCCCTTACTGTGTAAGTGCTTTACTACAGAGATATTTGTTCAACCATGTTTATAGTTACTCAACTCATTATAACTAAGAACTGGAAATCAATTCAGGTGCCCATCATTGGATGAATGCGTAATGAAGTTGGGGCACAGTTACACAATGGAATTCTACTTAGCAGTGAAAAAAAAAAGATAATACAATGGAATTTGGAGAAAAATCAACAGGCTTGGGACAGATCATACTCAGTGAACTCACACAATCACAGAAAACCAAATGCCACATGGTCTCAGTTATCTGTGTTTCCTAACCTGGACCAGCTGACACACCTGATAAGCAACTCAAGTCCTAGGCAATAGGGATGGGAAGTCTTGGGAGGTGGGAAAAGGGAGAGTGGGGAAAAACAAACACAAAACTAAATCCAAAATGACTGGTACTATAGAAACCTTTATCCTTTGAGATAGACTAAAAGATATAACCCTCAACAGGAATAAGGAGGGAACACCTGAAAAGAAAGACCCTGGAGAGCACGGAATGAAGCTTAAAAGATTTCTTTTTCCTCTGGCTTGTAACTCCCAGTACCAGAAATTGGTGGCTACCCACAATGAACTGTTGATCAGACAGACCTACGAGGTCCCCAAAACAAGACAGGTTTATGTCAGAGCATTTGATTACCTGCCTGATGCAAAAGGTAAGACCCTATTGAAGAAGACACCACAAGCTGCCAACACAGATCATGGAGAGACCTGGCTGGAATCTGGAAGAGAACTAGTCCACAGACAATTAGCCTGTCTAGGGGTGAAAAGCGCTACATGAGCTACTGAGGTAAAGTGACCATCAACTGTCTGAGTAACCAGAGGCCTGAGCTACTCAGAAGCAAACACCTTTACAGGATGTACACACCACTGCAAAAGTGACACATAGCCTTGGTGGGTAACCAATAGCTTTATAGTTGGCTAAGAGATCTGTCAGTGAAAAGGAACCCATATATGGAATTGGGAACTAGACCAAAATCCTATGGAGACAAAGATTATGTTCTACAGTATCAAGCTCTCACTAGTCTTTGGTTAAAAGAGGGATTACATACATCAAATTCTCCCTAAATTAGTAATCCTTATCCCACTTAAACTATGCTGACTTCACTCTCTACTGGAGAATCTGTTCTTCTTTTGCAGAAGGAAGCGAGACCAGAGGAGATAAACTGCCCTCTGCACTTCAGCCAAGCCACAGCTGAAACCACAGAGGAATGGGGAGATGAGCATGAGTGTTGCTTCCATGCAGTTCCTGATAATCAGCTCCAGGGTGTAGTAGAGAGATCCTGAGGATACTCAACACCTACCAAAGCAGAGATCCAGAGGCTCCTAAGAGCTTATCACTGAAATAAACTTAAAATTCACCAACTAGCTCAGGAAATTTTGGATAAGAGGGGGCAGAAAGGTTGTAAAAGCCACAGGTTGAGACATCATGTCCAGAGGCATTCCATCCCCCACCCCCAAATAGCTGCTGCCCCCACAATACGTAACCTATGACTGCATAGGGAATACCTGCAACCCCACTGAGGAGCATCCCCAGAGGAATGGGGGCAGGGTCAAGGAAATAAAGGGTACCAGCACATGATGTATCCATATAACCTATGTTGTTAATAATAATAATGATAATAATAAAAGAAACAAAAAAAGAAAGAGCACTATGTACATATTGGCTGGGTTTGCCATGGATTCAGGCTTCCTCCTGCTGAGTCTATTCTTGTGTGTTAGGTGACTACAGTATCTGCCTCATGGAAATGTTGAGAAGGCTAAGCATTTTTGAAAAAGCAAAACATGTACCATGGTGCCTAGTATATCACAAGCTACCAGCAAATCATAACTTTGAATATGTCATTATTCCATTCTCAGTTCAGTAAACAAACATTTTTTTTAATATTTTTTATCCATTTTTTATTTATTTATTTGAGAGCAACAGACACAGAGAGAAAGACAGATAGAGGGAGAGAGAGAGAATGGGCACGCCAGGGCTTCCAGCCACTGCAAATGAACTCCAGACACGTGTGCCCCCTTGTGCATCTGGCTAACGTGGGACCTGGGGAACCGAGCCTAGAACCGGGGTCCTTAGGCTTCACAGGCAAGTGCTTAACCACTAAGCCATCTCTCCAGCCCTAAACAAACATTTTTCAACTTGAAAATGCCTAGTGATAGGAAAATGAAAAGTAGATACACAGTTCATGGTTTGTCAGTCTGAAGACATGAGGGTTAATGAAAGGGGTGGCTTCATGGTCAAGGAACTCTAGGGTCTAAGAGGTTTGGCTTAGTTCTGTAGGAGGCACAGAAGGAAATGCTATTCTCAGTGTAGCATTGTAGAAATATAGGTCGTTGGGGCTGAGTGATGGGGCTGGTCAGAGATGGAAAGCACAGTCATTAGTTATAAGGCACTTACCAGGATCTTAGACTGAATTAACTGGGCCCTGAAGCTGACCTGATATCATAGTGGGAATGGACAGGAGGTCGATGAAGACTATTGGGAGGAATGAATCTAGATGACATGTTGGCTGCCCATTGTTTATTGGTCTTTCTGTGAGATGGCAACAATATCATCCATAGGAACTTTATGCCTTGGAAACACAGACGGAAACATGTTTCCTTTTTATCATGAGTGCAGATCAAATGCAACTCCAGAAATCTCAGTATCTCAGCTATGTATTTATGTAGAACACTTAATCAGAGTGGCTTCCCTTGCTGTGATAAGATTAGCCTCATGCCTGAGTGATATGAGTTTAAGCTTCATAAGAAAGATTCTCTGGAAGGTGCTTACATAGAAAAAGAGAAGACAATTGAGTCTTAAAGTATAGTGAAAATAATATGAAAGCAAATTAAGAGATGGAAGCTATTAACAAATATATATATATATATATATATATATATATATATATATATATAAAACTTTATGATCTATAGACAATAGTATTTTCTTATGACTAAAACATTTGTCAATACCTATGACAACTGTCATAATGAAAACCTTAATAAATACAAAAATATGGCCATTTTAGAGAACCTGAAACCCAAGTTTAGAAATCACTTAATGAGGTATATAGCCTCACTATGGATATTTTAGTTAATGAGAGATCTAAAAACTGAAATAAATATTTAACATAAGAAACTAAATACTATGCTAAATAATCTGATAGAAGTATGAAATAATTAATGTTGACAGAAGCTAAATTTGCTGAATTAGAAAAGTATAGTTATTAAACAAATATCTTCAGAGCATCAAATTTACCTCTCCTAGAAATTTAGTAAAGAAGAGATAGAAATAGAACAAAAAATATTTTTGTAATAAAACTCTGGATGTTAATAAATTAGAAAAATCCCCCTGATAATGGGCAAAAAAATAAATACCTCATTGGTAGCAGTGTTTTTATATCAGTCAGGGGCAGGCTATGTGAAAATTATTTGTTCATCTTACCTTGATTCCTGGCTTGATGTAAAAAGTTGTTTCATGCTTAAGATGAAATTCTGCTAAAGAAAAATAAAGGAACTAGAAGTAGAAGAAATATATTTTACAACAGAATGCTGATAATCTTCACAAGGGGATGACTTTGATCACAAAGCATTAAAATTAGCTTAATCAAGATACATATCCATCCACTTAAATAACCTTTGGAATGCTGTCCTCTGCACACCAAATATCCACTGCATTCAGGACCTCATGGTGACAAGAATTGTAAAATATTGGGTCCATCAACATATTATCATAGGTGATGGAGGGGAGAAAAAAAAGATATCAAAATAGAAGATGGACTAGTTGGAAATAGTGAATGAAATATAAGTAAAGAAGGAAAAAGAAAGTAATGGGAAAGGATTGTGATCAAAATACATTTATGCACATGTATGAAAAATTTCAACAAAGTTGAAAAAAGAAATGTAAAGAGCATTATGAATAACTGTGTTTAAAAATTTGATAACCTAGATAAAATAGACTAACTCCTTGAAGGACACAACTTAGAACAACTCACATAGGAAAAATATAGATCACCTGAGTAAGTCTTTACCAACACAACAACCTGAGCCGATTACTAATAACCTTCCAAATCAGAAAGCCCCAAGTACAGATGGGTTCAAACAAACATTTAAGGAAAACTGATATAGCCTCACAAAATAGAAGCCAAGGGTGTACTTCCTAGTGCATCCAGGAGTTCAGCATTACCTAACAACAAGCAAGACAAAGAGAAAAGGCTAAGATTTCTCATCTTCCATGAGCATAGATGCAGAAATCTGTAGCAAAATGTCAACAGATTACATCCAGCACTATAAAAAAATTTTCTACAATAGCTGATGTTTTTTCAGGTATTCAAGGTTGATTAATTGTCAAAAATCAATGAATACGATATGAACAATCTAAGGAGAAAAGATTATGTGATCACATCAATAGATGCAGATAAAACATTTTAGAAAAAGAAACCATTCCAACACTCATTCATCATAAAAGCTGTCAGCAAATTAAGAATACAGGAGAGCTCCTTCAAGTTATTAAAACAGTCTGTGGAAGGCTGGAGAGATGGCTTAGTGGTTAAGGCATTTGCCTCCAAAGCCAAAGGATTCAGGTTTGATTCCTAAGGACCACAAACCAGATGCACAAGGGTGCACATGCATGTAGAGAAAATTTGCAGTGGCTGGAGACCCTGCATATATATGGAGAGAGAGAGAGTCTATGGAAAACCCACAGCTGCCATCATACCTAACTTTATAGGCCAGAATTAGATGGCTGCCTCTAAGATCAGAAGCAAGGAAATGATGGAGCAGCCACACCCTTCCCTGTCAACATCATTCTGGAAGATAATACAGTAAAGTGAGTAAAGCAAATAGCATGTATATGGGCTAGAAGAACGTCTTTGTTCCTAGGTGAAATGATTATCTATAGAGAAAACTCCAAAGAATGAGCAACAAAAAGTTTCTGGAGCTCTAAAGCAACTGCAAGAAGATTGCAGGATACAAGTTGCCCATGGTTAATTTTCATTGTTGACTTGACAATTTGGATTTAAAACCACCTAGGAGACTGAGACACACCTCGAGTTGTATCCATCAGGGTATTTCTAGAAAGAATAAACTGAGGGCAAAGCCGTACATTGAATGGGTAGCATCATCCCATGGGCCGGGGCCCAAAAAGAACAAAGGGAGAAAGGGAGTCCAGCACTTCATCCCTTTGTTCTTCTCCCCCATAAGGGACCCATGAAACTATGAACAAAATTGGTCTTTCATCCCTTCAATTACTTCTGTATGCAATTCTGATCAAAACAATAAAAAGCTAATACAGAAGGTACTACACAGTAGTCAGTTGCTTTCCTATATGCTGGTAACAAACACTTGATATTTGAAATTTAAAACCGTAACACTATTTACAGTAGTGCAGAAAACAAAAAACCTGCGTAAATCTTATAAGATGTGTATAAAATATCATAAAGGGAAAACTAAGACTGTGTTGAGAGAAATCAAAGACTTAGTGTAGATGGGTATTCTGTGTGCATGAGTAGGAAGATGCAAAATGATACCTTTTTCTTCAAATTGATCTGTCTTAGTCAATTCCAATCAGAAAATGATTATATATGGGGCTGGAGAGATGGTTCCATGAATAAAGTACCCATCCCTCATGCCTCAGGACCCAAGTTCCACCTTCATATTCCACATAAAAGGTTGAAAGACAGGCCGGGCGTGGTGGCACATGGCTTTAATCCCAGCCCTTGGGAAGTAGAGGTCGGAGGATTTCCATGAGTTCAAGGTACTCCGAGACTACACAATGAATTGCAGGTCAGCCTTGGCTAGAGTGAAACACTACCTCGAAAAGCCAAGATAAATAAATAGATGAAAGCGTTGGTGGTCTTCTGTAATCCTAGCATTTTGAAGGGGAAATGGGAGATGGAGACAAAAGAATTTCCTGGAAGCTTTCACTCAGTGAGCACAGCAAAAGTGAGATGGAAAGAAACCAGTTTTAAATGAGGTCAGCCAGTGAGAACAGCTGTCTTCCTGCCTCCATATTTGTACAATGGCACATGCATGTCAGCACTCAGACACAGACACATCCATGTGCATAGACAATCACAAGTAACAAAGAAATAAATACTGTTCAATTTTGTTGATATTAACAGGTTCTAACATTTACATGCAAAAGCAAAAGACCCAGGCAGTACTGAAGAACAATAAAATTTGAGGATTGGCAATATCCAACTTAAAGACTTGCCACAAGTCTATAGGAAGTCGGAGAGTGATATGGAAGCAAGACAAGCACATCAGTGGAACGGAAGAGAGTGCCCAGAAACAGGCCCACAAAAGCATAGTCAGCAGGGTTGCTGACTAAGTAGCAAAGGCCAATTCCATCAAAATTGGAAGTTCCTTTAATAAATGGAGCTGGAGCAGACTGGAAGCATCATTACCAGTGTTAACCAGCAGGACATCCTACAAGCTTAACTGTGTCAGCCAGGCCAGATGTACAAACTGATGCAATAGTGGCATGTCTGTTATGGGGGAAACCAACTGCTCTCTGATTGGACTTGAGGCCTACTCCATGTAATTCCTGTGTGGTACTAAAAAACCTACTCATTATGGCTATGAAGGTCATAAGCCCTAGAGTGGAAACTACTACTATTGTATGGCTAAGTAGACATATTATTCATACCAAACTGCCCTCTAAACACTTATGTTTATACCTATATATTAGTGCTACTCTCACTTGGTTAGAGAAGCTTATCTTTTCAGACAGTGGTGACCACTGGGGTGACTCAAAACTCACCAAAGTGCTGAGAAAATATGATAGTGAAGTTTCCATCACCAAGTGAGTCATCTCTATCACACCCTCCAAGGCTCAGGGACCATTGCAGAGGAGAAGACAGAAAGAATATAAGAGCCAAAGGAAGAAGAGGAGTGCTTAGAGTACTGTTTACCAGGCACAAAGTGGCCTTGATATTCATGACCTCTTAGTGGCTGAGGCTACCTTCACACTACCTGCATAATAGGAGTGAAAAATGATGACATAAAAATCGAAGAGAGCCAAATTGGAAGGAATAAGGGAGTCAATGGAGAGGAGACTTGTGAGAAGGAAAAGGAAGGTAGTAGAGGGGATTATGTTCATGGTACATTGTCTATATTTATTGAAGTTGTCAATAAAAAGTTAAACAAATTAAATAAATGGTGCTGGAACAACTGCTTATCCAGATGCAAAAAAAAAAAAAAAAAAAGAATCCAAACACACCTTATACATTCTCAAAAATTAGTTTCAATAGACTATTGACCTAATGTTAGCTATAAAAAATGGAAAATTCTAGGTGTCCTTGCATTTGACTCCCACTTTTATGATATAACACTAGGGCTGGAGAGATGGCTTAGTGGTTAAGTCACTCACTTTTGAAGCCTCAAAACTCATGGCCAACTTCCCAGGTACTACATAAGACAGACACAAAAGGTGACACAGGTGTGCGAAGTCACACACACGCCCAGGATGGCACACACACGTGGAGTTCAATCGCAGTGGCTGAAGGCCCTGGCATGCCAATTCTCTCTTTCTATCTTTGACTCATAAAAAAATACAAAAACGATATAGCACTAATGCTATGATTCATAAACAGAGACAGGTTAGTGAGTTTGGCTTTATTGAAATTAAACGAAAACCACTTTGGAGCATAGTTTAGCAGTTTCTCACAAAGGTCACATAGTCTTTCTATATAATCAGCACGTGGTCTTCTTATTTACTCAAATGAAGTGAAAACTTATATCCCCATAAAACCTATGTACAATTATTTACCCTGTTTTAATCATAGTTATCAAAACATGGAATCAGCCAAGAGTCCTTCAATAAGGGAATGAATAAGCTAATGACATCGGGTCTATACAATGCCATATTATTGCCGTGAAAAGTGTAAAGGGTGGCTACCAAACAATGGAGACACGTGCAGGAAACCTAATGGATGCTACTACATGAACTACATGAAAAGAAGCTTGTAAAAGGCACTGTATGATTCAAACTCTGGAATATTCTGAAAAGGACAAAATTATCGGGACAATAAAAACATCAATATTTGCCAATGGCTGGGGCTGAGGGAAGGAAAGGAATAAAGAATTAATAATTAGGTAGATATTGGGATTGAGGACAGTGAAACTATTTTTTTTTATGATATGATGATGATGGATACAGGTCACTATATATTCATCAAAAGTATTGAAACATAAACTATGGAATTTAGTTAATAATAATAGATCAGCACTGACTGATCAATCCTAACAAAAATGAGCATAGTACAAGAGGCTAACAGGAGGGCACGGTAGGGAGGTGGAGTGGGCAGCAAAGAGGAGGGTGGAAACTGAATATGCTTTCTCTTCACATTTTTTGCAAGTGCTTTGAGGAGGGTACTGTGGGGAAGCGGAGTGCAAAGTAAAGACAAGGATGGAAACTCAATATGCTTTCTCTTCACATTTTCTGCAAGCATAAAAGTGCTCTATAAATGAAGCCTATTACTTTTTAAGAGTTTATTTAAGAAAAAAACTAAAAAATTTGGAAAACTATACCAGGGCTAGATGGTTTTATTGGATTTTATAAGATTTTTTTAAACCTTTAGGGGCAGTTAACACCTATATTACCGAAATAGTGTTAGAATATGGAAAAAATTAAATTCCCTTGAAAAATTGATCAAACTAAATTCAAAAAATATAAACTGAAAATGATAGCTCAAATGTACATATAAACAAAGACACAAACAGCCAACACAATCCTGACATAGAGTAGAGACATATATTGAAGTAAGAAAATTGACAGACTTTAGAACTTATTCTAAAATTTCAAGAAAGGATCAGTAGTTAAGAGACTATAATAAGGAGAATTCTATGTCAAATCTGTCCAGGAAATATGCTATTGGCATTCACTATGCATACAAATCATGAAACTTTACAAGAAGTAAACATGATTTTGGTTTAAACCAGTCGCTCAAACTTACTTGACAAGAGAACACTCTATTTTATGTATCACTGCTAATATCACATAATAAGAGCACTCTGTACAACACATCACTCAGTGCACTTAGGCTGCAGGTTGTAAGGACTGTGACGAGCAGACAGATGCTTTGAGATGCTATATCTTAATCTCTCTATGTCACCGCATGTGCCAAAGAGGAATTAGGTTTGCTAATCAGCTGATTTCCAGGAATGCAATTGCCCTTAATTACCAGGAAGGGCTCAGTATAATCACAGGGGCTTTAAATGGAAAAGAGATTCAGAAGAGAGAATTGGAGAGAGAAATGAAAATGAAAAAAGGTCATTGTGACGTCACTGGAGAATCATTTGATGTGCATTCCCTGCCTTCCAGATGGAAGAGGAAGCCATGAGCCAAGACACGTGGACAGACCATAAAAGAAAGAACACAGAAGAAATGTATTCTTCCCTGGAGTCTCCAGAAAAGAATGTATTCTTCTCTTGGACCTCAGAAGTGGAAGGCACATTTAGGCTGTTTCATGGACACAGACTGTCCATACATGCCTCATTTCAGAACTTCTTTACTGATTTTATGATAAGGCTTATGAAATAGGAAGACTGCTAGGGAAACACTGGAATTAGCACAGAGTCAAATCTTTTATTAAAAAAATATTTATTTAGTTGAGAGGGAGAGAGAGAGAGAGAGAGAGAGAGAGAGAGAGAGAGAGAGAGAGACACCCAGATAGAGAGAATGGGGATACCAGAGACTCCAGCCACTGAAAACGAACTCCAGACGCATGCACCACCCTGTGCATCTGGCTGACATGGGTACTGGGGAATTGAGCCTTTGTCCTTAGCTTCACAGGCAAGCACTTGAACTGCTAAGCCTTCTCTCCGGTCCAGAGCCTTTTTTCTTTTTTTTTCTTTTATATGAGGTAGGGTCTCATTCTAGCTCAGCCTGACCTGAAATTCACTATGTAGGCGCAGGGTGGCTCAAATTCCTACCTCGGCCTCCCGAGTGCTGGGATTAAATGGCTCAGAGTCAAATCTTTAGACATTTCTAGTGTATACTTGTAATTTTTTTTTTCCATGGCTGCGGGCATAGTGGAAGGAAGGCAGTATTTGCTGACTTGATGCTTGTGTCTTTTGTTTGTTGTTGCCTGCATTTTTTTTTTTTTTTCTGAGGCAGGGTTTCACCCTAGTCCAGGCTGACCTGAAACTCACTGTATAGTCTCAGGATAGCCTCAAACTCCCAGTGATCCTCCTGCCTCTGCCTCCCAAGTGCTGGGATTAAAGACATGCACCACCATGCCCAGCCTGCTTATGTCATTTTGAGTAGACACTTTTCAGCTCTGCTTAATTTTCATAGTTTTGCCTTAGTGTTTTATGTGCATTCCTGACATATTATGAAACTTGAGATGAAAAAATTGGTCCTCATATTTTACATAAAAGATGATGATGCTTTATGTGCATCACACTACATTTTGTCACTTCATTCTTTTTCTTTTTAAATTAAATTATTGTATTTATTGAGGTAAGTACAGAACCAAGGAAAGGAGAATGAATACACACACAGGGCTTGAGAGGCCACATAGTGGGCCTAGAATAACCATACAGAGGATAGAAAAGAAAGTACAAAGGGCTCCTGCCAAGTGGAGAACGAACCCATGTGGAAAATAAGGGCTAGGGGCCTAAACCAAGGAGAAACTCACCAAAATCCGGAGGTTCAGAGTCACTTAAAAATTTTACTTGAAGACATTATCAATGTATAGTAATCCCTTTTGTTATTATTATGATGATTGTTATTTTTCCAGGTGTATAGCAGTACCATTTATAATTGCCCATCATTTACTCAACTTAGTCATAGACAGAATGCTGTCTACAGTCTTTTCTGTTGCAAACAATGCTGAGGTCAATGGCCCTGTACATAATCAATTTTACATGTTTGCAAATACTTATGTAGGAAAAAAGTCACAAAGGCACGATTGCTGAGTGGCAGAGTGTACATTATGATTAATAGATGTGGGCAAGCAGAAGCAGGCCTTCTTTGAGCTACATGTCCTTCTGTAAGGTGGGGGTTATAATAAGCATTCCTCATGGAATGTATTTGAGACTCGAAATATGTTTGTAAGGCACTTAGCATTAAACAAACTTTGCCTTCTATTAATTCCCATATTAAATAATACAAGGTTGTAAATTGCAAAGTGTTCATCATAAGACATTAAGTATAGATGATAACTTCTAATTAGAGGTCAATAATACAATAAGACTTCAATAACTCAGCAAATATACAAGCAGGAATCTTTACAGCTATAATATTTATGTGTTTATTTGCTCCTAACATGTTAAAATGGTTTGTTCCTCTAAAATATATGAACCATGTTCTCATTTATCAAAAAAATTATGGCAAATTGAAAAATAGTGAGCTGCTAATGGCAGAACCTTCTGACTCCATTAAAATATTGAAGACTAAATTTTTAAGACTGAGATAGCCAAGGTTAAAAGTTGTCCAAACCCTTATAAAAGACAATATAACCTAATATGTTATAAGATGGTTTTCACAGCTACAACGTGGGCAGAAGATGTCTGCCTAGTTGTAAAGAGCACAAATCTTTCAACTGGAAAATAATCTCAATTCACCATGTTTAATGACCGGGCCAGGGATATCGCTCAGCAGTGAAGAGCACTTGCCCTTAAACATAAAGGTCTCTGAGGCTGGAGACCACTAAGTCAACTGACTCCCCAGAACCCACCAAAAGCTGGGTGTGGCCATGCACATCTGTAACATCTGTAGCAGGTGGGGGCGGGTAAGGTAGAGATCAGAGAACCATGGGTGAGTGATAAGAGGACACCCTAGGTCCACCTCTGGCTTCTTCATGCATGTATGTGGGGTGAGCACATTTGCATACACATGTGTATACCACACACACCACTCACATACTCTACCCACACACGTGCACACATGAACATTCTTGTCTATTAACATTTCTGGGCTGGAGAAATGGCTTAGAGGTTAAATGCTTGCCTGTGAAGCCTAGGGACCCTGGTTCGAGGCTTGATTCCCCAGGACCCCCGTTAGCCAGATGCACAAGGGGGCGCACGCATCTGGACTTCGTTTTTAGCAGCTGGAGGCCCTGGCGTACCTATTCTCTCTTTATGTATCTGCTTCTTTCTCTCTCTGTCTGTCACTCTCAAATAAATAAAATAAACAAAAATAAACAAAATAAAAAATAAACATTTCCATAAAATTTTCTGAAATTGCTAAAACTTCATTTTACCTTACATATTTCTACACTATTGACAGTTCCCAATACATATGCATTGTTATATATTAATTTAAATATTATTTACCCTTATGTTATTAACCTATAGAATTTCAAGGGACAAAATATAAATAAAAATCACATACACATAGTAAACATCCAGCTGTAATTAGAACCTTGCAAAACCTTTAATATGCAAATTTTTTGAATATGTTCTATGACTCTGTTAGTCACGTTTCTCATCACTGTGACCAAAGACCTTACCATAAGCTATTGAAGGAAGAAGTAGTTTATTATTGCTCATGGTTTGAATAGGTATAGTTAATAACAGGGGGAAGGCATTATAGAATCTGACTTCATGGAGGAGATGGGGGAGGACTTGTTTATATCTTAACGGGCTGAACCATGAGGCAGAGACTGGGGTGGGAAATGAGGCCAGGCTATAATCCTCAAGGTCTGCCCCCAGTGACCTATTCTAGCTATTCCCTACATCCTAAATGATCCACAACTTTCCTAAACATTCCCACTATCTGGAGACCAAGACATGTAGGGGCATGAAACCATAACATTGACTATGAAAAAAATCATAAAAATATGAAAATTATTCTAACCTTTTCATCTCATTTGTTTTGCTACACATTGAGACTGTTCCTTTCATACACTTTCTCTCTCTCTCTCTCTTTCTCCCCCTGTCTTTGTCCCTCTCACTGAATCCCCAAACTCAACTTTTTGCTTATAATTGAACTATAGCCAACTCTATCTTTGAAGCTTGCATTTGTTGCTCAAACAGTATTGTTAATACACCAGGAAAGTGAAGAGTCAAATACAATTGTACTTTTTAAATCCAAATAATAGGCTTTGCAATGACACCTTGGTTGGAGATTTATGAAACAGATAAAGGGAGAAAATGAATGGTGAGAAGAAACACTCCTTACTTTTGCACTGTGAGGTCACATTTATTATGGAAAAGCTCAGTTGATTTGTGTAAGACAGCCAGGAGGTCTTGGCTACAGACCATTAAAATGTTGGTGATGGTAAATCCATGGGAGGAAGTGTCATACACTCATAGACAAAGCATTGAGGAGACAAAACCCAGGAAAATATCGAAGCAAAGGTCTTTCACATTCTTCCCTATTCCTCCTTGTAATCCCCACACCCAAAACAAACAAACAAAAAATACAGACCTTGGGATAATGATGTCCATGAAGCCAGTTTATTTTGGGAAAAGCTTTTCAGGAACTGGGGATGTGTTCCTGTTACAGCAGGAAGAAAGGAAACAAGGCTGATTAAAGAAGCTTTGTTTTTGTTTTTACAAGGTACGGTCTCACTCTAACCTAGGCTGATCTGGAAGTTATTCTGTAGTGCCAGGCTGGCCTTGAACTTACGGTGATCCTCCTACCTCTGTCACCTGAGTGCTGGCATCAAAAGCATGCATCACCACACCAGGCAGATTGAAGATGTTTATTCAGCTGTTCTGTGCTGCGGACACCTGGTGCTGAGTGCGCAGAGTTCTATGAGAAACTGTGGAGGAAGCGTCTCAGCAAGGGTGAGGGCTGTTCCATAGTCGTACCGGCTCCATGGGCCTAGGTTTGCCAGTCTGAGGCTCAGGAGCTTTCTGTGAGTTCTGCCCAGTGACAGCTAAAGAACCCTGAACTCCTGTTTGGCATGTTCATTCATTTTATTGTTTTTAATTACATGTATATTTAAATGTTATGTTCCAGACACTAGGAAGTAGTTCAAGGTCAGAGGTCCATTCTCTCCTGTTCTGTAGAGGTGGGTAAGTAGAGAGATGCAGAGAAGATGGAAGCAATGAGGAACTGAGCATCGGCAGCCGTCACCCTGGCATTTGTATCTACACATACCCTGAGTCTCCCTTCTACTTAAACGTCACCCGGAATTACTCTCATTGTTCCTGTTGCGGAAGGGATTATGGAAGGGGATGAGAGAGTTGTTTCAAAAGCAGAGTGGCTCTTCCCCACTGCTAATTATGATTAACGAGCCTTCTAATATGGTAGTCTGCCTAACTACAGACCATCTTGGAAGGCCTGCTTAAAATCCCTGGGTATCTTAGTTCAAGTTGAAGCTTGCTACTGCTGCTGGAAGCATTTTTGGATCTTAGGCAGCCTTATGCCATATATGTATATGTATGTGTGTGTGCATATATATATATATATATATATATATATATATATATATACACACACACATACAATACACACACATATACATACACACACATACATACATATATATATATTATATATATATACATACACATACATATATATACACACACATATACATACATATATATACACATATATATACATACATATATATATACATATACATACATATATATGTTAACATATATATGTTACATTTAAAATACCTAATGCATCTATTTTTTTCCAGTATTGGACTAGATTCTTGGCCATGGTGTGTGAAGGGCACAAATCAGCATCAGCATCCCATATACCATGGCAAGATGCTCATATTGTGAAAAGCATGAAAAGACCAAAACTCAAAGAGGCCATGTTAGAGCCAGCCTTTCATCCTATGCTCACTTTAGGCAGCAGCCCTTTAGTGGAATGCTGAGCTGAAAGGATGAGGCCCTTAAATATTTTCTTATTCTCTTTTCCCTTTCCCTAATTGTATGTGGCTAAATTCATGCAAATAGAGTATTTTGTGCAACCCAACTGGAACAACTATTATTTATCAGCCTTTCACACTGTGTCAGGCTATTGTTACTTACATGGAATATTTTCTTCTCTTTGAACAATAAACTCAAACGAGAGGTCATTTTTCAAAGCCTGCTCAATACCTCTGTAAAGATGTCTAGAATAATCTTCATGCCCAACCTATAGTTGCAAGAGATTTGACCAAGAACCAGGTTGACTCTCGCGATAATTGAACTAGGAGAGTCAGAGCTAATCAATGGTTGGTGGGAGGAACTTCTGGAAAAGCAAAGCCTGGAGATGCAGGAACAGTGGCTCTTAGCTCAGTTTGTCCCTTTGCAAGTAGAAGCTGAGGGTCAATAGAGCTGACCAGCAGGCAGAGATGGCTGGGACCATCCAGAAATATAGAGAAGTGTCTGTTTCTAAGAACTTAGAATTTTCCAGGAAACCTAGATGTACTTATGGACATTCATGTTCCAAGTGGTTCCCCTGTATACAGCCTACCATTCCTTTATTTGAACTAGCTTGAGACAGTTCTGCTGTGTCCAGCCTTGATGAGAACCAAAGTCCACATTGCTAGGACTCTACTTGCATTCGTATATTATATAAATATAGATGTATTGCTATATAGATATCTAGATATATAGATATAGTCAGGGGAGGGAAATATAGCTTCATTAATGAGAGCACCAAAGACTTAGCAATCAGGAAATATACTTTAGATATGGTACTGACATTCACTTGTTTCATGTGACCTTGAACAAAATACCCTTTTTGGACCTCTGTTTTCTGGTCTATAAAATAAGGATAATGTTGATTGCCATTTCTATTTCATGGAAGAAAGATATAGTTAAGTAATATATAAAGGTGTTTCAGAAGAGGATTGTAAAGCAATATATAATCATTATTAATGACAAGAATGAAGATACATTTATATTTTGGCCTTTTATATTGGTAACATTTCTTTTCCTTTTTTCTCTCTCTCTCTTTTTTTTTTTTTTTTTTTTTGTTGTTTTTTGAGGTAGGGTCTCACTCTAGCTCAGGCTGACCTGGAATTTACTCTGTAATCTCAGAGTAGCCTCAAACTCTTGGCAATCTGCCTCCCGAGTGCTGGGATTAAAGGCGTGCGCCACCACGCCTGGCACTTTTCTCATTTTTTTGAGGTAAAGTCTTGCTCTAGTCCACTAGTCACCAAAAGGCATCTTCAGTTAAGCCCTACTGTTACAGAAAACTGAGTCACACAGAGATAGCACCAGAGCTAAACTGGAGAATCAGAAAATTTATTCATGTTGAATGGACTCGGGAATAATTTCCAAAGAATGAGTACTGAACTCTGAGATGTCAGAGGTTTTATAGACAACATGGCAAGCAGTCTGATATCACCTTGAATTCTTTATACGTTTGGTGGGTTACAAATTTCTAAGGTTACATGATTTTGGAGCACAAACAGAAAATTCCTTAGCAATCAGTCAGTGATAGGAATTACAAATGTAGACCAGAATGCTGCTTGTTCAGGGGTGTTTGTACCTATACAAGCAGGGTGCAGCTGCATAGGTAGGGAGGAGATTTAGAGAGTCATGTTTTCTCCCTGACAAAGCTTGTACAATTGAAACTTGCCCTTAAGATTATAATCTGGATCTGGTTTCTTTGTTCAGTTTCTTCTACCACACTCTCCCTTTGATATCTTTTGTAAATACAGACAAGGGACATCACCTATTCTGTCTGGTATGGTCATAGATGTTAACCCTCTGATATCCCTAGAGGAGTATTTGGAATTTTACATATTTTAATTGAGAGGAAACAAACTTGATTATCATACTGAGAATATAAATCCCAAGCAGATAGACCACGAAGAGCATCAGAAGGGTGACAGAAAAGGAAAGAAGCCAGGATCCTTATCATGTGTCTGATTATCTCTAACTTATACAGCTTAATACAAGCTGTTGTAAAAAGCAGATAATTTTTATAACTAGGTAGAGCAAACAAATGAGAAATAGATGAGAGCTATTTTAAGCAGTGGGGCTGGGGGGTATCGTGTCCATTTTCCCAGGTATCTCACATTGAATTCCTCAGGTTTCTGCCATGAACTGACCAGTAAGCTTCCAGGATCATGACTAGAGCAGGGCTGTAGACCATTCGAGCTTCTTTTTCAAGCTTCTACTGTGTGTAGATTTTTGAGCTTCTGGGATGACTAGACTAGGCTGCAGTCTTCTCAGTAGATTAGGTGTCCTCTGGAGGATGACCTTGATGGCACCTTCTGGGTCCTTGGTAACCTGTCAGCTCTCACAATTGGCTAAGGATTCTGTCCTCTTCACTCTGGTGTGAAAAATCAATATTATATCTCTTGGATAATGGGTATGGGCCCAATTTCCTAATGGAGAAATATAGGCCCCTGTGTGCTAAAAGTTTTAAGGAAATGCCATCAATGGCAGAAGAATATGGCTCCCTTCTTCAAATCTAAGTAAACACACATCTTTAAACAAGTAACCCTACCAACACGAGCGAGCATGAACGGCTAGAGTTCCACATTGTTTTCACACCTTAGGACCGGGTTGCAGATCTTCTCCAAATACACCTTAGGGCCAACTCTAAGATCTGTCCCTAGTGACATAATGCAAATTGTATTTGGTCCAACTTTAAATGTCCCAATAACATTTACCAGCTTTAAGATTGATTTAGAGTCCCAAGTCTCATTTGAGATTTAAGACTGTGATAGCTGTTAGTCCTGTAAAATCAAAACAAGTTACTTTCATTTTTGTTTGTTTTTCAAGGTAAAGTTCTTGCTCTAGCCCAGGGTGGCCTGTTGGAATTCACTATGTAGTCTCAGTGTGGCCTCAAACTCATGGTGATCCTCCTACCTCTGCATTCCAGGTATTGGGATTAAATACATGTGCTGCTACTCCTGGTACATATTTTTTTTCCTATTAAATAGAAATTTGTATGGATACATCATGTGTGGGTACCATCCTTTCCCCCCTGTGCCCATTCCACTGAGGGTCCTCCTCAGTGAGATTGCTGGTATTCACCATGGAGTTGTGGGCTATGGTTTGTGAGAGCAGCAGTCAGAATTTGTGTGTGAAGGGCAATGCTTCTGGATATTCCCTCCACCCCATGCCTCTGGCATTCTTTTCACCCCTTCTTTGGCAAAATTCTCTAAGCTTTGGTAGGTGTGTTTAACTCCACCTTAGTGCTGAGCCCTCAGTAGCTTTGTATTTGTCTAGTCTCTCCTTGTTATGCCATATTACAATAGAAATGTTTAATCTGTGCCTTTACATGTTAAAAATATAACTTTAAAATAACACAAAATTTAAAAAAAATAAATTTTATATTCTAATAAGGCATAACAAGGAGAGACTAGACCAATACAAATCAATAACCATCGGGTAAACATAACCATTTAGGGCATTCTGGTTGTTTTTTTAATAAAGGCAAATGTTGGATGACTAATCAAGCCCAGGCAGAGGCAGATGAAGCTCTTATGAGCTTAATATTGTAAGCCAGAGTCAGACAAGGGAGCCTATTTATCTGAATTTTTGTTTATATTGTAATATTTTGTGGTTGTATTATCTTACTGGGTGTTTAAGACCATTCGCTCAGCCAAAATTAATGATGAATTGTATTTTCATAGGTCAGTTAGCCACCATGTGGCTTCCTTTGGAAGAATTTGTTATGATTCTCCTTTTGCAGATAAAATGACTTGGAGTCCATCTATGGGTCTCAATTTTCTCCCTGATCAAGAAAACAGGTAACTTACCACAGAGTAGGAGCTAGAAGGGTCCCATTGTCTCCTGGGTTATTTTGACCAGGAAGAAGGAAGCCAAATATTGGTTGTCCTGTTTAACTCTGATGTTTCCAATTGACTTTGGCTTCTACCTATGGTTGTTAATTACTCAGAGAGACTCTACACATCTGATTAGCAAAATAGATCTAAAGGAGTACTGAACATATCTAGTTAACAAAACAGATCTCATTAGATAATGACACAAAAGTTTAAAATCATTCTGATTAACATTTAGCTTTATTTGTCAGGTGACAGTATAAGCCATACCTGGAACACAGAACACAGACACATTTTATCCTTTAAGACTCTTTCAATTATAGGTATAGGCAGAACCTGTTAGCAGCTCTGGAAATAATATTTTATCAATAACTTTAAATCAATTGATTTGATCTAGAAATTGTATGGCAGGAAAAGTCAAGACAGTATAAAATCTTGGCTTCTGTGTTTGAAAACATCTTTGGCTAGTCAGTATACCTATGTAGGGACCAGTAGTCTCCCCTAAACTGGAACAGCAGAGGTTAAGCCCATTTGAGGTGTATCTTAGAGCAGGAAACATGTCTTAAGAATCAGTACATCGATAAGCAATGAACTTAAGATATTAGAAATGAAATAATTACTTAAGTAAAACTTAGAGATTGGTTATACAAAATTTAAGAATACAGTAAAACCTGGTCATTGTTGAACTAAACCAGCTTGATTTTAACATACATTAGGGACATTTTGACAAACATAAAGTAATTTTGTAAGCAAGTGTTTTTAATCATTGAGCCATTTTTATAACTTAACATGAGGTAATAGTAAATGATTATTAGATTACATGAAGCTTAGAAAAACTATATCAACATCATTTGTACATAACAGGTTTTCCTGGGGCATGGGAGCTTCCTCTATTCCTCTAAGAACAAAGTCAAAATGATTAAATCGCTTCGTGTGAGACTTAGGTACTCACCTCACTGACAGTCACCTAGCCGAACCAGCAAGAGCAAGACAGGAACCATCTCAAGTTACAGTGTTTTTAGACATAATAGTCCTATAATAGAAAATGAAATACCAATGAGCAAATTTTAATCTTAAAACCCAACTTCCCTAATAGTAATGAAATTGACAAACAGGGGCTGGAGTGATGGTTCAGCAGATACAGTGCTTGCCTGCAAAGCCTAAAAACCCAGGTTTGATTTCCCAGTACCCAAGTAAAGACAGATGCATAAAGTGGCGCATGCATCTGGAGTTCATTTGTAGCAGCTGAAGGCTCTCGCATGCTCATTCTCTCTCTCTCTCTCTCTCTCTCTCTCTCTCTCTCTCTCTCTCTCGATTCCCTTTGTCAGTTGTACAGAGCAAGAGAGACAAAACAAACTTTGAAATAGATACAACCTTTCTCTCAGAGCCCAAAGCCATGGAAAAACAAAGGCAGGAACTCTTGGTATTAGCATAGATCCAGAAGCAATTTCAGTAAGAGAACCCCCTTAGGTCTGGCCCCAGCATCTCATTCACATTAAGCTCAGAGGCCTTAGCATAAGCTTAGAGCAAGACTTCCACCTTGGTTCACCTCCTTTCATTGTTCAATCCCTTCCTCAGGGTCAGGCTGTGGAGCAGTGGAACTCCCCACTAGACCAAACAACAGTCTCTCCCTTTCTGTGTACCCTTGGGTGTTGCCCTTCCCAGGGTCAGCCAGCCAGGCCCTCATCCTTGCTTTTTAGAGCATATTTAGAGGAAGGTGTGGGTGGGGGGATGAGGGGCCTCTGGCTTTGAAGCTTCTTGCCTGACTCCAACAGAGAAGTGCTTTTTCTTTTTTTCTTTTTTTTTTTTTTCATGTGCCAGGAAGTGATTTCAATTTCTCTCAGGGCTCCAGTGCAGCTCCCTGATATTGCTGTTTTACAACTTTTGTTATGAGCAGGAGAATCTTGCATTTTCTCTGCCTGTAATCTTAGTTGTATTCAGAGTTTCCTCTGGGAGCCATTGAACATTACAAGCTGGTCATCCTGATTCAGAAAGAGTCTGTAACATCCCTGGTGTCATCTTTGTATCATAATCTCATGAATATCCCTTTCTGAAGGATGGTGTCATTTTCTGATCATGCAATCTAGAACAGTGGGCTGGATGGAAGACCCCCACCACCACCCCAGAATGAATTTCCCACTGTGTTGGTATTGTAGAACAGCCACAAAGACAAAGACTTCCTAGGCATTCACTACTCACTCTACAGCCTCAGGACTATGAGCAATGTTTATACAAAAACACACATATTCCTACCAAGTGCATGTTACATACAGATTCTAGATGGCCACCTCCCCCTGTGGTGACCTAACCGAGCAGTCACACTCACTGCTATAGATTCCAGATGCCAAATTTCCAGTAAGGTGACTTAATGGAGCAGTAACAAGGACTGTAGAGAGGTGATCTGGCTGTCTTACCCAGCAGCTAACTGAGCACCCCAGGGTATCTTTCCATGCTCCTTGAGACCCAGATGTTTAGCCCACTCTCCTAGGCAGGCCCATCAGGCAGAACATAGTCTTGTATCACAGGCCATAGTCCATGGAGTCTGTATCCTGAACAAAGGCCAGGTGATGTGTCCCAGCTGTCCTTGAGCCACTCCTTTCCACAGCAATAGTGGCTCAAAGGGCCAGCCTTGTCTGTGACCACAGGGCTCAATGGGGTTTCCCAGCCAATGCACCATAAGAATGTTACAGGAAACTCTCACACAGAGATGGCACAAGAGATACAGAATCATAAAAGATATTCATGTTCACATGGACTTAGGGGAATAACTTCCAAAGCCTGAGTACTGAGCTCTGATGACTCAGAGGTTTTATAGACTTTACAGCAGGTAGTCTGATATCACCTTGAATTCTTTACACTATTGGTGGGTTACAAGTTTCTAAGGTTACGTGATTCTAAAATTCATAAAATTCCTTAACAACCAGTCAGTGAAAAGAAAATACAAATGTAGAACAGAATCCTCTTTGTTCAGGGTGCTTGTGCCTATGGTTACGCTAACCAGATAACATAAGCATGGTAGAGTGGCATAGGTAGACAGGAGAGACTCAGGGTCATGTGGTCTCTCTGGCGAAGATTTCACACTAGTGTTTTAGAGTTTCTGGTTTCTTTGTTAAATTTCTACTACCACAGTACTGGGTGTGTTGATAGCCAGTTTGAACTCTGGCTGTTCATGCTTGCTGGCCGGTTTTTTTTTTTTTTTTTTTTCCTCTTTCTTCTATAGATGTATAGAAGTGGACCTCAGGAATCTGTAAGCCTCAAATAAACCCTTTTCTCCCATAAGCTGCTTCTCATCAGATGTTTGTCCCAGCAATAAAAAAGGTAACTACTACCGCTTTGTATAATGGTGTACATGTATTTCATAGAGTCAATGGGTATATTAGTTACTTTCGCATTGCTGGGACAAAATACCCAACCAAAAGCATCTTATGGAAAGAAAAGTTTTTAATTTGGCTAATAGTTCCAGAAGGAAGGATCCGTATGACAGGGAAGCCATGACAGGTTGGAGTAGGAAGCTGGCCCCAGGTAGATAGGAAACTGAAAACACAACAAGTGGGGCCAGGCTATAAAACCTCAAGGCCCACCCCCATTGATTCACTTCCTCCAGCAAAGAACCACCTCCGAAACAGTGCCATATTGTAGAGATCAAGTTGTGTTCAAACACATGAGCCTTGGGGGAAATTTTACATTCAAACCGCCACAATGGGAGCAATGCAAATAAAATCAGTGTTACTGATCTTTCCAGCTGAGGTGAGATTCTATTTTAAACTTCAGTGTTCACATGTTAACTAGTGTGAATATATTTAGGATACCTGCATATCTTTCAGGAAAAAAATTACAGAGGTTTTATTTTGTGGATAGATGATGTTTACTTGGGCGACATTCCAATGTTTGGAAAGGTATGAATTTATTGTGGTTTTAGTCAAACAAATAAAAAACTTACTACATAATTGCTGTCAAATCTCTACCTGTCCTTTGGATAATCTGTGTGGCATGAGTGCTTTCTAGATAGTTGAGTTGTGGCTAAATAATCATGTTTAGGGCTTGAGAGATTGCTTGGTGGTTAAGGCGCTTGCCTGCAAAGCTTAAGGACCCATGTTTGACTCTTGAAATCCCATGTAAGCCAGACACACAAGATAACTCAAGTGCAAGGTTGCACATGTGCACAAGGTGGCCCATGTGTCTGGTGTTTGATTACAGTGGCTAGAGGTCCTAGCATGTCAATTCTCTCTCTTTCTCTCCCATATTCTTTCTCTCATTCTTGCTCTCATGAAAAAGGACCATTCTGTTGGGCTTACCCCCCAAAAGCAATCATCTTGAGAAACTTAATATTTATTGGGAGGGGCAGATAAAATTCCTACTGATGATTCTTACCTTCTTGGATTCTGAGTCATACTACACCTTCTGTATACTTGCTTGGATCCCTGTAGTACCTGCTGGGAATGATGCAGCCCTCAGCAAGTCTGAAACCTACAGCAGTAAACTGTGGCTATCCATCAAATTCACTTGTCAACTACTTTTGCAAATAAAGTTTTATTGGCATACAGCCATGCTTATTTATTTACTTTTTGTCAGTGGATTCTCTTAATGACAAAATAGAGTTAGTTATGATAGAGGCCATCTAGACCACAAGCCTAAAATATTTACTATTGGGCCCTTCAGAGAAAACTTGTTAGTACCCACTGCAAAGCAGAGTGTGCGTTTTCCTATAAAATCTGTAAGGAGCTTTAGGACTTCTAACTATACCTACTTTTATTCTATTTTGTTTTTCAGATGATGTCTCACTATTTAGGCCTGGTTGGCTTTGAAATTGAGATCATCTTGCCTTAGCCTTCCAATGGCTGGGATGATAGGTAAGTGTCATCTCATCCAAGTTTTTAATTCATATATAACCTTTGATTATTTCTAACCAAGCCTGTGTTCCCTTGCTGTGTCAGTTACTTTTTTGGTTGCTGAGACAAAATACCCAATTAGAAGCAACTTGGGGAAGGAAAGGGGCTTAATATTGTTTTACAGTTCTAGAGATTAGAATCCATCAATGGCAAGGAAAACATGACAGGGGCAGGGAGATGGTGTCATATCTTCATATCTTCAGGAGGAAAAAGAGAAAGAGGCAGAGGGAGAGAATAGCAAGCAGGGCTGACCTGTAGCAATTCAAGGCCTGGCCCCAGTAAACACTTCCTCCAGCAAGTAGTCCTAAAGGTCCCACAAGGTTCACAGACATCCTCACCACCTGGGGATTAAATATGCAGTGCACAAGGCTACTGTAGTTACTTTCCTTGAAATCACTACTTTCATATCTAGAAGCTAATGTTTATCATACTCACTTCATTGGGTCAAGGTGAAGGTGAAAAGGGATAATGAATGTGAACACTTGGTACAGATGAACTTAAATTTACCACCAGTATCCTATGCTCAATGGGACAACACAGAAAGAAAAAACAATTTAAGGAAGGCTAGGTGAATGAGAGATGGAAAATGATGGAAGGGTAGTTGTAGGAACAGTGACTGAGGTATGTTTGTGAGGAGAAGGTAAGGGCTCCAATGGTAAAGATATTGTCATCCCCGCCTCAGCCACCCAGAGGCTGACTATGTCAACCTTCACTCCATGACCCCATGCCAACCTTATACCACACCCCCACCATGTGTTGAATGGCCAGGGAGATTTTGCTTACTAGTTACTCACTTGACCCAGAGAAAGAAAGGCCTCTAATTTCAATCTGTGCTTTCTATCACTAAGATAAACTCATAATGATTTGCCAATAAGATGCAATTACAGTGCCTGCTGAGGTCAATATTCAATCAGTGGCTCCATTTCGAGCCCTGCTTTGATTACTTGGTCAAAAATTTCCTGTCTTTAGATGCTTTGTAAATCATGATTGAGCTAGAGTTTTAGAGATTTAAGATGGGGATGTGATTTCATTCGTAATCCATCTTTTGGAAAGCATTTCATCCTCTGACCACATGTGAGAGAACCTTCCTTGGGAGCTCCTAGCCACCCTGAGACTAGTTCAGGCCTTCTTTTGATGCCTCCTTGTGTATCCTCTGCAACACAGTATAGAGGAGGCTATTCTGGAGGGCTTGTAGGGAGATCAGAAACCAAAGTGTCAAATCCATAGCAAACATCTTTTTCTCATCAGACACTTTAGTTGATATAGTTCGGAGAGGGATCATTTACCTAATATATGCAAGGGCTATAGTACCTGGCACTAGAAAAACCAAAAAGGAAAGAAAATCCTGTCTTTTTCCTAGTCATTGCCCATGTGCTTTGTTGTTCTCTTCTCATACCCTACTCTTGGTGTCTTGGGCTTTGCTCTATGAGTGAGAGACATTCTGTTCCACCTCTTTGGAGATCTCACTCGAAATAATGAAGCCCTCGTATATAACCAAACCAAGAAGTTGACCTTTTCTCAACTAATGCCCTTAGGAGCAGGAGCGTGGATCTCTACTATACTCTTCTGCTGACCTATAGCAATGACTTTGAGACCCTAGCCCAGAGGTGCAAGGCATGTCCATCTGGATCATAAAAATAAAGAATCGCCAAGTGTGGTGGCACACGCCTTTAATCGCAGCACTCGGGAGGCAGAGGTAGGAGGATCGCCGTGAGTTCAAGGCCACCCTGAGACTACAGAGTTAATTCCAGGTCAGCCTGGACCAGAGTGAGACCCTACCTTGAAAAACCAATAAATAAATAAATAAATAAATAAATAAATATAAAGAATCACATGCATTTGGGGTCTCTCTTCCTATGTGCCTGAATTTACTTGAACATTTAAGTTATTCTTAGTTCAAAAGCTTTTCATCTTGGTTGCAATGTGGATTCATATTTACTTAAGATTAATAATCAGGAACTTGCAGTAACTGGTCATGATTCCTTTGTGTGATGAAGATTTCAATATTTTACATTGAAAATTCAATTTATTATTCATGAATTTTTAGATTTTTTATTTTTGTATTCATTTACTTTTATGTATTGGGGGGAGGGAAGGAGGGAGAGATTGGGCACACTAGGGCCTCTAGCCACTGTAAACGAACTCCATACACATGCACCACTTTGTGTACCCGGCTTACATGGGGCCTGGAGAAGCAAACCTGTGTTCTTTGGCTTGGCAGGCAAGAGTCTTCACCACTAAGTCATCTCTCCAGCCCAGATTTTTACTTTTGTAATGTGACACTGTGCCTTAATTTAAAAATATTCATAGATTTTTCTTGTCACAGAATTTTCCCTTATAAGGAATCTACCTGATGTAACACTAGCTTTGGACTTTTATAACTAGGCACATTTACAATGCAACTAGACAGAAAAGCATGCCGATATGGATGCTCCTCATTAACAGACAGATTGAATAAAGCTGGAATATGCTTCTTAAAATTGGTAAATTATATTTATTATTTATTGTCAATAGTGTATTGTCACATGAAAAAGGCACCCACTCATGGTGAATCAGGTCCTCTCAGACCCTCATGCTTGTGTGGTAAATATTTTTCCAGGCTATTTTGTGTCTGGAAGAGTGCATTTTAAGCAGTCCTACCTTTCCTTTGGCTCTTACATTTTTTCTACCACCTCTTTCACAATGGTCTCTGAGCCTTGGAAGGTGTGATAGAGATATTTCAGTGATGAACACTCCTCTATCACTTCATCTCACTACCCTGGTGCTTTCTTAGTCATCCAAGGTCATCATTATCTAAAAAGAGAAGCTTCTCTATCCAAAAGTGAGAGTAGCATTAATACATGGGTATGGACATTAAGAGAAGTGCTCACTGGGCAGTTTGGTGAGCATAGTGTATCATTTAAACCAGTTACCAGAAGATGTTACATCCCTAAGGCTCAGGGCTTCCTCTGTCATAGGTTTTCAGTATCAGATATATATTCCTTCCTATGGAGCAGGCCTTTAGTCCAAGTAGAGAGTAGTTGGTTTCCCCAATAACAGACATGCCACTATTGCACCTGTTGGCTCATTTGACCTGGCTGGCCAAATTTAAGGCTTGCAGTGTCCGCTGTTGCTTATCTCTACTGATGATTTCAGACTCTCACATGGAACTGCACGCAGTGTAGATTTTTCCAGCTTTCTGTCAGCTGGTTTACACAGAGGAGGTTTTCAGCTCAGCTCCAGCAGGATTTCTTAGTGACCTCACAGCACAAGTATGTGGAGTCTTCATCAATAAGGTCTTAACATCTATTGCTGGTGGGAAACCAAGAGCCTCAGCAATGCCTATAATGTTTTGAGGGCATCAGGGACTTCTCTGGCCAACAACTCACTGGATAGGATTATACTTAGTGAGGTAACACAGGCCCAGAAAGCCAAATGTCACATGTTCTCTTTCATATGTGGTTCCTAGCTGCAAATGATTGCATCAGGAGCAGAGGCCAGTAAGTTACAAAGGGGATATAAAGGGAATAGAAAGGGAGGGAGGGGGACTTAGGAGGATGGTATTTTATACACACACACACACACACACACACACACACACACACACACACACACACACATATATATATATATATATATATATATATATGTACAAGAGAAGATTAATGGGGATGGAAAGACCTAGGTGAAGTCAGGAGAAGAGGTTGAGTAAAGAAAAGGTGGGGGAGGGATAATCTACATCCAAGAGGGTATGAATAAGTCATATGGAAACCTACATTTTGGACAATGGCACACCCAGAAGCCATAGATTGTTACTTAATAGCATACTTTTTAATCCATCTCCTTTCTGCTGCTTTCTGAATTTGAGTTATTATTTGACTCTTTAGAAATTAATTCAAAAATGAGACATTTTTTTTTTGCCCAAGATCAGGTTTTAGTTGAACCTCATGCTACTACGTATATGAGCTTGAATAAAAGACTCACTACTGTGAACCTACAGGAATACTTCTTGAGTTAAGCAGTGGGAGGCTTAAATAAAAGATGTTACTGGCAAAAATACTTTACAGTGCTTATACACTGGAAATACTGTCTCATTTCTGTATGGTTAGCTTCTTTTCAAAAGAAAAGTAAGTCATGTTCTTCCTGTGTAAAGGTCCCCGGTGGAACAGGTGGAGGTGGGGCAAGGGTTGTCTTTCTGCCTCTGGTTCTTGTCCAGGCAAGGGCATGGTGGTTGGTGACAGGGAATACTCCAGAGCCCAGTGGAAAAGAATCTTCAGGCGCTGCTTTTGACAACGGTCCAATGAGAAAGTGCTCCTGTAGCTTCTCTGTCACAGTAATCAACAAGGCAGAAAGTAAAGAATCCATCAATTCTGGGGTGACTTTTGTTGGTGATGTTGTTTACTAGGCATCAACAGAAAAATAATACATTTTCATAACATTTTCAGTTTTAACTTGTATGCTCACTTTGATGTTTATCCGTCATTGCTTATGCACACTGACGTATATAGTTGCTCCCTCTTTAAAGAGCAGAAGCAATATCTAAATTATAGGAATATCTATAGAAATGCTTTCCTGTTTCCAGAACACATATTCACCATTCGAATACTTGAGCAATTAACATGAGTCTACTGTCTGCAGATGACAAATCACCGTACATGTATGTATTCTTGCATGGAATTCTTAGAGCCGAGATTCAGATGAGGCACAGGGGGTACCCAACTGGCCCAAAGTCATGCTGCCGGTGAGGGACTATTCTAACATAAAGCCAAAGGATTAATTACCTTGACTGGATTAAGTAGCAAATCAAAGGAACCCAAGAGACAAGTGTGGCCAATTTCTATCCTATGCTTCCTAAAATGACTTCTTTTATCTTGGAGTGCCCAGGTCAGCCATCAGCTCAACCACCTGTGAGAGTCTCCTCTGAATTCTCCTCAAGGGGAATGGATTCTAAAACCATGTGCCTTGAAAACTCTTTTTCAGCCATTGTCAGACTTTTGTACCAGCACTGTCCCTCCTCCTGCCTGTCCCAACATGAGCGACCCTTGCTTACCTCTTGTAAGAGGCAGCATTTAAACAGTGCTTCTTGTTCCCTTTCAGCTATTAATTAATTTTAGTTGTAAAGAGATGGGAACTGCCATGTGTCCTTTGTGTCTGTGTTCTCCTTTATTCTTTTGTCAGAAAGCACTGAGGCCCATTGTTCTAAGTCCTCTCTTGTTCACATTGAATTTTTCATGACAAAGTATATTTATTATTTCCCTTCCCAATTTTGGGTCTGTTTGCAGGGACTGGTGGGGTGGAGGAGGCAGTTGCCATTCTGTGGAGGAGCAGAAGAGAATGGGTTCAGGCTTCTGAAAATGACCAGACAAGTTTCCCTTGTGTATTTCAGGTGGATTTTCCAGTGCAGATGCTAATCAAGAGGCAGGAGAAAGTGCTCACTGCAAGGATATTAATCTTCTCCCTGTGGAGAAAGAAACCATGAGATGGATCGCTGGGTGTCTACCTAGCACAGAGAATGGAGGCTGCATTCATCTGTCTTCCATTCAGGCTCCCTTCAGAAAACCATCATGGGTGAGCCCCAGTCTTCTGATGGCAAATATCACCAGTGACAGCTTTGCAAGTGGCCTTAACAGCTTGTCAGGGAATGAATCAATGTGGCTTTTCACAAAGGAATCTACTTGATCAATATCACTAGGCCAGCCCAACCTAACAAACAGATCACACAAGAGTTGTCATGATCAATAGAAATTCCTCAGAAAATAAATTATTGGGGATATTTAGTTGAATGCAACATAAGAGCTTTGTGTTGATAGCTCTTTCTCTAAGAGCTACAGAAATATACCAAAAGGGATGTGTGAGAGAGTGAGAGTGCATCACTGACCACACAGACTCTCACGCAGGAGGAATATAGATAGTTAGCTTAAAGATGTGACTTGTTTTGAAGAAAAAATTGCTTAAACATGTCATCTTTTTTTTTTTTTTCCCAGTAGCTAGATTGTGAATGTTTGGAAGGAGAGGCTTATTTGGAGGTCTCTGGACCATGGAGTGTGTGTCCATGGAGCATTGGGGAAATCCTTGCTCAATTGATGTCATTACCCAATTGTTCATGGCACCCACACTAATTACCAGAGGGCAAACCTGCTTTCCCACCCTCTGTCTTTCACCCCAGGGTTCTTGGGGAAACTGCAAAGCCAAATGTAGCGGAAAAAAAATCTTGACAGATGGTCTAAAGTATAGACATTAAGAGATGCTGTAGTCACCACAAATTAACCTTACAGCATAGTAGTACCGCAACCATACAGACATGGCCCATCTGTCTTTAGTGTGTATGTCTGTGTTTGTTCTCTTGTTGCCTACCAAATTACCCCACAACTTCCTAGTTTAGAAAAATGATAACTTTACTTACTGTGGTTCTTCCAGTCATCAAGTGGCCTGGGCTTGGAAATGAGATTCCTTTGCTTCTTTTTCCTGACTTCACAGGCTTTCAGTGATTTGATTGCTCAAACCCACCACAGTCTAAGATAACCTTAGCTCCTGTCAAACAATTGGTCCTGGCATCTGTACACCTCTCTTCACGTATTGTCTTCTTGTTAGAGAGCCTATTCTGGCTGGGCTTCTTCCCATCATGGTCTCCTATTGCAAGGGGATAGCACAGACTGCAAGGACTTTTGATGCCTCACCCTGAGTCACACAGTATCAACATTCTGAGTGCCAGTGAGAAACTGATCAGCCCACACACAAAGAGGGAAATAGACTTTGTTTCTTGTGAAAGGAGTAGAAGAGTCGCATGATGAAGGAGCAGAGGGGCTTGGGAGATGAATCAATGGAAAAAAAGTATTTGCTACCCAAGCATGATGACCTGAGTTAGGATCCTTAGAACCTACATAGAGCCAGATGTGGCAGCATGCAGCCTTGATACCAGTGTACATACAGAAAGATGGGAGGCAGAGAATTCCTAGAAGCTCAAGGGCACAGCAGTGAACAACAAGAGACACCTGAGGTTGTCCTCTGACCTCAGTGCACACACACACAAATACACACACACATGCAAACTACACACACACAAAATTGAAAAGCAAGGAAGCAGAGTGAAAGCATAGGAAAAAGTTACACTTTCTTCACAAAGCATTTTCTTTTCCATGATTTCCAGCCTTATCAACCGTTGTGGTGGTTTGATTCAGGAGTACCTGCCCCCTGCCAACCCATGAACTTATATGTTCTGAATGCCTGACCCTAGCTGATGGCAATTTGGGAATTAGAACCTTATTGGAAAAAGTATGTTTTGGGGGTTGGGCTTATGGGTGTTATAGCCAGCTTCCCATTGATGATGTTTGACTCACTTTCCTGCGGCTGTTGTTCAGCTGATATTGGCCAGCAGGTGATGTCCTCCCTCTGCTCATATCACAGTTTCCCTTGCCATCATGGAGCTTCCTCTCAATTCTGTAAACCAAAACAAACCCTTTCTTCCCACACACTGCTTTTGGTCAGATGTTTTCAAATGCCAGAAACTTGAAGCTCATAGAACACCCATGTAATTTAAAGAACAAGGTATTCTGCTCTTCAAAAGGAGCTGTAGTAGAAGGAGATGAATGAAAAGAGAACAAATTAATCTTTTTGAGGACTTGATGTTTTAAATGATTAGCCTTTAGAGTAAGGGAGAAGTAGAGCACAAATAAGAAGCTGGTATGAAACTTTGGGTCATGTTCTCCATGAGCTTGGTGAGGTGTCCTTGGGCTGTGATCAGGGACAGGGTCAGAGAAGAAACAGAAGGGAGCATTCAAATGATTAAGGGAGGGTCCTAAAACAAGATGTAGAGAAGGTCATGTTCCAGTGTCATGGAGGAAGATAAGCAATTCCCCCCAGTGTTGAGCGTGTCTCAGAAGCAGCCTGAGAGCCATCCGACCTGGAGACACCATGAGTCAGAGGGGAAGTGAAGACCTAAGTGGAATACTGGCCAAAGATCTCATGGGAGATGGTGCCTCCAAGGTATCTGCATGGGCAAGAATGTGGAGGATTAAATGTTCCCCTTCCCACTGTTCTTCTAAGGGGATGATATCTTGAAGATATTTACTTCAGTCCTACAGTCTTCCATGGAACAAGCAGAAAGTCCAATCTGGGTTAGCTTACTTAGCACCATATTTGGACCTGGATTGATGTTTGCATATCTTGGGTGTAGTGATTGTTTTTTGAGTTGCTGGGAACATAATATTTGGCAGACACAACCTAAGGAAGAAAAGCAGTTTGTCTCATGGTTTCAGAGTTTCGCATCATCATTGTGGGAAAGGAATGGAACATGGATGTGGCAGAGGCTTCTCAAAACATGCATGTGACAGAAGCTTCTCGCAACATGGTAGACAGAATCTAGCTTTCAGAGACCTACCCCTACTGTCTTGCTTTCATCAGCCAGGTCCCACCTGTTCCATCCTGTTCTCCCCAAATAGCACTGCTAACCAGAAAAGATTCAAAGTTCCATGGGAAACATTCTAGATTTAACTATAACACCTGGTTAATTCTATGATCGGAACAGTGTGGTAGAAGGGACTTATTAAATAAGATACCAGAGGAGTCACAGGTATATCGCACTAAGGAAAGCTCCTTTAGATGAACATTCTACATCTCCTGAGTACCTAGGATTTGTGGTATGTTTATTCTTCCCATTTAATTGAATAAGGATGAGATTATTCTAGAATGTAAGCAAGAATACACACACACACACACACACACACACACACACACACACACACACACACACACACATACAGGACACTAAAACATTTAATGTCCATCCTGTGATATCTGATCTGTAATTCAATTCAATGGGTTTCTTCATGCTCACATTCTTTTTGGCAGGAGGATGCATGTGTATGTGGTGTGTATGCATTTATGCCCATATGCATGTGAACATTCATATGTGTGGGTGTTAGTGCACATGTATCCAGATGTATGTATATGTCACATGTTAAAAATGGGGACCTCAAATGCTCTCCACCTAATTATTTGAGATAGGGTCTCACCCTGAAATCAGAGCTCACCAGTCTGGCTAGACCAGCTAGCCAGTAAGCCCTGGCTCCATCTTCTCAGCTCCATGATTAAAGGCACACCTGGCATTTTTATGTGGGTGCTGGAGAGCCAAATTCAGGTCCTCACACTTTATTGGGAAGTGTTTGACCCACTGAGTCATCTTCTTAGCCCCCATGTGCACAGTCTTAAATTGAACAAATATTTTTACCTGCTATGGGCAAGGTGCAGGGGAATATACAATGATGATCAAAAAGAGACTTGATGCTGGATCTTTTAGAGCTTAGAAGTTCTGAGAAGAGCCCTGAAATGGAATTCCTTTGTAGGTTCCATTCTAGAAGGTTCTATGTGGGTCTGAACATTGGTGGGAGAAAGGTACCATAGATTCACCAGGAAGCTATTAGATTCTCCTTGACCTTAGTGGGGGCAGATTAGATCCCAGTGACTCACCCTGGAAAAAAATTTAATGTCTTTAAGTAAAAAAAAAAAAAAAAAAAAAGGAATTAATTACCTTACTAAGAATGGCAAAACACCATGGTGTAGGACTTAACTGCTCTATATCGCTTAAATCTCATGAACACACCCATTGTCCAGTGTCATCCAATTCTGTCCCATCTTTAATGGTCCACTTGATTACTCAATGTGACAGGCATGTCTTATCTCTCCTTCACCTTACACAAACATAATTTTGCTAGTCCTATTAGCTTTCCTTCAAAACCTTATTATCTCTGAGGTGTGATAAGAGCAGATCTGATGAATTAATGCAACATGACAATGGGTCATTATGATTCAGTGGGGAAAATGATTATACTTTGTAGGAAATTGAGGCATACATTGACCATTTAACCCCACTCCAGGCATGATGAGAACAAATAATAAGTCTCCTTCCTTGTTTTAACTTTCAGAGAAACCTAGAAGTCAGCTGGAAAGAAAGTGTGCACTGACATTTGTGAATGAGAACACAGCCCTCTCTCATTGATCATTTCTCTGCCTAGCATCCTCTGAGACATATACATATATAATTCTTGGGGCAAAAATCTTTTCTCTGACAATGAACAATCTGTAGTTATATCCTGGATAAGCCTAGTCAGGCTCAAAAATTGGTTACATGTCAGATAAGAGCTTGGAGGGCAATGTGGAATTTCTCAGGGATGAACAATATCCCTTAGATCTCAACCACACCAAAACAAACAGTTAAAAAACAATCCATTAATCTGTTTTCCTGTTATCAGGAAAGAAACCTTTGAAAGTTTACTATATTTTGGTTTCTAAAATAGTAAATCAAGAAGAGAAGTCCTTGAAAGAGCAGGTTTAAAGATTTGTGCATCATTAACCCAGAGGTAGGCATCTGTGGGGAAAGATTTCTGCTGCTGAAATTCTTTTGGATTTTATTACTTTTGGCCTTGGACGGTTAAATACAGTCAAGTGCTAACTCTGAGGTTGGAAATGAAAAGGTGATGCTCTTAAGAGGTTTTAGCATCCCACCCCCAAGTGTTCTTGAACACTCTTCAAGTTCTCAACTACATTTAGATATTTCTGCAGCATTAAGAATTTTGAGAAATTAGTAAGCTGAACTCTCCTACATCCATATCCCAGAAAAGCCATGGAGTTTGGGTTTCATGATTGAATGGATGTCAGGAATGGAGGCAATGCTGAGTTCCCTACTGGACAAGGCTGAGTGGTGGCCCATACAAGGGTTCTAGTCCCAAGCCCACCTCTGTGTGGATGCGAAAATTGGGACAGGTCACTTCCTCCGGGTCAACATAAGAATAGTAAGAATGCTGACTTCACAGGACTGCTGGAATAAAATTGGCTACTATAACAGTATCACTAGCAAGATGGTAGAATTGAAGTTTTCTGTCATTATCTCTCTACAAAAACATGAATTTTCAAAATAATTAAGAACCATCGCTTTCTCTTTCCCTCCTCTGTGCCTACTGACCACCTCAGATCCATGGAAAAATCAGGAAGCCAGAACTCACATTTGGTTTTCTGGGGTGAGTAATCCAACTTGAACCCCTACCTGGGAGCTGATGCAGCTTCCTTGCTCCCAATTGCCATGTATTTAGAGTATTTTGAGTGGTTTAAAGAGGCATTGATGGTCTGAACCAATATCAAAACTCTATAATAAAATCCTACCACTGTCTGTGGTGTTTTGAATATAAAATGGCCCTCAAAGCCTCAAGTGCTTGAGATTAAGCCCCATACTCAATGTACAGCTGGTGGGGTTTGGCAGGTGGATCATTGCTCGAGATGGGTCAGTGGGGGAGGACCTGCTGGGTGTTGAGAGATAATTTATTCTAAAACTCTTTCCTTCCTGCTGCCTATGACAAGAGGTAATGCCCTGACTGCCTGTTTGGCATTGCATTCTCTGTTGTGAGTCAGCTTCCCCTTGAAACTATAAGCAAAATAAACCCTTTCTTCACCTAAGCTGTCTCTGGTTGATTGTTTTATCTTTAAAGGAAAAGATAACCAATAGACTATCCCTATCAGATTGTTTCTTTCACAAAAGGTTCACACCTAAGGAATAACTCTACTTTCTTATATAATTTTCAGTTGTCTGAAATATGGATGTCAATACTGTGTCTGCACAGATCAGACAGTTGGGGTTTACAGAAGTTCACTCCCTTATGTCAGTCAGCTGATAAATGGAAAGTTGGGATTCATATGTACCCTTCTATGACTGTGAAAACAACACCAAGTAGAAAAAAAAATTGATGTCATTTTCCTATTTATTTCATAACAATAAACCTGGCAGTTTAATCATAATGCAGCACGAGGAAGAAAACTCTATCACCACTGCCAAAATTCCTGGACACTACTTTTTTATCATTAGAGCTCTAACTTTTATCCCATTTTCATCACCTGCAGCAGTTATGAAACAGAGCTCTAGGAGTTCAGGAAAGTTCTGGAATCCCAAGCCCCAGGTTTATGTCAACTTTTGACTCTGGAATTGAATAAAATAAGACTGAGAAGGATAATTATTAAATTATTATATTTGAGCTTGAGAGATTGCTTAATGGTTAAGATGCTTGCCTGTGAAGCCTAAGTACCCACGTTCGATTCTCCAGGTCCCATGTAAGCCAGATGCACAAGGTGGCACATGCATCTGGAGTTTGTTTGCAATGGCTAGAGGCCCTGGTGCACCCATTATCTCTCTCTCTCTAATAAATAAGTAAAAATAAATTATTATATTTATTTAGGGAAATACAGAATTTAGGGAAGGAAAATAAATACACCATGTGGCCTGTGAGCTCATGCTGTAAGCCTGGAAAAACCATGAAGAGGACAGAAAAGAAAGCACAAAGAGCTCCTGCCATGTGGCAAGCAGGAGGGGAAAGAGCCCATGTAGGAAATGAGGGGTTAGGTGCTCCTCCCTTGCCTCAGCCCAGCTGGACCAAGATGAGGAGAAACTCACCAGAAGCTGAAGGTTCACCAGTGGTCAGACAATGCAGAGAGATGGAGAGAGAGAGAGAGAGAGAGAGAGAGAGAGAGAGAGAGAGAGAGAGAGAGAGAGAGATTGCCCTTCCCTAGTTTAAAAAAAAAAAAAAAAAGCATAACCTGATGGTGGTGGGTTTCACCTTCTGGCTCAAGTAAGCCAGCAACCGGTCTTGGCTAGAAGCTGGCTGAGAAAATGGTCAGCCATGATGGTAAGTTATGGTGTCTAAGCTTGACCAACCATCCGTTAGGCTTCTAGAAAAAGACCAGGGTGAGATTTAGGTATGGAAAAGCATGTCTGGGGAGTTAGACAAGAGATCATAGGTCTGAGAGATCATCCTTTGATCTCTAGAAAGTGTAGACCTTCATGCCTTTTCTGGGCCCCAGTTACCCTAACTGCTGAGCAAAGCTACCTGACTCCATCTCAGCTGTACTGTGACGAAAATACCCAATATTCAAGTTAAGCAGGTCCCCAGGAGATGACAGGACACTTATAGATGATCTTATAACTCTGGAAGGTCACCTACTTCCTTGAGCATGGAAGACATTGAGACCCAGAGATTAGACTCCAATCAGTATTTTAGAGTCAGAACGGAGGATGATCCTCAATGCTTTTGGGGGAAGCCACATGGTCACCATAGACCTGACTCATGGACCAGATGAGACAATGTTAATAGAGCCATAGAGCTCCTCTTGGGTGTCTGAGTCACTCCTAAAGATCCACAATTGACCTTAATAATACACAGTGTTGAATTTCATCTACGTTGTTGGTCTGAAGCACTTGGGAAGAGAGGTACAGCCAGAAAGTCAGTATACCTTAAATGCTTTGAACAATACATCCCAGACAAAGAGAACTATGCCTATCACTTTTAGTAATAGCAACTTAATTTTTGGACCTTGCATGCTCAATTGCTGTTTTAAATTTATCTCCTTATAGGCAGCCCACACTCAGGTGGTCCTATGACAATCTGATGCTATCTACTTGGGTCTCCTCAGTCACCCTTAAGACCTGAAAGTCTACAAGAATAGGAATACAGAAGAGCCCCAGTTTGCTCAGGGCCCACTTCTCCATGACTCCTTGATTTTATTTTTCCTCCCCAATGTCTTTATCTAAGACTCTCCTCTTGCACTATACCAGTACACTTTTAGGGTCCATTACATAAATCCCCTGGAAAAGTGTCCCAACTGCCACACCCAGCAACCCCTCAGCTAGAAGAAGCCAGATTGGTCATTGCCACAATTCCTCAAGGTAATTAGGATTACTTCTTCAGAGAGGAGTTTGAGGTGATTTAGGAGGACAGAGTTCCCTGCGAGTAAAAGCAAGGGGTGTACTTGAGCTGCCCTTGCAGTCTTCACTCTGCTAGAGGCCAGAGAAGTATCTATCTTTTCTTATCTCACTAAGAGTTCCCTAATCTGTCTCTCCTTATACTCAACCTAAGTCCCTCCCTAGGATGGAACTGTCCTTTCCTAGAATCGAGATTCCTGGCGGGATTAAACCTGAATGTGTCATTGTGGCTGACTAGTTTAGCCCATAGTCAGAATCTATAAAGGACCCCAATTCATGTATTTAGGTGGGCTTTACCCCACTCCTGTCATCTCATGAGGAGGAGCTCTCTGTATGCTCTCTTCTCTCCTCCTCTCAAGTGTTTCAAGTCCTATCTTCAAGCCAATAAAATCTCTCTAAACCTTAAACCATGCCTGAGATAATCAAGTATAAACAGGACATTCTGGTGGTTTGATTCAGGTGTTCCCCATAAAATTATGTGTTCTGAGTGGAAGGTCCCCAGATGATAGCAATTGAGAATTGGAGGCTCCTGGAGGTAGTGTATTCTTGAAGGCATGCTTATGAGTGTTATAGCCAACTCTCTCTTGCCAGTGCTTAGCACACTCTCCTGCTGCTGTTGTCCACTTGATGTTGGTCAGGAGGTAATGTCCACCCTCTGCTTATGCCTTTGTTTTCCCCTGCCATCATGGAGCTTCCTCCTCAAGTCTGTAAGCCAAAATAAACCCTTTCCTCACACATGCTACTTCTGGTTAGATGTTTGATGCAATAATAAGACACTGAACAAAGTAGAGCTGATAGATTTGGTTCACAGTTTAGGAGGGTTCAGTTGATAGATGATTGACTGAGTTACTTTTGAACCTGTGGCAAGGCAGCACATCATAGTGGGACCATGTAAGGAAGGAAGCTGCTGGTTGCTGGAAGGAAGGAGAGAGGAAAGGGCCAGGGTACTCATATACACTTCAAGAGCATTCCTCCAATGCTCTAACTTCCTTCTACTAGGTTATTCCTTTTCTTAATAGAAACACAAACTGGAAACCACGCCTGTAACACATGGGCTTTTTGTGGGCACTTATCCAGATCATAGCATGACCCATGTCAGTAACTCTCCAGTTGAACAGGCCAATAAGCTAAGGGCTATCTCTTCATTCATCAATGACCATAGTCAGTTAATCAGCAAGTCTCATCAATGCTCACCTCACATAGAAATTTCAGATTTTTCTACTAATTTCCATCTGCACCCAACACAATATCAAAATTTCATGATCTCTATATCAAGTTGTACAAAAGATTTTCAAATGGTCTCTCCATTCCTGTTTCCTGACCACTTATCTTCTTTTCTATCTTTTCCACACAATGAATTCCTTTTTTGTTGTTGTTGTTTTATTTCTTAACACCCTTCATTTATTTTTCTTTGCAATTAGCATGGTGAAACCTCTACCTGTAATGCTGTTAACTATCTGTCCCTTAATACTTTTCTGCCTCATCCCATCATACTTTCTCACTGCCAGTTGAGCTTATCTCTGTTGATTGGATAGGTCAAGCAGAACCAATGCACAAGCCCCAAATCTCAGCATATGAGAAGCGAAGATACTCATACATTGCTTGCTTCATATCCAGTATACATCTGCAGTAGTAAACTGGGAGGTGACACACTGATGTAGTAGTAAGGAAGGCACAACAGAAACCTCAAATGCTCCTGGGGTTTCCACCAAGGCAAAAGATATCCACACATGTATGCTCTCATTCTATTGGCCAGAGAAAACCACAAGTAAATGTTCATCTTCAGAACAGCAGGAAATACAGTCAATGCATCCACTTACATTCAGCATCAGGGCACTGTATTTATTTATTTTTAATGTTTTTTATTATTATAAACAAGATGTTTCATATGGATATGTCATGTGTTTGTATCCTTTTTCCCTTCATCCCTGTCCCAATTCCCTTGAGGATGCTCCTCAGTGGGGTTGCATGTATTACCCATGGGGTCGTAGTTTGTGCATTGTGGGAGCAACAGCCAGTTATTTGGAGGTGGGGGAGGCAGGGCATTGTATTTGCTTCTATACTTTATAGGTTTCTGAGAATGCTGGTCCTTCTGCTGGAAAACCTTTCTTCTTTGTTCATTGCCTATGTTTAATGAGTACCCTCCCTCTTTTAAGGTTTATACCTCACTCTTGCATTATAAGCTCAATATTAAGGCAATATCCTTAGTGGATATAAAATGTGCTTATTACATGTTTCTATAGAAACATACACATCTGTAGAATTTTTCATAATATCAATTTTATCTTTGTTTACGTGTTTGATTAATGTATGCCTTCCATGTACTACTGTTAGTCCTACTAAGACTGAGCATGTTGGATTTTGCTCTTAAAGACAGCAACAATAAAAATAGCAAACTCTTTTATGTGCTAGCCCCAAGTGCTTCACATGCAATAACTCACTGTACTTACAAAAGTCCTATCTAGGTACAGTTATGGCCATGCTTAAAGGTAATAAAATGGAAGCACAGACCTCTTCTAAATTCATGTAGCCAGTCGATGATGTGAAGCCAGCATGCAGACTCAAGCTTTGTGCCACCTGAACTATGCGCTTACCCAGAACCAATATAATTTAGGGCCCTATCTCCAAGCATTTGTCCTGTCTCTGGTATCAAGAGAGACTTTAAGTAAATATTTGTGGCATAAGTCAACAAAGGAATAAACTCGTATTGTATAGATCACACTCAGAAAAAGGCTAACATGATTTTTTTTTTTTTTCTGGAGTGTCAAAGCTAGTATATTCTTCAACAGCCAGTTCTGGAGACATCAAATGGATGCCCCATTTTATTTTACAGAGTGGTAAACTGCAGTTCAAGGTCAAGGTTGGTACAGGGCCATCCCCTCTGTCATCCTTGGCAGGAATGGCATGTGACTTTTATTCCAGAGATGTTCCTTCCTTAAGGAAAAAAGGCAGAACATGGTAGCATTGGGGATTTCTTCCCATGGGCTGATGGACACTTCTGTTTATGAGAAGTAGCTGAGTGCAGACAGTGGAAGTGCACTTTACCTTGCCTTCTCTATTCAGAAATCACTTTGTTTTTTCTGGGTCAGAAAGACTTCCAAAGGTAACGACGTCCCCACGGTTATACACACAGTTTAAATTAACACTATGAGTCAATGTTTAGAATCAAAATAGCAGCAAAAGCTGACATCCCGGGGACAAATGACTCAATTAACTGTATGAATACTGCCACCCAGTTAAGATTTCCTTAAAGATTTGTAATCTGAAATGCAGGAAACCCAAAAGGGGTGAAGGGAAAATTTGTATCTATCAGGCTCATTGATTCACTGGGGCTTTCTAGGGTGCTGCCTGGAGTCCTTTGATGTCCTAACCCACTGTTGAGGTCTAGAAGTTCTATGTTCATCTCCCAGAGGCAAGCTGTTCCTATGGTAAAGAAAACTTGCCAACCATCACGTCCACAGTTCTTCTCACTGGAACCTAAGACCTTAGACAGCAAACTCCAATTCACCATCTCCTGGGAAGGTGATAAAATACATGATAAGCTTTGGCCAAATTCTTTGGAATAAAGGTAAGGATCAGATGGATGTAGGAGTAGGAGGCAAATAATTTTGAGGACAATCTTTACTTATATTTCATTCTCAAGGGGAAAGAGCACCCACAGCCAGGTCATGAGAGGCACTTTATCCTTTAACTACCAAGATGACAGAGAACTATGCTTGTGGCAGCCCAGCATTTTCCACTCCAAATGGGAACATATGAAAGCAATGCCTGATGAGAAGAGTGGAGAGAAAATGAGTCTGGAGGCCACAGCTGGAAGGTGAAGCCCTGTGAGGCGAGGAGCCTCTCTCAAGCCACATCCAATGTATGTTGGACCTTCAAAGCCCTTGGTGTTCTTTCAATTTTCCATCTGATGGATGGTAAGTTTCCCTTGGACAGTAAATATGACACCTGGAACTCCAGAACAGGTGAGCCATGTCAGCAGCAGTAAGGACAGAATACAGGAGAAGTCTGTGGCTTGGAGCCGGAAATCGACAGTCTTCAACTCTATGTCCCTTCCTCTGCCATCTGATCTTGTCATTGAGTCTCAGCACCTGGTTGGTTAGAGAGCATGTGGTGTCCTCCTGGCTACTGGAGATGCAAAGACAAGCTATAGAGCTGCTATCTCTGAAGCAGAACACAATGGGCTTCATTGTACTTAGACTTAGGCTGCACATGATCTTCAAGGAAGGGCCATCATCTACACCACACACACACACACACACACACACACACACACACACACACACACACTAGGACATGTGCTCTTTTAAGTGTCATTGTTCCCTGCCTCGTAGGCAGAAACCCTGTTCATCCATCCTCCTGTACTACCCCCATGTGTTTGTTAACTTCTCAATAAATGAACCCTTGTTTTATGCATATGGGACAAATACTGTGCTCTGTGTTTTAGAGGAGACAGTGATAAGTGGCACAGTCTTTGGGCCTCAAAAGTATCCAAGACAACCCTAGAAGTTATCAGGGAGGCTGGAAATTTTATCAATTGCTGAGAGAATCTAGCAAATACCCAACTTCTTGAATCCCTTGATAACCTCAAAGCTGAAGTAAATACAGGATCTCCTATCACAGTAATTGTAGAAGGTGTGCATTATGATTCAAATATAAAGTTCATCCTTTCTCAGATCATGTTTTCAACTTTTTAAAATATTTTTATTTATTTGCAAAGACAGAGAAAGTGAATATAAATGATATAGAGGAAATGGGCATCCCAGGGTCTCCTGCCACTGTAAAAAACTCCAGATATATGTGTCACTTTATGCATCTGGCTTCATGTGGGTACTGAGGAATTGAACCCAGGCCATCAGGCCTTTCTGGCAAGTGCCTTTATCCACTGAGCCAACTCTCTAGCCCCTGGATCATGTTTAGAATAGCTTATGATGGTGCTGTTTTGGGAGATTCTGAAACCTTAGAAGGTAGGACCTAGCTAGAAGAAGTAGGCTACAGAGGGCAATATCTTTGGAGGTGTCTTATCCCTGCCTCCTTCTTGTCTCTCTCTACTTTCTGACCATCATGAATCAGGCATCATCTCCTCCACATGCTCTCACTGCCATGACATTCCTCCTAAGCACACGTGACCAAGTGAGCATGGAGCAAAACCTCGGATACCATGAGCCTAAGTAAATATCTCCTCCCTTAAGTTATTTATATCAGGCATTTTGTCATTGCAGCCAAATATTAATAAATACAGTCTGTGTTGGGGCTTACTCATTCCTCCTACTCACTTATTCATAATGCCAAGGCTGACAAATCTACATTGCTTTATCATCAGCTTAAGATGGATTGAAGGGCACAGTGGCATCACCCATCTGCTGCTCACATTCCAACCCTACAGAGGACATGTTGCTTTCTCAGGAAATCTCAATGTCTGCCTTACTGTACCTAAGTCCTAGCTGATCATTCTGCTCTCTGTGAAGGGCTGTGTCTCATCTTTCAGAAGCCTGGCAGCAGAATGAAAGCATAGGGAAGTATCAGTGCCCATGACAGCAAGGCATGATGGTCGGTTCTATAAGATGGACAATGAAATTAAGGGGGGAAGGTTAAATGATGCTACATGAATGTCCTTTCTCTGTTGTGCTTGGGCAGTGTGATGTTAAGCATGATCTTTTTTTTACCAATGGGCTCTGGATGTTTCCAAGTTCTTGGTGTCTTACTTAAAGAACTGAAGAAAGGTGCACACACGTCATTATGCAGAAAGACATTTTGTTAAGAGCAAAGCAATAGTAAAGGTTGAATACACTGCCACATGAGTCAGTAGGCACTGAATAGAGAGTACTGAAGGGCACCAGAAAGTCATCTGGGGCTTCCCTTCATAGGGTTTTTTTTCAGGGAGATGGATTGGCTGCTAGGGGTATAGAGTGATTGATGGATTTGGGGCCCATAATGTTTTCTCTACTGCCTATGTTCCTTCCCATGATGCATGAGTTGGCGAGTAGAGGTTTCCCCCTAAAAGTACACTTAGAGGACACAGTTTACCTTATTGCACAGGCACCCATAACCAGTCCAGGATGGATGGCGCTGTGTCGTTCTGATCCTGGCTGTATCTAAAGACTACACTCCATTGGGCTCTGATCACAGAACATGGTTGCTGAGGGAAGAGAAAGCTAGATTATTGTGTGGCATAGGGTGTACATGCAATTTAGCACAGGTGAGAGTTCTAGGTTCCCAACAGGTTGCTAGCTAGGTATGTTGTTTAGGAGAAGGGTATGCTTACTGCTCAAATCAAGCAGTGTTCTTTGTAGCTAAAACGATTCCCTATGCTGCCTGCCTCACATTCAGGTGGTAATTCAAAACCCAGCGGGAAAACAAGAACATCCTGTTTTGAGACTATAGTGCAAACTCGTCCTATGAAGAGCTTCTCCATAGGTCGTGGAGGCAGAGGAAGAAGAGAACTTCCAATGTTAGAGACAAGACTAAGACGTGAGCAGTAAAAAATGATTGACAATGCTGGACAAATGGCTTAGCAGTTAAGAAGTTTGCCTGCAAAGCCAAAGGATCCCAGTTAGATTCCCCAGGACCCACATAAGCCAGATGCACAAAGGGGAGCATGCATCTGGAATTCATTTGCAGTGGCTGGAGGCCCTGGCACACCCATTCTTTCTCCCTCTCTCTCTCCCTCAGATAGATAAATAAATAAAATTTTTAAAAAATGATTGACAATTTTCTGGGCATCTACTATGCATCTGTTTCTGTACAGAACACTTACCAGGCACGTGGCTCGTTGAAACAGACTCCAGCTTTTTGTTTTCAGATGAGGAGACTGAGGACCAGGCAGGATATGCTATTTTTCTAAGCTATGTAGATGTGACAGTAATAATGCCAAGTTTTCAGCCCCAGACCTGGAGACACAAAGTTGGCACTCTTAAAATACTGAGGGCAAAACCTTCCAATGCTCCCTAAAGTGGGTCTGGGAGGAGAACACAGTGTTTGATACTCCATCTTCCAAGCGTGGCATTTTATTATGACTTCAGTCCCATAGTATGGTCTCCTTCCTCCTGACTTCAGATTTGAAGAGTCAAATCTAATGCCTAAGTTGTGCTGACCACCATTTAAGAAGGAGGCTGTGAGATGGGGCTGGGGTCTCAATCACTCCCCATAGCCTTAGAGGGGAATTGTTGTTGGTAAAAGTATGAAATTTATGGTGGTAAGATCCTCTATCTCACATCAACCTCTTGATCTTTTTCTGGACAGAGGCAAAGTACTTGAAGTTGCAGATTGGGAGCCGCGGGCATAACTCAGAGGTTGCATTAGTCAGGATTCTCTAGAGGAACAGAATTGATAGAATGAATCTATATTATAAAGGGGATTTATTAAATTAGTTGCAGGACACAGCTTGGTCAGTTCAACAATCTGGATGAAAACTGGAAAGTCTGAGAACTGGGTAGCTACTCAGTCCATGAGGCTGGATATGTCAGTAATCCCAATCTGCCAATGAATGCCAGGAGGATTCATGGAGAGCCATTAGTCTTTAGTATGCATTGGAAGGCCAGTGAAGCTGGGTTCCAATGTCTATGAAGGATGACAGCAGCAGGGTAGATGCATGCACCAGCATAAGGCATGGGCAGCCAGGCAAAGGGCCCTATGTTGACTTGCAGGGTTTTTTTTGTTTGTTTGTTTTCCGAGGTAGGGTCTCACTGTATCCCAGGCTGACCTGGAATTCACTCTGTAGTCTCAGGGTGGCCTTGAACTCACAGCAATCCTCCTACCTCTGCCTCCCGAGTGCTGGGATTAAAGGCGTGCGCCACCATGCCCGGCCTACTTGCAGTTTTTAAAATACAATCCACCAGTGGAAGGAGCAGCCAGTCTTGGGGAAGGATTCCTTTCCCCCATAAATCCTTCCTAGAAGCACCTTCACAATCTGATAAAACTTAATCATCACAGTGGTAAAATGCTTGCCTAAGATGCATAAGGCTCTATGTTCCATCAACAGCCCCAGAATAAATAAATAAGTAAATAAATAAATATACATATCCTCCCATAGCCAGAGAGAGTTTACTAGTGGAAACAGGTCTTGTCTACTCTGCTGGGCAGTCAACAGCCACCAGCACTGAGGACTTACGAGGTACTGGGACCCATACAGAGGACATCACCCACATCAGTTTAGGAATTTTTTTTTTAACCTAAAAGATAATGAAACTGAAGTCCATGGGAGTCAAGGTTGGTGAATGCCAGGTCACACAGCTGAGCCGACCTGAGCAGGCCAGCCAAGCTTTGTAGTGATTTGTGTGGCTCCTCGAATCTAGTCACCATTCAGTACCTGTCCTGCGTGCTGAGCCAGGCTGCCAGGCAGAAGCAGAGTAGGAGCCTCTCATGAGGCTCACAGCAGTGAACAAGAGCAAGAGAAGAAAGTCAAGACAGAGCAAATGAGAAGTGAGTCATCACTAAGAATGCCCTAGTCAGTGTCTACTGAGGTGCCAGAGGGTTTTTTTTTTTTTCCAACCCCCAAACTCAAAGGGACAGAGACACTCACAGCCTTCTCTCTGGCAGCGCAGTCCAGTCTTTAGAGTTGATTTTTTTTTTAATTTTTAAATTTACTTTATTTTAGCAAGCAAGATCGAGTGTGCATACATGAGAGAAAGAGGGGCAAAGAGAGAGAGAGAATTGGCGCCAGAGCTGCAGCCACTGAAATTGTACTCCAGAGGCTTGCGCCACCTAGTGTACATGTATGACCTTGCACTGGCATCACCTTTGTGCCCCTAACTTATGCGAGATCTGGAGAGAGATCAAACATGGGTCCTTAGGCTTCACAGGAAAGGTCTTTACCTGCTAAGCCATCTCTCCTGTCCTGGAGTTGCTTCTCTACCAATGAGATTTAAGTTCCAATAATTGACATTTCCTGTTCCTCTTTTTAATTGACCTTTGCAGGTTGAAAATGTACATTTTTTTGAAACTTGCCCTACTGACTGATTAGACATATATCAGTATTTATATGTTCATACATTTTTTTACTGTTGCCTATGGAATCCAGTCCCATTTGATTCTGCTAATTGCCAGAATGCTTCCTTGCCACAAAAAAATCAATAATAATAAAGATGAAAGGCCTAAAAATGCACAATCACTTTCTGTTTCCAGCTTCTATTTTACGAATAAAACATTGATGCCCTTTTTAAGTTGGCCATCACTCATCTGGTAGGTTTTGCAGACAATAACAGTTCATTAGTAATATCTGGTGGGGAAGATGTATGATGTTGTAAATATTTAAAATCAAATTTGAAAAAGAAGACAGAGATGAATGCATAGGGTAGTGTGGGAGGGAAGAACATGGCGCCCAGGGCTATGGTTTTTATAGCAACTTCTACTAAGGCCCTGCCACTGTTTTCTCTTGTGAGTCTCATGGAAGGAGACATAACAATAAAGCTATGGCCAGAAGGGACCAAGATGGTGGACATAGTGTTCAATTGATGAGTAAACCTGAGGTCCCTCTGAACAGTAGCTCTCTATATATGGATTTGAGGACAAGCGAATGATTTAGAGGTGGATTCTTGGGAGCACTGTGAGAGTATGTAAAAGCACATGTGAGACCAGGGGGAAAAATTACAAAAAACAAGAGAAGGCTTGCCTTGGCATGGCTGGAACTAAGTGGGTCTCATCCCATGGGTTTCCCTAGAAACCTGAAAGGGCCAAGAAACTGAGGTGTTTTGCCGACCCTCCCTTCAACCTTGTTGGAAGCGTTGCTCCTGGACGTGTGTTAACCCCAGACATATCCAGCCAGCGCTGAGGGCAAGTCCAAGATGACCCACAGGGATCTGTGGGTGCCTGGTGTGTTTAGGAACTTTCTGGGTGCTAGCTCATGGGTAGTCCCTAGGAAAACATGTGGTGTGTGCTCAGCTGCACCAGGTGACAAGTGAGAATGGAATCTCATTGTCCAGGTAGATGCGCCAGCAGATGAGGAAAATTCACTTCCTCAAGCCCTCCTTCTTCTAGAACTCCAAATCTCTGATTTTCTTTTAGCATCACATATAAGAATTATAGACAGTAGTAACTGGTTATAAGTGATAATCTAGGCCAAGGAGAGCAACTAAAGCATTGAGACAAACCATGGAGATGAGGCAGTGTGGCCAGAGGAAAAATGGCTATTTGAGAAGGTGCCACCTAGGGCTATTAGAAGGCAGCTGGAAAAGGCTCTGGGGATGCCCCCTTCAATTTATTTCCTCTTGCTGTATTAGGAGGACCCTGAGCCTCTCAGGGACTGCCTGTGGACTATTTTTCCTGAGTCTCCCCACCCCATCCTTTGCTCCTTAGAGCTTGGCACAACTTCTAGCCCTAACCAGTCCTGTCTTTCCTTTCTACTCTAAAACTCAACATGATTTCTTTCAATATTTTTTTATACAAAAAATAAATAAATGAAACTCTTCTCTATGTCTGAATCTGTTTTCAGAGCCTGAGGCTAAGATGGTTCAGTAGTGCTTGGTGTGCAAGTGTGAGGACTGGTGCTTGAATCCCTGGCACCCATGTAAACATCACATGGGCATGGTGGCACCTGGAAGTGCCAGTGCTCAAGAAGCAGCCATGGGGGATTCCTGAGGCAAGCTGGTTAGCTGGAGTCAGTGAGCTCTTGGTTCAAGGGAGAGACCTTACCTCAGTAAATAAAGCATACATACACAACTTTGCTGGGGATTTCCCCAGCAGCTACATATCACCACCGAAACCATTTGTTGTTTTCTTATTTCAACTACATGTAGTAAATATCACTTTATAATGCTCATTTCTCACTCTGCCTTCATTTTCTTATCGGAAATTCACCATCCTGAGTGTGCTACCTTCTGAGACCATACATAAACTTATAAATATTTCCTGGAGTGTCCTGTTTTAAGTCACAGGCTGTAAGAGTTGAGAAAAGTCCAGTAATTCCAAAGTAAAGTCATTTTTGAAACTATGGTTAGATTGAGATTCTCCTATAAAAATACTGTATTTTTCCAAGAACTTCATTATTCAGTTATGAAAAAAAGGAAGTGTTGACAATGCTTTTCTTTTTCTGAATGGTGATTTTTACACTATTATTGAGTGGATTACAATGCCACATATTTGCTGAGCCTCATCTCAGGGTACTCCTGAAATATACATAAGTGTGCTGGAGAAATGGTTCAGCAGTTAAAATACTTGCCTATAATGCCTATGGACTGGAGTTCAATTTCCCAGTACCCATGTAAAGCCAGATGGACAAAGAGGCACATGCACATGGAGTTCAGTTGCAGTGGCTAGAGGTCCTGGAACATCCATTCTCTTCCCCTATCTGCCACTTTCTTTCTCTGTCAAATATATATATTTGAACACACACACACACACACACACACACACACACAGACACACACATATGTGTAAGTAAATAAATATGTTTTAAAAAATACAGAAGGAAGCTGACAAGCTGGCACTGTTCCCATGACAGGAAAGGAAGAAATTCCCCAGTGTTGCCTAGAATTCAGCTCAAACCAGAAGAGGAATATATGGCTTAGAGCAGATGGGGAAGATTTCATAGAGATTATGGAACTTAAAGATGGCTGAGAAAACTGGGAAGAATTTCAACAGATAAGAGGATTAATGGACCTCCAGAATAAATTGATCTCCAGGCAATAAAAAAAAAAAAGCCAACTCTTGACAAGGGTCCTCTGGAAAACTTCCCTTTCCTAGGGCCTGAGTTCTACCAAGCAAACAGCACTGTGTAGGAGAAGGGCCTCTGTTCACTAGACTGTGACTGGAAGTAGATGAAGCTCACAGCTTCTCAGCTTCTCATATAAAGCTCGCTGATACAACTGGATTGTGGGCTGTGTGTTTCAATTCATATGCCCATAGGCAAGTTCAGTAGTCATATGAAAAGTAAGTGGATAAAACTGACTTTTATTTCACTCTATTTGCTAGGAAGTCTGGTGAGTTGAGTATGGGTAGCCCAGACCTGGAATGTTTAACTGTTCTTAATGACAGGACAATACCCAACTTCAAGAACTCCATGCTAGCTGTCAAGACTTCCTGGGAGATGTTGTTTCTCCCTCCCTCCATAGACAAGTTCTCCTAGGTGCCCTTTTGGCAATGGGACTATCCCTGCTTGATCTTTTCATTCAAAATGTGCAGCTTCTTGACTGTATGATTGGAAGCCTATCACCTAGAGCTGTCCTCTTAACAAAGTTTTTCCATTTCTTCCACACAGGGGCTCAAGAAGATTGCAGATGGACCTAAGGTATACTTGTCTTTTATTTGTGCCATGGTTTGCATGTGTTTCTGAGTAAAATTTCACTCATTAAAGAGAAAAAAGACTTCTTTTCAGAATCACCTTTGAAACTAAAAATAAACTAGAAAAAGAAATGTGACCTGCAGTCTTTCTTTGGGGACACATCTTTGAGGGGTCCTGAACCCACTGTTTTCCACTTAGCATCTCTCCACACACATCTTGAGTGCCCCACTTAATATCCATCTTCTGGCCATCATCTTCTTCACATTTTAGCCCAAATCAGGCAAAGGAAATGGGCAATCCCAGGCTAGTAGGTCTTATTGTGGTCTATGGTTCAGCAACTGGCTGTTTGGATGTGGAGCTCTCCAGGGTGACAAGAATCACTGCTTAGGTAGGAGACAGGGCTATCTCTATCTACCCATGAGGTCATTTCCAGGGAAGAATAACACAGAAACAAGGATTAGAAATAAAACATGCAAAGCTATCCACACAATGCTGGGAACACATTTGAGATTCATAGAGTGGCTCATCATGGAGATTTCATTATTTTCAGAACCCTGAGGCTATGTTGACCAATTAAGGAAGAATGTTGGCTCCAAAATGGCATGATCCACTAAGTTCATCAAATAAAATAGAAATATCGGAAGGAAATATTCGAAAAAAAAAAGACACTGCTTTAGTATGATATAGCAGTTAAGACAGGATGAGATATGAGTGTGGTCACTAATGACAAAGGAGTTTTAAACAGTAACTGGTAGGAAAGCATGTATAATGCGGTCACATTTTTGTCATTAAGGATCAAAACTGGGGGCTGGAGAGATGGCTTAGCCATTGAGGCATTTGCTTGAAAAGTCAAAGGATCCAACTTCAACTCCCCAGGACCCATGTAAGCCAGGTACCCAAGGGGCATATGCATCTAGAGTTCATTTGCAGTGGCTGGAGTCCACTATCTCTCTCTGCCTCTTTCTCTTTCTCTCCCTCTCTCTCAAATAAATAAATGGAAATAAAAATGTAAAAAAGATCAAAACTGCATGTAATAAGTAGCTATCTTCTAGTTGTTCTACTTGCCTGGCACTGTGCTAGACACCCTTAGCATCCTTACTCTCTTCACACTCTCAGTTCTGAGACAGCTGCTTTCAATGCATCTTACAGTGTGAACATAGGGGCTCAGGAAGGCTAAACAGCTTCATACTGGCTCAAGCTAGGGAATCTCATTGCAGAGTTTTTCTAAGTGTCCATGCCTAGAAAAACTCATGCACACCACACTGCTGCCATGGCTTCTGCCTGGAGAGTTGTGACTCAGGAAAGAAAGGAAGGTCAAGATGAGTAGGAGAGTTTTGATTTGAACTAAATCATATATTTCTTTATACATATTTGAAACTTATCACACATATAACTATGTATGTAATTTTTAACACATTGTATTTATTTGCAACGAAAGAGAGAATGGGCATACCACCGCCTCTACCCACTTCAGACAAATTAAAGACACATGTGTCACTGTGCATCTGGTTTCTAAGGGTAAGTGGAGAATCTGACTCAGGGCGTTTGGGCTTGCAGGCAAATGCCTTAACCACTGAACCATCTCTCCAGCCCTCTAATTTTTTTTAACCTTTTTCTTTCTTTATTTTGAGAGACAGAAAGAGAGAGAGGGGGGAAGAGAGGCAAATTGAAAGAATGGGTATGCCAGGTTCTCTAGCCACTGTAAACGAACACCAGACACATGTGCTACTTGGTACATTTGGCTTACATGGGTACTTGAGAATGAAACCTGTGTCCTTAGGCTTTGTAGGAAAATGCTTTAACTTCTAATACATCTCTCCAGAACCTAGGCCTATAATTTTTATAGGTAAAAAGACAACTATTTGCACAAAAGAACAAATATCATTCGACCTATAGGAAATAATTGAAATAGGCAACTTCATGGAGCAGAAGGCAGAGTAGAGGGGCCCAGGGGGTGGAGGGATATTGTTTCACAGTGGATGGGGTGCAGGGTTTCTCGTTGATGTGCTGAATAGATCTGGGAAATAATCAGGGTACTATTTGTGCAGCATTTAAAATTGTAATTATGTCACTGAATACTAAAACGCGGTTATATAATTGTTATATTTTTGCATCCATTTTTTCATGTGTATGTGTGTGGTGTGCAAGTGTGCATGAGTGTTCATGTGTGTATGGGTGCATGTACGTGTGTGTGTGTGTGTGTGTGTAGGTCAGAGGTTGCTGTTGGATGTCTTCTTCATTCTCCAATGATTTAGTGAAACATGGTCTCTAAATTGAACCAAGAGCTTGCTGATTCAGCCTAGGTCTCCATGTTTAGGTGAACATTGCCCCATCTCCAGTCATGCATATTTTACCAGAAGAGGAGGAAGAAGAGTTATTTGAATTGAGTTGAATTGATTACTTATAAACTTTTATTCTTTTTCCTCTCAATGTAGGTCAAAGAGACTGCATTGCTATTTTATGTATACATGATGCCCTGAAGACCTGCTTGGTAGCAGGAACAACCATCACAATGTGGGGGTGAATCTTATATTTTTCTTTTGCAAAAGGCACAGATGAGTTGTGCCTGGAGGATTATTACATATGAATTAGATCTTTGATAAAGCATTAGAGGACTACACAATTACTTATCCATTCATCCTTCTGTTCATTATGTTAATCTTTATGAAGTATCAACTGTAAGATAGACCTCCAGCCAAATATTGAATATTAGCAGTCACGTTGCTCATGAACGCTATTGATCAGCATAGGGTTCTAGCAAAGAAATCAAAATAAGTATTTGGAATAATTACTTCTTCTCCCATCTTTTTTTTTTTTTTCAGTTGTTAGGCAACTTTGAACCTCAGAGATGTCTTCCAGTTCTCAGACTTGCCAGAGTTAATACCAGGAGGCCCACTTCAAATATGTGAGAGTCTAAGGATGCTCACAAAGTCAGTGAGTCTTCATGCTTTGCCAATAGAAAGGGTCAGAGTTGCTCCTTCCTCAGCCACATTTGAGTGCTTAATGTTGGTAAAAGTTACAGCAGTGAGAAGTGCAGACGGAGTATGTGATTACGATTCACAGACCTGAGCTAAAGAATAGTTGTTCATCTGTGAAAAGACTGTAGAAACACCAAATGGAAAGTCCCTCCATGGGCGCCATGAAAGAGGAGTCTAATAGCAAGAAATGTGCTTGTCTGAAGCATATGTGTGTGTCTTTAACAAATATTGACCTGTCCTCTACTGTTATATTTCAAAATGAGAGTGAATCAAAATAAGGTGTCTTTTATGGGACTCTCTTGTTTTATTATCTGTCATTTAATTTTTAATACCTAAGTGACACCTGATATATTACCTAATCAAAAGAAGAGAATTATACATTGCACATAATCAGTTATTTTTGCCATATCACCAAAATTAGACTAACAGATGAGGAAAATAAATAAGATGAACTTTAAAAATGAAAATGCTTAGCCTTTGGAATTTTAGTCGACAGCTTTTGAAAATTAAATTATAAGTCAAGTCCTGATAGGTTTGATATCTTCTTCACAGCTTTGCTGATGATGTATTGTGGCTTTAATGGAATATCATTTATCATCTGATAATAACAAATGTAGTATTTCTGAGCTTGTCATCTCTTCTGTGATGACAAATAGTCCAACTTGTAGCGGTGATAATGGAATTTTATAATGATCTGTCCTAAACTGACTTCACTGCAGCTGAGCTATTTTTCTTAAATCTCATAATGCCGATTACACGTAGATTACAATACTCCCCACCTCCCTCCAAAGCGTGAGCACCGATCAATGAATCTAGATTTTAGGCAAACAGCCTGGAAGGATAGAACAATATTTACTTGTTTATTAAAATTACTTCTCTTAAGCTAATAAGAGCTCGTCAGACACTGTCAGAAATGAAGGACTATGAAACCAAGAGGATAAACTAGGAGATGTGAACTGTTTATCTCTTAAGTACCGGGCAGCATATTTTGTTTGCAATTCTACTTGTCCAATCCATCAATTCATTGAGATTTATTTCATGAAGGCCCTGTGTTGTGAAAACACCAGTTAGAGAGCCCAGTCACCCTTCCACTTTATCGTGAAGCAGGATTTATTTTACATCTTAATCTGGGCTTGTCTGATGGCATCACATTGTCACCCCTGTCCATTCCATTTCCTGAAACTTTCTAAGGGGACTGGGGCTATGGCACCACAGAAAGTCTGGGATTGGAACAAATGAGCTTACTGAAATACTACTGTGTGCGTGTTTCTGTAGCAGTCAAGACACTCTAGAGGCCTTCTTGTTGGAAAGACATGATCCTCTCCAGGATGTGGGGTCTAAATGAGTGCTTCTCATTGCAGATATGTTTCTTACTCTAATCTGAGTAGATCTGATTTTCTGTTCAGGATCCTAGCAGGCAAGCAGGTGATATAGGGACAGGCCAGGCATGAAGTTCTCAGTTTTGACACTGAAGGAATCAGAATGTACCAGAATGAAAGATGCCCAGAACTGTTAAATGACAGGGACTGATATACAAATTGATGCCTACCATGCCTAAAGTGTTCCTGGAGGGCCTCACAAAGGTAATGGGAGGTGTGCATTGTGGAGGGCTCTGGTTTTGCAGGCACTCAGCAGGAGATGGTGTCATTCAGTGTTGTTGTGCATGGATCTTTATTCATGAAGTTTTGCACTATGACCAGCAAACTTACCTGATTCCTTAATATCTGTGTTTTTTTTTTTTGTCAGATTGATTCCTGGTGTGAAATGGATCATGCTTTTATACACAAAGCTCCTAGACAAGACTTATGCACCTATTTGATCATGAGCAATGTGCAGAGAACCAGTATGAGCTTAGATGCAGCTGGGGAATGACATGAAGCAGAGGGACTAGATCTCATCCAAGAAATGTAGCATCCAACCACACATCAGTGACCAAACTTAGACGTGACTTAAATGCACCTGGGAGCCTTCTGATCCAATTGGACATCCATATCTAAACCCTACTTGATCTAATCAAGAGTAGACCTAAGATATTAAATAATCCATTTAGTGGCCTGATTAAATTGGTGGTTAAATCTAATCAGTGGTTGACTGGATCTAATCAATGTTCTATAAGGATCAATGGCTCATCTAAATGGCCATTGGTTCTAACAGTGGTAGACCTCATTAACAGTTTATCTAATTGGTTGTTGATATAATCATCTTTTAAATTCTCTTCAGTGATTGACCTAATCAGCAGGCAATCCTTTAGCATTTAACTGATCAGCAAGTGATATGATCAGCAGCTTTGAAAACTTAAGGTTTGAAATATGAGAGCAATGTCAGAGAGTCCAAAGTGTTTGTCTTTTTATTCCCTTATGTCCTCTAAGAGCAAGGAAAGGACAATCCAGACTTCACTGTCTTTCCCAGGATCAGTCCCAGCTGGGAGTGATGACAGCTCTTCAAGCTGTCTGATGAATGGTATTCCAGCCCAGGCTGGGACACCTTCCTCCCACACCATCTTGAACCCACATCATGATTTTGACATTTCCTGCATCCTTGTGCTAACATTTCTCTTAATGTGGCTAAGTGGAAACACATCCTTTCCCTTGATTTTTTAATGTAGCTGTTGGGACTCACTCTGAACCTTGTTCTACCTCTGAGAAGTAGGCTGACCCCAAGGGAGGTGTAGAGACCAGTCAAACTCGGTCATGAAAGCATTATCACAAGCTTTCTTATCTTTCATGTGTTCTAAAAACTATTTTTGTTTCTGAGAAATCTATTGTTTCTTCCTCTAACTGCTAATTATAAGTTCTAGTTACTTTCTTATTGCTATGACGAAACATCTCAGAAGAAGCATCTTGAAGGAGGACAGTTCAAGGTTGCAGTCTGTCAGGGTGGGGAAGGCATGGCAGCAGGAGCCTAAGGAAGCTGATCACAGTCAGTGCACAGTGAGGAAGCAGACAACGATGCATGCTTCTGGTCAGCCAGCTCTCTCCTTTTTATACAGTGCCAGGACTCAGTTCGTGGAATGATGCCACCCATCGTTATGGTGGGTCATCTACCTCAATTGAAGTAATCTCTAAAACCATTTAAAGACATTTCCAGAGATGTGTTTCCGTGGAGATTCTAAATCCTGCCAATTGGGCAATCACAGATCAAATATCACACTGTATCACATTACCCATCACTGAGTACTCTCATGTGTCTATGTATTGTACAAGAAATAATTTCTCCCCCGTGTGTGTGTGTGTGTGTGTGTGTGTGTGTGTGTGTGTGCGTGCATATTCATGTGTGTGGGTGCACATATACTACAACATGTGTGGAGGTCAAAGGAAAACTTCAGGTGTTTGTCCTTGGTGATTCTCCTGTCACTGCCTCCCTTCTTGACCCTGGTGTGTTGGATTGCAAACACTAGCACTACAGAATATGGCTTTCACATGGGCTCTGGGCCTCCCAACTCACCAAGCACTTAATCCTCTGAGCCATCTCTGTAGCCCAACTATTTTTCCTGTCAACCTGTCTGCTGTCGGCTCAATCACAGGCCATTCAGCATGGAGCCTAAGAGGTCAGAGAAAAGGTCATTTTGTCTCTCAACACTGTGGCCGTACATGTCTCACCAAATGCAAATTGAAACATGTAATTATCAAAACAAAATGAGGCCCATGACAGGTTGTATCCTGAGATATCAACCTGTAATAAATGCCCTTCAGGTGTAATATACAAAATCATAAACAAAATCATATTATATTGACCTTAACAATAGCCAAATGTGACAATTGCATGAGGATATTAAAATAGGGCATTATTTCTTGCCTCCACTAACAGGCTTCTGAAGGGGTTTATATCAGTTTTCCCATAATCTGGTCCTCCCCTTGTTCTCTCCCTGTGATGTTTGTAACTATAGGTAAAGACACTGACCAGAACAATTCAGGCCAAGTTTCCTTATGAATATGCATGAAATGGGAGGGAGTGAAGAATGTAATGGAGTGAGGGGTAAGGAGAAGAAAGGAGAGTTGGGAGTGAGGAAGGACTAGAAGGTCCTTCATCATAAGAGATGATGAAGAAGAAGGTAGAAAAGAGGTGCACACATTTTTCTACAGCTAGGGATGGAATTCTCTGCCATGTATTAATGAGTTTGGTTAAAGCACAAAGCTGCTTCCTTCAATTTCAGTTAGGAGACTACTTACACCTGTTCTGAGGCAACTGGCTATGCTTATGGAGTCAAAGCAAACTACCTAAAGTGGAAGAGCTATATAGAGTCCCATTCTATGTACCCAGTGTTCCCTTGCATTTTACCACACTTCCCATTCTCCATTGCCCTCTATAGCCCACATTGATGAACCAGGTGAAGTCTCTTTGCCATGGAAATCTTTCCTTTTAGAATAATGCAACCAGGCTGGAGAGGTGGCTTAGCAGTTAAGGCACTTGCCTGAGAAGTCTAAGGACCCATGTTCAACTCTCCAGGTCCCACATAAGTCAGCTGCACAGTGATGCAAGTGCACAAGGTCACACATGTGCACAAGGTGGCACACATGTCTGGAGTATGATTGCAGTGGCTGGAGGCCCTGTGCACCAGCTCTCTCTCTCTCTCTCTCTCGCTCGCTCTCGCTCTTGCTCTTGCTCTTAAAAAAACAAAAAGGCAGTCTATTGAGCTTGCCTAAAAAAGAAGAAGAATCTGAAAAACATCATATTATATTGTTGTGAATATATTTAATATTTTTTTTCCAAAATCTCAAACTTCCTTGTGGTCTTCTCTTCCTTTGTTTCTCTCTTTCCTTCTCTCCCCTCTCCAAACTTATATACATATTCTTGACTAAAACTGCATTCTAAATATACATGGCTTATGTGTAAGATAATGTAAAAGAGGTGGTAGCCCATTTCTGTTTGATATGAAACAAAGCAAGAAGAAAATTAAACAAGCTGAGAAACAGACTAGGCTGTGCTGTAACCCTGGGGTAGTTGCTTAAAATCTTTGAGCTCAGTTTTAGTATGTTTAAAGCAAGACTAATGATAGCACCTTGAAGTTCATTTGAAGAAATGTAGTCCAGTAAGGCCCATGGTACGATGGCTATACCATAAGTGCTGAATACATACTGGCACTGAAGTACAGGGCCTCCATCCTCCTGTGTCTGACTTTGGAGTACTTACAGTATAAAAGAGACTCACTTAAGAGCAGGCAGTCTTCTCAAGGGCAGAGACCACTCCCTGCAGCTGACTCATTGGCTAGGGTTCATGGTGTGTCCAGCAGGACTAGACTTAAAGGCCTCCTGCTTCCCAGCCTGCAGGAGAGCATTGGTCACCTGGGAGGTGCAGAAATAACTAATGTCCCTTTCTGATCAATCAGTGAATGCATCTCTACCCAGAGCCTTATCACATCTCTGACCTGGAGAGCAACTGTGGGAAGAACCACTCTTGGCCTCTGAACGTCCTCTTTGCTATTAGTAGATGTTGGCCTTTCCAAGCAGAGGGGCTCCCTCCTTCGCTTCCTATCCAGGCATTCATGGAGCTTCTTCCCCTGGGAGCAAAGGTGTCTGAGATGCAAGAGAAGTTAGAAGCTAGCCTTCTCCTCAGCCCTGATGTCACAGTGACATGACCAGAAAATCCTCAGAGATGGGATGGGAGTCCCTATTTGTCTTGCCTTCATTAGCTCTTGCTGTGAGCCCCGTGCTGGAAATGTTCTAAGTTCCCTGGCAGAGGACCTGAGGTGGGTCAGTATTCCCACGGGCTTATAGGTTCCCCACCAGCCTTCAGGGAATTCTCCAACCTTCTATTAGCCAAGGTGTTCATGTAGGCTCACTCAGCAGCCCAGTTGCCAGGAAAATGGCTAGAGTTGATCGTTCCCACTGTGAGTAGGGTATTTGGTATAGGATAGCATGATATGTTTAGCTGGAACTGACACCCTGTGTGGGCAACTCTCACATAAGCTCTGGCTACCTACAGTCCCCTGCTGCTCTGTGGGTTTAGCCATTCATGTTAGCTATGCCCAGATACTCACTACCACCCGTGTTACCTCTGCAGAGTACTCTCATCTCCACAGCTGCTTAGGATGGCGGCCCCCAACCCCAACTTCCAGGTTGCTCCTTCATCAGGTTTCCCATCAGGTGTCAGGGCTTGTCACACCTAGCTCTAGCAAAGGTTTTGCTGCCTAGCACTCAGTATTCCAATAGGGTCCTTCTATGTCTCCTTTGCCTGGGATAGATGTGCCAAAGACGTTCTACTACCGGACCATACTGAAGCCACCCTAGGCAGGTCTGACCATGCTCTGTGGTAAAAGGACATGTCATTGTTGTTTCTCTGGCCATAGTAGCACCCAGGAGCCCAGTTGCCAGGAAAATGGCTAGGATCCAGAACTCATGTTGCAGTTTAATCTCCTTTATGTGTGGTATTCAGAGGGTAGGAAGTCAATACTACCAATGTGTCTTGCCAGATCATGCCTTGTATCACCTTGAGACTCTTACAGAACACAACAACAACAACAACAAAATATTCACCATATGCAGCTGCTCAGATTCAGGCCTGAATCACGAATCAAAATATTCCTGTTTTCTATGGTTTATTCCTTATAACAATAGAACGGATGTATGTGGCCTCCATGTGGTAGGGAAGAAATCAGTCAACATTTAAAATGATCCCACTATATAGGCACAAACATAAGTTTTTTTTTTCCAGCACAACTTTTAAAATATTTTATTTATTTATTTATTTGAGAGAGAGAGAGAGAGAGAGAGAGAGAGGGAGAGAAGGAGGGAGGGAGGGAGGGAATGGGTGCACCAGGACCTTCAGCCACTGCAAATGTACTCTAGACACTTGCACCACCTTGTGCATCTGGCTTATGTGGGTTCTAGGGAATTGGACCTGGGTCCTTTGGCTTTGCAGACAAGTGCCTTAACCACTAAGCCATCCCTCCAGCCCCAGCCCAACTTTTTTTTTTAATCTTTCCTATTCTTTTTTATTTTTTATTTATTTTATTTTTTATCTTTTCACAATTTTTATTAACATTTTCCATGATTATAAAAAATATACCATGGTAATACCCTCCCCCCTGCACTTTCCCCTTTGAAATTCCATTCTCCATCATATTACCTCCCCATCTCAATCATTCTACTTACAAATATACAATCCCAACCTATTAAGTACCCTCCTCCCTTCCTTTCTCTTTCCTTTATATCTCCTTTTTAACTTACTGGCCTCTGCTACTAAGTATTTTCCTTCTCACGCAGAAGCTCAATCATCTGTAGCTAGGATCCACATATGAGGGAGAACATGTGGCGCTTGGCTTTCTGGGGCTGGGTTACCTCACTTAGTGTAATCCTTTCCAGATACATCCATGTTTTGCAAAATTCATAACTTTATTTTTCTTTACTGCTGAGTAGAACTCCATTGTATAAATGTGCCACATCTTCATTATCCACTCATCAGTTGAGGGACATCTAGGCTGGTTCCATTTCCCAGCTATTATAAATTGAGCAGCAATAAACATGTTTGAGCATGTACTTCTAAGGGAATGAGATGAACCTTAGAATATATGCCCAGGAGTGCTATAGCTGGATCATATGGTAGATCAATCTTTAGCTGATTTAGGAAACTCCACACTGATTTCCACAATGGCTAGACCTCAAACATAAGTTTTTAGAGGGGACTTTGGAAGGCATAATATATCCATTAGCCAAACAATGGTACTTAGTGCATGTAACCTTTCCAGGTGTGGTGGTTTGATTCAGGTATCCCCCATAAACTTAGGTGTTCTGAATGCGAGGTTCCCAGCTGATGGAGATTTGGGAATTAAAGCCTCCTGGAGGGAGTGTATTGTTGGGGCAGGCCTAAGGGTGTCATAGCCATTTCCCCCATGCCAGTGTTTGGCACACTCTCCTGTTGCTATTGTCCACCTTATATTGGCCAGGAGGTGATGTCCACCCTCTGCTCATGTCATCATTTCCCCTGCTTTCATGGAGCTTCCCCCTTGAGCTTGTAAACCAAAATAAACCTCTTTATTCCCACAAGCTGCTCTTGGTTGGGTGATTACTACCAGCCTTGAGAACCTGACTGCAACAGTAAAGTGGTACTGAGGAGTGGGATTGCTGCTAGACACCAGACTGTGTGGTTTTAGCCTTTTGGAGATGATTTTCAAGAGGAATGTGGAAGGACTTCAAACCGTGGCCTAAGAGACATCTTGCAGTGCTGTAAGTACAGCTTGATGGACTATTCTGGTCAGAGCTGCGAGACCTGAATGCAGTAAGAACTGTGGACTGTGAGGTTTGGCTTATGAGGGTGAGAAAGAGCTTTGCTTGGACTGGGCTAGCAGTTTGTGTGGGAAGCTTGCTCTTAGGCCTGTGTCCTGAGTAGTTGTACAGGGTTACTTTGCATAGAAATGAACTGGTATGAACCGAGGGAGATGCCACAGAGAAAAATCTTTGATGAACTGCTGCCCATTCAGCTGCAATTGCAAGATTACAACCTTTGTGATTTAGGCCAGCTGACCTGCAATGGGACAACAGGAAGAATGTAGACTCTTTTGAGGGGCCTGCGTGCTCAAGGAGTGTCCTGTTCTTCAAAATTTGCTTTTTTCTGGTATTGTGGAGTATAAGGAATGCAGAAAAAAGAGGGTCGTTGAGTTGGCAACATGGACTTGTGTTTTGGAAATGGCCATGGGCAATGTGAAGCAGGTTTGCTGGCTGCCTGCATGGAGACCCCATGGGGCCATGAGGATGAACCATGGTAGTGGAGACCCAGTGGAGATGCCAGGACCATGAGATGGCTGCTAAGGAAAACTGATGGCCCCAGTGAAGTTTTCCAGGACTGTGAGTAGCCTAGCTGGAGAGGTAAAATTGGAACTCCAGAGACTTGTTGCTGGTTAGAATTATCGGACTTGGAGATTTGTCACTGGCTAGAGCTGTTGGACTTAAAGATACAGAGTTTGGTGTTTGACCTGGTTGTTTTAAATCTTGTGTTGGTTGAATATTTCTTTGCTATGTCCAATGTCATCTTTTGCACTGTGAATGTTTATTCTGTGCCATTATGAGTTTTGGGGGGATATTTTTGGTATTATGGCTAAATTAAAAGACCTTGGACTGTGGGGATGTATGAACGACATTGGAGATAAAAACTATGGGGACTTTTAAAGTTGGACTGAATGCATAGTATTTTATATCATATATGGATAACAGTTTATGGGGATCAAGGGTAGAATGTGGTGGATTGATTCAGGTGTCCCCCATAAATTTAGGTATTCTGAATGCTATGTTCCCAGCAAATAGAGATTTGGGAATTAATGCCTCTTGGAGCTAGTGTGTTTTTGGGGGTGGGCTTATGGGTGTTATAGCCACTTTCCCCTTGCCAGTGTTTGGCACACTCTCCTGCTGCTATGGTCCACCTTATGTTGGCCAGAGGGTGATGTCCACCCTCTGCTCATGTCGTCATTTCCCCTGCCATCATGGAGCTTCCCCCTGGAGCCTGTAAGCCAAAATAAACCTCTTTTCTCTCACAAGCTGCTCTTGGTTGGGTGATTTCTACCAGCAATGTGGACCTGACTGCAATACCAGGTATAGGCTTCTGATTAGGTTTTTGGTGTCAGATATGAATTCCCTTCTGGTGAGTGGTTCTCAAATCCAATTAGAGAGCAGCTGGTCATCCCCATAACAGACATGCCCTATTGCGCTATGGGGAGCATCTTGCTGGCTAGCCAGTTGTGTAGCCTGGAGGGTCCACTGCAGATTAAGACAACCGATGCATTTTTTTTTTTTTTTTTGTCCCAGATGGAGGTGACTGTTGGTAACTCAAAACTCATCAAAGTACTGGGAAGAAATGACAGTTGAGTGTTCAGCAGTTAATGAGACATCTGCATTATACCATCCAATGGCTCAGGGACTATAAGAAAGAGTAATATAAGGAAGAGGTGATGGAAAAACTGTGAAAGCTAAAGGATGGGGACGAGTGTTTTGGAAGGCTGCTTCCCAAACATAAACTGGATGCTGTATTCATGACTGCTGTGACTACATGCATAAGACCTCACTACCACCTACCATCAGTAGGTTGCCATAGATGATGGAAGGCAAAAATAAAAGATATTAGGATCTCTGGTCAAGATGGTGGATTTCTCACCATTCTAGGCCTCCAGGGGTGAAATAAGAAGGTAGCGAGAACCAGGGACAGCCAAGATCCATCATCATGAGAAGGAAAGATAGTTGACTCCCTATCATGTGATGAGCCACCTCTTACATATCAGCCAAGGTCCAGTGACACCACAGAGAAATTGGTGAGTTAAGCAGAGTACTGTTCTCAAGGTGAGCCTGACAGCCTGTGCCAGGGTGATGGTGATAGACACTAAGGACATACAACATGTACCAAAGCAAAACTCCAGAACTTGCTGAAAATTCAACACTAAAGTAGACTTAAAACATGAATGCTGAATGCTCAGGGAACATTATAGATGAATGGAAAGAAATATTTTAAGAGCCACAGTGTGGGAAGAAATTTCCAGAGGCATTGCCCTCCCCCACAATGCCTGACTTCTGCCCTCACGACTCATAATGCACAACCCCATGGTGAATACCAGTTACCACACCGAGGAGGGCCCTCACTAGAATGGGGGCAGGGGAGAGGAGAATGGGACCAACATATGATTCATCCATATGAAGCTTTTATTTAATAAAATCGGAAAACAAAAGACATTAATACAGATGAGAGAATAGTAGGAAAAAAATTCAGGGTTCAGTGAAGGGATAGGAGAGAGGATCAAAGGAGGGTGGCGGGTAGGGATTTTTGTAATTTTTTTAAATAAAGTTTTTTAAAAACATTTTAGTAATAGAGCAATCACTATTGGGAACAAAGTTCCCAAAATGACATAGTTTGAAGATGTGGTGTTCTGCTCTTTGCCCATAAAATTTAGAGCAGCCAAAATAACATTATCAGAGCAGTAAAATTATTGCAGATCTTTTTCTGCATACTTTGGGTAAGACTTACACTTGTGGGTGGCCGTGAGCAAGGCATGTTAGCAATCTCTGAGAGTCACTGGCAGCCAGTGATTGTGGGTTGTGTGAGGTGGTGCCCCCTCCCAAGTGATGTTGTAAGCAGTATTAACAGGCGCTGTGAGGGGACAGAGCTGTGGGCAAAAGAGCTGAATGCTTTCAATGCAACCAGGAAGGGAGGGAGTGTGACTGCACTGTGAGCAATGACAGTGCTGTGACCTTTTCCTTGCAGCAGAGATCTGAAATTAGCCAGGAACAGAGCATTTGACAAGAAGGACCAAGAAGAGGTGCTTCTGTACCTAACTGAGATAGTGCCTTGCTCACGCACGTACGGGGTTTTAATTGCTGAGCCATTTCTCCAGCCCTAAGTTGGGTTTTTATCACTAATAATATCAAGGTCACACTAAATGTTCTTCCTCCAGACCCAGATGGCTGTAAGTCCTGGGATAAGCAGAGACATGAGAGACCTATAATCTAGCATACATATTGTCCATGTGAAGTCAGTCCACAGAACAAGAGACGTAACATTACCTGGGGGCTATGAGCCCCACCAAATCTCAGGGGGCCTTGTAGACCTGCTGGGCCAGTATGCATTTTAACATATCTATACATATGTAAGCCAGTCAAAGGAAGAACACCAAGTTCTCAGTGGAAAAAATAGTATTTATATAGAGTACAGAGATTTGAGGCCCCCATCCTGCTTGCTCTACTTGTTGGCTTGGAGACTTGGTTCTTGATTTGTTTATCATTCAATGCCATTGAGACAGGCAAGCACAGGGAAGAGTTTGGCTGCTAGGGATGCTGCTTGGAGTAGTAAATAAATCCTTCTTCTATACAATGGTTCTGATGGGAACCTGAGACATTCATCTGTGCCAAGGTGCATATACACTTAGCTCCAACTCTTGAACTAGTTTTCCCCTCCCTTTATTGACCATTATTCATAATCGTACCCTATTCAAATATGTTTTTGACAGGGGAGCTTATAGGGAGAAGCTCATATTTATCATCTCAAGCCTATGTATGACTGGGAACATATATGACTAAAACCAGATGCATCATTAGAAGGAGCATGTGTAATAGAGAAAGTGGTATGTGACACAAACCTGTCAGTTAAACCCCAAAACCACCCAAATTATGCTCCTAGCAATCAGTCCATCCTCCTCTAAAAATACTGTAAAGAAACTCTCATGGCTGGAGAGATGGCTTAGCTGTTAGGGCGCTTACCTGTGGAGCCTAAGGACCTAGATTCCACTCCCTAGAGCCCATGTAAGCCAGATGCACAAGGTGGCACATGTGTCTGGAGTTTGTTTGCAGTGGCTAGAGGCCCTGGTGTGCCCATTCTCTCTCCCCTTCCCTCTCTCTCTTTAATAAATGAATATCTGAAAATAAAATATTAAGAAGGAAGTCTCAGAGCACTTGCTGGTGCCCTTGCTTACTCTCCCTTTGACTAGCCTGCAGCCCCTCTGGCTCTGTCTTCAAGCCTTTGCAATTGCTTTGCTCTTAATGAAGTTTCCTGCTGTTTTTCTACTTGTGTGCACAGTTAATTCTTTGAGTGATATGGAAAGCACCTGGATGAACACCAAGAACACCAGTTACACCACCACTGTGCACTGTCAGACTTGCTTTATAAGCACAAGTCCTATGAGGTGATTGGTAGAAAACCACTTGGTAAATAGAAAAGTACCACAAAATGGTCAATTGAGTCCAAACGACAAAATCATCTTTATTATGTTCACCCTTAGTTTGACTTAAGCAGAAATTTATCTTGTTGTTGGACAAACACTTGACCAGAAGCAGTCTATGGGAGGAAAGGATTTATTTCAGGCTTACAGAATCCAGGGAAACATCATCAATGCTGGAAGAAGCTGGTTCACTCCCATAGATTATAGCAGAGAGACACCCCCAAACAGACAGCAAACACAAACAGCCCAGCTGGAGCTTAAACTTCTCTGAACACGCCTAGTAGGGCTGGACTACAAGATCGCCTGCAGTGATACCTGCTTCATCAGGGCTTTGCTGCTAGATGAGGACTTTGCCTGTTGGAGACTCAAGTTTCAAACTTATTCAGAAATTGCTCATGGACTGGAGAGATGGCTCAGCAGATAAGACACTTGCCAGCAAAGCCTAATGACCATGGTTCTATTCCCTAGTACCCACATTAAGCCAGATGCATAAAGTGGCAGGTGTGTCTGGAGTTCATGTGAAGCAGCTGGAAGCACTGGTGTGTCCATTCTGTCTGTCTCTTCTCTCCCTCTTTTTTTTTTTTTATCTCTCTCTCTCTCTCCCTTCATGCAAATACATAAATAAAAATATTTTTGAAAAATATCCCAGGCTATGTGGGACATACATTCACATTCAAACTACCACACTTGGAATGAATGGACCTAAACTGTACCATGGGAACTGATTTTTTTCATTAAGTAACTAATCAAGAAACTTACTAAAAGAATCATGAGCGTACCTTCAACATTTGTCCAATCACTTGATGGCCTTCCTACGGTGTCCCTCATTGTTCTGTCAGGCTTGGTGTATGACAGGGGCCCCTCATGTGGAGCCTGCTCTACTACCGTCTTGCTTATGTGGCGCTGGGTAAGAGAAGAGCCAGTGGCGTTGGACTTCATATGCCTTCAAGACGTCTATTATTGGAAAACGCTTCTGGGGCTGGAAAGTGGTTTAAAGTTCTTACTTGCAAAGCCTGATGGCCCACGTTCGATTCCCCAGCACCCATATAAAGCCAGTTGCACAAAGTGGCACATGCATCTGGAATTTGTTTGCAGTGGCAAGAGGCCCTGGAATGCCTATTTGTTCTCTTTCTCTCTCTCCTTGCAAATAAATTTTTAAAATATCCTTAAAAATAGCATCTGCAAAACCCTGAGGTTCTTCCTCTTATTTTTGACCTCATGGTCTCTAAAAGAAAATGGTAGGACCTTGAGACCTATTCCTATCATATACTGTCACCTGGTCAAAATATAATGCCCAAGGTTCTGCTGTCTGACCTTGCATTAATTGGTCTGGCATAGAACGATCACATTGTAGGCCTGCTGGGCCCATGGAGTGTTTTCGTTCTCCTAGACGTTGCCTTCGGTTTGCACCCTGAGTGCTTCATTTCAGTGGCTCCTGGTTTTCTCATGCATACGAGTATGTTGAGCATAAGCAACCTGAACACAGTAGCTAGTATTTCCTGAAAGCAACTCTACCTCAGGAAACAAGTGAGAGCTGAAGGGCCTAGGGCTAGTGGAGTTTAGGAGGAGGCTGAGGCACCAGCAGACACAGACCACTCCAAATATGTGATCTAAAACTCTCTGGTTTTACTATGACATTTGCTCAGTTATTGTAAGAAGTTCTAGCTTGCACTGTGTGTTTTACCTGATACCTTTTTAACAAGTACTAAACTAAAGCTCATATTTATTAGTTTTAATTAAGTACTAAATTGTTTATTTATTATTTATTATTATTTAAAGTATTTAATTAAGTATTAAAACTTACTGAGCTTTGTTTTTTACCACCATCCTCATTGTTTTCCAGGGCCCTTCTGGGTGGTGTCAGTTTTAAATTTTGATTCTAAATACAAATGCATATGTTTATAATGCTGAAATTGACTCTAAAAATTAATAAAGTATATATTCATATATATTATTGAAAGCTTAAATTACATAGTAACTGCATTTACACTGATTTAAATTAACATCCTATTTGTGGCTTAGCTTTGATCTAAGCATTAACATTTCCAAGTCCATAGGCTTGATGCACAATCCCCCAAATGACAAAATAGGTATATGATATATGATGCATTAATAACAAAAATTGATTTTTTTTTTTTTGAGATAGGGTCTCATTCTAGCCCAGACTGACCTGGAATTCACTATGTAGTTTCAGAATGGCCTTGACCTCACAGCGATCCTCCTACCTTTGCCTCTCAAGTGCTGGGATTAAAGGTGTTTGGTGCCACACCGACTCAAACATTTAATTTTTACAAGTTTGTTATACTCTTATAATCACCTTAGGTAGTGGGGGGGGTATAGATTTAACACGCAGAAAACACTGTCTTCAGAAAGATAATATCTGGGGAGCTGAGCCCTTTTGCTAGAAGTGCATGCACGTGGGAGAATGTTATCTAGATAGTGTGTTAGGGGCGAACAACGGGGAGCCTAAGTAATTGTTCTATTTCCACTTCTGCCAGCTTCTTAACTTCCATGTGACCTTGGTCAAGTACCACTCCCTCTCTGGTCCACAGTTTCTCCATCTGACCGATGCAGAGTGGGAAGGAACCCTTCATACCGCATCCCAGGCCTCTTCACATTGCTGATTCTTCTGCAGTTGAATCATGTGTTTAAGTAAGCAAGCCACCTCCTGCCAGCCTCATCAGCCTCTTATCTTAATAAGTAATGAGTATGCCAAGGGCTGACAATGACATATTTTGAAAATAGTTTTAATGCATAGCTGGCAGAGGACCTGTTGGGCGTTGACAAATTACACAAACAGAGATGATGAGGAGAGCATCAAATATTAACGGCCCTGGGCCCGGGCGGTAATAGAGAGCCTACCTGAGTCTTACAGAAGCTGCTCATGCTCGTGAGAAGGGAACGTCGTCTTCAGGCTGGCACCCGATAGCTTAGTGGAATGAAGCAGTCAGACGGGATTTTCACAGGTGCCCTTTGACTTTCGTTTAATTTTTCTTGGGAGGGCATTTGAGAAGCCAGCTCTTCTAAAAGAAGATCCCCTTCTTTCTTGTGTAAATGTGGCAAATTGGATTTCTCCTGGATACTGATTACTGGCTCAAAAGTACAACATTGAGTAGGAAAAGTTTTAAAAATGAATAATAAGCTATCATGTATGCATTTGAAGACATGGACCTGGAACATTCCAAAATATTTTAATGTATAACAAGAAAGCAGCTTGTGTGGTTTTTTTTTCCACCCCACGCTTAATTGATCTCAGCTTCTTTAAACATTAGTAGGATAAAGTTTTAGTCATTTTCCAAATAACTATTTAATCACTCCAAGTGCCTTTGAACTAACTTCAACATTAAGGTGAAGGTTTCCAAAATGTTCCCCACTGATTTGAAGGATGGAAGTATTTTGCTTTACTCAGCATCTCTTCCCTCTTCTGTGTTAATGGGAGATGGAAAATTTTAACCCAGATGGGATGGACAGATTTGCAAATGAAAATACAGGATGTCCCTTTACCTTTGATTTTTCAGATGCATAATTTAAAATATTTTTAGTTTAAGTAAGCTCTGTGCAATTTTTGAAACATGATAAAATTATTTGTTGTTTATCTCATATCAAAATTAAATTGGGCATTTTTTATTTTGCCAGGCAGGTGTAAGCCCAGGAGTTGACATATTTTTTTTCTTAAATGGCCTGATAAATAAACAACTTAGGCTTTTCAGGTCAGAAATACCTGTCTGATAGCTGCTGCCTCCCAGGGCAGGCATAGTGATATGAAAATGAATGGTTTACTAATGCCAAATGTTCCATTTCATTAATTTCATGTGTATGACATATTTCTGCTTCTTGTTAAACATTTTTCCCTCCAATCATTTAAAAATGAAGCACCATGATGACGTTGAAGTCTATAAAGACACTCACCAGGCCACTTTGGTTCTAGGTACTCAGTCCTGTCTCTGAGGAAACCACAAAAGCATGGCTCCCACTGAAGTTTCTGCAGCCACCACTGAGCCCATGGTGAAGACTGCCACTCACCCAGACATTGTCTGCTCACTGCAGTTACCATACTTCCAGTGGCTACATTTGGTTGTTCAGAATTTGCCGGTGCTTTCAAGTCCAAAATACAGACCAGATTCCAAAGATTTCATATGAAAAAATTTAGGGGCGGGGAAACACACCACTATTAATCCTTGTTTTATACTACTTGGTAAAATGATAGTATATATATATATATATATATATATATATATATATATATATATACACTATTATTATATATATATATATATATATATATGTTTAAATACTATTACTGAAATTAATTTATCCCTTTCTATTTTTTATTTATTTTATAGTTCAGTGACTGTCATTTGTATGTGTTTGTATGTGTATGGGTACATGTGGACCATGGTGTATGTGTGCCACAGCATGTGTGTGGAGGTCAGAGAACAACCTTGGGGTGTTGGTCCACTCCTTATACCTTTATTTTATTTTAATTTAGAGAGAGAAAAGGACAGAGAGATTTGGCACTCCAGGGCCTCAGCCACTGTAATCAAATTTCAGACTCATGTGCCACCTTCACCTTTGTGCGTACAGCTTATATCGGATCTGGAGAGTCGAACATGGGTCCTTAGGCTTCACAGGCAAGCATCTTAACCGCTAAGCCATCTCTCCAGCCCTTTTGTCTTTAGGTTATTTTTTTTTAATGTATGAACTAGAAGATGTAGGACTGCCTATACAACTCTCTTTTGGATATGCCAAAAGAGATACACTGCTGTTGATCTGCAGCCTGTCAGTACCTTATAAGAGTAGATACCTGGCTGCTCCCTAATTTATTACTCTCATTCATATAACCAATCACCTCATACTAGGCATTCTTACTGGCACTGAAAGCAGCAAGAGAATAAGAAAGAGAAAGCTCATATCCTCCTAGTACTTGGCCTCTAATGCCATCTAATCACATAAAGTTGAGTGGAAATTCCAAATGTGAGAGTTGAGGAAGAAAGTTTATGCTCTGAGAACCTGACAAAGGGAGACTGACTTGTGTGTCAGAGAAGGCTTCAGTGAGGAAGGCACCATGAAGGTGAGATCTGAAAGGGACAAAGTATGTGTATGTATGTGTATGTGTGTGTGTGTGTTGGGGGAGGGGGGACTCCACACAGAAGGAATAGTGGGGGAAGGTGTGAAGGACACAGAAGAGAGGAAGGCATGTCAGACCTGGAAGAAGTCCGTAAGGCAGGAGCATTGGGGTTGAGGGTAGGTTGGTTGGTAAGGATGGTGCCACTTCGTTGGTAACTGGAGTCATTTCACTCCTTGTCTCTATGCCAGACAAGCAAGAAGATGTGGTGAGTGCGGTTCCCTCTGGAAGGAGATGATGGTGGAGGAAGTTATGAGAGGATTGCATTTCACTCGTCTCTCCCTGCCAGCAGTGTGGCTCTTGGGAAGGTGGGCTGCAGATAGGCTGCTCTGTGGGTGAGCAGTCATGCCCATTAGGTCCCTCGAGACCATCCCTTATGGAGTACTTGGAGAACAGAAAGTTGAAGACACACTTGCCAAAATACCACATCAGCTTTCTGGGAGCTCCCTGAGGTCTCCACCCTGTGTGTGTGGTCTGGGGAGCCCTCACTCAGGGTGGCTTTGGTCTTACATCTGAGATCCCCGCCACGCTGAAAGGAAAGAAAACAGACTGGGGCAAAGAGGTGTGGCGGCAAGTTAGAGCCGTCTAGAAACAGAAGGACTACAGGAATTACCGGTTGGATATATAATAAGCCAAATATTACTCTGGAAGTTTGAGGCCAAGTGGGCTTTGGGTGGAACTCCAGAGAGTAGCTTGACCATACTGCAGTGCTCTGCTCTTTGTCCTCCTACAGCAATGTGCACACATGCACACATATATGACTGCACCAACTTACGTACACGCGTATGAAGATGACAGTGCCCTGCCCTCTGCTGTTAGAAGTTAGACACCTTATCTGCCACCGTTGTTGGACATTAGTGTGGCTACAGAAGCGCGTCTGGGGCACATGCAAAAGAATGGAGCTCTCGGGACAAGAAGGGTGCTTGCTGGGAGGAGTTTCATTGGCTCCTCTCAGCTTGTGTTGCACAGGCAGCTAGCTCTTCCCACAAAGCTTGCAGCACGCTGGAGCCCAGTGAAGCATGGGTGCTCCATGGAGCCTGCCCTGGTAGCCTCTCACTCCTATAGGACCCTCCTATGCTTCCATCCCCAGTGTAGAGGTGCAGAGATTGAACCTCTTCTCGGAGCACCTCACTGCCTCTGTTTGTGCTTCCCTTGACTGGGGGAGGACCTACTTCCCCTAGCTTCTTGCCTCTTCCAGCCCTTGGGGATCTGGATTAGTTTCTCCTAGAGATCCTTTCCCCAGGAAGGTGCAAAGGCAAGAAAGTGTCTTCCCGAGAAGGCCTGAGTGCATTGCTGGCTTAGAGCTCTTAAAGTGCCAAATCGTGTCCCTAACTGGATTCTGGGAAAGAACCAGGACAAAGGCTGGGACAGCTTGTGCTGTCCCTCACTTTAGTAGCCCCAATAAAAGGCTTTGGTCTGAGCAACTTCCTTTCTGTTTGCCATATTGCCAAAGCTTATTGGACTGAGATGATCACCTGACCCTAAGCTGGACCATTCAGTCCCCCTCACATCCAAAATATGAAAAATGTGAGCCATGCACCTGGCCATGGTGGCCTTGGAGCTGTGAGGCTAGATGAAATTGGAATCACAAAAAAGCAACATCTGAATAAAATCTGCTAAGTCTTGGGGTACCCCCCCAACCAATCTTCCTGCCAAATTGATTCACAAAGTGGGTGGAAGATAGTCCATGGGAGAGGAGGGTAAGGCAGAGAGAGAAGCAGCAACAAATGCACAAACAAAAAGACAAAGAGGGGCTGGAGAGATGGCTTAGCAGTTAAGGTGTTTGCCTGCAAAGCCAAAGGACCTCGGTTTGATTCTCCAAGATCCACATAAGCCAGATTCACAAGGGGCAAATGTGTCTGGAGTTCGTTTGCAATGGCTGGTGGTCCTGGCACAACCATTCTCTCTCTGCCTCTCTCTGCCTATTTCTCTCTCTCTCTCTCAAATAAATAAGTAAAAATAAAATAAAAAAGTTATTTATAAAAGATAAAGGGAAACCTGGCTGATGCTTTCCACTGTCTCCCACAGTGGGCAAATGCACTTCCCCACTTCCCCATATAGGGTTTGCGAGACTTCACTGCATCCTTCCAGTAATCTCCTCACTGCCCAAGTCAACACAAGCCATGATCTGCTCCATGGAAAGAAGCCATCCAACAGACTCAGGGGAAATACCTGATATCACAGGGGAAAGAGGACCTTGTGGGTCTGTGTCCCAGACTCATTGCTGGTCTTATGTGTATGTCTTAAAGGGGAGGAAAAAGGTGGATCAAGCCCAAACTTTGTCCTCCTGCTGTGTCATTTTACCATAAATAGCAATTTCAGGGACTCTGTCCCTGGGTTAGGGACTGAGCTGAATGTAACTCGCAGCACCAACATCAGCCTGGGCCACACAGGGACAACTAGCGGGGGGCGTCATCATCAGGGAGAATGGTGAGTGCACAGCCCGCTAAGGAGGAGGCTGGGAGCAGGAGGGGGAGGGACGGGCAGGGCTACGTGCCTCTGCATTGCCCTAGCTTCTTCCACTGGTATCTGAAACCATTCCAACAGACATCTTTTCTCATATACACAGGATAATATATGCTAATGCACCATCTAATGACGAGAATACAATCAGAAGCATGCAGCTGTTTGATTTCACTTTCTGAGGACACTTAGAGTATCTTACTACATCTATACTAAGACAGCTTTGATATCATTAGGTGATAAAACTTTGCAATACCACTCTCCTATCTTCAGTTTGTTCTTGATGCAAACACTGTTAGGCAATGTATATACACCTACATAGTCCCTCTCCATATGTGTGTGTGTGTGTGTGTGTGTGTACAGTAAGTTGATACTAATGAAAATTGTGAGGGGGCTGGAGAGATGGCTTAGCGGTTAAACGCTTGCCTGTGAAGCCTAAGGACCCCGGTTCGAGGCTCGGTTCCCCAGGTCCCACGTTAGCCAGATGCACAAGGGGGCACATGCGTCTGGAGTTCGTTTGCAGAGGCTGGAAGCCCTGGCGCGCCCATTCTCTCTCTCTCCCTCTATCTGTCTTTCTCTCTGTGTCTGTCGCTCTCAAATAAATAAATAAAGAAAGAAAGAAAGAAAGAAAGAAAGAAAGAAAGAAAGAAAGAAAGAAAGAAAGGAAGGAAGAAAGAAAGAAAGAAAGAAAGAAAGAAAGAAAGAAAGAAAGAAAGAAAGAAAGAAAGAAAGAAAGAAAGAAAATTGTGAGGGACAAGACTGAGTTTAGAAGTAATTTTCCTCTTGCCCTTCCTACTGTATGTCTCCACTTGTTCTCCCTGACCCAGGAGGACCTTATCTGATTTTTTTGTGAGCAGGGCTACACCCCGTGTTCAATGACTCTTGTGTTGACACACTTTTGGCTGTGGCCCAAAGGAATGACAACAACACAGTGGCTCTGTGCCAAGTTCAGCTCAACCTGTCACTGGGGTTTTCCCCGTGGCCTGCCTTGTGTGTTGCTGTAGTGCTCAGAGATGCTCATAGTGAGCTAGTGGCTTTGGCAAGCAGGCGGGCAGAGGTCCTGTGTCACCTAGCACAGGTGCTTGGGGCCTAGCGTGTGGCCTTATATGTTTCATGTCAAGGATCACTCCACATAATGCACTGACTTGAGAAGTGTTTTCAAGGCCTTGGGTGTAGGCAGCAGAGAGGGCATGACCAAGACTTCAGTGGCGCCCAACTTAGACTCTCCTGCAGGCTCTCAGGCTGCTGTTACTCAAGTCCTGGTAAGGCCTTGGTTTGCTTTATGAATTTTGCCTGATACTCTATTAGCAACCCTGGGCTGCTCTAGGATTGTCATCCTTGCACCCCACACCACATGGAGTCATCATGTCTCTTTGCCAACTATGACAGTTTCCAGATTTTCCATGTTCATATCAAGGAAAGATGCATGTTGCTTGGTGTTGTGAGAGAAACTACCCAGTCATCTGTTCTTTTCAACTAGGAGCCCATTCGAGGACTGCTTCACTCAGATGTCTGACTTCTCCTGATGGCAGGAGTTTATATGCTGGTCCCCTGCCTTCATGACATGAGGTCACCAAATGCTATGTCCACCCAGTCATACTACAGGACCATCCTAGCATGGGGTGGTGGCCTTAACCTCAATCCTGGGTTCTTTTCTCTGTCTGAAACCATTCACTCGACATCTCATTCTATCCTTTGAAAACCTGAAACTTCTCTCACACCTTTTCCTTGAATCATAGTGGACAACTTCTTGCCTGGCCTCAGGTATCCCTTTTGCTTGAAAGTCACTGGGGCATTCCTAAGCAGAACAGAAATGACTTGGCGGTTGAGGTGGTGAGCTGACACTTCCTTGCCCAGTTCATCTAGGTCAGAGCTGGGCGTGGACCTCACTGCGGTCCTCCTCTGGCATCGTCAGCCTCTTACTATCTCCCAGCGTGTGCAGCCACCAAATGAAGTACGGGATTGCCGGAGGACAGCAACCAGAGGATGTTCCAGTATGATCACAGGCAAGACACCAAGATCCCCAAATGGTTCCCTAAGGACCTGACAGACCAGTTCATCATCTCCACATGGAAAAACTGTAGCCTTAGCCCTAGCATCAGAGTCCAAAAGGAAACTATCCCCTGCAACTCAGATAAAAGGGAGACAAGCCAGCATAACTATGTTCTCTATGGGCAAAACTGTGGCCTCATCTTCCTCTTGTGAAGGACTTACATCCGACAGACACCCTTTGCTTGATAGAGTTCTGCTGGAACTTGGACCAGATATGTGACAAAGAGTGGCACTGCTGTCATCAGGAGCAATATATGAACCATATCTGCTGGGCAATGAGTGGCCCTTTCATCCATCTCAATAGCCATGTCACTTACTGTCAGCACTTAATGGCAAAGAGGAGAACTCATGAAACAAGGCGAATTCAGTTCTATCATGGCAGCCTGGCCAGACTCATTGTCCGCCCTAAAGAAATGGAAAAATATCTAAAAGGTGATTTCCTGACTCCAGGCCTGCAAAAAGGGATAGGTATTAATCCTTAGGAAGCTGCAGGTTAGGAATGAAGTGACACTTCAATCCTTGCAGTCTGTCCTGGTGATGGAATGTAATGGCTTTGGGAATATCAACCGAGCTCTCTAGAAAGCCTACATCAACTCCAGGCAATCCTCAACGTGTGTCTGGTACCTCAGACTATCCTCCAAAGTCCCATGAGTGGATGTTTGTCAGATGTGGGCTCAGCTGAGACAGCAGACGTGATTCCTTGGAAATGGTTCCCTACACACAGCGTTTGCCTTTCACCAGCTGTCCTCAGCTCTGCTGCCCTGCCATGGCATGTCAGTGCATCTCTTTGGTCTTCCTCAGAGCAAATGTGATGCTCTGTTACAAACTCAAACCTACCCTGCTCTGCTTTATTCCACAGCTCGCTGATGTCTGCAAGGTTCTGCTTTACGTAAATTTTCCAAGTGCTGGGTTTGGAATGGTCTGATTGTAAGGGCATATTACCTGGTACATAGTAGATCCTCAACCAAATATTTATTAAACTGAATTAAACTAAAAAATAAAATAAAATCTACTATGTATTGCTGACTTCTAAAATTCCATTTCCAGCTCCACCCACTCCCTAAGATCTAGTCTTATATGTCTCTCTATGTGCCCTCTCCATTTGAATGTCCAATGAGCTTTCCACAGTTAATGTGATAAGATCCTAACTCCTTTTTATTGTTTTATTTTTATTAATTTATTTGAGAGAGAGAGGGAGAGAATGGGCGCGCCAGGGCTTCCAGCCACTGCAAACTAACTTCAGACGCGTGCGCCTCCTTGTGCATCCGGCTAACGTGGGTCCTGGAGAATCGAGCCTTGAACCGGGGTCCTTAGGCTTCACAGGCAAGCACTTAACCGCTAAGCCATCTCTCCAGCCCCTAACTCCTTTTTTGTTTTGTTTTGTTTTTGAGGTAGGTTCTTGCTCTAGCCAATGCTAGTCCCAAGCTGGCCTAGAACTCACAGTGATCCTCCAACCTCTGCATCCCAAGTGCTGGGATTAAAGGTGTGCGCCACCACACCCTGTTCCAAAACCTGAACTTTTGTTACTTTCTCAAACACACTTGTTTCCAAGTGTGACCCCTTTCCTTGTAAAAAACATCATCATTAATCCAAACACTTCCTAGAGCTGTCCTCACATTTCACTCCCAAAACCTCTTAAATTCTACTGGCTTCTCCCTTAAGAATATCTGAGTCCAACCACACTTTGTACCCTTGACTGCTCTCATCCTGGACCTGGCCATCTTCATATCTCAGGTGGACAACTCTACTGGCTATCTAACTGTCCCTGTGCCCTCAGTCCTCTTCTGTCCCCCACAATCCCCATACCGTAAGTCAGGTAAGATTGTTCCCTGATCAGCATTTCCAAAGCTTTTCTGTGGCCCATATAATGTGCCCCTTGACACCTACAGTCACTCCTAGCATTTTCCTCTTGCTCTCTTCATGCACGTGATTCCTTTGAAATGCCATCACGCTCCTTTCTCAGAGAATGTGAACATGTAGCTCCTGCTGGCCCTCTTCCTCAAGGTGTCTGTATGTTTTGTTCTTGCTCACTGCATTTGGGGGTCTGAAAATACAGTCACCCCTCAGTGTCCATGTAGATGTATTCCAGTTCACCCTACAGACACCAAAATCCTCAGATGCTCAAGTCCCTGAGGAAAATAACATTTCAATTGCATATCACTTATCTCCTTCCTTCCATAGACTTGGAATCATCATGAGACTGCTTGCAATGCAAATGCAAGGCTATTGCTATGCAAACAATTGTTATGCTGCATTTTTGAGGGAATTATGATAAGAAAAATTATCTTCAAGTATGTTCAGTGAAGATGGAATCTTTCTGGTTGAGTCCAGAGAAAGAAGCCATAGAAATGCACTGTCAACTCTAACATTTCCTCAGAGAAGTTTTTTTTTTTTTTTTTTTAATCTCTCTTCCCTCTCTAGATCCCTCCCACTTACTTTTAACAGACTGTAATGGGTAATCTTTGGTTATAACTTGACAAGATTTTGATTCACCAAAGAAACAAATCTCTTTCCTTGTCTTTTAGGGATGTTTCTAGACTAGATTAGTTGATGTGGGAAGACCCACCTTGACTGTGGTCAGCATCACTCCACGGGCTGGGGTCCTGGACTTTATAAAAGGAGAGAGCTAGCTGGGCACCAGCATTTATCTCTCTACTTCCTCCTTGCTAATGTGATGATGTGGCATTGGCTTCCTGGTCCTGCCTTGCTTTCCTTGCTATGGAGGCTCTATCCTCTGGAAATGTCAGTCAAATTAAGCACCTTTTCTTCCATAAGTTGCTTCTGGTTAGATAGTTTGTCCCAACAATGAGAAAGTGAGTTTACACATAAATACCATATTACACCAATTTATTTATTACACTGCCTTTGATTCAGATGAGTACTTCTCACCTGGGAGCAACCCTCCTCACATTAAACACCTGGAGAAATACTGTGGGCATCTAAATATGTAGGGTTTAGGGACACATTGCTGGAGGCATTGTCATGGTTTCAATATGGAATGTCAACATAGGCTTGTGTATTGAATCTCTGGTGATCAGCAAATAGGCTTTTGGGGAGTGGTTAGACACTGAGTGTCTGATCTAACCAATGCACTTATCCCTTGATGGATTCATGATAGTATGGCAGGATTAAAAGGTAGGACTGATTGAGGAATCAGTACTTGGGTTTTTTTGTGTGTTCGAAGGACAATTTGCCTTAGCCACCTCCTGTCTGTTCTTGCCTCTACCTCCTGTTTACTAGGTGAACCACAGGCCTCTAACTCCATGATACCTGACAGGATGCTCTGCTTCAGCACGCACACCCCCACAAGTGCAGGGCCAAGTGGCCATGGGCTGAAAGATCTGAAACCATGACTCAAAATAAATGCTTACTCCCTAAATTGGGTATTCTGTCACAATGATAAAAAAAAAACAAAACAAAACTGACTAACACAGAAAGGCATTCAGGGAATGAAAGTTAAGAGTGCCACTGAGCATTCTACAGTGCAGGCCAAGCTCCTGCTCCAAAGAGCCATCCAGCTCCATTGTAACAGAGCTGTACTTGGAGAGTCTTGCCTGAGAATCCAAGTTCCCTGGGGGAAAGGTCTGGTCTTTTGTTTGTCTACTTCAATACCAAAGAAAATAACTCCACAAAGAGGAAGATTCAAAGAAACATTTGTCTACTGAATGAAAGGGTAGTCATTTCTTTTTTTCTAGCACACTGCCTTTTTGGCATCTAGCCTAGAAGCTAGCCTCAGGTGTTTTTGTCTCATGTATCGAGGAAGGTTCTGGACAGAGGTAGGCGGAAGTTAGTTTTGAGAACAGAATCCATATTACTTTCTGAATCTGTCCATCTATAGCTCCAGACCCTGGATGGAGTGTTGCTGGTTGATTTTCATGAGTGGAGTATGTAGGAAGTGTGCTTGATTCTTGCCTTTGGTCATTGTCTCCTGAGATCTCTCCATCTATGTGCAAACCCACTTTAGTCATGAGTGCTAAGGTCTTTCAACATCAAGAGTGAAGTATATATAGATTCTAATTTAACCTCTCAAAGTGTTTGTTCCTTGAAGCAATGGATGCTGTATTAGATACTTTTGCATAGGTGTGACCAAAGCACCTGAGAGAAAATGTCTTGTGCGACTCATGATTTCTGAGGGTTGAACCCATGACCACTTAGCCACAGGTGCTTAGGCTAAACATTATGGCAATGGGAAGGAACTTGTGACACAAGACTTTTTTCACCTCAGACAGGAAAGAGAGAGACTGCCCATGATTTTCTGGCATTGTCCTTTTCTCCTTTTGCTGAATCAGAGCTCCAAGCCCATTGGATCTGGCAGTCCACATTCAGGGTGGATCTCTTCCTGTCAGACAATCCTGTCTGGAAGCACCTCACAGACACACCCAGAGCAGAGCCTCAGGAATCTTTTAGGTGATTCTAAATATTGTCAAACTGATTAACTGTTACAGGGACCACAGCCAATCTGCTCTGTCTTTTGCAGTTGGAGAGTGAGTGGAGGACACAAGGTTATGCAGAGTATTAGACATTGCACTAACCTCTGAGTTTAGCTGCTCCTAATGACCACAGAAAATGCCATTTGAAATTTCAGAGGTAGTACCTTAACATCTTAGAATTTTCTAACATGGTAGAATTACATGTTTCTTCATGTGGATAACTGCAAATATTAACAAATTTATTATAAATGATTTATGTTTATTTATTAATTTGACAGAGAAAAGGAGAGAAAGAGGGAGAAAATGGGCTCACTAGGGCTCCAGCCACTGCAATCAAATTCCAGGTGCGTGTGCCCCTTGTGCATCTGGCTTAGTTGGGTCCTGAGGAATCGAACCTGGGTCCTTTGGCTTTGTAGACAAATGCCTTACCTGCTCAGCCATTCCTCCAGTCCCAGATTTATTATAAAAATTGGCTCTTGTGGTTACTGGGACTGCCAGTTTTAAAATCGTAGGACAAATCAGCAGGCTTGAGTTAATGCAAGTATCTTGGGGCAGAATTTCTTCTCTGGGAAACGTGCTTTTGTTCAGAAAGCCTTTAACTGATCAGAGGAATCCCACTGGTAGGATGCATCTCCACCGTGTAAAGTCAGCTGATGCCACATCTACAAAAGACCTTCATAGGAATTCCTGCATTCATGTTTTAGCCAATGCCTAGGCACTGTGTACTAGCCACTTTGGTGCATAAAACTCACATGTATGAACTGAAGATTCAGAATTTGAACCATATTTGCTCACATTGATCCCTGTACTTATAGCAGCTAGTACCAACACCCTTTCATGGAGGGGCCAGAGCAGACCCAGTACACAGGGTCGTCCTGACATACACCCTGCAATGTTACAGAATTCCTGACTAATTGTGAAGACTTGACTCTGTGCCCAGGTGTTTCAGAGTAGAACTGAAGTCGATCCTAGAATCACTTCTGAGTGCTTTCATAACCCAGAAGGCTCATTGCTTTTTGCCTGCAAAGGAGGAATGCTGAGGCCCAGACTCACACACACCAATTTGTCTGACCCTGATTAACATGCCCTTCCAGCAAACCCCGGAAACAGCTGCTTCTCTGTGGCTGGGCCCCAGCACACCCCAGCTTTCCATCATCCCCCGAGGCCATTCCTCAGCAGCCAGCTGTTGTGAGAAGATGAAAGGTGTCAGCCGTATTTGTTGTGCTTGTAACTTCCATAGACAACAAGAGTCTCCCTTTGTTTTAGACTTCAGAGTTGAATAGTCTTTCTAACCATAGGGAAAGCCACCCTTCCTTGTCCCTGGTGGAGAGAGCTGATTCATTGATTCCCTTAGTCCGAACATTCTTGCTCATAACACAAGGGGTAGCTTTCTTTGTGGCATTTGTTTATGTTGTGGTTGTAGTGCTTCAAAACCCTCCATTGAGCAAGTTAAATATGGAGGGTGTCAGGTGTCAGCCTGAGGGACCTAGAGAGTCCCACTGAATCACCAGGGAAACCCTGTGGAGCTGTGAAAGAAAAAGGCATGGAGATTTCTGTTGTTCAGCTTTCAGGATGGCTTTAGTTTATAGACAAGAATTCTGCAGGCTTTTGTATCTTTATTTCTTACCTGCCTCTCAGGGCTCTTTCTTTTATTCCAACTGGATGCGTGCAATTTTAGAAGTCTCTAGGGGCTGGGAAGATGGCTCAGTAGGTAAGGTACTTGCTGGTACTTGATGGTGCAAGTGTGAGGATCTGAGTTTGGGTCTCTAGCACCCATGTACATGCTGGGCTGCCTGTAATGCCAGTACTAGGCTGGCTGAGGCACGGGATTCCTATTGTAAGCTAGTTACTGGTCTAGCCAAATTGGTGGGTCCTGGGTTCAAGTGAGAAACTGCCTCAGTAAATGGAGAGCAATTGAGGAAGACACCTCTCATCTAACTCTGGCCCCCTCCACACACGAGCATGCAAACATATCCACATACAAAAAAGGTCTACACACACTATTTTATGCCCAGGCTTTCATCTGCCCCATTTTTGTATCCTTTTCCCTCTTGTTAGTAATCCTGATAAGGCAAATTGAAGTATTATTCTTAAGACATGCATTGTCTTATTCTGTGGAAGCGGGAGCAGAACTGACTGGCCAGCATTGATCCAAGCCCCATATACCAGCAGCATAGGCAACGCAAGGAGATAGTTCTTAGAAATGCATCAAAAAGACATAAATGGTAGGGACAGAAGATTCACGTGGGTAAAAATTACAAATATATGTATGTGCATAGCTATGAATATAGTGAAGGAACAAAATTCAGAACCAATTAGTGACTTTGTACTAAATTATAAATGGCTTGTCATGCGTTTTTTCTCTCAGAGAAAAAAATTATTTAAACACATTGGTTTAAAGAAAGTCAATGGTAAGCCTGAGAGAATACATAGCAAACATTGTACCTTTGTCATATTATGCATAATTACCTTTCTGTGCAACATAATGTAATCTCAGGTTAGTGAGAAGGTAATTTCTCTCAGGAAAAAGATATTTCCTTTCTCAGACTTTTATCTTCCAGCCATAGGAGACTTATACTTTAAGACATACCTAGGGCCTGGGAATATTGCTCAGTGGTTAAAGCCACTTGCTTGCAAAGCCTGGTAACCACAGGGTTCAGTTCCCCAGCCACCCACAAAAAGCTGGATGCAAAAAGTAGTGCAAAAGAGTTCATATCATTATTAATTAGGAAACATTCATTTCTTAAACATGTATGTCTTAAAGACTTATTGTAAACTAGGTAATGTTCTAGAAACTAGAGGCTACTACACTGATGGAAAATGGCATGGAACAGACTACAGAAATTTCAGTTCCTACAACCCTAAGATTGAGTACTTACTGACTTCAGTCTGACACGTTCACAGAAGCTGACTTGAATATGGAATCTTCTTGGTTTCATTGATCTTTGTATCTGAAGAGCCTGGTATTGTGCCACATACAACTAAGGGTTTAGTAAGAATGTTGAATTGGTAATTTTTTTTCTTTCAGTGCTGGGGATCAAAGAAGGACTTCTGCATACTAGGCTCAGCCACACTCCAATCCTCATAATGAATTATTGGAGAAACCTTTTAAACATGAGATGTTCTAATCAGTGCTCCTCTCTAAAACCTACACCCACCCCTGTCTCCATGACAATCATCTCCTAGCTATCTTCACATTACCTTCTAGTAGCACAAGGGCTAGCCACCACGGAGGAAGCTTCCAGTACAATTCCAGTTCACTTTCTGCGTGTCTTATTGCCAGAGCATGTGGTGTTATCTGGGTTTTACCATCTAATTCTGGTGGGTATCCAACCAACAGCATTGGTAATTGCTCTTTGCTTTGGGAACCTCAGGAATCTCCCTGAAAACTGGTAGGGAGGTAGCCCACTTTGGCACTGGGATTTTCATTTAATCACCTATGGTTCCCAGGAACAGCTTAGTGCCCATCCTTTCTTCCTACATTTGTTTAGGACCTGCCCAATTGTGGCTGTGTCCTTGAATAATGATACTGATCCCTGGAGTCATCTGAAACCAATAGTGAGCCTGAGGGAGCCTGTTGTCTTAGCTGGTGCTGCTGCTTCAACCAAGGCAAACACTCATCTGGTGTTTTCTGTTGAACAGGAAAAACCACAACACATGAGTGATGGACAAGGAATTTTTTTTTAAATTTTTTTTGTTTATTTTCATTTATTTGAAAGTGACAGAGAGACAAAGAGGCAGAGAGAGAGAGAGAGAGAAAGAAAGAGAGAGAGAGAGAATGGGCGAGCCAGGGCTTCCAGCCTCTGCAAACGAACTCCAGACGCGTGCGCCCCCTTGTGCATCTGGCTAACGTGGGACCTGGGGAACCGAGCCTCGAACCGGGGTCCTTAGGCTTCACAGGCAAGCGCTTAACCACTAAGCCATCTCTCCAGCCCACAAGGAATTTTTTGACTACAAAAATTTCCTTAAACATTTGCTCTAAGGAAGGGATTTAGGAGCAGGACCAGTTGCACTCTGCTGACCCATAACACACACACACACACACACACACACACACACACACACACACACATGCACACACACCATTTCATAGATGTTATCACTCTAAACCCATCTGTAGCTTTCAACATTCTTATGAGAAGTTTGTTACTTTTTTTTGCTTTTTTTTAAAATTTATTTATTTGAGAGTGAGAGAGAGAGAGGGAGAGAATGGGTGCGCCAGGGCCTCCAGCCACTGCAAACAAACTCCAGACATGTGCACCCCCTTGTGCATCTGGCTAATGTGGGTCCTGATGAATTGAGCCTCGAACCAGGGTCCTTAGGCTTCATAGGCAAGCGTTTAACCACTAAGCCATCTCTCCAGCCCAAGAAGTTTGTTACTTTTAACATTGCAAAGTCTGTTGCTTTCAACAGTGGTAAACATTTCTCAAATGCATACATTGTTCAGTGTCTGGAGCACAACCAGGTGACTGAGGAGGTAGGGCAAAGAGCATGTCTCACAGTCCATGTCAAAATTGGTTCTCTGTGCTGTTTAGGGCACAGGCAGTCAAAAACAGCTCCATTACTGAGTCCATGTTGACTGCATGGTTGCAAATTAACTTAACAGATAAGCCTAGGTTAGTTATAACGTTAACAGAGAAGGCATCCTACATAAATACTATCAGAAAAGTCGCCTGTAAGGCCCATAAGAAGTATCCCACAGTTCTTTCCCACAAGGAACAAGACACAGGGCCCAGCTTAACAGTAATACAATAAGGAAGTGTCTTCTTTCTCCAGAAACAAGAAAAATTTTGATTAATGATGCAGTCTTCATCACAGGGTTTAGTGATTCCCTACCCCAGCTTCAACCTGTGCAGCTCCATGATTTATTATCTTACCGAGCTGAAAATGCCACATTGGATTTGATGCAAGTACAACAAAGAATAACTATTACTTTTTGTCTACTATTCTGGCTATCTGCTTGTTATTGGGACAAAACATCCAACTAGAAGCAGCTTATGGAAGGAAAGAATTTATTTTGGCTCACAGCTTTGAGGGGAAGCTGCAACACAGTGAGGAAAGCATAGCATGAGCAGCCAGCTAGAGTGTCACATCAGCTGGAAGGTAACAGCAACAATGAGCTAGCTCTGAATACCCAGTGGGATGTTCTCCAGCAAGGCCCCACTTCCCAAAGGCTCCACAGCTCTCCCAAAGTGCCACAAGCTGGACCCCAGATATTCAGGGCACTAGTCTACGGAGGGCATTTTACATTCTAACCACCACATCTACTAAGGTCTCTACCACTGTTATCATGACCCCCTTGTACCTACATCTAGCTCTCATCAGTTGGAAGTCATAACTTACACACACATGCATATAATTTTATTTGCAGGGGGACAGAACGGATGCACCAGGACCTGCAGCCACTGCAAATGAACTCCAGGCTTATGTGCCTCCTTATTCATCTGGCTTACATGGGTTCTGGGGAATTGAATCTGGGTCCTTAGGCTTTTCAGGCCAGCACCTTAACCAGTAAGCCATCTCTACAGTCTATAAGTTATAACTTTTAAGGTATAACTATGGACCTTTTCTATAGTCCCTATCTCTTTAGTTAAACAGGATGTGGACCATAAAAGGCTTTATGTGATCACATAGCCACAGGAGAGTAGCCCTCCTACCACAAAGGGGAGGAATAAACTTAGATTCATGGTAATTAATTTCTAAAATTTAATGACTTCATAAAGTTCATAATGTGTCATCCATCTATTGGGTTGTAATGTCATTGCAAATGATTATAAAAAGACACCAAAACTGATGCAATAGTGGGGGAGGGAGTCTTTAAGCTCTCCTATTGTGATGCTGATTGGAGAGAGGACTAGACTATATATTTTAGGACCAGGATCTGGTGATGGTTTGCCACCTAAAGGCTGCAGGCCCCTGGCAAGACCATGCTGATCTCGGTGCAGCCAGGAAGCAGGAAGACAGAAAGAAAACAGGAAGGTCCCCTAGTAGGGACCTGCTTCCTCCAACCAGGCCATACCTCTCACAGCCTCCCAATCTTGTCATCAAGTTACACATCTTTCCGTCATTTAACCCACTGATAAACTCCATGCTCTCATGATCCAATCACATCTCAATGACTGGCCCCAGGTTGAGACTAAGCCCTCAACACACTTCTCTTTTCGGTAACGCTCCACATTACTACTGTGGCAGCTTCTGTCTTCCAAAAGATGAAGGACTGGGAAGAGCTTGCGTGTCAACTACATGTCATTGTCATGACTGCATACCTGCTGCACGACTATGTATGTACTGTTTTTTTTCTTTAACTCAACTAATATTTTGCATGTATTGGATGCAGTGTCACTTGAAATCATCCATTTCAATCAAATGTATTAGGGGAGGTGAATACTTAATTGTAACTCCTGTCTGTCTAGGGGAAAGATACAGTCCCATCACAAATTTCCCAAGAGCACAGTCAATTCAATCTACCCCTGGAGCATTGGATAAACGGCCAGTGGTTCTTACGTGAGAAAATCATAGAAAATGTTCGAAACTTGTAAGAATCCCTCCAATGGACTTCATTGGGTCCCTTCCTTCTTCTTGTTTATAATTCCAGCTTCTAAAGCGTCACTTACCATCACGGTGTGATGAAAATTGGACCACCTTTCCATGCTTTGGCTGAAAGAAATGGAAACTCAGGAGATGATTTGCCAGCTTTCCACTAGGGGGCAGCAGAGGAGTGGGAATCGGGAGTCTCAGAGGCTTTGTCGCAGAAGTGTTGACATGTGATTTGGCAATTGAATAATTTTTGATACTGTCCTGACACATAAACACCTAGAAGCAGGTTTTCAAAGGTTATTTGCACACTAAAAGAGGAATTAAGAAAACGAACTTGCATGCCAAAAGTAATTTTCAATATTCTACAAAGAACTGTGGTCTCATTATGAGATTGCTTGGAGAGAATATTCAGCTATCGGTAACTGGATATGGTAAACGTCAGTGGCAAGCACGCATTCAAAATAAATTAGGCTGAATGTACCTAAGAAAGTAGATCCAGTGACTAATAAAAAAAAATTCTGCTAGGGTTTGGGGACCAGCCAATTTACCCAAAAGGAAAAAATTGGTTTTATGTGATTAAAAAAAAAAAAAAATTCCCAGGCCCAGAGACTACCAGCCTTGTAGTATTATCATCGTCAAACACTTGCACATATGCTGTATGGCTGTGCATCTTCTGGTAGTGGTTTACTTTTAAACCATTACTTTACCTTCAGCATAAAAAGTCAGTAACTGATCAGTTTATTCCATTGACATTCTAACACCTTGAGAAATAGCCCATTTGTATTATCACAGTTTGATATATTTCCCATTTCTGGAGCTTCTTTGGCAAGTTGGCATTTTAATTTAATTATACTTTTTGCTAATGGTCTTTATTTTTCAGTGTCTTCATGTAAAATGCCTGTAGGTTTGATTATCTGCCCCTCCTCTTCCCAGTACCAAACCGCAGTGCAAATTTATAAACTGACAAAATTCAGTGTAAAACTCGGGGAGGTGAAATTAAGAAATCTGTGAAGAAATCCTGCTCGAAAGAAGAGGCATTTCCTCAGTCGCAGAGACCAGCCCCTTGTGAATCCACTCATTGCTTGTCTCAGTAGCCCTACCTAGCTAGAATTATGGTGCAAATGAATGCCCACGGTGGGCTCCTCAGCCCAAACAGGACAAGGGCTACCAACAGCCCAGGGCTTCTGGGGTCCCTTCTGAGCCTCTGGGAACACAGCAACCATGGTAATAATAGAATTTGGCTCCTTTTCTTGCCCTCCTCTTCCTCCTCCTCCTCCTCTTCTTCTTCTCTCTCTCTGTCTCTCTCTCTCTCTCTCTCTCTCTCTCTCTCTCTCTCTCTCTCTCTTTCTCTCTCTCTCCCTCTCTCCCTTACTCTCTCTCTCCCCTGATGCTGGGTATCACACCCAGGATCTTGTGCATGCTAAGCAAGCACTTCCACTGAGCCATACTCCACAACGATAGCATTTTTTTTTTTCTTGCTGGGATTTTATTGTAATTCATTCCTCAGAATAGTCACTGGATGTCAGTCACATGGCTGTGAATATGACTCCACTTGAGAACAGACTGGCTATCAGAGTCTGCACCCAAGACTCTCCCAGGACAGCAGGGCTACACAGTCATGCCTTTACCAGTAACGCGGAGCTCATGACAGCTTTTCTCAGAGGGACTGTTCACACTCATGACACATTTTACACAAATGTGTTCACTCTGTTTCCTTGATCTTAAGATACCACTGACTGTAAGACACACAATTGAATCTATAATAGCCTTTCAAGAGGGGGAAAAAAGAAGAAAGAAAAGTGCTAGGTTAAGCATACACATCGATTATGGGGTGCTGTTCCAGTTTCAGGAAAGCTAAAAGGTGGAAAGCAAAGCTCATGTTAAAATGTTGGAAATCTAGTCTATGCAATTTTGATAGATGCATTTAAGGCCAAGCCAGATCCCAAGATATGTCCTGGAATAAATATCAGTGTCTGAAAACCAAAGTAACCAGGGTCAAGTTCACAAGTCCTGACTTCCAAATGAGATAGCAATCTTCCATCTCATTCACTGGGATGCCTGGATGAAAAGGATGTGTGCTTGTGGAATGCTCTGGAACATTCTGGGCAAAGGATGTTTTTTGTTATTATGACTCACTGGATATGTGTTGTCTATGTTCTTTTTAAAATATTGTTTATATTTATTTATTTAAAAGCGACAGACAGACACAGAGAAAAAGAGGCAGATAGATAGAGTCAGAATGGGTGCACCAGGGCCTCCAGCCACTGCAAACAAACTCCAGACACATGTGCCCCTTTGCACATCTGGCTTACGTGGGTCCTCGGGAATCAAGCCTCGAACCAAGGTCATTAGGCTACATAGGCAAGCGCTTAATCACGAAGCCATCTCTCCAGCCCCTATGTTCTTTTTTCACTCATGTTAATTCTATCTGTCCCCATCAACCCTTCAGCTCTCTTATCACTGTGGATAATTTGGCTCATGGACGTGACTGGACAAAGACTGGATTCATTTAGTCAGTACAGCAAAGCTATTTATTTGCCTGGATTCCTGATGAGGAAGCTGAGAAAAGAAGAAAACTGTTATGGCAGAAGTTTTTCTATTAAAATTGGGGGGGGGGGCAGCACTGCATAGGAGAGGGAAGTGGGTGAATGTATCAAGTACAATCTTGATGACACGGGTCAGGGTCCCTGGGAATGTGACCATTACACACCTGGGAGAGAGTCAGGCAAGAGCCCAGCTATGGAACACAGTGGTACCAGCAGCAGCAGGAAGGAAAGAAGGAAAAGGTCACGTGCTTGGGGAGCAGAGAGTGCTAATTACCTTACTCTGGGGATCTTATAAACTGTGACATATATGTAAATTAATACAATTAATATGATCACTGCAGGATCTAATCTTCATACACAGGAGCGAGGGGAAGGAGGCTTGGAAGCCAATCTCTATAGGTTTTACTCTCTCCTGCCAATGGCAGTCCTGCTCCTACCTAACTCCTCACTGGCCACCCTCCTTGGTGATGACGCAACTCTCCCATGCCTGGATAGTTTGTGCTTGAATGGGTGAATTCTGTATCTTGAGAGGAAGGATGCAAAGTCAGAGTTAGTGTAGGAGCCAGATTGTCAAACATAGCTGAGACCTTCAAGAACATTTGGAGTCTCTCAAATTACCCTGGCATAGAAACTGGAGTGTAAGAAAGAGGCACAGGGAAGAGGGAGATGAAGGAGGTGGAGGGGGAACAGAAAGCAGATGCTGCAGTATTGTTAAATAAAGGGGTAGAGATTTGATGGTGATAAAAACACCAGCAGTTCAGAGTGGTGCTCCAAGAGTTTATCCTGAGCAGATGGGACAGAAGTACTGTCACTTTAAAGAAAAGTATATTTAGGGCTGGAGAGATGGCTTAGCAGTTAAGCACTTGCCTCTGAAGCCTAAGGACCCTGGTTCAAGGCTTGATTTCCCAGGACCCACGATAGCCAGATGCACAAGGGGGCGCACGTGTCTGGAGTTCGTTTGCAGTGGCTGGAAGCCCTGGCGCGCCCATTCTCTCTCTCTCCCTCTCTCTCTCTCTCCCTCTCTCTCTCTCTCTCTCTCTCTGTCTCTCTCTCTCTCTGACTCTTTCTCTGTCTGTCACTTTCAAATAAATAAATAAACATAAAACAAATTTTTTAAAAGTATGTTTAATTAATTGTTTATTTATTTGAGAGGGGGGAGGGAGAGAATGTTCTCCCCGGGGGCCTCTAGACACTGCAAATGAACTCTAGACGCATGGGCCCCCTTGTGCACCTGGCTTACGTGGGTCATGAGGCATCAATTCTGGGTCCTTTGGCTTTGTAGCCAAACTCCTTAACCACTAAGCCATCTCTGCAGCCCTGTCACTTTTATGATATGGTGAATGCACTCATTTTTATTTTAATAATTTACTTTTTAAAACCCAAGCTGTTAAAATTTTACTGGTTAAAAGGGAAACAAGTAGTATTGGAAAATGAGGATGGCCATTCAAGAAAAGATGTGGAGGGCTGGGGAGACGGCTCAGTGGATCAAGGCTCTTGCTTACATAGCCTCCTGGCTCAGGTCTGAGTCCTCAGTAGCCACGTAAAGCTAGATACCTGAAGTGAATCTGAAGTTCATTGGCAGTGCCAGGAGGCCCTGGGGTGGCCATTTCCTCTCGTTCTTTCTCTCTCTCTCCTTGCAAATACATAAAATATTTTAAAAGGAAAAGACACAGGGGCTAAAGAGATGACTTAGAAGTCAAGGAGCTTGCCTGGGAAGCCTAAGGACCCAGGTTTGATTCCCCAGTATCCATGTCAGCCAGATGCACAATGTGGTGCATGTGTCTGGAGTTCTTTTGCAGTGGTTGGAGGCACTAGAGAGTCCGTTTTCTCTATCTACCTCTTTTTCTCTCTTTCTTTCTCTCTCCAATAAATAAACATACAAACAAACAAATAAATGAAATATATATATGTAGAAAGAATAAGAGAAACAAAAGTAAGAAGAGATTCACAACCTTTGACAAATTCTAGGTTGAGCAGAAGGCTGGATTAGGATCAAGCAGAAACACATTTACATTCCAGTTACCTATTTATTTTTGTGTTTTGGTTGTGTTTTCATCACTTATGCAAAGGCAAGTTGGAAAGGGTATGTTCTTCCATACAGGTTTCTTTCTAACTGTGGCACGAGTGTCCTCCCAGGGAATACTTCCTCATTGGATGGATGGGACAGTCAGTCGTGAGTGCTCATCCCCTGCTCTTTAACCTGTGCTCACTTCACAAGTCTCTGTGTAGAGAGAAGTACTTGCAGCCTCAGAGCCCCATCCGCCCATAGATCTGGCACCTGGCTTCCTCTTCAGCTTCCTTGTCTAACATAAAGGGCAGAACAAAGTGGGAAGTGTGGATGTGGAATGCCTCCCTCCCATTGCCTCATGTTGCTGTGCTTAAGCCTTTTACTTAATCCCCAACTGGTGGAGCCTTAGGGAGGTGGAGCCTTCCTGGAGGAGGTACGTCACTGCAGGAGGACTTGAGCACATTAGTCCAGCCCACCGTGTGTTCATAGAGGGCTTATTTTTGTTGATTCCTCCCTGTTGATGTGACGAGGTATGATGCCCAGCTATCTTATCCTGCCATGCTTTCCCTGCCTGATGAAACTACTGGAAAATGTAAGCCAGAAATAGTCCTTTCCATAAGCTGTTTCTGGTTGGGTGTCTTTGTTTTTTTGTTTTTACTCCCAGAAATGAGAAGGTAGCTGTTACAGGGTCTCAGAGAGGGGGCAGTGGCACAATTTTCATGGTGGACACTTAAACATGGCCTAGGGCTAAAGTTCAGGGATAAAACACTAACATCCTATGTTCAAGGTTCCATTCCTTCCATTGCAAAACCCATACAATAAACTATAAAGATCTCAGCCTCATAGTGCTGGCATCTTAAAGAAAAGAAGTCGGCAGTGGGGTATCTTCTCTTTAAGGGGCCCAAATTCAGAAATGATTGGCTTGCAGATGGAATGGTTAGAAATCTGGTGTCATGGCAGATAGCTGAACAGTTTGCAAACCAAGGAAAAGCTTCCCTGTTCCCATTCATAGAGAAGAACATGCATCCAGGAATGGAAGTGGCCATGGGGACTGACGATAATTACTGATCAAGAAAGAGAAATGTGGAGTCCTACCAGGATGTACAATCGCTTTATAAATTTTATTTATTTTTATTTTAAAAATATATTTTATTAGCTGGGCGTGGTGGTGCACGCCTTTAATCCCAGCACTTGGGAGGCAGAGGTAGGAGGATTGGCATGAGTTCAAGGCCACCCTGAGACTATATAGTGAGTTCCAGGTCAGCCTGGAGTAGAGTGAGACCCTACCTTGAAAAACAAATATATATATATATATATATATATATATATATATATATATATATATGTATTACATATATATATGTAATTTATTTGAGAGAGAATGGGTGCCCCAAGGTCTCTAGCCACTGCATGCATGTGCACCTGTGCATTTGGCTTATATGGGTTCTGGGGAATTGAACTTGGGTCATTAGGCTTTGCATGCAAGCTCCTTAACAACTAAGCCATTTTCCCAGACCCTCTTATTTTTATTTTTATATTTTTCTCTCAATTTCTACTAACATTTTCCATGATTATAAAAATATCCCATGGTAATATCCTCCCTCCCCCAATTTTCCCCTTTGAAATTCCATTCGCCATTATATCCCCTCCCCATCTCAATCAGTCTCTCTTTTATTTTGATGTCATGATCTTTTCCTCCTCTTATGATGGTCTTGTGTAGGTAGTGTCAGGCACTATAAGGCCATGGATATCCAGGGCATTTTATGTCTGGAGGGAGCACATTGTAAGGCGTCCTACCCTTCCTTTGGCTATTACATTCTTTCCGCCACCTATTCCGCATTAAACCCTGAGCCTTGGAAGGTGTGATTGAGATGTTATTCCGTACTCCAGTCACTTCTTTCCAGCATCATGATACCTTCTGAGTCAACCCAAGGTCACTGCCATCTGAAAAGAGAAGATTATCTACCCAATGTGAGAGTAGCATTAAATTTTATTTTTGAGAAACAAAGAGAGACACAGAGAGAATGGGCATGGCAGGGCCTTCAGCAGCTTCAAATGATCTCCAGATGCCCACACCCCCTCATGCACATGTTTAACATTGCATTATTGTGTCACTGTGTCTGGCTACATGGGACCTGGAGATTCAAACATGAATTCTCAGGCTTTGCAGGCAAGCACCTTAACTTCTAAGCCATCTCTTCAGCTCTGCAATCACTTTATTTTTATTTTTTTATTCACAACTTCCCATAATTTTAAACAATATCCCATGATAATTCCTTTCCTCCCAACCCTCCCCTTTGAAACTCTCCATCATATCCCTTCCCCCTTTCAATCAGTCTCTCTTTTATTTTGATGTCATCATCTTTTCCTCCAATGATGGTCTTGTGTAGGTAGTGTCAGGTACTGTGAGGTCATGGGTATCCAAGCCATTTTGTGTCTAGAGGAGCACATTGTAAGGAGTCCTACCCTTCCTTTGGCTCTTGCATTCTTTCTGCCACCTCTTTTGCAATGGACCCTGAGCCTTGGAAGGTGTGATAGAGATATTTCAATGCTGAGCACTCCTCTGTCACTTCTCAGGACCATTGTGCCTTCTGAGCCACCCCAAGGCCATTGCCATCTGTAAAGAAAAGATTCTCTAACCAAAAGTGAGAATAGCATTAATATATGGGTATGAGCATTAAGATAAATACTTACTGGGCAGTTTGGTGAGCATACTATATACATTTAGCCAGACATTACACCTCTAGGGCTCATGGCTCCCCCTGTTGTAGGTTTTCAGTATCAGGGATTTGTTCCCTTCCATGGAGCTGGCTTCCAGTCCAATTAGAGTGGTTGGTTTCCCCCATAAAAGGCATGCCACTATTTTACCTGTTGGCTCATTTGGCCTGGCTGGCCAAATTTAAGGCTTGTAGTGTCCACTGTTGAGTATTTTCACTGGCGATTTCTCTCTCTCCCATGGAACTTCGTGCAGCATAGCTTTTTCCAGCTTTCTGTCAGCTGGTCTACATGGAGGAGGGTTTCAGCTCAGCTCCAGCAGGATTTCTCAGTGAGCCTGCAGCCCAAGTATGTAGAGTTTTTAGCAATAGGGTCTTACTATCTATTTCTGTTGGGAAACCAAGGGCCTTGGCAATGGCCTGTAATGTTTTGGGGGTATCAGGGACCATCCTGGGCAACAACGCACTGGAAGGTATCCCATCCCTGGTACTGAAAATTTTCTAGTAACAATATATGGCTTCTGAGTGTTCCATTGTCCAAAAAAGTAGGTTTCCATATGACTTATTTATATCCTCTTAGATATCTTATATCTCTTAGATATTTATATCCTCTTAGATTTTCATTAGCCCTCCCTCCACCTTTCCTTATTCAGTTTCTTCACCTTACCTCACTTAGGCCTTTTTACCCCCATCAATCTGTTCTTTACATATATACAATACCATACTATTAAGTCCCCCCCCCCCACCTTTCTATTCCCTTTATATCTCCTTTCTTGCCTACTGGCCTCTGCTACTGAGTGTTATTCCTATTCACATAGAGTTATCTGCTTTTAATAGCTGTGTCACTGGTTTTATCATGCTTTCTCACTGCAAGAGGCTTGAAGGAAAAATGACAATGACCCTTTCCTTACATTCCACTTCTAATACCAGGGACACTTTCCACCCAGCAGTTGGCTAAAGTGGCCTAAGCTGCATGTCTGAAAACAAGGACTGATTACCTGTCTAGCTGGTGAAGCAAAGCAAGTTCTTTCACTGGTAGAGAGAATTAGGGGCCTCAGGAGGCAGCTGTCCTTGGAAGATTAGAAATGTCTGGTCACTGGTCCACAGAGTCTGGAGATGAAGAAGCAGTCCTTTGATGGGGCTAGGCTGGCCAAGCTTAGCTTTGCAGGAGCTCCAGAGGCCATTATCTTTGGGAATCCTCAGTTACTTATCTACAATAGGGCATTTTTGTTGTTGCTGTCCTTGGATTTTTGAGGTAGGGTCTTGTTCTAGCCTAGGCTGACCTGGAATTCACTATATAGTCTCAGAGTGGTCAAAGTCATGACAGTCCTCCTACCTCTGCCTCCTGAGTGTGGGATTAAAGGCATACACCACCATGCCTGGCATGTTCTTACTATATGGCCTGGTTGGCTTAGAGCTTGCTGTGTAGCTGAGGATGGCTCACACTTAAGGCAATTCTCCTGCCTCTCCCTCCTCAGTACTGGGATCACAGATGCTTGCAACCATGGCTGGCTGTAGTTGGTGTCATAAATAAATATTGAAAAACCATGTACTCCAGGAGCTGGTTTCTCTTTCTGGCAAAACAGCATTCTGTTTGCCCTACCGAAGGGAAAGAATGGATGGCTACTTCAATTCTGGGGCGAGCGACTTCAGCTATCAGCTTTCCCTTTCATTTTGTTAGCATTTGCTAGTGTGCACTGGGCTTGAATCTCAGCTCATCCACTTAACCTTCATGTGGCTATTAAGAGTCACTTAAACTTTGATGATTCAATTTTTCCTCTCCATCATGAGTACAAGCACAGTGCAGTGGCCACCTTGTATTGCTGGGGTGAGAATTAGAATATGCTTATTGTGCTCAGAGTGGAACTTGGCAGTGAAAGGCATTTTGCCAGAGTTTGCTGTAGTGGTTTTGTTATCACTGCCTAAAATGCCCATCCTCAAGGAAGCACGTGAGTTCTACTCTTCAAGAAAGACCTCGTGGGGAAGTAAAAGAAACACCATGGTGCCAAGGCTGAGAGGAAAACTAGGGAGAAACAGGATGGTAGTGGAGTGATACCATGAGAGCTCTTCTCAGAAGTGGGTGTTTATCAGAGCCCAGGATTGAGAGAGAAGAAGACAAGGAGAAGCGACCCCTGTTCCCACCTCAGTGTGGAGAGTCAGAGCTGGTGGGAGATACACAGCTAGGATCCAGGATGTTCAATGCCTTTGATCCTCTGTCCTTTTTGTAATGCAGGAAGCTGACAAGATCTTTTTGTTTTTCCCATTTGTGCCTGGTAAGTGCTGACTTCAAGAGGCAGATCCAAAAAGCCAGGTTCACTTGCTGTTGAGGTAGTCTATTCCCCAAACTGTGAGGCATGAAAGCCAAGTGTGCAGCTTCTGTGGAACATACAGAGGGGCAAGGAGAAGAGAAAGGAGCTGTCTCCCCACGTTTGCACCTAAATGATGTCTTTACAATATCTTCAGTTTCCATAATGGATTGATGTATGCCCCCTCCCAATAATGTGTTGGACTCCTAAGCTCCAGAATGTCAGAATCTGAGCTTTTGAGGTAAGGTCTTTGACAGAGCTCATCAAATTAATGAGTTCATTAAGGTGAACTCTAATCCAGAATGGCTGATGTTCTTTTGAAAAGGGGACATAGGGCTGGGGAGATAGCTCAGTGGTTAAAAGAGCTTGCTTGCAAAGCCACCCGCAGAGATTTGATACCCTGGTGCCCATGTAAAGGTACAAAGTGAAGCATGTGTCTGGAGTTCATTGTCAGTGGCAGGGTGCCCACACTCTCTCTCCTCTCTTTCTCATATTATAAATAAATAAGTAAATATAATTTTTAAAAAACAAAAAGGAGACATAGAGGCAGACGTTCACAGAGGGAAAGTGCTATAGAGAGACATAAAGAGAAGACCACTGACAGGCAACATAGAGCAAATTCTCCCCTCACAGCCCTCAGGAGGAATGAACTCAATTGACTCCTTCATTTTTAAATTCTAGCCTTTAGAACTGCGAGATGATGTGTCGGTTGTTTAAGTCCCCCAGTTTGTGACACTTTACTATGGCACATAACCATGTATCAGGGATGCAGGGTCAGTGGTGTAAGGATAACCTCCACGGGCAAGTGAGACAGACTGCGTGGAATGCTTTGAAACAGTGAACACACGTGTCAGCACTTTGTGCTGGATTCAGTTGAGTATTTTATTTTACACATATAATTTGAATATATGTAGAAATTATAGAATGTATGATTTTTCTGAACAAGGAAACAACAGACATTTGTTTTCATCATTTGTAGTTACCATACTTCCATCTAAGGCCAGTCATGTGACTTTAGTTATAATAGCTGAACTTTGACTGGAAGGTCTCAGATGATTTATTTCACCTACAAGTCTGGTTGTTGGGACAGCTGGGAAGGCCATGAAGGCTAGATGACCAGATGGACTCCTGCCCTTAAAGCTATGACTTTGCATGGTGGTTATAGGGTTCCAAAGAGCAGAATCCATGTTTTTAATAGTTTCTTCAAGATGGTTTCCCAGAAGCAAGATTGCTGGGTCCAAGGGTGTGCATAGTTTGTCTCAGAGAAATGGTTCTTCTTTTAGCAGGTAAGATGACCAGCTTGATGGATAATTTTCCCTTGGCGGATGTTTTCTATCACTCGCATTCATGTGTGGAGAAAACAGTCACACTCTCTACCTGACTGCATTCAATCAATTCCTAAATTAAGTAGTGCAAGTGGAAATGTAATTCAGCACATGCATCCCCAAGGAGCAAGTGGACTACAGGCTCACCAAGTGGGTTTCCACCCCCACTAGTAAACATATCAGAACCTCCCTAGTTGGTGAAGGGAAAAGAACAAGGATTTTTATTTTAATTAAATTAGTGTAAATTAAAAACTAACAACTTTTAATAGTCTCCTTTGTTCAGGAAAGCCATGCTTTATGTAATTTCACATATACACCATGTATAATTGGGGCTACTATTTATTTGAACTCAAAAAAGACACACTTGTTGGTAGACTTGGCACAATATATATATATATATATATTTTTTTTTTTTTTCATGAGAAACTTTGGGAGGACTTCATTCAACCTTAAATATCTACCTAGATATTTTTCTGCTAGGGGTCCAGATGGAGTCAGGTAGAGAGGTGCTTGAGTAGTGAGCTTTAAATAGTGGCTTTCTGCATGTAAAAGCTCCATAAGTCACCCTGTGCTTCTGCTAGTAGGATAGACACTTGAGAGGGGCAGACACACTTCTCAGAAGAGTCACTTGGCAGTGGAATTTCCTCCAGTCAGCCGCTCCCAACCTTATCTTTCCAAGAAAGATGGACTCACATTAACTAAAACTAGCCAAGGCTCTGAAGGCTCTGAAAGGGATTTTGAAATCCCAATCTTTTGAAAGAAGCTTAAGTCTGAGGTGAGTATTGACAGGTGATCTCCTTACCCCAAAACGGCACACTAGAAAGGTGGGGGTACATTTTATTTGTTTGATCACGTCTTTGGTTTTTTTCCCCAAAATGACTATATCTAGAGCGTATTTTGAGCTAAACTGCCTGTCTTGTGTTTCACATTGAATAGAATATATATGCTTTCTTACTGGTAGGAAAAGGTACACACAAGTAGAAAATGAGTATACATCATTCCAAATCTTTATTAAGTTCATCTTGCTTTTAATTTTTATTTATTTATTTAGAGAGAGTATATGTGGATACACCAGGGCCTCTAGCCACTGCAAACAAACACCATACACATGTACCACTTTGTGCATCTAGCTTTATATGGATACTGGGGAATTGAACCCGGGCCAGTAGATTTTTTGCAAGCAAGTGCCTTTAACTACTGAGCAATCTCCCTAGCTCCTATTAAGTTAATCTTTAAAGTCACATTGGTGTCTTCTCTTGATAGCTAGCTTTGAAACGACTTTGTCATTGTGGTCACAGAGACCTAAGTGCCAGTGCAGACTCAAGGTCATTTCAGCAGCCTGAGAGGAGTCCCTGCGCTGAGCTCACGCATCTGCGGGAAGGACAATCCTACCTTCATTCTAAGGCTATTATAGTGAAGGTCAGTTGCAGTGTACGCAAAGCAAGGGACAACAAGACAGGTGTACAATGGGGCTTAAACTGATAAGATCATTCTTCATAGTACATCACCTCATGAGAATGTGCATATTATATGCCACTGCCTTTGTCTTTTATATCATTAGGTCAGGCATTACTCTCTTTTTAGAAGCAATGAGCTCTTCGGTTGGGAAGATGGCTCAACAATTAAAGGTGCTAGTTGCCAAAGCCTGCCAGTCTGAGTTCAAACCGACATACAGCTAGATGTACAGAATGGCACTTGTTTCTGGAGTTCATTTGCAATGGCAAGGCACCCTTTTGTGACAATTTTTTCCCTCTCTCTCTTGCTCACTCCACAAATAAATAAATAAAAATAGTTTTTTTTTTTTAAAAAAATAATGAACTCTCATGTATAGAGAAGAAAACAAGATCATACTGTGAATCCAAGTAGGCAGACAGGATCTGACCCCATGTAAGAATACTGGCTACCAGCTTCATGTTACTGACTGGGCTTCTGAAACTGAAGTATTGGGAACTTCTTTAGGCACAATATAATATTTAATTTTTGATTCAGAAAGGAAATAAGCAAGAAGTCTAAACATCCAAGCATCGTTGTTCCTGTGATTATTGATGTTGACTATTAGATTTGAAATTAATTTGAAGACATGCCTCCACCATATCACAAGACTATCATTATCTACTGTTTTTTAGTTTATGTAAAGTATTTACTGGGATCTTGGGTTCTTTGTATTAGTAGTATGCTAGTCTACAGCTTGATTTTTCAGCACAAAATGTGTTTGGAACATCTAGCATACTGATTATGTCTGATCATTCTGTGTGATACACTGTCTTATGATTTAGCCATTAATTTTCATCCTATTAAATGTAAATGCGATGGCCCTCTGGCTCTTTTGTAAGCACTATAGCACCTGCTGCCCTTGCCCACAATCCCCTGCACAAGCAAAAGACCATGACAGTGGATACGTAGAGAGGCAAAGGCTGGCTCCGAGTGAATGCTCATTTCCAGTACACACTGCTAAGCAAGGAACAAAGAACTTTCTTTGCATGAGAGTGAAGGGATGGATCTCCCTAGAAGGTCTCCACAGTGACTCAGGACATTCTAAAGGGGTGGAGGAAGTGCGTGTGCTAATTGCTTCAGAAAAGTAGTCTAGGTTGGTCTAGAACTCCCCATCTTCCTGCCTTAGCTAGCAAAGTGATGGGATTATAGGTGTGTGCCACCCTTCCCTTGGGTTGTGACACAGTACTTTTACCACAGATGGCTCCTGTGTGACTCCTGCTTCTGATCTAGAAGCTGGCATGTCACATTAGATAGGTGGAAAGTTTTAGGCATATTTTCCCCCTAATTCAAACAGCTATTTATCTCCTGTGAGATCAGAACAAATGACCTGATAAAATTCCATTTCATAGCGCACTGAATACTGACCATTTGGGGTTTATGTTCGTATTGTCAATGTTCTCTTATGAGCAGGTGGGTTTTCCATGCTTACAGTCATGGCAAAGCCCCTTCTGGCTCCTCATTAGCAACTGAACGAAACCACCCTGCATCCAGGAGACCTGAATCCTATCCTTTGCTGATGGAATACCACACACAGAAAAGGAGGCCTGAGAGACACAGTAAAGATGAGTTGGTGGCAGGTGGTGAGCATGTCCTATGACAAGGGGACAAGACCAAATTGTGAAATGATATTTTCTTCCCACCGATGAGTGTTTCCAGGGCTACATCCAGATGCTGAGTTGTTCCAAAGGCCAGATCTAATCTTCCTGTAATCTATTACAACTTTGAAATGAAGTGATAAATGCATGTGTGTATTGTAGGTATGTTCATGCCCAAGGGACACAGATTCAGTAAGCAGGACCAGCCAACATATATTTATTTGGATACAAGAAGTAGCAGGGCTTTTAGGCAAAGCCATGGCCAGGCATAACGCCCCTAGACAGTTTTCTTTGCTAAGACCCTGTGCTCCAGTTATGCAAATTACTAAGTCACTACTAGTTGCCCAGCTCCCCCCTTCCATCTAAAAGTGTGGGCTTGGAATGGTAACATGGCCCTGTAATATCAGCCCTCAGAAGCTAAGACATGAGGAGGAACAGGAGAAGGAAGAAGAGGAAGAGTATGACTGTGTGTTTGAGGACAGCCTCGTCTACACAGTGAGAACCTATCTCAAAATAAATGAATACAAAAGTTAAAAAAAGAGCATGGCATTTTCCCTGATTTTAGTGCACTCCTGTTGCTATTATTTACTGCATCAAACTACTGACTATCAGACTAGTGACTACTTGAAGTGGGCTGGTGATTGACTCAGTTATGACTCACGAAACACAAGCTAAGACGTTTGGCAAAAGTTGTCCAGTGTTGATAGGAGAATTTGCCCAGCCTTCTAGTGTCTTCTTTGTCTTCTCCCTTCAGAACAGGGTAACTGGGAGGTTGAAATGTGCAGATCCAATGGCATAAGAGATAATATACATTAGGGAATCAATTGTCTAAGTTGGAACAGAACAAGTCACTATCTCAATCCTGTACCACTGCTCACACATGGATTGCTGTGTTGTTGGCATGGTACACTTTCCTTACAGAGACAATTAATAATAGCAGGGTAAAATATGCATTCATTAGGGTCAGAATTGCTGCTGTGAACAGCCACCACCAAAAGCCTGAGCATTTTGTGCCTAAAGCACCCCACTCACATAATATCTCCACAGCAGAGAACTCTTCCCAAAAAGGGGTTCAGGTTTCCTGGCTGCCCTCCGAACTCACCCCATGTGTAGATTCCCAGCAGGGCAGAGTGAGAGCAAGGATTGTGTGGGAAGTGAATGGGACACTGTGAGGGTGGCACTCACCCAGGAGGCACCCACCTCTTCTCCCTATTTCTACTGGCCAGCGCTCGCTTGATCACAGATAACTCTAAGTCAAGTGGCATCACAGGCTAGCTGTGCACCCAGGAAGTGAACATGGGATTGATGACAATACACGTGACCTTTGTGGCAGCCACCACAGCTCCATCCTCAGGGTGCTGCTTTGCAGTAGCAGGGGTGCCTTGTCATCTTTCATCATGGTGGTTTGTAGTCATTTGGGCCTTTTTATTATTTGGGTAAGAGGATGTGGACACAGCCATGCACTCAGGCCTGTGGCTTTTCTTCCCCTGATGAAGGGGAATCAGGAGGGTGTTGATTTTCCTGCTTGACTTATAGTGAGTAGGTAGGCTGTGAGGAATTTATTTAACCCTCAAGACCACAAAGTGTGTCTTATAAAGTTTCAAGTAAGGCATGGATGGCAACTGTTGATTTGGTCACATTGCTTTGCTAACCTTGCAGCTTGTGAGGGGATGGGTTCTGCAATAGTTAGTTTTCTCAACTCTGTGATGGAATATCTGAGAAAGACAATCAGTGGGAGGAAGGGTTGACTTTGGCTCACAGTGTGAGCGTCCAGCCCACCATGACAGGGAAGCCATGGCAGAGTTCCTGGTGGCAAGAGTGTATGGCTGGGACTCCTTATGTCAGTAAACCAGGAAGCAAAGAGAACTCTTGTTGTGGAAGTGGAACCAGCCTGTCAGCCTTAAGCACCATCGATGTCATGTCTGAAAGATTCCATTATCTCCCGAGACAGGCCCACTAGCTGGGGTCCATGTAATTTCAAATACATGAGCCTGTGGGAGACATTTATTATTGGAACCACACTAAGGTGTAGAGGTTAGAAACTCAGACATGGGTTTTGAATCCTGCTCCACAACTCAGTGCTTCTGTGACTTTGAGCACATTACCTGACACTGGGAGCCTCAGTTTCTTTGTCTGTGATGAGAGTTCGTAAAAGCAATCACCTTGTAGACTGGTTGAGCATTGCATGCGATGAAAAATAAAAGACCTTCAGGATAGGGTCTCACTTATAGTCAGTATTTTTTAGATGTTAGCTATTCTTTATTCTTAAGAATCAAACAGTTTCAAGTGTCCTGAGGAAGCCTTGGGAAGATGTTACAGCAGAAAATCAGCTCAACACCAGATTTCCTCAATTGCTCAGTTGTACCTTATATTTTTCCCAAGTCAGAAATTTCCAAAGTTAAAACTGTAGTATGCTGGGTGAAATTATCTGGGATGCTTTTTTCTCCTTGAGTCCTCAATAACAGTCTATCCTTAGAATGAGTATTGTTGGTAATCCTTTGGTTATTCTCTTTACCAATATCAGCCTCTAGGTAATTTAAATTTAATAGGATAGCTTATTCTGGATATACATTAGAAGCTCAGTAAGTGCCTCCTCCCGTTTTCCCAAATTGGGCACAAACTTTCCCTCTACTTCTTCCCTAATCTGTGTAGTTAAGGAGCTGTGAATTTTCAAAATCTTTGAGGTAAGTAAAGTGCCTTTGTGGTTGTCTGAAAGGCTGGTGGGTGTTGAGTCTAGCTGTGGGTTGTGAACTCAGACAGGTGTGGTGTGATGGTTTGAATGTGAAATATCCCCCATAGCCTTGTGTGTATGTGGTTGGCCTCACCCTTGATCTCCAGCCAGTAGAGCCTGGGGGAAGTGGAACCTTGCTGGAGGAGGTGTGTCACAGGGGGGCGGGCCTTCATATTTTATAATCGAGTTCCCTTGCCAGAGCTATCTCACTTTTGCTGCTTTCTTCTGGCTGATGTGACAAGATGTGACACCCTGCTATTCTCACCCTGCTTTCCCTGCCAATAAGACCTTTCCTTTCATTAGCTGTTTCTGGTAAGATGTGTTGTCCCAGCAGTGAGAATATAACTGCAGCTCAGCCTGATGCTGTGAAACCTGGAGCATGCCCTTTGCTACTGTTTGTAAAATAGGAAAGATGGTCTGTCACTTTGCAAGCAAAGTACCTAGCATATGTGAATGTTCTGACACATGGCACTTGCCCTTTTACTAAAACCATACCTGTTTAAGCCCAAGCTAGTTTGACATTGTACTTGGCATCATATTCCTACCCAATGTCCCAGTTCCTAGAGGAGAGACGGGGCACCTTCCATCAGAACCAACCTTCCTTATTCCCTGTTTCTCAGGACCTTTTTTTCTTCTACACATGATGGGTTACATGAATGGACTAAACAGACCCAGAAATACCCTGTGGTCCTTGATGGTGGTGGAGACTAACTTCAGGGTGAGCTTTGCTGTGAGTTTATTTGGGACAAATCATGCCACACCTCTCAGCTCCATTTCTTCATGTACTGAATAGAGAGATGGGCTAAAAGGATTCACTGAGTTCTTCTTATTCCCAAGCCACACTGTTTAAGACTGCTAGTACAAGCTGGATACGGTGACTGATTCCTGTAATCAGAGCCCTTGGGAGGCTGAGACAAGATGAGCACCACAAGTTCAAGGCCAGTCTGGACTACATAGTTAATTTTAGGCTAGCCTGGACTACAGGATGAGACCCTGCCTTGGAAAAAAAAATGCTAATGCAATTAGCAAGAAGTGTTATGGAGATCAAATGCCTGAACCAGCTACAGGTCCTGACTACCTACTTTTGTGTGTGACTATTTTCTTTTCCATCTTAATGGGGAGCTACGCTTGCCTGATGATTGAAGATAGGAATGTAGTCTTCAGGGATCTTGTCTAAGAGACGTGGATGTCTCTGAAAAATGCTCATAGTCCTGTGCATCTCTGAATGTGTTCTTGACACATTCCCATGTATGTGAACATGTCTTATCATTGAATTTACAGTATAAACTCATATAGCTCTGCCTCATGTTAAAATGAGAGATTTCATAAGAGTCCAGAAAGGATGTTTCTTTAAAATATTTGGAGGGAGTTCCCACTTGGGACTCCCTCCAGTTTCATGTGAGCTGTGTCTTCTTTCATTCCTTTAAAGATCTATAATAATCAATAACCAAAGAAGCATTTTTTCTAAAAATATTTGCTGACTAAAAATGCGGACAATAGTAAAACAAAGTTTCACCACCCACACAATCTGATGACCTGCTCGTCCGTCCCCTTCAAAAGTACAGTTCTATGGGATCCATCAAAAATCTAAACTGGTCACAAAGGACAGGATGATGCTAGTGAATTTTGGTGATTCTTGCAGAAATATTTTATATACTTGCCAGTGCACATGGGTACATACAATAATTTCAGAGGAAAGGATTTTTTTTTTAATTTCACTGAGGTAATCCTATGTTCTAACTTTACAGTTAATAGTTTTTCTATTGCTCTTAATTACATAACATGAGTCCCTTAATCAAGGTATCACTAAAGTTTTCCAATTCGACCTTTATGATGGGGAAATTTTTCAGTGCCCCTTGTCCTCCCCTATGTTCTCTTTTGCAATTTTCGAAATCAGACATCTTCTTGGGAGGCATATTAACAGGGTTTAAAATTTGGATAATAAAATAAATTGCTCATTTCCTGTAAACAGCATTCCAGAATGCACTATTCACTTTCAGAGTTGTCCTGACTGTAATTGCTCACTCCAGGCAGCTCTGTGGCTCTCTGCTCGTAAGGTGGGTGGCAACACTGCTTATATTTTGGGCAAAAATAAATTCAGTAGAACTTTCTGGGGGTGTTTTGTTTTCATCTTCAATTATGGAAATCATCTTTTTGTGGGACCAATATATGCCTTGCTAACTCTGTAAGAAGTTGCACTTGGAACCCTGAGTTTATTGGAAACATACTGACAATTGTTGGTTCTTTAGAAATACATCCAGGACAACTACATTATTTACCTGACCCTCATCAGATTTCCCTAAGAGCAGGAGCCTCTGCTGTGGCTTTCTTTCTATTCTATAAGGAGGGAATGACATGGATTTGGAAGTTCTAAGAACCATCCAGAGCATTGTGAAGGGTGAAGCAACATTATTAGTATAGACTAGCTGCATCATTGCAGCTTTTGAGGTTCCAAGTGTCACAATCACGGCTACAACGTGACCCATGTTTCTTTCAGTTAGGAGCAAGAAAAAACAATCCTATTAGCTGAAAAGTTAAAACATAAGATCACATTCAATGAAGGTAATGCACTTGATTTTTTTCTCAATTTAATGCATACAATACATATGCATGTTCAAATATATAAAATGTTTCTGAAAGAATTACTTCTAGTAATGAAATGCTCTGTCTATCACCTGTGCATTATTTCTGTGATAACCCTGAGAAGGTGTCCTCTTGACAAAGGGATGGGGAAAAAAAAAAAAAGCATCATTTAACTTTCAGGAACACTAAAAGCACAAACTGTGTCATGTAAAATTACAAATCAGTTCATAAAATTGCAATAACTGACCTGCACAATGTGAATTTCCTGAAGTGAGTCCCTGGATTGGGCACCAGGAACAGGTAATGAAGGGACTTTACAGGGATGATTAACAAGGGCCTCCACTTTTTATTAGACTCATTTTGCTAATCCCTAAAATTAAGGAATTCCAGGTGGATGGAGCCAAGTATGCAAATGATTTCCTTCCGCCTAGCTGCTGATTTCATAAAAGGCCCTCAAACAGAGAAATAAAACACACAGAATAGGAAAGCTTTATAGCACAGTCGAGAATATTGTGCCTTTAAATAGTTCAGACAAGCAGTGCGTGCTGTAAATTCGCCACAGAGACAAATTTGTGCAAAGCTATAAAAAAAGAACAGAAGTGAAGCTGAGAGAAGGCCTGGTCAGGGAGGGGACAGGAGGAGAAGCTCTCAAGACCTTGGTGGCTAGGCTAGTGTTGACTCAGCTGGGACAGTGCCTGGGAATGGAGTGGGGAGCATGATGTGGAGTGTAGGATAGGTTCATTCTACTCACACTGATGAATAGGAAAAAAGGAAAACTCCAAATGGTCATGGAAGCTTTGCATTTTCCTGGCATTCTTGATGAAACTCAAGGGCTGATTCCTAGCCACTCTGCCTATTTTCCTACAGCCTCAGGATGAAGAATGGTCTTTGCATTTTTAAACAGCTGGAAAAAGAAATCAAGAGGGTGGGAGGGAGGAAGAGAGAGAGAGAGAGAAAGAAAGACATGTGGAAAGTATATGAAATTCAAACTTTGGTGTCTGTCAATAAAGTTTTTTGGAACATGGTATACATTGCCTATGGTTGCTTTGTGCAACAAGGGCAGAGTTGAATGGTTGTAGCAGAAACTCTGTAGCCTGCAAAGTCTATCATATTAGCTGTCTTAGCTTTGCAGGAAAGGTTTGAAAGATCCTGACAGACAGCAGAACTTTATGAACTGGGGTCTCAGGAGCGGGAGGGTCCACATCACCTGGGGACTTGTTAGAATGGTATATTCTTAGGTACCATTCAGACTTAACTGAATCCTACACTCAAGAAGTGAGCCCCCCAAACCCCTTATTCCAGTGCTTTCCCAAGCCCTCTCCCCACATACTTCTGAGTTTGGCAAACACTCTGTAGAGAAAACGGAGGCAGGGTCATGGCGCCATGCTGAGTGAAGTCCTCAGGAGGGAGGACATTGGATCTTGATGATGTGGGTCAGTCCTTTGGAGAGACAGCCACAGCCATACTGGACACCCTTGACCACCATCTGGCTGACTTGTCCCCACACAGAGTTTGATTAAAATAGGTATCACTGGACGGCTGGCCATTCTGCACTCATGGATAACAGCTATGATTTTCTCTTCCCTCCTTGTAGATATAGCATTGAATGATCTGTCCAAAGTCATAGAAATGGAACAAAGAGATCTTAAGAATGAGGTATGTGTGAGTCCAATGTTTGACTCTTCCTCTTGCCCATGATGTCCTTGAAGGAGAGACAAATTCTGTAGGACTCACCCTCTCCTGCCTCCAGTCAGAATCCAAGGACTGCACAGGGAGGCCAGGGAGAGGGTGACTTGGGTTTTGGAGGTCCCACTCTGCTAAGCAGTGTCTGCTGTCTGTTTGTTAGGGAGAGTCATTTGCAAAATGTAGGATGTCAGTGGTCTCTTCGGGAAAATGTCTGGTTATTTACAGTATTTATATGTGTGGAGAACAGAATATTCTATTCTGAAAATATCGAGATAACAACCGTTTGGGGAGCATTTTCAGTGAAATATTTACTTGGGAGAATGGGAAGCATGTCTAACGATAAAAACATTGTAGGCACATCTGGGTGAACATTATTTAGTTGCAAGTGTCTGCTTAGCTATTTTTAATATACATTTATGCACTTTAAATTTATTTTATTGGGCAAAATAAGGACTTTGGGGAGAAGAGCTGGGACATAGATTTTTAAACATTCTGGGCAAATGAATACAGCCTCTGGTGCACGGTGGGGCTCCCAGCTGCTGTTATTTGACAGATTATCCTGGTGTCCTTCATTTTATTGTGGTGCTAAAGTAATGGGTCTGCCTGGAACAGTTTGGTGACAGATGAGAACCTTGGTCTGTCATTGAAATCCCAAGAATTCAAAGGAAAACACCTAGAAATTCACCTGGGCTCCCACTTATTGCCTGCACTACAAGCCATGCAAGTGGAGGATGACTAGCCTTTATTTTAACTTTCAACAGAGAGATTCATCTGTGTCTACGGCGGATGAAGGACAGGCAGGCAGGCGAGCTTCTGCAGCCGTCTCACTGGCACATTCATCAGATTTCCTGTTGTCCTGCCAAAATCTCACTTCATTCAGACAACTTCTCTCACGGATCATGTTGGGACATTTACAGGGAGAATATAATACAAAAGGACCTGGGTAGTGAATTTTCTCTGGCTTTATTTTTACCTTCCAGTTTTGAAGTGACCATAGTACCCAAAATATAGTTTGTAAACACACTATGGAAAATTCCCATATGCCATTCACCCTGCTTCCCCCTCTCTTAAGATCTTTCTTAATAAGAAATATATTACTCAAACCTGGAAAGGGTTATTAGTCCATTGCTATTAATTGTAACATTGGCTTTATTTGTAGTATCTTTAATTTTCAAGTACACTTATTATGTGACTATATAGTTTTATAAAATGTTATCACACTTAGAGATTATATGCTGTGTTTTAATCCTTCAATATGAGTAATCATAACAGTTGTGTAGTATTTTACTTTATTTTGTTTGGGGATTCTGTTTTTGAGGCAAGGTTTTACTCAAGCCCAGGATGGTCTTAAACTCACAGTGATCTTCTACCTCAACATCCTCCTCCTGAGTGCTGGGATGAATTTCATAATTAAAGCCTTTTAATTATGAAATAATACAATGGAAAGTGAGTTCCATTTGCATCCTATGGCTATCACCACTCTGTCACTAGGTGACTGTACTCTGAGAATATAGGCATTTGAGACTTCCAGCCCCTTTTTACTATTCCAGAAGCACAATGCAGTAAGAAGAAACACATGTTGTAATGTTGCATCAGTGATAGACATTATGGGTGCAAGCAAATGAATCTGGTTCTCCATTATTAGACCCAAGAAAGATCATACATCCTGAAGTTAGGCATGGTCATGTGATTTACTTTGGCCATTGGCATGAGGGCAGAAGCCTTCGCCTGGATTTTCCTTCCCTGACACAGATCATGCAAGGCTAAATGTAGAGATGCCATGAGTTCAAAATCACCTAACAGTAAGCCATCCTCTAAAGGAGGTCCCAGCCTAGGCGTGTTAGCCGTGCAGAAACAGACTGCCTTGAGTAACAAATGACCTTTTCCAGGTGAAATCAGCATGAAATTCACTGATCTGAATAGGAATTGTTACTGAACTTGAACTTTTTTTGCCAGGATAATGTGCGAGCTTGGGAGGAGAGGTTACTCCAACCTTCTCCACAGTGTGGACTTTCTGGGATTCCAGGTTCTGCTGTGGGAGAAACTGCTCCTTCACCATTGGTGGGATGAAATGGCCCTGGTGACCCTTCCACCTCAGCAAGTTTCTTCTTTCTTTTTCCTTTGCTCCATTTTCTAAGGCTAAGAGAACCAGGGTAAGCCCCATATCCTGAGTATCACAGAACTGAGCCCAGGAATCTGCTCTGGTACCCCAGCAGGAGATTCTGGTGTCTAAGAAGCAGTGGTCTAGATGCTTCTTTAGCCTACTTCCTGTGCTTGTTTGTTGTGTTAAGAGTCACTGAGCTGGATGCGGTGTTGCATACTTTTAATTCCAGCTTTAGGGAGGGTCGGGCAGGGGGATCACAAGTTCAAGGACAACGTCAGCTACAGAGTGGGTCTCTGTCAGTGAGACCTTGTCAAGAAAGAAGAAAAGAGGGAAAGTAAGAAAGAAAGCAAAAGAGACTGAAAGGAAGAAAAGAAGGAAGGGAGAAAAGGAAAGAAGGGTAGGAAGGGAATTGCTAATAGCCTGGAAGGGTCCACTCTTGATTCTCTATCAATGAGCAATAAGCAGTCACTGTAGCACCAGCTTTCACAGGCACAGAGAGCTTTGATGCTGTGGGTAGGATTTTTATAACTCTATGACTTTTGGTAACAAGGAAAGACAGGTCTTCCAGACCAAGTGGGGTCTGGAGAGCTCTCCTCCTTTACACAAGAGCTCAGATAGAATGGATAGGGGTCATAATTTGTTGTCTACTAGAAATTTCTGGCTTAACTCCTCCCTTCTTATCATGGATATGCAATTAAATTTGTAATTTCAAGGGGGAAGATGCTTTTCTCAGTTAATGATTCTGGCTTCAGGGAGTCATCATCCCTCTTTTTTTTTCTTTTTTCTTTTGATATTGTAGCTTATTTGTTTGTGAGAGGAGAGAAGGCAAGAAAGAAGCATGGGCATGCCAGGGCCTCTTGCCATTGTAAACAAACTCTAGACATGTGCACCACTTTGTTTATCTGGCTTTATGTGAGTACTGGGGAATTGAATCTGGGCTGGGGGGCTTTGCAAGCATGTGCCTTTAACTGCTGAGCTATTGTCTTAGGCAGTATGCACTGGACCCTCCATAACACGTAGCTTCAGTGAACTCAACCAATCAGATAGAAAATGTCCAGGGAAGACTGCATTCTGTGCTAATCATGTATTGGACTCCTTCCCTCCCTCATTCTTTCTTTCTTCATTCTTTTTCCTTCCCCCTTGTTTTCTCTCTTTTTGTGGGTAAAATATGTATGTATAGTGCATGCATGTGTGTATGTGTGTATGTGTGTGTGTGTGTGTGTGTGTGTGTGTGTGTGTGTGTGTGTGTGTTTGTGTGGGTGTATATGTCCACACGGTACACTCTTGCAGAGGCTAGAGGGGAGCACCAGGTGTCCTTCTTTATCGCCCTTCTTGTTTTGTTTTTTAAAAATATTTTGTATTTATTTAAGAGAGAAAGAGAAAGAGACAAGAGAGAGAGAGAAAATGGGCACTCCAGGGCCTTTAGCCACTGCAAATGAAATCCAGATACTGTGCCATCTTGTGCATCTGGCATTATGTGGGTACTGGGGAATTGAACCTGGGTCCTTTGGCTTAGCCATCAAGGACCTTAACTGCTAATCCCTCCCTCCAGCCCCGCTCTTCAGGTTTTTTTTAAGATGGAGTCCCTTATTCAACCCAGCGCTGCTGGTTTTGGCCAGACTAGCTGACAAGTCACAGTGATTGTCCTGTCTCTGTTCCTCACAGGACTGGGATTATAGGCATTGTGTGGTCATGACCAGATTTTTAAAAATGTATATATGTATTTATTTTCTAGGAGTGAGAGTGAGTATATGTGTGTACAGATTGCCAGGGCCTGCTGCCACTGCAAATAAACTCCAGACACCTGCTCCACTTTGTGTATCTGGATCTACATGGGTAGTGGGGAATCGAGGCCAGTCTGTCTGACTATGAAAGCAAGTACTTTAACTACTGACCCAGCCCTACAGCCAGCTTTCTCTGTGGATGATAAGGACTGAACTTGGGTGGTCTCAGGCCTTCACACTTCACCAATAGAGGCATCTTCGGAGCCCTATCCTTATTTCTCTTTCTTGCCATTATTCTGGATACTGACAGTTGGACACTGTCATAGCATTTACATTGCATTTGGGTATAAATGATAGTTGCCTAGAATTGTCTATGACTTATGTAGCTGCTCCACCATATTACGTAAGAGGCTGGAGTGTTCCAAGTTTGGCGTCACTGGGGATGTGGGAACCGGTCCTGCAGGAACAGGGAGTGGCAACTGTGAGGGTATCTGGATGCTGCTCTCTCTTGTGTGAATGTCCTTTGCACTTGGGATGTGGCAGGCTAGGGGAATCACAGTGACAAGCCATGCACTCTCTGTATGCAAACCCACTGAGTGCGGTGAGTGCTGGAGGAGACGGTGCTATGCTCGGTGTTGTTTCACCTGTTGAAATGAGTGTACAACATAGAAAAGCAAGAAGATGAAAATGCAACTGAAAAGAATTACCTAAAATGGGAAAAGGGGGTGATATGTTTCTAATATGTTGGTATAGATACTATTAAATTTGTATATACATGAGGTATTATAACAATGGGACTATACTGAATAGACAATATTGTAGTATGCTTTCTTTTTAAAAAATATATTTTATTTATTTATTTATTTGAGAGAGAAAGAGGCAGAGAGAGTGGGAGAGAATGGGCACACCAGGGCCTCCAGCCACAGCAAACGAACTCCAGATGCACCCCCTTGTGCATCTGGCTTACAAAGGTCCTAGAGAATTGAACCAGGATCCTTTGGCTTTGCAGGCAAATGCCTTAACCACTAAGCCATCTCCCCAGGCCCCTGTATTACATCTTCTAAAAGTTATTTTATTTTAATTTACATATTTGAGAGAAAGAGGCAGAGAGAGAAAGAGACAGACACAGAGAAAGAGAAAGAGAAAGAGAAAGAGAAAGAGAAAGAGAAAGAGAAAGAGAAAGAGAAAGAGAAAGAGAATGGGCATGCCAGGATCTCTAGCTGCTGCAGACAAACTTCAGATGCATGTACCACCTTGTGCATCTGGTTTACGTGGGTTCTGAGGAATTGAACTTGGGTCCTTTGGATTTGCAGGCAAGCACCTGAACTGCTAAGCCACCTCTCCAGCCCTGTATTATGTTTTTAATAAGATATACAGAGTAAATGAGACACTTACAGATCTCATACCAATTCCCAAAATTAGCTAAATTCCTATGTCATCAGTCTATTATTATAATTCATTTGTGTGTTAGGAGGCAAGCATTTTCTGTTTCTTATCTTCCTGTGAGTGAATGGTAAGGAAATGTTCCCCCAGTATACTGACTTCCCTGGGCTGGAAGTTATGAGGTCATTTAGGAGGCTGTGCCCTTCAGCCAGGGTACTGTGAGAAAGGGTGGCACATACCCTTCTATCTCCACTCAGTGTGAACCTGCTACTACTTTGCAGTTTCCAGGATTCAACCTGCTGCGGATAAATTGAAAACTGCTGCTCAGCCGCCTGTGGGGCCAGGCCTGATGTCTGTGTGGTTGTGGTCGATGGCAAGGTGAGTGTAATAAGAAGACTGCCTCTGCTCCTGGGGGAACACAGCTGATTCATGGTGCCACATCCTGGGTCTCTTCCAGCTCAGGGCTGCTTGCTGGGCCTCCCATTTATCTTTGACAAAATCTCTACCTGAAGCCTTTCCCAAACTCCAATGTAGCCCACAAGCCCCAGGCATGTGAGTGGGGGCAGGTGCATGGAAAAAACAGAGGTCTGTGGTCAGAAAATGGCAATCTTTACAGCCTGGGAGCAGGACACTAGGGACCTATGCTGCAATAAAGGGACACTTTCTTCTGGATAGTTACTTTGCTTTCCTGAGTTATTGCGGTTGGTTCTCCAAGTCAGTTACATGTATAACTATTCTGATGCCTCCAATGCGGTGGACACACTACAGGTCAGTATGAAACATCCCATGAGTGAGACAGCAGACGTGCTAAACACCCTGATTGATTACTGCCAATATATCAGAGCACCATCCATAAATGTCTAAAATGATGTGCCAATTCAAACTGGAGGTTACTGTGGCAACTCCAAAATCTCCCTGTCCAGATTAGTTTAAATTTATAAATAATGCAACCCATGTAAACATTTTTTTAAAAAAAACTGCCCTCTGGCTTTTCTGAAACATACTTTGTATACCTGAAGATTCATTCATTCTAATTACAGAATTCAATGATTTGTGAGTTTACAGAGCTGTGCAGTTTCATAATATTGCTCTCTCCACAGAAGGATTAGTCCTTCTCATTAGTAGGCACTCTTTGCCCAGTCCTAGCCTTCGAAGATCACAAGTCAGGCTGGAGAGATAGCTCAGCAGTTAATGTTATTTGCAAAGCCTGAAAACCCAGGTTCAATTCCCCAGTACACACCTAAAACCAGATGCACCAAATGAATCTGGAGTTTGTTTATAGTGGGTAGAGGCCCTGGCATGCCCATTCCTTATCTCTCTCTCTCCTTGAAAATAAATAAATAAATAAATAAATAAATTTAAAAAAATTTTAAAGAACACACATCACTTTATGTCTTTAGGAATTTGCCTGTGTGGACATTTAGAGCTGGGGCCATATAGTAAGTGGTCATTTGCATATGGCTTCTTTCACTGAGTGGAATGTTTTGAGCTTGCTATTACACATATTGATAGCTCATTTCTTTTATAAATGAGTAACATTCCACTGTGTGAATACACTGCATTTAATTTAGCCATCTCTCGATGGAGTTTTTGGATTACTTACAGTTTCAAGCCCTGGAAACAAACACATCTTACACAAGTTTTGAGGTAATTATTGTAAAGTTAAGACTTCATCAAGTCTAATTCACCCTAAAATTTTCTTGTCAGGTAGTTTGGACTCTAAAGCCCAAAGATCAGAGTTCTCAGACGATCCTAAAAATTCCTGGTGAGTGCTAGTGACAACTTCCTTCTGATTAACATAGAAATCTACTGAGAGGGTTGTCTTGCTTCTTCCACTGCCTAGGTATTCAGCACTCCTCGCTAGACTCCTAGGGACAGAGAACAAGCTTGCTGCTGGGCACCCAGAATAATCTGGCACATAGTTAGTGACCAGCAGGTATTTGTTGAGTAGATGAGCAAAGCAAGGGTCCAAAGGCATGACTGAGGAGGCTTTGGTAACTGAACTGCCTCGGCTTGATGGGAGTTTCAGGAAGCAGAGCCACGTGTCCCAGTTGCGACTGGTGGGGCAGGATTGGGAAGCTGTTGATGGAGTGGGAAGAAATGAAGCCCTGCTGAGGACGACCACCTTCCAGGCGAATCCGGTGCTGCTTTAACTCCGGTGAGACGGGCGATAAGCCCCAAGCCTACTCACAGGAAAACAGGCTACAACATTGAACATGAATGGAACTACAGCTCTCACAGCATAGAAGAATCTCAAAAAGATGTTTGGTGAGAGAGAGAGAGGAGATGTAAAAAACACATGCTGCACGATTCCACTGATTGAATACTCTTTTAAACAGGAAAATATACATTTGTTTGAGTAAAGAACCCATAATGGAAAGTGAGAAAGGGAACTTGTGAATGTTAGAAAAGGAGCTATGGTGGCAGAAGGAAAGTGATCCTTACAGTCTGACTGTGGTTTCCATAAAAGCCCTGTTCTGAAGGCTTCCTCTCACCCTGTGCTGCCATCTGGAGGTAGTGGAGCCTTTAGGAGGTGAGGCCTGGTGGGAGGTTCTTAGGTCTTCCTTTGAAAGGAATAATGAAATCCTGGCCCCTTCCTCTCCTGCTCTTGGCTTCCAAGCCACCATGAAAGGAACAGGTCTTCTTGGCTACGAGCTCCTGCCATGGCATAGTATGCTACCACAGGGCCAGCGAAGCAAGACCATGTGGCCATACACAGAGCCCTCTCATGCTGTGAGCTAAAATGACCCAGGCTTTTGGTCACTGTGGTGGGATGTTGGAGGACACAGCGGCACTTGTCTCAGCGGAGGCCGCCGGGTGTGGGGTGCGGGAGGCTGGGGACACGAAGCCCATGTGCCGAACAAGCACTGAGCTGTATCTTTTCTTGTTACTTTTCTTTGGGTGTGTTATATTTCCAATTTAAAAAAAAAATTTTTTTTTGAACAGGCTAAAAGAAAGACAGTAAATTTTTAAAATAAAACATTAAGGCGTCACCCTGGATTTTAAAGGGCATATAATTATTGGCAGACACATATCAGAAAACAAACAAACGAAACATAATTTAGTTCAGCAAATTTCCTCTTTGTCGCTCCCATTCCTTTGAGTGTGACTTACTCTGTGGTTTTGATGGTATGGCTCCTAGGTATGCTGCCCTGTCAAGTAAGTTCTTCCCAAAGCCAACTTCATATTTGAGTTTTTAGAAATATCATGTGAAAAGTACTTTAAAGGAAGGCTCCTTTCCCAAACCAGTTTAACATATTATGTAGCCCAATGTCAACATGAGGGACCCGGGTCTGGTCTTTGCACTCTGGGAACAAGGGAATCTTGATCTTCATGGTATATAAAAGACTTGTTCTAAAGGAACCTTGGAAACAAATTTGCTTTCGACTTCCTTCTCCTATCTCTTTTTACCCACTCCCCAACATGCTGTTCCCACTACAGAACTGGACCACAGTGAAACATCCCTTCTCTTCAGTGCACCTGCCTCATGGGGGATTTAGAAGCATGAATGTTTGTCTCTTTCCCTCCCTCCCACCCTCTGCCTTTCCCTCTCTCTCTTTCTCTCTCTTTCTTGTTTTGCTTCTAGCTTTGAGCTGCAGTCTTTCATGCTGCCCAAGCTGGCCCTTTAAGGTCCTGGGAACAAAGAAAATCCTCCTCTTCCCTCATCTCCCTAGTGGCTGGGATGACCACTTCCAGCACAGACGCACGAACGTGTAGGTGGCTGACATTTCTTGGCTCTATGTGAGGTGTCTGCAGGGCTTTCTTCTTCATCTGTGAGGACGTTGCTCAGTAGACTTCCTGGCAGGTGGGCTGAGCCATACAGCACAATTCGAGTGGGAATTGTGGAGGCTGGCAGGCTGGAGGGGTCTCCATGTAGACTGGCTCCTATCTCACTGTCTCCTTCTCTCGCTGCACTTCTCAACCAACAGCATCCCTCACCTTCTGAGTTAGAACTGGGAACTAATGAATGAGCAGTGGGGTTAGAACAAACGGTCAAACCCACATTTGCTTACAGCTCATTAGTCATGTGGCCATATTCTGAAGAAATCTAGCAAATGCAAGACTCAGGGTTCTACTGCTAACCTCATGAAAGGAAATGAATTATGAGTGGGAGGATGTGAGTTTTCTAGGGTTTCCACTGGATAAAACAGATTGAGCGGATAGAAGTTCAAGACCAGGGTGGCTAAAGGGTTCATTTCTGTTAAGGCCGCTCTTCTTGCCATGTAAATTACTTTCTTCTTACAGTGCCCAATACATGGCTTCACTGTATATTTTTCTGTCTCTCAATCTCCTTGTTATATAAGGACATAAGTCATATTGGATTAGGGCCTACAACAATGACCTCATTTAGTTCATAATTAAATGAATTAATAATAACAATAATGGCCCATCTCCAAATATAGTCACTTTGCTTTTTTTTTTTTTTTTTTGCACTTTGAAATAGGCTTTTGCTTATATCCCAGGCTGGTCTTGAACTCATGGTCCTTCTGCTTCAGCCTCCCCAGTTCTGGGAGCCAAGACAAATGCCACCATACCCACTCTCACAGTCACATTGTAAGCTCTTGGACATTAGGACTAAATCACATGAGATGTGTGGTAATGGTGGGGCACAATTTAACTTCGTGAATTCCTGGCATTTGAGTGACCAGAGAGGAATAGCTGCTGGATCTGTGTTCACATGTTGGCCTGATAGTCTTCCTTTTGTTTCCGGTTAGGCTGAGGACTCTGTAACAGCAATGGTATGACTTCTGACCTATGTTCCCTGTGGCATTTGGAACAGTGCCCTTGCCTGTGAATGTTCAGTGACTGCAGCTGACTTAATGGTTGTGACAATGACAGCAGGAAAGGCATTATGATGATGTAGGCAAGGACAACAGTAGATAAATATAAATGTGTATCTTAGATAAGAGAAATTCAGAGAGGAAAAGATTAAAGGACCCTATCTGGCATATTGCATGCATTAGTGTACTCTATGAAAACACTGTCTTCTGAGTACCATAACAAGCCATCTTTGTCACAGGTGCTGGGTGTGCCATGATGAACAAGGCCCTAATTCTCACAAAACTTACCTTCTGGATAAACAGCAGTGACTGGTGAATTAAAAAAGGTAACAGCAGGTTGTGGTCAAGACCATCCAGGGCAAAAGCTGGTGATTTCATAGTTTGATAAAGATGTTTATATACACTGGGCAGGCTCACCATGGACATGGCCCTACATGGGAGCCCTACAGGTGAGAAGGTGCTAGAGAACAAGAGAAGGACTAGACTGGGAGCCATCACAGCTCTTGTAGGAACACATAGTGACCCGTGGGGCAATGGACTAATTAAAGCTTGGCCAGCTACAAGAAAGTGAAGCTGCAGGTTGTTGGTCGTGCCAGCCATACTGGGCATTGGAGTCAAGTTACAGCCTTGCAGAGCACTCCAGAAAAATGGGAGTGATGTCATGAGATTTAAATCACAGACGTCTTGATGATAGCTGGTAATTTGGCTTTTTATTCTGCAATGTCTCAAACATTTTCAAGCCCTTGATAATTTCCTGTGATTGTATGGTCTGAACATCTTGATTTCCTGACTTGTGGGGAAAACATAGATGAGTTGCAAGTTTCTAAAAAGATGGAAATATAATAAACTGCCTTCCATGCTAGAAAAACGAGGGTGAGAATACTTAACACCTGCTATTCTGCTAAAGCCCTTTGCTGTGTCTGAGTCTCAGAATTACGATCATAGTAGACACTAACTTCTTGTTCAGTTAAAGTCTGACTTGAATTTAAGACTGATCTTAGAGCTACTTTCAGAAAATCTACACATTGCTGTAATTATTAAACATTTCTTCTCCATATTCTTATATACTTATAAAATGACTTACACATTATTTTCAGACATGATTTTCTCTTGCTGTTAATCTCCTTCTTTCTTCGCTTATCAGTGTGTGTTGTGTGTGTGTGTGTGTCTACACACATGGACACATGTGTGAGCATGTGTGTGGAAGCCAGAAGCCAACCTCAAGTATCTTCCTCTATCACTCACCACCTTAAATTTTGAAATAAAGTCCCTCACTGAACCTGGAGCTCACCAATTTGGCTAGATTACTTAGGCAATAAGTCCCAGGGAGTCTCCTGTCTCTGCCTCCTCAACACTGAGATTACAGACATACACTACCACACCTGACATTTGTTGTGTGGGTGCTGGGTTTAGAACTCAGGTCCTTATTCCTGTGTGGTAAATGCTTTACTGATGGGGCCATCTCCCCGGCCCAATCTCCTTCTTGTAAAAGTGTTGGAAAGGGTTCTTACAAACTGAACACACAGAGCATTTGGAAGCTGGTGACAGACAATGTGCTGTGCTGTAATTAGAGAATTGGCCACCTTGATTGGCTGTAGAGAATTATAGGAACACCAAGTAATGTTGCAACAATTATGCCCCAGCAATTAGCAACCAATAAAGCAGCAGACCTCATTGATAGAACTGTCCTACTTAGTGAAAATATTGGAAAACAAATACCTCACAAAACAAATAACATGGAACCAGCTCTGGCAGAAGAGCGAAAGCAGACTTGGCTACGGCAGGGAAGCTGGAAACTGTTGGGCCAGGCTGAGAGGAGCAGCTTTGCGGTTCCTGGAAGCTCTCTTACCAATTGGGATAGCTGCTACGCTTGGCTGGCCATTCCGTAGGCATGGGGACACTCCAGCCTCACAGCCTGTGAATCAGTGGCATTCTTAGCTCCATTTTATAGACACAGAAGCTGAGGCCCAGGGGGATATTATACACTTGTAAGTGCTGGAGTCTTGTGAAATCAGAACTTGAATCAAATCTACATTCTACATGCCTGAAACTAAAGGATGCACAGGTACTGTTTCAGCCTGTCCTGGCTTCATGCGATACCCTTCCACAATGATGGACAGCTTTCCAAAGTGTGGGTGCACCATTGTAAAACTAACAGAAGCTATTTGCTCTAAACTGCCATTTAAACAATAGTTTATTTTATTTATGAGAGAGGGAGAGAATGGGCATGCCAGGGCCTCTAGCCACTGCAAACAAACTCCAGACACATGTGTCATCTTGTGCATCTGGCTTACACAGGTACTGGGAAATCAAGCCTGGGTCCTTGAGCTTCAGAGGCTAGCACCTTAACCATTAAGCCAACTCTTCAGCCATAAGTCATCTTTAGAGGTGCTTTCTTACCACTTGGAGTCTGTATCTAACTTTAAAACAACCTGTGTTTGTGATATACCTTCATGGTATAAATATGGAAATGAAGGCACATGGGTACCACTGAACTCAGAGTGTCTGTGAATTGAGACTGCTCCATACGTCCTTGGGCCCTTTAAGCAGACTCATTGCCAGCTCACTTAGGTTCCCATCTAGTCTCCCATTTCTGAATGCACTTTGACCTTTCCCTTCTTGCCCACTCACCATTCTTATCAACCCATTTGGTTGGTCTTTAGGGATGGGGAAGAGCAGCTTTGTTTGAGCTGTAGCCAGAATTCCCTTCTTGGCACACACTACATTTCCCCAAGAAGCAGACTGATGCTTACAAGCATAGATTGTGGGGTGGGGTCAGGTAAAGTATTCACTGCTCAAGTCTATGTGCCTTCTGCAGATATCATGTAACAAAATATCCAGACACTGCAGAGGGCTTCTTTAGTACCAGCATACTGATGCTGAGGTGAGAGAGAGAGACAGAAGGATTTCCTGGAAGCTCTCAGCTAGTGTAGCCAAGAACAACAGCAGAGTGAGATCCAGACAGAGAAACTCTGCCTCAAATGAGGCAGAAAGGCTAGGTATGACCTGAAAGTTGTCCTCTGGCCTCCACACACATGTCAAGGCATGCATGTGGCCACACCCACAAGTAAACCTTGGGCTGTATCTACTGGATGACCCTCAGTGAAATATTTATCCACGCTGAGACTCAGAGTGTCCAACTGCAAAATGTCAGAGTTGATTCTTCCTCCCCTTTTGGGGTGGGAAAGACTGAAACTAGGGATGCTAAAGACATAACAGCAGGCTGAAGAGACAGCTTAGCTGTTAAAGTGCTTGCCTGCAAATTCTAAGGAACTATGTTAGATTTCCCAGTAACCATGTAAAGCCAGATTCACTGGGTGGCACATGCATCTAAAGTTGGCATGCCTATTCTCTCTTGCTCTCTTGGCTTGCAAATAAATAAATAAATAAATAAAATTTTAGAAACAGATATAAAAGCTATTAGTAGTAACAGAAATCTGTGGCCCTCCTTCCCTAGTGCACATCCAAGGGTCATTCTCCACAAAAGGATTGAACAGGAAGAGAGCAGGTGGCCACACAAGGACATACCTCACACTTGTATACTCTCAATTGCCAGAATCTAGCACAGCTCTTGGCAAATAATGACCCTAGTAATTAGAAGAAAATAGTGGCATATTTATTGATCACATACTAATTGCTAGGCATTATGCTAAGCAATTTATCTGTGATATTTAATCCTCATAAAGATCCTCTCTGCTAAGGCCTTCTTTATTTTATTTTATTTTATTTTATTTTATTTTTTCACCATTATTTAGGATAAGAAAGCCGAACTCCAGTGAGTCAAAGTAACTTGCCTCAGGTCACATAATTAGTGGCACTAAAGACAGAATTTACAATTAAGAATGATCCATCTTCTTGGGCTGGAGAGATGGCTTAGCAGTCAAGCACTTGCCTGTGAAGCCTAAGGACCCCGGTTCAAGGCTCGATTCCCCAGGTCCCACGTTAGCCAGATGCACAAGGGGGCGCACACATCTGGAGTTCGCTTGCAGTGGCCGGAAGCCCTGGCATGCCCATTCTCTCTCTCTCTCCCTCTATCTGTCTTTCGCTCTGTGTCTGCCACTCTCAAATAAATAAATAAAAATGGACAAAAAATATTAAAAAAAAAAAAGAATGATCCATCTTCAGCTTCAGTTGCTGGCATACCTAACAGGCAACTTGAGGCCCAGACAATAGGGACAGAAGGGTTTTGAAGGGAGGGGGAATGAGAGGCTGAGTGTGGAGGTAATAAACACAAAACTAAACCCAAAATGAACTGGTACCATGGAAACCTTTCTCTTCGAAGATAGACTAAATATATAACCCTCAACAAGAGTATGGGGGAACACCTGAAAGAAGGGCCCTGAGGAAGGTGGGATGAAGCCTAAACTTAAAACCCTTTGGCTCTGACCTGTAACTCGCAGTACCAGAAATAGGTGCTACCCACATGGAGCTGTTGATTGGAGAGACCTAAGAGGTCCCCAACACAGGACAGCCTTCTGTCAAAGCACTTGATTACCCACCTTGGGTAAAAGGTAAGACCCTATTGCTGAAGACACCATATGCTGCCAACACAGAGCGTGGAGAGACCTGGCTGGAACCTGGAAGAGATTCAGTCCTCAGACAGTTAGCCCATTTAGTGCTAGAAAGTGCTACATGAGCTACTGGGAGCAAGTGGCCAACCACGGTGTGAGCAAGCAGGGCCATCTAAGCTCCTCAGAAGTAACCAGCCTGACAAGAAATACACACCAATGCAATGGTGGCACACAGCCTTGGTGTGTAAGCGATGGCTTTTTGGATGGCTAAGAGATCGCTAAGTGGAAAAGATACTGTATCTAGAACTGGGATCCAGGTCTGAATCCTAAGGAGGCAAAGATGCTCTCAGATGTCAAGCTCCCACTAGTCTTTGGCTAAAAGAGGGGCTATATTTATCAAACTCTCCCTAAAATAATAACACTTATCCAATTAAACCTATGGTGGCTTTACTCTCCACCGGAATCTGTCTTTTTCAGAAGGTACCAAGACCTGAGGAGATGAACCACCCCTTGCGTGTCAGTCAAGGACAAGGTGAAACCACAGAGGCAGTGGGGAGATGAGCAGGAGAGCTGCTTCCATGGTGAGCCTGGCAGTCAGCGCCAGGGTGAAGGAGACAGACGCTGAGGATACTTACCACACACCAAAGCAGAAATCCAGAGGCTCCTAAGAGCTCACCACTGAAATAGACTAAAAACACACCCACCACAGCTCAGGGAATTTTGTGGAAGAGGGGGAAAAAGATTGTAAGAGCCACAGGTTGGGATGTGATGCTCAGAAGCACTGCCTCCACCAATAATTACCTTCTCTCACAACCATAACGCACAACCCCATGGGGAACACCAGCAGCCCCACTGAGGAGGGCCGCCTACAGAATGGGGGCAGGGAGGAGGGAAAAGATGGTATCAACACATGATGTGTCTATACAAAATATGTTCTTAATAATAAAAATAATTAACTAATTATTTTTTTAAAAAAAGAATGATCCATCTATAAACTGTGTGCTTTAACCATGGAGTTGAGTAATTCAGTAAATAGTGAGGGAGAAAGGGAAAAATAGGAAGAACTCAAGAGGAAAAGAGGCAGAATGAGAGGAAAAAAGGGAGGCAGAAAGAAAGGTAAGAAGGGAACTTACCAGAGTCTTAGCCTGCATTTCTTCTCTAGGAACTAGCTCTTAAACTTGGCCACACTCTGAAACCGGAATCATTTGGCCAACTTAAAAAAAGAAAAAATAAACAGGTTTGGAAAGATGGCTTGCCTATGAAGCCTAAGGACCCACGTTTAATTCCCCAATACCCACTTGAGCCAGGTGGATAAGATGGCACATGTGTCTGGAGTTTGTTTGCAGTAGCTAGAGGCATTGGTGTGCCTACATTCTCTCTCTCTCTCTCTCTCTCTCTCTCTCTCTCTCTCTCTCTCTCTCTCCCTCCCTCCCTCCTCTGTCTCTCTCTTTCTATTTCTCTGCTTACCAATGATTAAACTATTTAAAGAAAAAAACCAATGCCAATGCATGGGTCCCACCCCCAGAGATACTAATTGGTCTGGTTGTAGCCTGGCATCAGGCCTGAACAAGCTCCCATGGGATTCCAGCCTTCAGCCAAGCTTGAACCCCCGCCTTACTTAGCAGAAGTACCTTTCTCCAAGGTGGCCAAGAGCACATTTTATAAACCACTCACACGAGAGAACATTTCCTCTGGCCTCCAGCTCCAAAGGATTGCTGCCGCAGGTGCCCTGGCTCTGCACGGGGGGCGGGGCATCTACAGGACGCGCAGTGTCAAGGCACAAGTGGAGGTGAGTGGCATTGAGGACGCAGAGTTTATTACAGTCCAAATGACAAAACCTTCTGTGCCAGGTTGCATGCTGACAGCGCTCCCACTGCGGCAGATGGATCTTGCGGTTTCTTCTGGTGAGTGTCCCCCTCACTGTGGTGACAGGGCGCCTGCATCTGGGATTACCCCAGAACGATGACTTTTCCAGCTTGTCCCAGGCTGGTGCTGTGATCTGACTGAAGGCCCGAAGCACTGATGTGTGGATGTGGACCAGCTTCTCGTGAGCTGGATCTGTGGGTGTCTCATGGGGCTAGACAAACCTGGCTGGAGCTTGGCTCTGGCAGGGAAAGAAATGCATTCACCCCTTGGGTGGGGTGTTCACACCACCATGTAAGTTGCTGAAATGATTTGGGCTGCCTAGCCAGAGGATATAGCATTTCCTTTGATTCAGGAAGGAAAAGGGGCCTCTTTTATGTGGATCTGTGAGTATCGCTCGTTCACTGCCAAGCCTGGAGCTGGAGGCTGGCTGGGCTGCACAATCCTCCAACTTCACACTCCACAGACAGGCGTCTGTTCTCTGTCCTTTAGCTGCTACAAGACTCATCAGCATGTGGGGGATCTGCTGGCTGCAAGAGAAGAAAAAAAAAAAAAGTAATCAAACAAAAACAACCATTTGCCATACTTGGCCCAGGCTTCAACTCAAAATGTTCTTGAGGTTTATAATAAAGGCTGTTATTTACTGCCTGGTTCTTGTGTCCCAGATATTGCGCTAAGTGCTTCATGTTATTAACTCCTATAATCTTCACATGTCCCCAAACAGTAGATAGTATTACCCTCATTTTGTAGAAAAATATCCTAAGGCACAGAGAAGTTAAATAAGCTGCTAATTTGTGACCAGTCTCAGTTATCCTGGACTTTGCACTGCTTGATTCTAAAATCCCTGTGCTACATCAGCTCAGCCACAGGGTGTGGGTGGGGGGGATGATTGGGAAGGGATCTCTGAAGTTCTGGCTCCTTCCAGTCAGATACCTAGAAGACTCATAATAGCCTTTACTGAGTGCATCAGTGGATGAATGAGTGAATGCACTTAAAAATCATATGAAGCCATTCCACTACTCACAAGTCAGTTTCTCCTTTGCCAAATGAAGATGGTTAGGCACAAACAAATAACGTTATATGTAAACTTTTGAAGACCTTGAAGCTATCCCTCACAGGTGAATCTTGCCAAAAATTGTCATGACACTCAGAAAATTATTTTGAAATGATAAAATCCCTCTCTATAGCTATTTAAAATTTGTCTGTTTGTTTTTTATTTAGGAGAGAGAGAGAGAGAAAGAGAGGGAGAGAGGGAGAGAATGGGCATGCCAGGGTCTCCTGCTATTGCAAACAAACTCCAGATGCATGCAACACTTCGGGTCTGACTTTATGTAGGTACTAGGGAATGGAGGACCATCAGATTTTGCACGCAAGCACCTTTAATCACTGTGCCACCTCTCCAACCCCCTTACTGGTTACTTTTATTGACCAAACACATACAGGTTACAAGTATCTAGAAAGTTTTCCAGTTGATAGAGGGTGAGGTGAGAGGCTGGACTTTAATGCGTCCTTTATATCCTGTACTTCAGGGCTAGTGGGGAATGAGAGCATTTGGAAACTCAAAGCAATTCTGAGGCTATCTGTGAAATGGTTTGTCTGAGGGACTCAGCAATTCAGAGTTGCTAGGCAGAGCCAGAGCAGGGGTCTGGTTTCCAACCAGGCTCACACCTCTTCCCCCACCCGACCCTGCAGCTGGGCTTCTGGAGCTAAAGGGTGGCCGAGAGCTGTGGGCCCACAGCCAGGCTGGCAGATGACAGGGGCGTGATTGATGGTTCCTCTGCTTTTGTCATTTATTTTCCTTTTATTTTTTTTTTCTTCCCCCAAAGGAGCAGATAAGGAGGGCTTTGCCTGAGAATCATGTATCTCTCTTTTTGTTCCTCTTTAACCAGTGAAATGCATTTCCCATTACTCTAGTCACTTTTCAAGGGTAGAGCAGTTCTGCATTATTTAGCATGAAATTGGCCCTTGAAGGAGCCTCCATCTGGTAGGATGCTGTTCTCTGGTCTTTTTAATCCAGAAAGGAATCTGTCTGTTAGGTGGTAAGGTGTTTTCATCCCTTGTGATCTAAATGGGTTTTTGCTCTCAATGCTGGCATGGTGGACCACAATTTGAATGGATTTCTGGAGACTTCTCTTTCCAGGCAGTATGAGATGGTGGGACAGACATAGGTCATAGGACAGACAGGCCTGAACCCAGGTTCTGCCTGTTACTGTAGTGGGTAGGTACTGGCCAGTTACTTCACCTCTCTGAACCTCTGACTCTCCATCTTTAGTCTGAGGCCAGGGACTACTGGCGTGTGGAGAGGGAGGCGTCTGGAGTGCAGCATGAGAGACTCTTAGTCATGACGCTGAAAGTAAGGGCTCCCGAAACAATGCACCCGGAAAGCTTATCCAGGCCCACCTTGTTAGTCTTTACCTGGTGGGGATGGGAGTTAAGGTAACAATGGATAACCCTGATGATACCCACTATGTTGTAATTTACCTTCCTGTTGCTGGGGACCAAAAAACCTGACCAAAAGTAGCTGATGGGTGGAAAGGTTTTATTTTGGCTTATAGTCACGAGGAGGAGCTTTATGATGGCAGGGGTAAGATGGTAGAGCAGAGGCTGGATGTCACTTCTTGCCACAGAAGGTGGAAGACAGCAGCAAGAGAGTGAAGCAAACCAACCCTGGCTCACTGGGGGCTCATAAACCTTAAGGTCCACTCTCAGCAACACACCTCCTCCAGCAAGGCTCCATCTTCCAAATTGCCACCAGCTGGGGACTAAGCATTAAAAAGACATGTGTTTATGGAGAACATCTGATTCAAACCACCACACCCACTAACCCTCATGATGCATTCACCAAATATCTACCACTGTCTCAGGAGCTTTTCATAACAGCCTGAGGAGATAGACTACATTTTATTAATTTTTAAGAATATTCATTTATGAGAGAGAGAGAAAAAAATGAGCACACCAGAGCCTCTTGCCAATACAAATGAACTCCAGACACATGCACCACATTGTGCATCTGGCTTAATGTGGGTACTGGGAAACCAAACCCAAACCATAAGGCTTTGCAAGCAGGTAACATCTCTCTAGCCCCAGAGATGGATTTTTATTATCACCCTCATTTTGATAGGCCAGAAACTTGAAAAGAGGACTGTCAACCACCCACCACCACAGAGCTTTTGCATTGGTAGAGCCAACATCTCTATTCCGCATTCAAACCCAAAGTGGGTGCTCAAATAAATGCACAACCATGGTCCGCACCACCCTTGTTATTCAGCTGTGATGCCAACAGCCACCATCCTCCCCTGAAGCAGCCGGAATTTCATTCAGAACCGCAAGTGGCATCTGACCACCTCAGCCCATCCTAGAGATGACAGATATGTTTGCAGTGTTGCCGATGGAGTCATATTAAGTTATCTAGCTCCACCAAATGCTATTCATTGCAAGACCTGCCCCATTACAAAGCATGATGGATTGCTGCTTTTGGCCAGAGAATAACTTAACCTCTGACTCAAGATGGAGGGAGCTGTTCCCTGAGAAGGTGCTCAGCAGCTGCCTCCACTCAGCAGAAATTCCCTCCAAGGATGTGTGGAGTGCAAAAGGCTGAATTACACCCTTGTAGTCTGTGGAAACAAATTCCTCTCAATGTATTATGTATTCAGTTCCCCTCGTCTGGGTTTCCAGGAATTAGGGCTGTTATTGTACAGGCTAATTTTAAAATCTGGAAGTTCATTGTTTCTTTTTAAGTCTCTTTTTCCTTCTGGTACTCTTTTCCCTCTCTCTTATTCTGCCTACATCCTATAGTGGGTTTGTTGAGTTTTGCCACAAGAATTCCATCACAGCTCCAGGGCCCAAGCATCCTGATAGTCTCTGGAGCTTTGCTGCAGCCATGAGTGTATTCACCCAGAATCCCTTCCTTTCCACAGAGAAGTACAGTATGGCCATGTGAGGTGATTTCACATTATTTTGGGGGCATAGGAAAGGAGATAGTGAGAGCATGCTGTCATGTGGTTGGCAGGCAGGAGCTCTCTGTGGCTAGAAGCTTGTATTAGCTTTTCCATGGTGATCACACATATCTCAAGTGGTTTAAAGGAGGAGTTTTTATTGGCACCCACCTCAGGGCCTTCAGTGCAAAGGTGGACAGAACCACTGCTCTGATCCCAAGGCAAGGAAGAAACATGGTGCTGACAGCCTGTGAGAGGCTGCTTACCTCAAGAGGGATAGGAAGCAAGAGAGAAAGATAGGAAAGACCAAGAGAAGATGAAGGTCACATTCCCAAAGACCAACTTCCTTCAGCGTGGCCCTGCCTCCTAGTGTCTGGCATCTCTCTCCTTAAAATTCATATTTATTTCCAGTCAGAGAGAGGAAAGATACACAGAGGGGGAGTAGCTACGGCAGGGCTTGTAGCCTCCACAAACAAACTCAAGAGGCACGCGCCATTTTGTGCACCTGGCTTTATGTGGGTACGGGGGACTCAAACCCCAGCCACAGACTCTGTAAGCAAATGCCTTTGACTGCTGAGCCATCTTCCCAGTCCTCCAGGCCCCCTTTAAAAAGTGCTATCAGCTTGGGACTAGAAATTCAACACAGAGCCTGTAGCAGACACTTCATATTCCAAAACAAATAAAAATCAAATTGAATTAAGAGTAGTTTTCTAGGGCTGGCAAGATGACTTAGCAGTGCCTGTAAAGCCAAAGGACCCAGACTCGATTTCCCAGGACCCATGTAAACCAGATGCGCAAGGGGGCACAAGCATCTGGAATTCATTTGCAATGGCTGGAGGCCCTAGAGTGCCCATTGTCTCTTTCTCTCTCTCCCTCTATCTCTCTCTATCTGCCTTTCCCTCTCTCTCAAATAAACAAATAAACACTAATTAAAAAAAGTTTGGTTTCCTAAAATATTTGAAATATGTGCTATATAATATGTGAAAAATTTGGGGTTAGGAGCTCTAAGCCCAGCTTAATCTCCACTTAGCTGAGCAATTTCATGTCAGTATCTTGACCCCCATATGATCAGCTTCCTCACTATATATATAAATATATATATATTTTTTAAAGGAGGGAGAGAGCATACTTCAGATGCATGTGCCACTTTGTGCATTTGGCTTTATGTAGGCACTGGGGAATTGAACCCTGTTCTGCCAGGCTTTGTGAGCAAGAGCCTTTAACCACTGAACCATCTCTCCGGGCCTTCCTCACTTTTACAATGAGAATAATTAGTCAGGTGAGATGGTACCTGTCTGCAATCCCAGTATGTAGGAGGCTGAAGCAGAAGGATCAGAAGTTCAAGGCCACTCTGGACCACATAGTGAAACCCTACCTCAAACAAACAAAGGAACAAACAAACCAGAGCCACCATATTTACTTCAACAATACTTATGACTGCTTGATGAGGTCATGCACTTAGAGCCCGTTCTGCAAAGCTCAATGCTGTTAGCAGCCCTGGAGGTGACATGGGTATAACTGTGCATGGCTGCTACTTACTGCCACCGTCACTCTTGCGGTGACTTTCCTCCTCATTCTGGAGAATTTCGTCTGAAAGATCCCTCTTGAGTGTGGAAAGTGACTTGTCTTTCTTCTCCCGCCTTCTTGGGCTCTGCTGCTTACTTGGCCATGGGTGAAGAGCACACATGTGCTCTCTAGCAAACATCTTGCAGTGAGAGTGGAAAATTCCAGGTCTGGCTGCTGCTTGGGTGGCTGACCCTATTAACCATTAACAGTTTATTTTGAATCTGATTCTGATTACATCCAACGAATTCTCTCGCCCCTCTCCTTCGCTGGCTCCTTTCTAGAATTTACTTTAGGAAATGAACAACCGGTGCATCTCACTTCTTACTGCTGGAGCCCTGGCTCTTCCTGATGTGGACTCACCTGGCCGTTTCCTTGGTTTCAATAATTCTCTGTGCGGCTGGGGGTGGAGCAAGAAAGGTTTCTCCAGGCCTTAGCTCACTCTCCCCCTAGGAAAGAAGTTGGAAAAATTCTTAGCCATCCCCATATTGTTTTGGCCTCGGCAGGAGTTCATGAGAAATGATTTCTGAATTCCATGGGGTATAGCAATGTGGCCCTTTATCTTTGGGCATGGTCAAAATTACCCTAGGACCTGCTGTAAACTGTCCAGCAAGGAAGCACAGGAAGGAAAATGATCTCACTGGAGTAGGACAGTGTCTGTGGAGCTGAGGACATGGAATATACACAGTACAGTACCGTGCAATGGGCAGCCCTGCCGTTTCAGAATGATATGAATGGTGAGCACGCACCTTACATTTGACTGTTAAGTGAGCGCTTGATTCTGTTCCTCGGCAATGCACCTCTGTAATTGCTTGTCTGTGAAGGCAATCCTCTGAAAAGGATCCTTTTTTAAACCCTAGAGAGTTGGTTTTCAATGATCACATCAGCATTACTAAAAGGGAACTAACCTATAAGATTGTCCCATAGACCAAATGGCAAAGCCAGCCAGCATGGAAATTACTTGTTTTGTTTTATTTTGGGACAGTTTCCCTCTGTAGCCCACACTAGCCTGGAACCCCAGCTCATTCTGCCTCAGTTCATCACATACCTGGTCCCAAACTCTATTGTCTTCTTGTTTTATCATACCATAGCCTAAGAACAACAACAACAACGACAACAGAAGAAGAAGAAGAAAAATTAAAATGACACCCAGCAATGAACCTTCAGGGAGACCATATCATCGCGAGGCTTCCTGGAGAATTTTAAGTCTGCAGTTGCATCTACCTAGGGCCTCCAACCATAACACTGATGACAGCAGAATGTCCTGCTGCTTCCTGTGCTCCAGATACTGGACTGAGCCCTCCGTATATGCCAGTTCCCTTGAGCTACACCCTGGTATCACCCTCATTTCCCATGAGGAAGTTGTTATGTCCCAGGTCAAACAGCTCTTGAGCAGACAACTGAGTACATGCATGCTGGCGGCCCAGCTCCGAAGCCCGAGTTCTCAGGTGGATGCACAAGCCCTCTCCATCCTGCGCCCCCCCCCCCCCAGCGCTTAAATGTGGGCAAGCCATTTCACCTGCCCGTATCTAAGAAAATGACTGACTTGCCCAGGAAGAGCAGAACCCACGTAGCCATGTGCTAAGGAATCATGCCGTTTTTGAGGGGTGAAAGGTTTGGTGTCTGTCTTAACTAAAAAATCTTATATGAGCTTAGGAATGGGTACAGATCCTTTTGGCGTTGTCCCCTGTGTGAGCTGGTCAGGGGATGCTAGTCTGTGTCTGTGCTTGGGAGACTTCCTAGCTCTAAGCTGTCCACTGCCCCTTCATGGGAGGCTAGTGTCAGGGTAGCAAGTGCACGTCTTCTGATCCATAGTCCTTTTCATAGGCAAGGGTGTTACTGCATTTTTTCTTGTGATCTGCGGACTCTTCCAGCTGCATGCTGGTCTTCTATTCTGAAGAACTGAATTGGCCCCTGCCAAGGAAAAGGCCTCTCTGTCAGTTGACTTGAAAAAATACAAAATGTTTCTTGTCTGTTAAAGCCATTTCTTAGATAACAATTCATTTGCAAAAAAAAAAAAAAAAAAAAAAAATCACCTTAATAAGTCCTGTTGAGGGGCTGGAGAGATGGCTTAGTGGTTCAGTGCTTGCCTGTGAAGCCTAAGCACCCTGGTTCGATGCTTGATTCCCCAGGACCCACGTTAGTCAGATGCACAAGGGGGCGCATGCATCTGGAGTTTGTTTGCAGTATCTGGAAGCCCTGGCGTGCCCATTCTCTGTGTGTGTGTCTCTTTGCCTCCTTCTCTCTCTGTCGCTCTCAAATAAATAAAAAATGAACAAAAAATAATAAAAAAATAATTCCTGTTGAGCTGGAGGACTAACGATATAAGAATTTAGGACAGAAAACCCCCTAGACCATGGAGAAGAGATGATATAATTCACGGCATTCTGAGATTATTATAACGTACTTTCTAAAAGCATGCTAACACCAGAGAGCTTGTTAAAGAAGGCAAGACCGCCTTTCCATGGCAAGGAGAAGAGCAAGCCGTCCAGCCTGCTCCTACCTTCAAGGCACATTTCATACGCGGTAAGGGAGCGCATCCTCCTAGCCAGAGGTGGATGGTGGGGAAGTTGAGCGATCTGTCTCTGCTTCAATGGCTTTCCATGATAGCCCCGAGGAAAGAAATAGCATTAGGAGGTCAGAATCTCTGAGCTGATCTCCTCCTTATTGGCTCTGTGATTTTTCACCTCATCTCTCCCTGCCTCAGTTTCTAGGTAATTGCAGCAGTTCAAGGTACATACAAAACAGCTCTGTGACAACATCCATGATGTGTCAGAACTTCGCTAGGGAAAAGCAGCCAGGTACCTGGTCAATGTTTATCGAATTACCTCTCCCGTGAGACATTATCATCAAACTCATAAATGTGTTGATAACAGACCAGTGGCTGAATAAGGGCATCTGTGCCCAGTCCTTGGTTGCATGGACTTCCCATGCAGCCAGGAGCCACAACAGCAAGCAATCATGTAACATGGGACAAGGATTTGAGAAGAGAAGTGGTGGCAGCTGTTCTGACTTTCAAAAGGAGAAAACTGAGGAATAAACACACAAACTTGCAGGGACATCTTGGAAGTCCCGGCTAATACTTCTTCATCTTTGTCAGTATATTATAGCAGATAGGTAAAACTTCACATGGATGTCAATTTCATAGCAAACTTCAAATGCAGTTTCATATTCCCTTGAAAATATTTTAGACATATAATCTATATAATTTTATTAGGAAGCTATTCTCAAAGATCAGTTCAAATAAATGTTGAATTTGTTAGGCCCAAAGGACTGGTTAATGGTAAGTGAATGGTCATCTCTCCACCCATCTGCCCACCCATGTGTTCACTAACAGCTCTGATGGAGCATGATTAGGTGGCATGGGTCCGGGTGAAGGGGGCCTGTCTTCCCAGAGGTTAGCCATCAGTCCTGGAGGCTTGTGTGAGCTCCAGAATGCAGCTCGGCATTATCTCTGGTAGGACTTTGCCATCAAGCCCTGAGATCTTTATTATATTTTATTTTTTGGTGTTTGTGTGTATAATATGTGGTTTTATTTGTGTGTGTGTGTGTGTGTGTGCATGTTCATGTGTGAGACTGCAGGTATGTATGTGGAGATTAGAAGACAAATTCCAACATTCCTGCCTTCTAACTTGTTGAGGCCAAGCCTCTTATTGTTCACTGGGGTGTTGGCCAGGGTCACTGGCATGGATAACTTCCAGATAATTCTCCTCAGTCTCCCTTCTGGCCTTAGGCATGCTAGATGTACAGATGTTAGCATTACAGCATCTAGCTTTAGGTGGGTTCTGGTTATCTCAACTCAGGTACGTTTACATGACAAGTACTTTATTCACTGAGCCATGTTCCCAGCCATGTCCTAAGTTTTTTTTTTTTTTTTTTTTTTTTTTAATATTTCTCAGGTTTGCTAAAGCTAAAGAAAAAGGTCATGCTAGGGGGGAGCCAAAGGTGATCCTTATGTAAATAAAGTGAGCACTGGATGTGGGTAAAGCATTTCTGAGGTCTGGGAACAATTGTTATGTCCCCAAGGGAGGCCAGTCAGCTGCTTATTAATGCTGCCCCTGTTTTCTGACAGCACAAACTCCAGCCACTCTGTTAGGTGTGTCCTCTATTTATAGAGCAAAATCTCTCTTTTTTTCTCAGCCACATTCAAATTTCTCTGTTTCCTAGACTGTCCTTTAACTTTATTGTTTGAACTAATTTGACACTTACAGAAAAGTATGAAATTCTTACCTCTCTTTCCCAACTTCCCTTAATGTTAATGTCTCTTATAACTACGGTACAATGATAACAACTAGGAAATTAACACTGGCATAATACTATTTGCTAAATGACAGGCCTTATTGGAATCTTGCCAGCCTTTCCTCAAAGTTATTTTTCTTCTCCAGGATCTGATCATGGTCCCATAGTACATTCGGCTATCTTTCCTTAGTTTCTTTCTATCTGCGATTTTTCTTCATTCATTCTATAGTCTTGGATTTCTAAAGGCACAAAACCACTGAAGTCAATTAAGGAATGAGAAGGATACCGAGTTTTGCTACAAGATGGCCAATCTCAGGTGAAAATTGGGTATTAAGCAAAATTTCTATTATTTAGCTCCTAACATGTTGCAAAATTAATGTATGCAGGATCATCGCTTAAGCGAGGTCACTGGGCGGCTGCTTTCTTCCTCTAACAAAGAGATGATGCATGAACCCTCTTGCTGTAGCAATTTGCAATGCGCTCAAGCCTGTGGTCACCCTTCTAGTTTGAAATTGGAGGAATAAATTAATATTTCTGTGCCTCAATTTCCTTACCTAAAATGTTGTGGCCAGGAGCTGGAGAGATGGCTCAGGGTTAAAGGTGTTTACTTACAAAGCCTGCTGAACTGGGTTCAATTTCATAGTACATAGAGCCAGATACACGAAGTGATGTATGTGTCTGGCTTTCATTTTTCAGTGGTAAGAAGCCCTGGTATTTCCATACACTGTCTCTCAAATAAATAAATAAAAATATTTAAAAAAATAATATAACTGGTCTTTGGGTTATGGTGGAGGATAAATGAGACAAAAGCATGCAAAACTTCTGATGTGTGGAAAATGGTGAAGTATGTTCATTCTATTACTTTTTTTTTTTTACCAATATGGTTAATCAGCATGTGTGAACTATTTTCCAAGTATGATGCTGAATGCTGCTTTGCCAGTATCTCCCCACAAAACAGTTATTGCCTGCACTTTCAAATAAGAACCTAAAGCTCACAAGCCAGTGACGTCAAACCTAATTTTATCCAACCTGAAAACTCATGTTCCTTAACATACAGTCCTATTTCCTTATCAGTAGCAGTGGAGATGTTGCATGGATGTGATATTTTAACTTTTTTTCTCATTATGGGTTCCAACTTAACTTCAGAATGTTCCTGAACCACTGGGAAGATGTAGATAGAGGAGGTGTATGTGAGATGTTCCTCCTCTACCATGTTCATATTCTCCCTAGCTGATGCTATGGGAAACTCAAGCTCATTCAAGCTCATAATGAATTTAACAGCCCTTCACAAAGCAACAGTGCGGGCTTCAAGCTTTGCCTGTAGCAAGGATGCATGGGGGAGGGGGGTGAGGTGAGATATGAAGACACAATGACCTGCTCAATGTATGTAGTTTCAGCTTCAATCTCAGCCCCACAAAATCTTCAAATTAAGTTAACTAGGAATCTTCCCACCTCTGCTGAATGATATTGTAATTGAAGGTTTGTCTTCCTCCCCCCACAGATGATACCTCTGAACTGCAAGCTGGACAATTAACAACAAGTCCCAGGTCTATTGAGATTTTGTTTAGATTTTCTGGTTTGAAAATCCTTCCATTTCAGAAGGATTCTGTTTGAGGAGGCTTCAAGGTGCATTTAAAAAAAAATAATAATTTTGGGCTGGAGAGATGGCTTAGCGGTTAAGCGCTTGCCTGTGAAGCCTAAGGACCCCGGTTCGAGGCTTGGTTCCCCAGGTCCCACGTTAGCCAGATGCACAAGGGGGTGCATGCATCTGGAGTTCATTTGCAGAGGCTGGAAGCCCTGGCGCGCCCATTCTCTCTCTTTCCCTCTATCTGTCTTTCTCTTTGTGTCTGTTGCTCTCAAATAAATAAATAAATAAATTTTAATTTTTTTTATTTTTATTTATTTATTTGACAGAGAGAAAGATGGAGAGAGAAAATAGGCACTCCAGGGCTCCAGCCACAGCAAACGAACTCCAGACCATGTGCCCCTTGTGCATCTGGCTTGTGTGGGTCCCAGAGAATCAAGCATGAGTGCTTTGGCTTTGCAGAAAAATGCCTTAACTTATAAGCCATCCCTCCAGCCTGAGGTTTTTTTGTTGTTGTTGTTCATTCTTATTTATTTATTTGAGAGTGACACAGAGAGAGAAAGAGGAAGAAAGAGAGAGAGAAAGAGAGAGAGCAAGAGAGAAAATGGGCGTGCCAGGGCTTCCAGCCACTGCAAACGAACTCCAGACGCATGTGCCCCCTGTGCATCTGGCTGACGTGGGTCCTGGGGAACCGAGCCTCGAACCGGGGTCCTTAGGCTTCACAGGCAAGTGCTTAACCGCTAAGCCTGTGAGGTGCATTTTGAATTCCAGTCCAAATGGTAGATCAGGTAGGGGAAGGATCCTTTATGTTCCAAACTCCTTCTCTAAGAGCTCTGCACATGTGGGCTGGGGACAATGAGACTATCTCTGGAGATACGGGAATGATTATAAAAAAACACATATGCTATGTCCAATATTATATCTGTTTTCAGTTTTATTTTGTTTCTTCATAACTAACTTTATGTGGTAATTGTTTATTTGATTTTATCCGAGAAATGTCTGGAGTCCCAGACCCATTGAGTAAGCAATCCAAGAACACAGAGCAGATCAATGCATCTCTTGGTTGTGAACTCAGGTCTGACCCTAAATGCCATATTCCTTGCATGTTGCATGTGAATGTTAAAGTGCCTGTAGCTTCGAAGACATGCACGCAGCTTAATCCTTGCAAAGAGGTGGCAGATTGCCAATTGATTTTGCCCTCAGAATTCTGTGAGAAGATGTCACTGAGAGGTTTAGAATATGCCTCCAGAGGTTCTCCTTAGCCCCAGCCCCTAGCCCCCCCTTACTTGAGGTGGATATATGCACTGTTTCTTGTTTTATAAAGCTAGAGTAGGACAAAGGGATGAGAGAGAATAAAATTTCTGTCAATCAGTGAACATGTATTGAAGTCAGATACAGTTAAGTCATCATTTTAAAAATATAGATGCCCAGCCAGAAGTCTGCTGGCATGGTAGACATGCATGAAAGTGAGCAAATTTCAGAGCCAGTGAGTGAAAAAAAAAATTAGAGACCGGATCAAGTGGATGGTATGCCTTGTGCACGACACAGGTATGTTGAATCATCTTGGGCTCTCACACTCTGCAAAGTGAAGACGTCTGTCCCTGTCAATATCATCCCTGGCGTGGCTTGACACCCACATGCATGTGTGCTATCCACTTTTGCTTATTTTACAGATCTGCTTTGTAAGAAAAAGAAATTTGAAAGCTTCTGAAAAGGAGTTAGGGAAGAAGGCCTGGGAATATGAAATGATAAACCTTGTTCTTCCTGCTGATGTCTGGTTCATCCCAGGAGACTTCCTCCTCGTCATCTTTTTCTAATGCTGCCATTCCGGGAACCTGCACACAGCCTTGGCTCTGGATATGGGGCATAATCATGGCTAAGCTTTCTTAGTGGTCAACCATGAATGACATCTTGCTTTAGCCAGAATAAACAACAACAATAACACCTTAACTAATAAAGCAATGAACATGATCACCGTGTCTCAATTATAACTAATATGTAATTAGTTCATGTCACTAAGGAATAAATCACAGGGACTATCATGTGGGCTTAGGAAAACACGATCAATTTGTAAAGGGGAATGCTATTTTATTATTTAGTATCTGAAGGCCAGTGAATTAGCTTTTGTTTTATGATGTTCAAGTAACCAGGTTGTTCAGGGAACTACAGGTGAACAAGGTGAGAATGAGACATGTCCTAAAGAAAGGCTTCCCATGATGTCCACAGAGGCAGGAGACAGTGAGAAGGATGACCCCTAGTGGCCTCAGCTTCCACTCATCATTGCCACATGGTGATTTATCTCCTGACTGTTAGGCCTTCTGAGGTTTCCAGGAACGCTAGAATCCTGGCTCTATGGATAGTGTTTCACATTTTTGTTCTCTAGCTTTTACAATTGAGGACAGACTTCAGGAATTTTGCATGTACTGAGCACCTATAGTCGCTCTATTGACACCTCTGCCTGGGTTAACTTCTTATTGCAAGCACCAGACATCTGACAAAGAAACAGTTTAAGGGAGGGAGGGCTTGTTTCAGCTCATAGTTCCATCATGGCTGAGAGAGCATGGGGCAGGAGGTTGAAGCAGAGTTGGTTGCATTCAGGCCATAGAAAGGAAGAGGAGAGCGATGAACGCTGCTGCACAGCCAGGAGTCTCCATTTCAAACAGCCAGGATTCTGGGCCGTGGAATGGCGCCACCCCTGATTCAGACGTCTACGTCAATTAACCTAATCTGGATAATCCCCTCATGGGTATGTTCAGAAGCTAATCTGAATCTAGATCATTCCTTATTGAAGCTCTAAATCCAGGCAAGTTGCCAATCAATATAAATCATCCCAATCCCCAGCCTACATTTCTCAATTATTTGCACTATCACCTTAAAATATGAGATACAAAACATGAAAGCAGAGACAGAGTTTCTAGAGCGGCTGGCTTGAAGGCCCCTTGGAATGGGACAAAAAGGAGCCAGCAGGCCCCCAGCCAAGAATGGATGCAATGAATGTTTTTACTGTCCAGTTCAAGTTTCCTTCAGGTTCTCCATCCCATAGTATAAAAATCTACAAGGCCCAACATCTCCTGCATACTTTGTCACCTGGCCAAGTCTTCCTTATCCCTTAGATTATAACTTCTAGGTGCCCGGGCAGAATCTATTTATTCTGTTTCTGTGTTTCCATGACAACCTGGGAGAAGCCTAACTGCATTCTTCATGAACTTTCCATTGGAGTATCTTCAGTCACGAGAGCTGCTAGAAAGTAGGATCATTCATATCTCCATCAGCTCCTCTGTACCGACAATGTACTTCCTGATACATGGAATTAACTCTGAAATATTTACTAGTTAAGAAGCAAGATGGCATCTTCAAAATAGATGTGTGTGATTGTACCGATGAAAGCCCATCTGATTTTGCCATTTCCAGTGAGCCTCTCCTCTTCTGTGTTGGAACTGACTGGACTCGGAGCTTCCTCTTTCTCCTGGGAGACGGAGGAAGATGCAGGCAAGGGAGACGTTGGAAAGAATGGCTCTGAGACTTTCTCCTTCACATTATCCATGCCGTTGACAGCAAACAAGAAGCCAACCTTCTCCACAATGGTGTCTGCTTAGCAAACCTGACTGCTGGAATCCAATGCGTCAATTAAGTATCAGAGCAGTGGGTGGGGAATACTGTGACCACTGCAGCTGACCACTGCTTGCTGGATGGAAAGCAGGGTTGGTGGGGGGGGGGAAGGGTTCCAGAAAGCCAGACTGGGGGAGGGGGAGGCGAGAGGGCAGAGAGCTCCACAGGAACATCTCCCTCCCGCCCTTCCAAATCGTAAATTAACAACAGTGGACCTTGTTAAGTGCAGCTTCACAAATTAATATGAAATATAGTGCTTTTTCATAAGCCTGAGAACCAGATTTAAAAGCATATTGGTGTTTGTACACAGCAGGCCGTAATGATCCATTATCCTGCAGACAGAGCGGCTTGCAGCAACACATAAAGAAGATGCAATTGGGCCATCTGCTTTGATTTCTGCAGCGTCCCCCGAGACCCAGGGGAGGAGCTGGTAGTCCTCTCCATCTGCCCTTGCATTATCAATTACAGTTGAATTATGCCGCATGCTGCAGGGCTGGCAGATACGGATGGGAGATTGTGGCACCTGAAAAATATAGAAGAAAATCCATATGTTGGGAACCAGCTGTTTATTTACAAGTCCTTGACATATTTCTTCACTTTCTCAGCTGTTGCCTTTTTTAAGGTTCCTAGAGACATTTCAGTTTAGTGTGAACTTGAGAAGAAATTAGGTGTAACAGCATAGCACCACATGAATAATATTTCAGTTCCCCTTTTTTTTACAGTTGAAATGCACATGGAGCAAAAAAAAAAAAAAAAAAACATCAGGTCGAACAGATTTTAAATTATGAAAAAAATAAGTTGTGAAAACATCTGGGGTGGCTGCTACAGCTTGTTATGTTTATAAAACATGTCGGAACAGGAGGGGCTTTGCACACACTGTACATTTTTGGCAGCTTAGGAATCATGTGTAAAACCGTAACTTTTATGAAATTCTAAGTGTTTATGAAAGCTTAGGGAGTGGGGAAGTAGAACACAGAGTGGCCGACCCTTTCATGAAGTCTCTTACCACAACTTCTAGGAATGATGCTTGGACAAAGAAATGTTCTAGTTGACTTTGTTTTGATACCCCATCCCCCACTTTCAGCACGGGCTTGACATATCCCTGGTCCCACTGGTTCTAGACTGTGAAGCACAGCCACCATCTTGAGTCTGTCCCACTTGGATTTTGCCATATGGGATTCTTTCTAGTCATGGCAGAATTTATACTTTATTCTATTTCACACCGTGTTTTTCCCTCACGTCTCACCAAGGAACATCTGTAACTTGTGTGTCTGCTGAGCTGTGGGGTCCAGCTCAGTGCCTGTGAAGAACAAGGGAGCAATACTTAGTGGTGCCCACTAGCCATGGAGACATGAACTTGTTTACTTTTGTTATGTCCTTAAGACAATCCTGGTGTCTGGCATTCTCTGGGCATTCATAAAATGTTGATTGGATGAATAAAGGAAGGAGTGAGTGAATGCCTCATGGGCTGTGTCAGTGTGTTCACGTGATTAGTAAGGCAGGTGGACGAGCTAAGAACCACAAAGCTCTGCCAGCCAGTGATAATGGCCCTTGGACTCCAACTTGGGTGCTAAGAATGTCTTCTCTCACGTGGGCACTATGAGCTTGAGCGAACCTTTACATGAATAGCTCCCTGGCGAGGACAGACACCCCTGGGGGCTGTACTCACAGGAGATGCTTGTCATTCCTCCCTCTCCTCCAGCCTTCCAGGCACCCACTATGGCTTTGGTCTCTCCTGCCTGGTCATAACATTCATGTTCATGGAAATGAAGTCATGTGCACAGTGATCCCCATGTGGTTCATAATAAGAGCTCAGTGACCAGAAGCTTGCATGCTATGGTATTAAGACCACAGATAAGAAATTGTGGAGTACAGTGCAAAAGGCAAATATGGAGCTGCCTAATAATAAAAAAAAAATGGGAATTTTAAGATGAAGATAGCTGAGCCTTGAGCTAAGTACTGATCACAGGGACTTTCTAAGCACAGGACCTTGGACTGTCTAGGTCACATGTCCTTGGAGATGGCTTGGCTGGTACTATTTCCTCTCCTTTCTTTCTTTTTTCCCTTTTCCATGACACTTCTTTTCTTCCCTTCTGCCCACCTTTCCTTCCCCAAGACATGATGCAAACCTCTTCGCCTGCCTTCATTTTTCCATTAGCTCAATTTCTGTCTTCTTCCATCTAAATGTTGAATGAAGTTTGCTTAAAGGAGGCCTCATCACTTCTCTTCTACTTAATTTGAGTCTGATTGACTTGGTTTCCAATCCCTCTGTTAAGAGACCTAACCTGGGCTGGAGAGATGGCTCAGTAGTAAAGGCGCTTGCCTGCAAAGCCTAACGACCCAGGTTCAATTCCCTAGCGCCCGTGTAAAGCCAGATTCACAAAGTGACACATGCATCTGGAGTTTGTTTGCAGTAGCTGGGAGGCCCTGGCATGCCCATTTTCTTTGTCTCTCTTCTCTCTATCTCTGTTTGCAAATAAATATTTTTTTTTAAGGAGTCATAACCTAACTGCTCTTCCTTGAAGCTTGTTGTGTCACGTTAGTCATCACATAGATGGAAGGGGACGTCTTGTTCTTGATGTTCCTTGCGACATGGTAGTCCTTGCAGAACATTCATCACTGCTGTCCTCCCCCCACCTTGTCCTCATCATTGCTACAGGTGACTCCACCATCTCCCCAGGAGGACTTCTTAGGCCTGCCCAAAATTTCCTTTGGTAAAAATGCATGTGCTGATAACCTCTGACAATTCACTTGTTTTGTTTACTTTTATACATTCGTTTACCGAACATAATTTTTAAATCCCAGAACATCAAAAATGACAGAAGGGTCAGGATATTCTGTATCATGTTTTAATATCTTTGATTATATTTTCTGTTCTTTCTCATTGATAATTCCCTGAGGACCTCCTATTTTCTTTATGAGAAAGGCTGCAGTGATTAAAAAAAAAAAATGCTGAGACAACCTGAATTAACTAAGATCATGCTGTAGATGAGTGCCAAAGCCACGATTGACCCCAGCCACCGTCTGCTCCTGAGTGACGATGGTAGCATGCAGTCTACATGGTGAGTTTCAAAGTGTCTGCAGATACCAGCCAAGACCTCCCTGTTTTGGTACTCTCTATGAGCTACAACTGAGCATGTGGCATAGACAATGAATGGGTATCTAAGGGAGAAAAGGAAATCACTAATGCTCCATCAGCTGGTGTCTGAGTGACATACTGCCACTTAACCAACTACCAGGTATCACGATGACTTAAAGTAACGTCACCGTCCTAGGGTTTGGGCAATGACAGAAAGCAAGAGTCCATCTCTCCATGTGGCCTCAGCCAAATGGTCCCAGTGTCATTAGAGGATCTGCTTCCAAAATGACTTAATCCTATAGATGTCAGGAGGCAGTGCTGGCTGCAACTGGTAACTCAGTAGGGGTGGCTGGTCCTGCTTGTTCTTCCTTTGTGAAGTCTCCCCACGTGGAAGGGTTGGGCTTCTCAAAGCACACCTGGGGGAAAGTGTTCCGACAGGACTTGTCCCCATGCTCAGGGCCTACACTGCTGTATAGTGTCTGCCAGCCATGTGTGGCTGTCGAGCAGTTGAAACGTGTTCAGTTTGAATTGGATTGTATTTTAAGTGCAACATATTTATCAGGTTTTGAAAACACAACCTAGAAATTAAAAGGTTAAAGGACACTAGAGAATTTGCATTATTGATTAGACTTTGAAATATTGTGGTTAAATAATTCACATTGTTTAATTAACCTTTTTTTGAGAGATAGAAGGGGGGAGAGAGAGAGAGGAAAAGAATGGGTGTACCAGGGCCTCTGACCCCTGCAAACAAACTCCAGACCCATGTGCCTCTTTAGGCATTTGGCTTATATGGGTCCTGGGGGATTGAACCTGTGTCCTTTAGCTTTGCAGGCAAGCACCTTAACTGCTAAGCCATCTCTGTAGCCCAGTACTGCACAACATGAACTTCAAGTGCTTCTTTTATAAATGTGGCTAATACATAGAATGCTCAAAATTATACCTAAGGCTCACCAGGTCTCTGCCTGCCTCACATTTATTATTGTCCCACTAACCAAAGATGATCACATGAGCAATTGGAAGTCACCAAATTATGTAGTACATGAGGTAGGGCCCACTAGGCGCCCATGTGACAATCTACCATAACTCCTTTTACATTTTGCTCTATTTAAGAAATGACATAATGCAATTTTATAAAATGACATATTATGAAAAGCTCTAAAATAAGGCAGAGAAAAACCTCCCAGCTTCGGGGCATAATAAGATCCAATCTTTCCTGTTTCTGCAGTGACTTCACGTTACATACTGAGCACTTGTCATGTACAGAATGGCATGCACTAGGGGCTAATTAAGAATAAAGAGCTTCCATGTGGCTTAAGACCTGAGAAACTCACAATGAATCTTTGGAATGGAAGAGTGAATGGCATAAGACTGTGCTGTACTCCAACCTGGCTGTGTCCACATGGGCTATGGTTCACCTGTGGTCTCTCCAGTCTTGTGTTTTCTAGGGAGTGTCTGTCTCCATCTTGGGTTCAAGACAGCTGAGACTAAACAGACAAAGGAAAGTTGGGGGAGTATCATTTTCTGAAATAATTTTGCTTGTCTGTCTAGAATCACGGTTCATAGTTGTCCCAACAAGATTGAAGAAGTAGGTGTGAAGAAAGGCTTTCTGGAATAGAATCCTTAGAAGTCCAGTGGGGGATGCATTCCTAACAAGAGCTCAAAATATACTAAAATACTGGAAGTATTTGAACTAGTAGACAATGAGGCTAAAGAGATGGCTCATTGGATAAAGTGCTCACTCGATGCTTAAGCCAGAGAGTACCTGAGTTCAACCTTTAGACCCTACGTGAAAATCTTGAAGCTGTGGCAGGCTGGGTCATCAATCCCAGTGCACCCAGGCTGACAGCAAGACAGAGGCAAAGACAGGAGAATTTCCCAGAATTCTCATGACCAGTGAAGCAAAGAGCAGCAGAAGGAGAATGAAGAGAGAGAAACCCTGCCTTAAAGGAGGTGGAAAGATAAGGAATGGCCAGACTGACCTCCATGCATGCTACACACACACGTACACATAACTTTTAAAAAATAAAAACAGATAAAGTAATGGAAAGCACGTTATTCTCAGGCATTGAGAGGGCAGAAGGAAAGGCTTGCTAGGGCTGCTGTGAGGAGTAACACACTGGATGGCTTGAACAGCAGAAATTCATTCCTTAATACTTCTGGTGACTGGAAGTCTGAGGTCTTGGCATCAGCCGGTTTGACTACTGCTGATGCGTAGCACTCCAGCTTGTGGCTGCCTCTCTTCAACCTTGGTTTCATGAGGACTTTCTTCTCTCTTAGCCTATGTCCTACTCTCCTTTGTTTATAAGGACACCATCCCAATTGAAATACAGCCATACTACTAGCCTCATTTCAATTGAATTATATATTTTTTTATTTATTTCTTTTCAAGCAAAGGGAGAGAGAGAAAGGAGTGAGAGAAAATGGGTGCACCAGGGCCACTAGACACATGGGCCACTTTGTGCATTTGGCTTTATATGTGAACCGGGGAATCAAACTTTGGTCAGTAGGCTTTTCCGGCAAGCATCTTAAATGCTGGTCCATCTTTCCAGCTCTGAATTCTCTTTTTAAAACCTAAGTTTTTAATACAGTCACATTTAGAGGCATTGAAGGTTTATGAGCACTTCAACATGTGAGCTTTTGGGAAACACGACTCATCTCACAGGAAATGGTGTCTAAGAAGGGTCCTCTGTGATAATAGGGTTTTACTGTTCGGAAGCATCAAAGTTTGGAAAATGGAAATAAGCAAAATGCCCCAGATGCATGATAATGTCTTGCTTCCTGAGGTCATGTCTCTGGTGAAGAGCATTCATTCTCTGTGGTGAAATTGGCACAGGTATCAAAAGCATCAAAGGTATTCAAAAGAAAACTGCATACTGCAGGCGCCTGTGGCTGTTGTGTAGATGCCCTCTGCTTTCTCAGCCGCCCAGTCCTCTGGACAGAAGTAAGACTTTAACTGACAGGACTTGAGTAGAGATCTGAGTGAAGGTAGGGTTGAGGTTTTCAGCAACAAACGTGAGCAGCTCTGATCCCACATGAACCCTGTGGTTGGACTCCTTAGGGGTGTCACGTGAGGCCGAGTAAGAGTATAGTCTTCCATCTTCGTCTTCCATAGGGCTCTCCAAGTGGACTGAGGTGGTTTCATTCCCTGAGTCTTTTGTTATGACAGGAACCCTGAGGGAACTGTCAAGAAAGAGTTGTGGGCTGAGGAAATGGTACCTTCGCCTCTCAGGAGCCATCAAGAAGCCACACATTTACTCCTTTGTCAGAAGAAACAATTTAAGTATCCTAGTGCCCATGATAGCAGGGCTTCCTGGCAGGTGGTTTCTGAAGGACTTTGCTCCTCTGGTTTATCCCAGCAGTGCTCCCGGGAGGTAGAGGCCACCACCCACCTAGCTTTACGGTGACAGTCCTGCTGCATTTGTCATTGCCCTTGTTGGTCTCTGGCTCTTTCTCTCTCAAAAATTTTATCTAAAAAGCTCTTTGAGGCTGTCCTGTGGTGGGCCTTGCTAACAGTTCCCAGGATGGTTCCACCACATGTGCTCCAGAGAGCCAGTTAACCCCAGTGAATGGCAAACCTTCCAAAGCCTCGTGTGAGGAATGTTGCTGTCCACTGGGACTCATCCACTCATGAGCCAGACAGCTTGATGTCCCCTGACTAGGTACTTTCTCTGCTAGCTTTGTGTCTCATTCCCTAGCTTCCTCCAGGTGTCTCAACTCAAATGCCATCTCAAAGTGGCTCCCTGACCACCCTAGCATAAAGCCCTCCTCCCTGTTTCCCTTCTTCATACTTATCCCTTAGCACATATTAAGTGGGTTCCTGTAGTTTCTCTCTTTCACTTGCTCTTTGAGACAAGGTCTCACGATGTAGTCCATGCTAACCTCAAATTCAAGATCCTACGGCCACAGCCTCCAGAGTCCTAGGATGATAGGCATGTGCTGTGATACCTGGCCGGATTACAGAATACTTTTGATCACAGAAGACTGAGTCTTTCCAAGAGACAAAACAATGATCTTTTCAAAATGAAAATTTGATGATTGCATCCCCTGCATGAGCCTCAAACCTCTCAGTGACTTCCCTCTGCTCTGGGATGAAAGCATTGTGCACCGTGACCTGAGTGGGATATTCCAGCTTCTCTGTTTTCCCATTGTGTGCATGGGAAACATTTCTGTTTCTTTCTTTTTTTTTTTTTTTTTTAATTCATCCTACTCCTTGCTTTTTACCATCTTTTGTACTGCTATTTTTTTCTTTCTGGGATTTTCTTCCCACTGTCTTAGCCAGACTTCCTCATCTTGAAAATTGAACTCAAACGTTCTGTCTTTCAAGAAGCCTCTTGAGATCCCTTGTACTTGTTTTTATTTTATTTTATTTTTATAGTAAATGACATGTTTCTGGTTTGGTATCAGTCTCTTTGTTGCCTGATTCTTGTCATTTCCCCCATTGGATAAAATCCAGGAAGTGTGGGGTAGTGGTCATTTGTGCTGACCACTGGGTGCCCAGCATGTCCATGTGCTCCAGTATGGCTGTTGGATGGAAAAGCAGCCCCTGTCCAGGTACATGGAGCGCTTCACAGGAAATCATTGACCACTGTTCCTGAGAGATGACCCCTCCTGTTCCCCATTACTCGCTTGCTGGGTTTGTTGGAAGCATCCTGCCCCGGGTCAGGCTGTATATGCTGGGGATGGATGAGACAGCCTTCTGTACCTCTCTGTCCCATTTTTGCACAAGAGTGTTTCCTTTCAATACACTTATGGAAGTGATTTCTCCATTTATTTCCCCACTTTCTTCTTTCTGTTTTTCCTTCCTACTCAGCCTGTTACAATTTTCACCCCCCCCCCCAAAGGTTTTTGGTATAAATGGAATAAAATCGGCCAGGCTCATAAATAAGATTCAAGACAAATAACCAGCCTCAGTTTGGGGACTACTGTCCCTCCCTCCTCCTCTATAATTTATTGTTTTTCTTCTGTGGGAAGCCAAATGATATTTCTCTAATTAACAGACACAGACAACTATCGTATAAATCAACATCACAGCCTTTTTAGTGATGCAATCACTTTATGATCAGGGGGTATAAATTAAACATCCCCAAATGCATCTCAAGCAGCAGAACATAATGGAATAAAAGAGAGAAGGGTTGCCTCCACCCAGAGACCAAACACCACATACAGCAGCAAGCTGAACTTAGAGCTGCAGGGTTTGTCCCCCACAGCCAGGGGACGTGTCCTACCCCAGGGCAGGGACACTACATATTCTTGTATCTCCTGCTGTGTGGTGCCTGGAGGTGTGACTAAGTATGTGAGATGAGAAAGTCCAGGGCTTGAGTACAAGCCTTAGCTTTGGTGCTTATGCTCTCTCTGCAGAACCTTTGGGAGTCATTTGCTCTTTGAACTCCAGTTTTCTCTTGTCAATTAGAGATATTGACAATATCTACTTGTATCACAATGGTGGACCTGAATGCACACCAGGCCCTTGGCATACTATCCCACATTTAAAGAGAAGTTTAATACCTTTGAAAATACATAACTATCATTATCCCTAGCCTCAAATTTACAATGCACAATCACAATGCCATCAGTGTGCTGATGTCTGAGTTGCAGACACATAATCTGATACTTCAGTCAGAGGTGGAACCAAGTATTTCTTTTTTAAAAAAAAAATAATTTACTTATGAGAGAAAGGAGAGGTGAATAAAAAGCAAGAGAATGGATGTTCCAGGGCCTCTAGCCACTGCAAATGAACTCCAGGTGATTTCTGCCACTTTGTATATGTGGCGTTACATGGATATTGAGGAATCGAACCTGGGTCCTTAGGCACTGTAGGCAAGTACCTTAACTGCTGAGCCATCTCTCCAGCCTGAGGATGTTTCATTAACAGTATCTCTGGTGCTTCTTCCAAATCCTGCAATCCACATTTGGAAAGCAGTCTCTGTGACACACACAAAAAAAACTAAGACACGTACTGAAAATAGGTTAAATCTTACCCCATGCTAAGAAGAAACCCATGTCAAAATACTTGCAGAAGGCAGACTAACATGAAGTTTTGTATGTCCTTCGAGGAAGTAGACTGAAGTAGGCCCTGCAGAGGACTCCATTCTTTCCTCCTGCCCCTACCTCAGAGCTACATTGTTGAAGGGTAGGGAGATCAGGCCCCATCAGGAGGATGAGTGGGGAGATGAGCTAGGGTGGTTCCTTTCTATCCACACATGTGGATCTGCTCCTTTCTCCACACTCTCTTTTCCTGCATTTGGTGACTTTAAATAGTTCCTCCCAACCTAGAATTGTGTGGATGGGATAGTTTCTTAGAAATTTATCTGTGCTGGTGATCTCATGTGAAATTCTCAGTTCTGTAAGATCAATGGGAAATGAGAGAGGGTTTGCTCAAGGCCACATATATCCCTAACGGTATGCAAGTCTTCCTGAATTTTCTAATACTAAGTCCACTACTTTTTGTACTGTGATATAAGCCTTTGGTCTTTCCCTTTGCTTGGAAGTCAGTTGTGGTGAGACAAGCCATGTGATCATATGCCTGTCTGTGTGTCCACGTGTGTGTGTGTGTGTGTGTGTGCGCGCGCGCGCGTGCATCAGGGCTGGGACTTTATATCACCTACTGTATCTCCTGGTGCCTAAACCAATATTGTTCTATTCAGCTTACTCTCAGAAGCCCAGATGAGTTTGCCAAGCTCTAGAAGGAACCTGAATCTTAAGACTGATTCTGAACTTTTAAGCATGTTTAAGAGCCCAACCCCCTTGAGAAGCATGGAGTGCTTGGTCAAAGGCTGTGGCATTTTAAAGACTGAAAGCAAGATGAGTTTTTGAGTTTGAGGACACACAGACATTTTTCCTCATCCCTTCTCCATTCAGCTATTTAGGCAGGACTCACTCCTGATCCCAGAAAAGTGGACCCTACTACCAATATAGAGACAAAAGAGGAGCCCCATTGTGGCTTCTTTGTTTGTTTATGCTTTGGGTAGTACATGTGGTGTGTGTGAGTGTATGTGTAGATATGTGTGCCCCATGCACACACATGTGGCGGCCAGAGAAGGACGTCAGCATCCTCCTCTAGAGCTCTTTTGCCTTATTTCCTTGAAGCAAGACTGTCACTGAACCTGGAGCTGCCAGGTTTTGTTGTTGTTTTTGTTTTGTTTCTACTTAGACTGGCTGACCATTGAGCCCAACCTCTCTCAGCTCTCCCCAGATGTTGGGGTTAGCAGGTATGTACTACCATGCCCGGATGCAGGGCTTTTTATGTGGAAGCTGCGGTTCAAACTTGGATTCTCCTGCCTGTACATGTCAAGAAGTCTCACTTGCTGAGCAACTCCCAGGGCCCTGTGGTGGTTGGTGAGCTTCCAAAGCTCAGGCTACACAAGGGGAAGACCCATGAGCATTGATCAGAGCAGGTACCTGCACAGAGAGCTGAGAAGTAAGATAAGATGCCCTGTCTTCTCACAGCCCTGCCATTATCTGCAAAATACCTGCACAATGTTGGGACCATCACCCTTTGAAATGAATGATGAAGGAGGGCAAAACCAAGACATAAAAACAGGAGACCGGACTAGTTGGAAAGCAAGGCCTCAGTGGAAGGAGTATCATGAGGGGAACAAGAAGGTAATGGGAGTGGACCATGGTCAAAATACACTATATACAATTATGTCACATGCATATTATGTACATATATATTATAATTACATCACAGATATCATACATATTAAAATTATATTACATATATATGTAAAAATTGTAAATAAAAAGTTTTAAAATGTCCTGCCTTCAGAAATTAAAGACAACCTTGAAGTTTGGGACAGGAAGTATGACTAAGAGGTGGGCTCAGAATTGGAGGGAGAAGGTGGGGCATAGAGGGGCATTGGGAGCTCTTCAGCACTGACTGAGCCATCCTTAGCAGAAGGGAGTGTCTGTGGTCTGCCCTTGGGAGACATCTACCAGGTTCCCATATTATTCAGTAGATCCTGATCCAGAGCTGTCCCCTGGGGACTAATGGCATCTCTCCTCATTGATGAGATCCTTTGACATCACCAGTAGGCTGATGGTTGACTGGGCAGCAGGAGCTATATCTATCTGTGACCAGAACAAAACCCAGTCCTTACATGCTATGTGGCTAAGGACAATTTCAGCACCATGGACCATCTGGCCAGACCAGAGGCAGAAGGCACCAACCCTGGGTACCACCTGAGGGTGTTTTATGTTGTTGCTGTTGTTTTGTTTTCCCCAAGCTAAGCTGTATCCAGCTTTATTAAAGATACTTCTCATCAACAATCATGGTATTTCAGGCAGGGAATGGGCAGACACTCAATAACAGTATTCAAGAACTTTCAAACTCCCTTCTTGTACGGACTGGACCAAAACCAGAAAGCCACTATAACATCCAATGGAGTCTTCATGTGGTGATCGGGACGTGGGAGTTAAAAGTGAGGCTTGACATTTCACATTGAGTATGTTGTTTAACAACTTTTCAGAAGCCCACCCTGACTTTCAGGAAATGAAATGAAAATGGAAGAATTATTAATCTGAAAAATTCACATTGTTTTAAAAAAGGAGTCATAGCTGTTGCAAGGAACATCTCAGAAATGTCCAGGTCATCTGACACACTGGCAGAACCAGTGTGAAGGGGTCAGGTTCCAGCAGTCTCCGGTCTTAAGGGAGTTAAGTCTCTGCTGATGGTGGAGGGGAGAACATAAAAATGGACTTTGAGTTTTTTCATGTCACGAGGCATTTGTGCCAAGGTTGGCTACTGTGTCAATATCAGGGAATCTCTCCTTTCCAGAGCCAAGGGGAATCTTTCTAAACTAGCAGAGAAAAGTGTTTCCCCATGACTCCAGCTTGGGAGGCCTTCTGTCAGTGACACTTGTTCCTCCCCACTCCCTCCCAAAACAATGAAGTGTTCTGTGTGCTAACAACATAGCTTAAAAAAAGTAAAACAGGATTCTGCATTTTTATAAAACTTGATTAAAAAACTAGTATTTAAAACTGTACAGTCACCAGAAGCACAAAAAAGTTATCAACAATACACACTCTTTCCTTGGCATCTCCAGCTCCTTCGGCTTTCTGTGCTTGGTCTGTTTGGCATCTGTTTTCTGCAGGGTTAATCCCCTCCTTGCCAGAATCAGCGTCCATTTTTCCCTTTGGGTACCTGCTCTCCCTTCTTTGCAGGGGTACTTTTAAGCTTCGGCTCTGCCTTTGCAGAAGCAGGTTTAACAGACAACCTTGCAGGCATGGTGGGCAGGGATGGGCTGTAGATGCTGAACACAGGGATGCAGCTGTGGTCCGTCAGAGGGTTGTACTCACTTCTTCGCACTGTTCCTCCACAGGGTGTTTTAAAGAAAGCTCCTAGGGCTGGAGAGATGGCTTAGTGGTTAAAGCATTTGCTGTGGAGACAAAGGACCCAGGTTCTATTCCCCAGGGCACATGTAAACCAGATGTACAAGGTGGTTCATACATCTGGAGTTCATTTGTAGTGGCTGGAGGCCCTGGCTTGCCCATACTCTCTCTGCCTGTCTCCTCTCTCTCTCTCTCTCTCTCTCTCTCTCTCTTTTTCTCTCTCTCTTTCTATCCTTGCAAATAAATACATAAAATTTGAAAAAGAAAGAAAGTAAGAAAGCTCCCAGCCTGGGTACATGAGTAGAGCCTGTGGGATTATCTCAAAGATCCCCTTTGTCTTCAGAGACTATGCATGGTCAGGAAAGCTGTGCTGTGTAGACACAGATGAGAAATGAGGCCATATATGTGAATTGGCACAACACTGCATGACCTGATTTCTGTGTAGATATAGGGTACCTATTTGCACTAAAATATAGGGATACAAGTGCTTGTTGGTTTTAAACCATCATAAGATGGAAATCTTGAGATGAGAAACCTCTTGATTTTTATGCCTGTGTCCACTATGGCTAGCTGATGCCTTGGGCACTAGTGACAAACTGTGCCCAACTGTGACAAACTGTGGTGTCAAGACTGTGACCTGGGTTCTGTAGTCTTTGCATGCAGGTGGCTGTGTTCTAAGAATCCCTGCTCTCCTCTCTCAGAGTCATATCAATTCACTTGTAAACCTGGCATTCACAGTGATGACAGAGCATTGGAATGAAGTGAGTGGCAACAGGGTCCTTTTCACAAAGCACCTTTAAAATTACAGGAAATGCACCATGTTCCAGTTTTTCTAAAATACGAGTCAGGGTCCACAAGGCCAACACAGCATTGCGCCTATCGGGCTCCTCTGAAACCTAAACCAGTCACTGACTTCTTCAGAAGAATTGCCATGATGGGCGGCCAACTTCAGCTTTAACGACTGTCTTTTGTCCCCTGCTATTCTGAATTCTCAATCGCACCCTGTGTCAGCAATCTTCCTCTTAAGGCCCTATTGATCCACAGATGGATGAATTCAGTTTTCTTTTTAAGGTATGAAAGTGGTCTTGGGCCTGGCACTTAGCTCAAGAGTGGAGGAAGTGGGCTTCCATCCCCTCCCCCCTTAGCCCACCCGGATAATTAACATGGAGACTACCTTCTTTGATGAGTTCATAAGTGTTTCACCGACAGGCGAGATGTAGCAACTTTGCAAGACACTGTTTAAAGATCTTCGACATCTGAGAAAGCCACAAAATCCAATAATCCTACTTTCAGAACTCCAGGGTGTCCATGGAGATCAATCTCATATCTAAACATCACATAAAGAGAGTGCATTGCATTATAGACTGCTTTCTATTGAACACCACCTAAGACACAGCATTAGATGGTTTCAAAAATAAATAAATAAAAAAGATGGAGTCTGTACCAGAGGGAATGGAAAAGGTTATCAAATTCTGGAAAATTTTCCCCTTGATTAAAGCTTCCCTTTCAGAATTGCTACATTATTAACTAAAGTCATCTTAGACTCAATTTATTATTCAGATAATCTTCCTGCTGGACACAATGTTTGGGAATCAACTGACTGGGCTTTTCTGATCTTCTCTGGGCAGAAAAATCTGCTGTGGTTTCCCACCTCATAAAACTTGCACAGCATCCTTCCAACTGCTTATTAGTGCTAGAGATGGCCTTTTGCTTGGGGGCACCTCTACCTGTGTCCATCCTGGCACAGCACAGAGTATTGGGTATTTATTAGGAAACAGACTCTAAACACTGGTAAAGGCAGCATCAGATTCCGAATAACAAGTGTATCTTTTAGGGGGTTCTGGTTTTGGAGAGGTTACAGCCAGACAGTTTTAGTCTCGACAATTCTCAGAGTGAGTGCTGTGAACATCTGCCTTCTCAGACAGACACGAGTTCCTTCAGCCTCATCCTGGATCAGAGCCCCCCTTCATTAAAATCTCATGACACTCAGAGATCTTTTTTGATTCTTTAGGATACAAAATAGATGTACTTGACTGTACATGTTTTATTGCCTTTTGCTTCCTGTTAATCACCATTAATGTTTTTATATGATCTTCCATGGAGTGTTACATCTCTTGTGTATCAGAAAGAAAATTCCCGTAAAAGATTAAATGTGAGAAATTCCGGTGTTTCTTTTTAAATATTTCTTTCCTCCAGGACTTTTCAAGGCCTTTTCTGAAACATGCCCATATGTATGCGTGTTTGTATAGTACATGTGGTATGGTGTGTGGGTGGTGCATGTGCATGTGACCAGATGCACAGGCCCCTGGTGCACATATGTAGGGTAGAAGAGCCCATGTAGTGTCCTCTTCTATTGCTCTCCCCATGTGTTTCCTCAGGATAGAGTCTCCCACACTGAACCTGGAGCTGCCGCTTTTAGTCAAGCTGGTTTACCAGTGAGCTCCAGTGATACATGCATCTCCAGTCCCTGCAGGACTGCTGTTACAGGTAGGTCCAAGTTTTTGTTTTTTTTTTTTCCTTTTAAAGAGAGATCGAGAGAGAGATAGAGGAGGAGGAGAGAGAGAAAAAGAGAGACACACACAGAGAAAGAATTGGTGTGCTAGGGCCTCAGCCACTGAAATTGAACTACAGGTGATTGTATCACCTAGTGGGCTTGCACAAACTTGCGCTTGCTTCACCTTTGTGCTTTTGGCTAACATAGGATCTGGAGAGTCGAACATGGGTCCTTAGGCTTTACCAGCAAGCACCTTAACCACTAAGCCATCTCTCCAGCTCCCATTTTTTTTTACATAGATGCTAATGATAAAACTCAGGCCACCTCGGGCCCTGTTAGGTCCTCATGCTTGTGTGGCAAGCACTTTTTCCTCATAAGCCATCTCTCCAAGTACTCCCCACCACCTTTAGTATGTGATGAAACAGTTACCTTCTTGTTGCTGAGACAACATACAGCTTATGGAGGAAAAGGGTTTATTTCTGGCTTACAGTTTTGAGGGGAAGTTTCTTTGCAGCAAGGGAGTAATGTTATGAGCAGGAAAGCTAGCTCACATCATCACATCTCAGCAGTGAGAAGAAAATAGCAAGAATGAACTAGGCAGCACTAGAAGGGGGACTGGACTATAAAATCCCAAAGCTTGCCCCCAGTGACACACTTCCTCCAGCAAGGCTCCACCTCTCAAATGCCATACAACTTTCCCAAATTGCCACTAGCTAGGGACCAAATATTCAAAATGTTTGAGGTTATCTGGAACATTTCATTCAAACCACTATATGTGTATTTATAATGACTTAGGAAAGTGGATGATAAATTTCCTAAATACATCTGACCATGAGATGCTTATCAACATAGCTCTCTTAATTAATTTTTGAGGAATATGCTTTGGAAAATACCAGTTTCACTGCATATTTCATTCTGTTAGCACCTTGCAGCTCAGTCTAGGGAGAAGAGAGCTTAAAGGAAAGGAAATTAGGTAGGTTAGAGTTTTCCTTGAAGTATTCTCCCACATTTTCCATGAGCTCATCCAAAAGACTGGATTTTAAAAAGCTAAACCATTTCCTAAGTCTCTACTTCAGAAGCTATTGGCCAACTGTCTGGGTTGAACTGTCACGGGCACAGACATGAGCTCTGGACTCCAGACATCCTTCTGTGTCTGTGGAAGGTGGTGTCAGGATTCCCACTGATACCCAAACCTGCATGGTATACCAGTTACATGGAGTCCAGGCTCATCTTCCCACAGGCTTTCACTCATGTGTAGGCTTCAGTGTGTTGCTTGGAGAATGACATGAGGAAAGACTTACATGCTAAGTACAAATGCAAGATTTTTTCCCAAATATTTTCAATCCATGCATAGCTAAACCTGAGTCCATGGATTTGGAGGAAAAATTATTTCTTTTATTTTTTTTTTTTTGATTAAAAAAAATAAAACCTATTTTCACTTATTTATTTCAGAGACAGAAAAACATAGAGAAACCAGGCTGGGGATATTGCTTAGTGGATGAGGTTTTTGTTTGCAAAGCCAAAGGATATAGGTTCAACTCCCCAGGACCCACATAAGCCACATGCATAAGGTGGCACATGCATATGGAGTTTGTTTGCAGTGGCTGGATGCCCTGGCATGTTCATTTCTTCCCTCTCTCCCTCTTTCTTCCTGTTTGTCTCTCTCTCTCTCACACACACACATAAATAAATTAAGAAAATAAATATTTTTTTAAAAGAAAAACACAGAGAAACAGAGTGAGTAAGGTATTGGTGCACCAGGGTCCTGTAACTGCAAATGAACTCCAGATGCATGCACCACTTTGTACATCTGGCTTTACATGGGTACTGGAAAATCGCACCCGGGCTACCAGGCTTTGAAAGCAAGTGATTTTAACTGCTAAGACATGTCTCCAGCCCAGAAAATCTATTTCTTGGTACAGCTTCAGGTTTCTCAAACTTGGTCTGTTCTTATGTACTTGAGGAAATCTGAGCCATCTTGCCTATTTCATATGCGCCCTACCAGCGACCCAGGTATTTTCCACACCCATCCACTTCCCTGTGCTCGTTATACTGCTGGTAATCTTTCCCTGTGTCTCGTACAGTATTCCTGTCCAGCCAGTGGAGTCTCAGGGCTTCGTTTCCAGGGCTTTTGTCTGTATTAGGATTACCGGTCTAACTTCATCTGCCCTATTCCTAGCATTCCACTCTTCTCACATTCCACTCTTCTCCCTCCCGTAAGTTTTAATTTAGTACTTTGAGTTTATAAGATACAGTCCAGTGCCCTTGAGACATGCACAGATGTAAGATTTTAGACCAAAGTAGGTTAGAAGAGAGCTAAAATCAGAAAGCCAAAACATGAGATCTTTAACATGTCCTAACACTATACCCTGTGACCAACTTCAGTAAATTCCATTGTATTCAGCGGGTGAAACACTAACTTTTTTATGGCAAAATGAATTAGTGTGTTATTTATATATTTTAAACTTAGTTAGACCCTCCCTTAAGGCTCACAGCCAAGTCAATAAAGTTATGTTTGAAGATAGAGTTTGAAATTCTATTTTCATTCATTTTAATGGTTTACAAGTAAATTGCATTTTCTACTTCATTCTGTGACATGAGTCAATAGGTATCCAATGTAAATGTAGTTCATTTATATTTGAATTGATGTTCTGTCCTCCATTACCTTATGTTTCTAATGCATTCTGATACATTAGTAAATAGGCTTGTCTGATTAATCATTAGCACATGAAAAGAATTAGCTGCAGCCTGCCAAATGGAATTATTGACACTGATAAGAGGGCCACCGATGGCATCACCTGGAAATGGAGTGTGCGAGTCACTGAAGGAACAAAAAGTGCCTCAATATCTATGGACAGCCCAGAGTGGGTTTCATCAATTCTCTGCATGACAGATGTGTAATACGTTTATTCAGAATTTCTATAAAACTCAAAGTAAATGGGAACTATCTTGCCTTTCTTTCTAAACTTTGTTACCTAATATCAAAACACAGTTTTCAGTTGGAGGATAACTTTTTGCTGGCTCCCAATGGAGACGGAGAGCGACTTTGGAACGTTTAAGGAAAGAACAGAGCAGAACGAAAACCCCTAAAGTCCTCCCTCCTCCTCTCTCAGCAGTCACCCATACTCGAATGATCAGCTAAAAACTCAGGCTACACAGGGGGCTGATCTCCTCCCAGTCTTAGTCTAAGGAACTTGAGCAGGTGGGCACATGGACACAGATGTGAAGTCATGCAAGCACACACACGCACGCACGCACACAGAGGAAGGCTACGGGTTAGGTTACTGAGAAGCCTCCTATGCGTGCCCTTCCCATCTCCTGATGTCCAGTTTTGTACTTGAGCAAAAGAAACAGACTGGCCATCTGTATGACATACTAGAGCTCCAACATGTCTCAGGGATGAGGAGCGTGGCATACCTAAGGGGGTCAGAGCCATGTTTTAATATGCTCATGTAGTCTGCTTCATTACTGTCTGAGTCATTAGATTTAAAAGCCCTGCTGTGTGATTGCCAAGTACATTAATGTGAGCAAATGATAAAAGTCCAGTTGCCCAAACTTGTGTGATGTCTTTAAGCAATGGTTTGTTTCTGAGTGATTGCTGGGACTTGCTTCCGTCTGCACAGTCAGGGGACACAAGGGTGGTGCAAGAGAAATCCTTTGGGGAACCCTTGGCTCCAGGTGGTTTTGAGGCCAAAGTGCTGGTGCAGTTAAAGTTTGGCTGGTGAGAGAATTGGCCTCAGAGACTATTGCCTCGGGTGACCTCCCTACTGTGGAAGGATGCTAGGTGGGGACACTGCATCCTAATGGCCTGTAAGGAATCCCTCTTTCTTTTCCAGGAGTAAGAATAGGTGTTCTCTTTCCTCTGTCCCAGAGTGCTTGAACTTCATACAAAATAATGTTTGGTAAGCATAAGAAAGGGCTTTTCAAGTCAAGTTGGCAGAGGACCTGTTTTCACAGGTGTATGCCTTTTCTCTCTGAATTTACCTGAAGAGCTGTCCTTGGATGTAGCTTCTCAGGCAGCATGGTGTGATCAAACAGTAATCAAGGAGCTCAAATAGGAAGTGTTATAGTTCTTTCCCATTTCAAGTTTGAGGCTGTACCTTCTGTTTCATTAACACCTTGAGACCATTTTCTGGTCATTCATTTAGAGAGCCTTCTAAGTAAAACAAGCACTCCCGAAGTTTGTGTTTCAGTCAAGTCATAAAATGACATGTGAATCTTGAATGATGTGTGGGTTTTATTTATTTCTTTATTTTTTATCTTGGCTGCAGTGGGAGATTTTATCTCCTATCCTGGTAGGATAAAATGGTATGGCTTAAATATGAAATATCCCCCACAAGCTCATGTGTTAAATGTTTGGTTTCTAGATAATGGCACTATTTTGAAAGGGTCTGGAGACTTAAGGAGATTGGACCTATTTGGAGAAATTTAATGGTGTGGGGTATGACTTTGGGGACTGTATCTTGTCCTAGAGTCTTTCCTCTCTCTTTCTCTTTCTCTTTCTCTTTCTCTTTCTCTTTCTCTTTCTCTTTCTCTTTCTCTTTCTCTTTCTCTTTCTCTTTCTCTTTCTCTTTCTCTTTCTCTTTCTCTTCCTCTTCCTCTTCCTCTTCCTCTTCCTCTTCTTCTTTCTTTCTCTTTCTCTTTCCCTCTCCCTTTCCTTTCACCCATGAGGTAAAGAAGCTCCTCCCATGTTCTTGAACTGCCTCTATGTTCTTCCAGGTGTCACATGCACAACTCAAGCACAGGCTGAGCCCTCTGCAACCTAAGGACCTTCATCCTTTGAGTTTCTGGGGATTTTGATCACAGCCACACTAAAGTAACTAATAGATAGGGCTTGACAGAGAGACCAGGATCGATATGAAAATCCATGACTCCTTGAGGGTTGCTTTGCAGAATGACAGACTGGAGTGTTGCGATGGTAGAATGAGAGAGATACTGGCCCAGTTGCTAGTGCATATCTGCCTCATTCTCCCAATATGTAAAATAAGGATTATAACACAACTTAACTTATGGGGTTGTTGAGTAAAAACTAAGACATGTAAATCAAATATAAGGCATATAAGTAGTGAACATTCAAGAAACCTGAGAACTGGGGAGATTGGTCAGTGGTTAAGAACACATGATGCTTAAGCATAAGGTTATCTTGGGCCAGAAATGGTCCAAGCATAAGGTTATCTTAACCTTAAGCATAAGGTTATCTTGGGCCGGAGATGCTATACATTGACATGCAGGTCTGAAACTCCAAACTGGAGACTGGAGAATGGCTGGAGCTTGTTGAAAGCAGCTCCAAGTTGAGGAAGAATTCCCATCTCAAGGAAAGAATTATGTGGATGAGAGTTAAGAGGACACCTAGCATTCTCCTCTGGTCTTGAAGAATTACGCATCTGCATACATGTATGCATACAACACATATTACATGCACCACACATGCACCACGCCCCACCCCAGCCCCACACAAAGAAATCTTATGAGAAAACTTAACTGTCATGCATATTGCTGTTGGTATTGATGGTGGGATGAGAATGCTACAGTTACTCAAGAATATGTGTGGTTGCCTACAAGATAGGCTGTAAAAACACTTGGAACTCTGTTGTTAGATTTCCTGTGGAGTTTAGAGGTTGACTCCTTAAGGTGATTCAAACTTAAAGATCAAAGATTTCTTCCACAAAGTATATGTCCTTGGACCCTCTTTCATTTATTGAAAGGCATACCAGCAGGGCTAAAAACAGTGCCTGTGGGCTCATTGACACTCAATAAGTATTCATTAAATGCACAAATAATAATCCAGCCAGCATCAAAACTCAGTCATTTGCTCTGGCTATTTAGTTTGAGGTATGTTCACTAGGTTCCTTTCAAGTAAGTGGGTTCCTTTTCTTTTTACTGAACAAAGGTAACAGAGAATGGCTTTTCTCTTAATGATACAGACAGTTGGTTTAAGCATTTCAACACTGAGCCCTGTAAGTACCAGTCTCCAGCTTGACAGCACTCCACGCGGTCACTGTCAAGGAAGCTGCCATTGAGTACACAGCTGGAACATCAGGGCCTTGTTCCGCTCTCCCTCCTGTAGCTGGATCCTCTCCTCATATCATTTCCTACAACGGAACCCAGGGAGGTGGCAGCAAGCCATTCTCTGGGCAGAGTGAAGAAGCCAAGAAGTGTGATATTTTATTAATTATTTCAAAAATAAACCACAGGGCTGAGAGTCGCTACAGCAAAGCACAAGTGTGAAAATCCCACTTCACTGGTGAAGAAAAAACTCCTCGTTAACTGCAGAGATCTTCCCTCAGCAACACGTAAAGCAGGAGGAATGAAGAGTGTGCAGACACTATCAGCATTTTCAACACATGCAAAAGTTCACCTCTCCAAGGTGATGCTGTAAGTCACATCTTCCTCCACGGCAGGTCTGTCCACGGGGGCTCGTGCCTTTTCCCTCAAATCATGCTAAGAAACAGGCTGCCCCTTGATTCATTTCTTGCAAGATGTTAGCTATTAATAATGTTCTCTTTTCATAATTCTCCCTTCTTTTGAATGTATTCCAGATGTTCACTTTGCAGCCATGAATTTTAAATGCTCACTATTATACTAACTTTGTATTTGAGGAACTTTAGACTAGTTTACAGTCCTTTACAGAATGTGAAGGAGATTGAGAAAAATTGAGACAGACAGAAGGAATGAGAGAAGTCTGTGATAGATATGGATCCAGAAGCGAATCATATTGACTTCTTGGCATTTTATGACTGGCTACGCCATCATGCATTTTTGAATAAATTGACTTTTTATTCCTTTCAATAACTGTTGAAGTTATTTTATAACAGTTAAGCATTGCGGAGAACAGCAATGCAGTTCTCAATGCTGGCACAAAACACCTGATCAGAAGCAACGTCTGGGTAGAAAGATTTGCTTCTGCTTACAGCAAGTTTCATCATGGCCAAGAAAGAATGGCATGAGCAGAAAGCTGGTTCACACCATCACATATCAGCAGGAAGGAAATAGTCCAAGAGAGGTTGCTACACCTGGTGGGGCTGGACTCATAGACCTGTAGTCCTATCTCATTGTGACACACCTCCTCCACCAAGGCTCTGCATCAGCTGGCGAACAAGAATGAAGCTTAAACATAAATATATGGGGCTATGGAGACATTTCTCATTAAAGCCACCACAATAACTATGACTTCAAAGAAATTGATTGTCAAAAATGGATTTATTAAAGAATAATACAAGTAAGCATTAGGTGCAACTTGAAGCTTAAATTAATGTTTCAGAAAAAAATTGCTGTGTAACTCTCAAGATATAGTATCTCTTTCTTTTGTGGTCCACAGAAATAGTCTACACCATGGAGCTTTCACATCAGCTTTCTGCGCCTTTCCCAAGCCTGCAGAATAAAGCAAGCCAAGTGCTTTTCCAATCCTACCACACTTATTGACCTTCCTCCTTCCCAACGACTCCAAATTCTTCCTTCCTTTCTGATTTCCATAAAGCCATGGATGGTAGATTAAAAAGTCGAAAAGAAAGTGCTTGCTGAGCTGGGTGCGGTGGTGCACGCTTTTAATCCCAGCACTTGGGAGGCAGAGGTAGGAGGATCACCAAGAGTTCAAGGCCAACCGGAGACTACACAGTAAATTCCAGGTCAGCCTGGACCAGAGTGAGACCCTACCTCAAAACAGACAAACAAAATGTGCTTGCTGGTTATGTAGAAGCTTCATGTCTTCTCCATTCATTTTCTTTAAACACATGAACTTGACCACATTTAATCCTTGGTTCTTGTGGTTTGATTCACTGAGCTGATAAGGAACTATGGCAAAGCCCCTATCTTTCATTTTCCTTGTGTCAGCTTCTAAATCAATGCAAGTGTATTTTCCTGTAGAGAACACTGTAATGGAGACAATATGGGCCTTGGACTCATTCTGGACTGGGATGGAGATTCATTACCTAGTGGCCATGTTTGCATTTTGTTAAATTCAATTCGCCCTCAGTTTCCTCATGTTTATAATGAGAGTAATAAAATCTCCCTCATTTACTTGTGGAGACTGAAAGGGCTTATGGGCCACTGCCTGGTCCATAGCCAAGTCCTCATAAGCACATCAGGGATTATAATAAAAAGCAGTGGGATTGGTACCCAAGTTCCTGGGTCCCTTTTGCTGTTGGTTTGTTATTTCCAGTGAGAAAAATGAGCTCTACATGACCCCAAGCCTGTCTCCTCACCTAAATCTTGTCAATGTCTGCAAAGACACAGAAGGAGGGAAAAAAGCCAACCATCACAATCACAATTGCTCCACACTTGAGTCTCTATTTCTTATTAGTGCCCCAAATCAAGATGCTGGCTTTTTAAGGTTCTAATGAAGGGATGCTATTTTTTCAAATATACAGCTGATTCCAGTGCATATCACAGAACCTAAAGCAAGCTGATCGTCCAGGCACTTCAAGCCCTGACAATGCATTAGTAAAAAGAAGTTATTCTATCATTGGGATCAGGTTGACCTAGTATTTTCAGCCTTTGGTCTTCCTCTATTAAATAGGATCTCTACAGAGAATGGGAAAAAAAGGACAATGTTGCCAGCAGAGCAATGTCAGAACATAGTACCATGACCATCATGACTATAGCCTCTTGCTTCCTTCTGGTGACATCATTGTAAAGCCAGCAATGTCTAAGAGGTTTAGTCTCTCTTCTTAGGGTGCATTTTTCTGTCCTCATTTTTATATTCTAAAGTTGACTTTTATACTGAAAAATCATTCTATGTATTTTTTTTAAAAACTACGACTTGCTTTGGGTTTGTGGTAATGTAATAGTTCACTAGAGAAAGCTTAGAAAAGCAGGCCATTGTGGATACAAAATTTCTATATACTTGTAACTATCAGTCATTGTTTTTTACCAAATCTGTATATATAGATAGATAGATAGATAGATAGATAGATAGATAGATAGATAGATAGATCTTAGGATGAGAGAGAGAGAGCAGGGGCAGGGGATCTAAGGTGGGAAACAGGTTTTTGGACTCTGACTTTGTTGGGGCAGTCCTAGATAGGGTTTAGCATTTGCATGTTGCTGTTCCCAGTGACTGGCTATGGTGTGAAGAAAGTAGAGGAACTAAAGCAGGTGTGCAGCGTGTGTGTGTGTGTGTGTGTGTGTGTGTGTGTGTGTGTGTCTTGTTCTTTTTATTTTGAGACTTCAGCAAGTGCCCGACCAGCCTGGACCTGAGACATTCTCTCCCGTCTCTGTTCTGAAGCAGAATTCTGGAACAGACCCACCTCGTTCAGCCACTATTCAGTGAACCATTTCTCAGAACTTCTGTGTGCAGACCCTTCCATGGATTCCAGCCTCCTCTTCCCTCCATTCCTATCCTTTACTTCTGGCAAAATCAACACTTCTGACTTTAGCAGTTATGTTAGTGGGACCAGTAACTCCATCACTTACAATGGCCCCAAAATTTTAGTGGCTGAACAAAATAATAGCTAATTTATTATTATCATTACTTCTTGCAGTATAAGCCTACCACAAGTTGGCAAACCATAACACAATGGCCCAGACTTCAGTTGGCAGAATACTTCTATGCCAGTCAAAGCAACCATCACACAGGAGCTCTTCAAACTTCTTTCAGACATGAACAAATGAATCTTTGGCTTATATCTCACAAGCCAAAAAAACTTAGTCAACCACATCAGATTTCATCTCCCCAAGAGAAAAGAATTATGATGTTTTTAACAGTCTGAATGACACTGCTATGGCTTAAATGTCCACAGCAAAATTCATGTTGAAATTTTATCCCCACTGTGAGGTATTAAAATGTAGACCCTTATGAGGCAGTTAGGTCAGAGCGCTCTGGTTCCATGAATGAATTATGGGTTAGTGAATTAATTGGTGATCTTGAGAATGGATGTGTTATAAAACCTGATTTTCTCTGTCCCTCTTGCCTTGGCATATCCTGCTACCCTTCAGCATTCCTTATGAGTCCTCACCATCAAGAAGTCCCTAACTAGTTGCAGTCCCCTGACCTTAGGCTATGTAGTCTTTATAACCAGGAGTTAAAATAAACCTCTTTAAATCCCGTAGTTGCAACAGGAAATGAACTAAGACATATCCCCGTAGGTACTGTGAGAAGTGCGTCCAGAGGGTCACATATCCAAGGACGTTTTCTCCAGCCATAGGAATGGGTGTGCTTCACATGAGCTATGCTTCCTTATTTCCTAAACTCCAAACCTTATGATGATCCCACTGGAAGGCCACATAGACAGTGCCTCCCATTCTTTAATTCCTTAAGCTTCTAACTCATACCTGCCCAAGACAATGGGCAGGGCCTAATCTTTGACATAATTACCTTGAAGGGCTATTGAGCTCAGAATCCATGGCTATTTATTTTAGTCCACGTACACATGGGTTTCTGGGTTAATGCCATTGGCTTTGACTCCCTGCTGGGAAGCTTCGTGTTTGGGGGAAATCATACATTCACCCTGATACATCCCCAGTAAGTGTTTCTTATCCGCATAGCAGCATTGAGTGAGACAAGAACAGATGGAACACAGGTGCTTACAGAGCAGTACTGCCTTAGGAGAGTGTCTTACTAAGAAAATAATGTCAGCATGCATGTAAAGTTCCAACTGTGATCAAGTGCTAAGAAGACTGTGATCTGCTCTGATGGGAAAGAGATGTAAATTAGGTCCAGTAGTGCGGGTGGAAAGGACATTCTAGACACAGAATGGCCAGAGGTTGAGTACCAGCAAGGATGAGAGGACATCTTGAATCTAAGAGAAGGTCTAGATACAGAAGTGAACAAAGCATGGCTGGCAAACCTGATCTGCTATGCCAGATTAAGGACTACTGTCTTTTGACAGTGCTCATCAAAACTATATTTTTATATCCAAGCAGGCATTTTGAAGCAAAGATGAGATTGGAAGGCCATTTAGTGTGTGCGATGTGTGTGCACACGCACACTTTCAAAATAGTAAGAGGACGATTGCATCATCTAAGTTAAACACGAGCCCAGACTTGGACATGGGGGCAGAGAGGCACAGTAATGGAGATGGGGAAATCGGGAAACATTCAGAGAGATGCTGAACAGATTGCTCAAAATCTTTGCCCCTTCAGCATGCACGGGGAGAGGGCTGCCATGTTGAATGCGCAAGCAGACAGTTTTCATAGTGCTTCCCACTTCAGAAATGCAACCAAGTGGGTAGCCACAGGGATCCCAAGTCTTTAGGGAAGGTTACTTTTCCTTTTCCTTCTTGCCCCTACATATACAGATGTGTCAGTGAAAAAAAAAAAAGAAAAAGAAAAAAAAAAACTCCCAGTAATACTGCACTTCCTTCTTACAAATATTTCCTTTAGCATGGAGAATTTATGTAGCTCCTGGAAGCCTCTCTCTGAGCAGCAACACAGGAGCCTCTTGACCATTCCTATGGCTACTTCATGGCCCCAACACAGTTGTCACTTTACAATGTTTTACCTGGCTCAGTGGAGGGATTGTAATTGCTCTTTATGATATAGAACTAAGCCCCAAAATTGAACTTTGGACATAAACATCTGGCTCTTAATCTTAAGCGGCCCATACATTCGAAATAAAAATAAAAATTTCTGCATGATTTATGAGATGGGGTCACGAGACCTGTCAATGGGTGACCAGATTTCAACTCCTCACTGATTCCCCTCCCTAAGTGAAAGATATATGCTTCCAAGTAAGTCCAGCCCTATGTGTATTTTCTTTAATTCCATAGTTCTTTATGCAGTCTGCAGTAATTTGTTGACAGTACAAGGCAAATCCATGATAAAACCCGAGAATGTCTCCAAAGTAAATATTTGGTGCTCCCAAATAGGGGCTTTTTGCACATTAATCCAATAATAAAATATGGTCTACGGGAGGAACAAGGAACATTTGCTAACTTCCTAAATTGGTGTAGGTCACAGGAACATCTACTTGACTTGGAAATAGTTTCTTTATGGAGAAGTAGTACTCCTAGTCAGGAGGCCAAGCCTATTAAGGCTTGGGGAAGCCGAAAGGGTTGCCAAATGCCATGCATCAGTGATGGGGGAGGGAACTGGGGACTCAGCGTGCTCCAGTCAGCGCTCGTCTTTGAAGACAACAAAGGAGATATAGCAAGGAGAGGTATAAACAGGCAATGAGAAGCTCAAACTCTGCCCAAAGCAAGGGCTTTTGGAGTAGCAGGTGGCTTTTCCAGGTACCAGCAAGGCTTATTGTCCTTCCCCTCAGGCTTACTTCCCAGTCTTCACTCTGCCATGGGTCCAGCTCAAGGAGTGCAATGTTCATAGGCAAGGGCTGGCAGAGAGCTGATTTAGACAGGGAAGACACGCAGATGCAGTAATAGCTGTAAGATAGGGAGAGGCTCTGAATGCAGGTTCCTGGCATGAAGATTGTGCCATGGTGGTGCAGAGGAGGAAGTGTTGGAGTCACGAAGATGGAGGTGGGGTCAAGGAGAGCTTCATGGAGAGGGCAGCTGTCAGTGTAGGATCTGAAGTGATGATTTATTAAAGAAAATGATTATTCATAAAACAATAACCTTGAAAATAAGCAATACAAGCATGCTTATACCTTTGTATAGAAGAAAGATCGATTAGAAACATTAGTTACAGTTTTATAAACACTTACTATGAACCAGCTACTAGTCCTGCAACTTTCCTTACATTGTTTTAACTAGTACTCCAAACACGGCTGTGGGGGCGGGTCCACTGGATCATCCCCTGGCATTGGGATGAAACTTAGAATTCATGATTTTCAATAATGCTTTCAGTCAACATGGCTTTCAGATAGGTAGGTAGGGAATTTGAACCAATGTCCTCTTATATAACGTCTTGCTTTGATCCAAATGATCCTGTCCCGCAAGCTGGTGGGCAAATGTTATAGAAAGCTAAGGAGAAAGAAAGTGTGCAGCTTTCTCAACCAGAACATTTGATAAGTGAGCTAACGAAAATGCAGTTAATACTGCACAGCAGGAAGTCCATGGCCATTGGTGGCTATCTCCAAACAGAAGCCATGTTGATGGAGAAACTGTGATTCTGTGATGGCAGGTCCCCAAACCACTGGGTTCACAGTGGCAGTCCGAAAAGTACAGATTAAAGAAAGGCAGTTCCAAGAGGCTCATTTAGCATGTGTTGACAGTATATTTAGGTCAGCTCTCACTCTTGTTAATGGCATATATTTCCTTATGTCTTCTTACTTGCTGACTTACTCTGTAGAGTACCACTTCAGCGGGCATCTCAGTGGGGGAAAATCCATTAACCAGCTCACCCAGCATCATGCCAACCCAAGCCAAATTGACCTGGTTTTCTTACTGGTCTCTTGGAAGCCAAACAGCCCAGATTTGAAATGTCGTAATTAAAACCCAGCCTGGTTAGTTCTGACTGTGACTCGGGCTTGACCTTTTTAAATTCCTGAGTGTCTCTTTACATGGATAATTTTTAGTTAAGTTTCTCAATAGTAGTGCCTAAGGTCTTTTGTATTAGGAGAGAATTAACTGCAAGACAAATCAAGGTTTGACAATGGGAGACCAGATGCCACACCTTGTAAATAAATAATAATAAAAAGCTCACGTGATGCAGCCAGCTGTACCATATAAACCGAGGTCTTTACACCACACTGCTGTGTTCTGTATGTCTCATTTGGCTCCAACATCTGTTCATCCCTGTCCATTCCTCCCATATATTAGTTATAATTACATACACAGGAGTTTGTTTATGAGGCAACGAAACTGACCCCAAAGCAGCATGTGTCTGTGGGCCTGTTGCTATTTCCCTGCAGTGCTGAGGACAGAACCCAGGGCCTTGTGTGTGCTTAGCTCGGCCACCACCCCCTCTCACTATTTTTAGTTGGATACACAGGGGAGGAAGGGGGTTCTTTCTAAGAATCAGATTATGGCTGGTTAATTCTGAAGTGCAAGATCAAATTCCAGACTGGCAAACCATCACCTTTTGGGTTGAGAAAGAAACCCTTTCTTTCTTTCCATGTCCCTCATAAAACCTGCCATACCTTGGCTCCCCCCTTGCTCATTTGCATACTCTATCAGAAAGCCCCAGAGCTCCTCTCTTCTCCAAGCTCACCCAGCTGCAGAGGCCCACCTCTCTCTTCTCTAAGTTCCCACTGAACTTCCTGTCAGGGACATATTCTGAGTACTTCAAGAGTGTTTTTCCTTGAAGTCTGTTTACTTCTTTTAAATCTCTACTTATTGATACATTCCAGGAAGTCAAAAGAAAATATGGCTGCTGTTAAACCTATTATTCCTTTCTGTGGATAGTCAGAAAAAAAATCTTCACATAAGTTAAGATGGGAATCTGATCTAACATTCAATGGCCTTTCAAAAAAACAAAAAAGAAGAAGAAGAGATTGGCAATGGTCGATTTATGACTAGGAGTAAAGAGCACACAGAATCTGTACATTTCTGTTTTGCATTGATGAGCTTTTACTATGACTCCAGAAAGATAATATTTTTAAATTTTATTTATATACTTATTTGAGAGAGAGAGGGAGAGAGAGAGAGAAAAAAAAAAAAGATAATGGGTGTGCCAGTGACTCTAAGCACTGCAAATGAAATCCAGATGCATGTGCCACCATGTACATCTGGCTTACATAGGTTCTGGGAAGGTGAACCTGGGTCCTTAGACTTCACAGGCAAGTTCCTTAACCACTAAGCCATCTCTTCAGCCCTGAATCATGTGGTTTTTACCTAACCTATCACACAGCACTTGTTTATGTTACATGCATAATTGGCGTAGAAATTTTGCATGTATAATAGTATACTTGCATTAGGATTCAGGATGTTATGCCAGGTGTGATGGTGCATGCCTTTAGTCTCAGTACGCAGGAAGGTATGAGGATCACTATGAGTTTATGAGTTTGAGGCCAACCTGAGACTACATAGTGAATTTCCAGGTCAGCCTAGGCTAGAGTGAGACCCTACCTTGAAAAATAGAAAAGATTCAGGGTGCCAGTTCCCTTCTTGATCACTCCATCTTCTGACAGCAATTAGAAAAGTTGGGTAGCCTTTTAGAAATTTATCTATAGGCATGGGAGAACCGATAGAGCAACCCAATTAGTCGTTCTGGAGAAAAGGAATGTTGCGTCATGCTGACTCATGAGCAGCAAATGGTGGGAGAACAGGAAATTAAGAAGGCGATCTTCCCTGTGTGTGGGCTTTGCATCTGGAAATGGAACAAATGGCGAATGGAATCCCCCTGTACTGAATATGAACACATATTTCTTTTTGTCAGTGTACCGTAAGCAATGCTACACCTATTCAGAGTCAATATATTACACCAAGAGTTATACATAATCTAGAGGTACTTAAAGTGTATAGAATGATGTGCATAGTCACATATAAGCATTGCACTGAGGAGAGTGGTACCCATGAAAGGTATTCGGACCACTGCCCCACAAAGACCAATGACAGCTATTGAAAAAGGCCAGCAACAAGGAGTCAATCAAAGATATTAGTGCTTAGGGAGAGAAAAATTGCAATTTGGGATTTGCAAGAAACCAGACTTAGGGAAAACAAAACCCTAGGAAGAAGGAGAAATGCAAACAGAACAAAAAAGAAAAAAAAACCCACAAATCAATTCAAAATCCCACATTTTTTTTTTTTCAGTCAAAGAAGCTGAGAGTTTGTCAGCCTCAGCCAGAGCTAATATGTTGAGCAGAACTTGGGTAGATAAATGTGTGGCTTGTAGGAAGCAGGTGTGTGGTGCATACTTTTTAGAGGTCAGAAAGAATAGAATAAAAATACTTAAGAAGAGAATAACCGAGAAGTTTCTCAAACTGAAGTTATCCTGCTTCAGATTAGGCTCTTAAACCCAAATAACCCAAATAAGGAATATAAAACAAAAAAAAAATTGAATTATGTGTTTAGGTACATTGGAGTTAAAGTTCTGTAAAATAAGAAGGTAGATGTATAGCTCAGTGGTAGAGAATTTACCTAGCCAAACTTGAGTTTCCATCCCAAGCACCACAATCACAAATAATCAAAAATGAGAAAAGGGGATGCAGAGATGGCTTAGCAGTTAAGGTGCTTGCTTGTGAAGCCTACAGACCCAGGTTCAATTCCCAGTACCCATGTAAGCCATGCGCACAAATTGGATCATGGGTGTGGAGTTTGTTTGCAGTGGCTGGAGTCCCTGGTGAACCCATTGTCTTTCGTCTTTCTATATCTCTGTCAGCCTCTTTCTCTTTCCCTTTCATCATATATATATATATATATGACAAAAGAAATTTTGAAGCAGCTAATTGTAGAAAAGGTAAGAGTTGAAAGACCCATTTCTGCAGAGAAGCAGTATGACTGACAGTGAATTTCCCACAAACACAGTAGAAGGCAGAGAACAGAGGGAGCATTTTCAAAGTGCTAGAAGAACCCAACTGTCCACTGATAATTCTATAGAAAGTAAAAATATCTTACAAAAAGGTGAGCAGAAAAAAGACATTTCCAGGCCAGTGAGATCTGAAATAATATTTTCATAGTAGATCTGTACTGAAAATAATAACGAGGTGGTGATCAATGTGGAAGGAGAATATTAGATTGTTCAGTTAGAATATATGGATTGGGGAAACACAAGTAACAAAAGGATATAAACATCAAGGTAACCTAAACATCGTGAAGATAAACAATGTCGTGAGAGAGTTAAAATATAGGCAAAATTCAATGTTCATGTCTACTATGTGAATGTAGATGAAAAATACAATAAAAACTTTAGAAGACATTGGTAAATATATTAATTTTCATTGTAATCTAGAATTGAAGAAGTCATATTATATTATCTGGTGGGCCATGGAGAGAACAATAAAATTACAGATAACAATTAATAAAGGAACAATAAAGATAGTAGCCAAAATGCTGTATCTAAAAAGAGGCAACCTAGAAAAAGGGGATTTTGCAACCTATTGAATAAATAGAAAACAACAAGATTGTGGACATAAGCACATATATCAGACATAACATTATATTTATTCAGACTGTCTTTATTAAATGGCAAAGATAATGAAATAGAATAATAATTTGAAATCTACCCAGGGAAGTCACACAGGGACATTTAGTTGTCCCAGTTATGATGTGTGACAATGCATGCAAAGTGTCACCAACTAGGGAAGCTCACCCAATCCAAGGGTCCAGGACCATTACTAAAGCTCAGCTATGTAGCTGTGCTGTTTGCATGACTAACGACGGCTGTTGTGATGTCAGCTGCCGGGTCATACACTAGCCCCTGCACCAGAACGAAGCGTCCACAATAAGCCCCACCTTAAAGCTTGCATTGGTTTTCTCTTGGAACTTCAGCCCATGCACATCTTCCTGTATGGACTTAATTTGTATTCTCTCACTTTTGTGAACCACAAGCCTGAGTAGAAAGCTTCTCTAAGTCCTCTGAGGCTTTCTAGTGAATCAGAGTCTGAGGTGGGGACTTGCCACACATACACATGCACAACAATAACAGATTCCTGACATTAAGAATAAAAGCATTATAAGTTATTCTGAAAATTTGACACATCACAAATTTATGCTAACACATTTAAATTTGAGAATATCAAATTAATAGAAAAATGTAACGAAATAAAGCAGAGAAAGTAGAATATATGAATAGTCTTGTGTCTACTAAAATTTTATTTTATTTTTATTTATTTACTTGAGAGAGGGAAAAAGGCATAGTGAGAGAGAGAGAGAATGGGTGCACCAGCCCTTCCAGTAACTGCAAATGAATTCCAGATGCATGTGCCACCTGTGTATCTGGCTTATGTGGGTCCTGGGAAATCAAATGAGGTCCTTTGGCTTTGCAGGCAAGCGCCTTAACCACTAAGCCATCTCTCCAGCCTTACTAAAATTTTATGCATAAGTAAAAGCCTATTTATAAAGCAAAGTAACCCACCCATATGTACACTCATAGGCTACCTCCAGGTTCACAATACTTCACAGCTGCATTTTAATAAGAAAGAACTTCATTTTAAACAAAATCTCTCAGGGCATGGGAAAAGAGAAAACATGTATTTGTAATACTAAAATGTTAAAGGATATTTGGAAGAGAACATTGTAGATTATTTACTGTCATATAAATGACAAAATCAAGATATTAATCAATTAACTAGAAAAGTATTATAGGTCACAATAGAGGAAATTTATTCAGTAAACCAAGCTGGGTTTGTGATTAAAAATAAAGCATAATTTGAAACTCTGATTAATAGAGGAAAATCATGCCACCTCAACCAAGGCAGAAAAGCACTAGATAAGACTATTAGCTTTTGGAATAAATGTTTTGTGAGTAACAGCTTTTATACTACAATTAAAAGCTTTGTACTAACATCTCCAGTCAGAGAAAGAATAACTTCCTTAATCTTACAAAACGAATCTATAGAAAATCTATGATATCAGTGGTGAAATGTTGAAAGCTTTCTCACTGAGTTTAAACATAAGTGAAGAGCACCTGTGGCCACCCTGTGCATTTCAACAATGAACTACAGCTCTTATCGACACAGATGGCCACACAGGGCTGGAGAGCAGCTCTGCAGTTCAGTGTTTGCCTAGCATCCACGAGGCCCCGAGTGTGCGCCCTAGCACTGTCAAAACTAAAGACAATATAGACATTGCGAAAGCATAATTAAGACTATCACTGTTGGCACCATTTATGATTTTTGTGTATACAAAGCACTAGGCTTATTCTTCAGATAAATCATCAAAATTACAAAGTCTAGTATTCAATTAAGAAAACAAAAATTTACCATTCAAAACTCTCATCACATATTAAATATTTAGGAGTAAATATAATAAAAGATTTGCAAGATTTACCGAAACACAAGCAATGTTACCATAACAAAGACTTAACTAACGAGAAGATATATGCTATTTATGAATGAGAAAATTCACTTCATAGTATGTAAATGCTCTCCTAATTGAGTTATCTAATCAATTCAATATGCATTTTAAAATTCCAACAGATTTCTTTGGGAAAAATTGAAAGACCCAATTCCAACTTTAAGAATTGCAAAGGAGGAAGACTTCTGGTTAAGATGGCGGCATAGGTACCACGCCAAAGCAGCCTAGGGGGGAAAAAAGACCAAAAAAACTCAGCGGAGTGCACACTTTTGCTGGAAAGTGAGGTGTATGGGAGATTGAAGCGGCAGCGGAGAAGTGGAGGAGTTATAGAGCATCCAGAGCCCGCACAGGCGGGGAGAGCGGCTCTGGCAGCTCGCCCAGCCACCGCGGCCACGGAGCAGCAGAAAGCCGCCAGACTCCACTCGAGCTGCAGGAGGGGCCAGGTGCGGGAGCTTCCCCTCGCACCGCGCTGTCTGCAACTCGGGAAACGTGAGGGAGAGCGGCGGTGAGCAGCGCAGGAGTAGACTGCCAAGTAGAGGAACACGAGAACCGGGCAACTGTGGCTCCCTCCCCTCCCCCACCGCCTGAGCCCAGCTCCAGCGGGCAGAGCAGCAGCCCGGACCCGCCGTCAATTTGGGCTGACAGCGGGACCCAAACAGGAGCAGAGTTCGGCAGCTATATCAGCGGCTCCAGCACCGGTGACAGCGGCCCCAGCGGCAGCAGACCCAGGAGTGGCAGCAGCGGTGGTCTCAGCGGCAGCAGCTTCAGGGGGAGCAGCAGCGGTGGACACAGCAGCAGCAGCGTCAGCAGCACTGGTGGCTCCAGAAGTGGCAGCTACAGCAGCAGCAGAGGCAGCAGCAGCGGCTCAGTTTGCCCCGTGGGAGAAGCAAGTGCCCAGCTCCAGAAATCGGAACAGCGGCCTGACGACCCAGGCAGCAACTTGACTGAGACCAAAATCACCCAAGGTAACTGGGTTTGCACCAGGGAAGGGTCTCACTTGGTCACAGGCTGACTTGGATCCCTCAACAGACCAGAAATCTGAACCTCTTTGTTGATAGAGGATCTGGTCGTTATAATAACTACTCTTGCATACATACTCGGGGCTGTTTTTCATTGAATGTATACAGTGTTTAGTTAAAGTTTAGAATCTACCTGTATTTTATTCCACTCAGCCTGCTTGAATACTCCCATAGCAGGGAAACGCAACCCCTAAGAACATCTTTGTAGATACTCTGAGAGTCTTAAGAGCCACACCTAACACCTTAAGGTCCTACCCTGAAAATATATTACATCAAATCAATTGATACAGCTAAGAATACACAGCTAGCTAGAAAATCCAAGCATTAACTTAATCCAAGATGCAAAAATATATACATTATAACCCAAGAAACACTAAAAAGCAAGACGATATAAATCCACCTAAAAGTATTAATGCATCAGAAATGTCCTCCAGTGAGAAAGAGTTAGAGGAAATGCCTGAGAAAGAGTTCAAAAGAATAATTATAAATATGTTCAAAGAGGTCAAAGAACACATGAAAACAATCAAAGAAGAAATCAAAGAGGAAATAAAAGAGGAAATCAAAGGAATCAAAGAAGAGGCAGGACACCAATTTAATGAAATAAAGAAGGCAATACAAGACATAAATAGGGAAATAGAAATAATAAAGAAAAATCAGTCAGAATTACTAGCAATGAAGAACACAGTTAATGAAATAAAAAACTCTGTAGAAAATCTCACCAATAGGATGGATGAGGGAGAGGACAGAATATCTAAGTTAGAAGACCAGGTGGCAGACCTAATGCAGTCCAACAAAGAGAAAGACAAACTTATAGAAAAGTATGAGTGGGAATTTCAAGATATTTGGGACACTATGAAACGATCCAATATAAGAATTCAGGGCATAGTAGAAGGAGAAGAACTCCACTCCAGAGGCATAGTAGGCATCTTCAACAAAATCATAGAGGAAAATTTCCCCCAAATTGGGAAAGAGGTGCCAATACAGATACAGGAAGCCTTTAGAACCCCAGCCAGACAAAACCCAGAAAGATCCTCTCCTCGCCATATTATAGTCAAACTTCCAAACACACACACCAAAGAAAAAATATTGAAAGCAGTTAGAGAGAAAAATCAAGTTACCTACAAAAGCAAGCCCATCAGGATTACAGCAGATTATTCAACAAAACCTTTTAAAGCCAGAAAGGCTTGGAGTGATATATTCCAAGTTCTGAAAGATAACAACTGTCAACCAAGGTTACTTTATCCTGCAAAGTTATCCATTGAAATAGATGGAGAAATAAAGACATTCCATGACAAAAGCAGGTTAAAGGAGTATTTGAAGACAAAACCAGCTCTACAGAAAATACTTGATAGAATCCTCCATGCTGAACAAAAGGAAAAACACACATATAAGGAACCTAGAAAAAACAAGCTATACTCAAATACCAGTTAGCAGAAGAGAGCACAGGTAGAACCAGAAACACACACACACAGACAAAAAATGGCAAACATAAATACACACCTTTCAATAATATCTCTTAATATCAACCGTCTCAATGCCCCAACGAAAAGACATAGATTTGCAGACTGGGTTAAAAAGCAGGATCCTACAATTTGTTGTCTCCAAGAAACTCACCTTTCTACAAAGGATAGACATTATCTTAGGGTGAAAGGTTGGAAGACGGTGTTTCAAGCAAATGGGCCTAGAAAACAAGCAGGGGTTGCTATCCTAATATCAGACAGGGTAGACTTTAGTCCATCGTTAGTCAAGAAAGATAAGGAAGGTCACTTTATATTGATTAAGGGCACACTCCAACAGGAGGACATTACAATCCTAAACATATATGCACCTAACATGGGGGCTCCCAAATTCGTCAAACAAACACTAGTAGAACTAAGGTCACAAATAACACTAAACACAGTGGTGGTGGGTGACTTTAACACCCCACTCTCATCAATTGACAGGTCATCCAGGGAAAGAATAAACAGAGAGGCATCTGGACTAAATGAGGTCATAGAAGGAATGGACCTAACAGATATATACAGGACATTTCATCCAATGGCTGCAGAATATACATTCTTTTCAGCAGCACATGGAACATTCTCTAAAATAGACCATATATTAGGACACAAAGCAAATTTTAACAAATTCAGGAAACTTGAAATAATTCCTTGCATTCTATCTGACCACAATGGAATTAAACTACAAATCAGTAGCAAGAAAGGCTATAGAGCATACACAAAATCATGGAAACTAAACAATACACTACTAAATGATGAGTGGGTCAATGAAGAAATCAAAAAGGAAATCAAAAAATTTATAGAGTCAAATGATAATGAGAACACAACATACCAAAATCTCTGGGACACAATGAAGGCAGTTCTAAGAGGTAAATTTATAGCCTTAAGTGCCTATATTAAGAAATTAGAAAGGTCGCAAGTAAACGACCTAATGCTTCGCCTTAAAGCCTTGGAAAAAGAAGAACAAGGCAAACCAAAAATCAGTAGATGGGAAGAGATAATAAAGATTAGGGCAGAAATTAATGAAATAGAAACAAAAAGAACAATCCAAAGAATTAATGAAACAAAGAGTTGGTTCTTTGAAAGGATAAACAAGATTGATAAACCCTTAGCAAATCTGACCAAAAGAAAGAGAGAAGAGACACAGATTAATAAAATCAGAGATGAACAAGGTAACATCACAACAGATTCCAGAGAAATTCAAAAAATCATAGGGACATACTATAAAAGCATATACTCCACAAAGTATGAAAATCTGAAAGAAATGGATGATTTCCTAGATCTATATGACCTACCTAAATTAAATCAAAATGAGATTAATCACTTAAATAGACCTATAACAACCATGGAGATCCAAACAGTTATCAATAATCTCCCAACTAAAAAAAGCCCAGGCCCGGATGGATTCACTGCTGAATTTTACCAGACTTTTAAGGAAGAGCTAACACCATTGCTTCTTAAGCTTTTCCAGGAAATAGAAAAAGAAGGAATTCTACCAAACTCCTTCTATGAGGCCAGCATCACCTTGATACCAAAACCAGGCAAAGATAGAACAAAAAAAGAAAATTACAGACCAATCTCCCTCATGAACATAGATGCAAAAATTCTCAACAAAATATTGGCAAACAGAATACAAGAGTATATGAAAGAGATCATTCACCCTGACCAAGTAGGCTTTATCCCAGAGATGCAGGGATGGTTCAACATACGCAAATCTATAAATGTAATACATTACATAAACGGGTTGAAGGACAAAAATCACATGATCATCTCATTACACGCAGAGAAAGCATTTGACAAAATCCAACATCCCTTCATGATAAAAGTCCTACAGAGACTGGGAATAGAAGGAACATATCTCAGTATAATAAACTCTATTTATGACAAGCCTACAGCCAACATATTACTAAATGGGGAAAAACTGGAAGCTTTTCCACTAAAATCAGGAACAAGACAAGGGTGTCCACTGTCCCCACTTTTATTTAATATAGTTTTGGAAGTCTTAGCCATAGCAATAAGGCAAGAGACACACATAAAAGGGATACAAATTGGAAAGGAAGAAATCAAGTTATCATTATTTGCAGATGACATGATTCTATAGATAAAGGACCCTAAAGACTCTACTAGCAAGCTGTTAGAGCTGATCAAAACCTACAGCAATGTAGCAGGATACAAAATAAATACACAGAAATCAGTAGCCTTCATATATGCTAACAACAAACACACAGAGGATGAAATCAGAGAATCACTCCCATTCACAATTGCATCAAAAAAAATAAAATACCTTGGAATAAACCTAACCAAGGAAGTAAAGAACCTATACAATGAGAACTTTAAAACACTCAAGCGAGAAATTGGTGAAGACACTAGAAAGTGGAGAAACATCCCTTGTTCCTGGCTTGGAAGAATCAATATCGTGAAAATGGAAATCTTACCAAAAGCAATCTACATATTTAATGCAATCCCTATCAAAATTCCAAAGGCTTTCTTCATGGAAATAGAAAAAGCAATCCAAAAATTCATTTGGAATCACAAAAAACCTCGAATATCTAAAATAATACTGAGCAACAAAAAAGAGGCTGGTGGTATCACCATACCTGATGTTAACCTATACTACAGAGCCATAGTAACAAAAACAGCATGGTACTGGCACAAAAACAGACATGTAGATCTGTGGAACAGAATAGAGGACCCAGATGTAAGCCCAAGTAGCTATAGCCACCTGATATTCGATAAAAATGCCAAAAATACTCATTGGAGAAGAGACAGCCTCTTCAACAAATGGTGTTTTGAAAACTGGATATATATCTGCAGAAGGATGAAAATAGATTCTTCTCTCTCGCCATGCACAAGAATTAAGTCCAAATGGATTAAAGACCTTACTTAACATCAGACCGGAAACTTTGAAACTGCTAGAGGAAAAAGTAGGGGAAACCCTTCAACATATTGGTCTTGGCAAAGACTTTCTGAATACAACCCCAATTGCTCAGGCAATAAAACCACAGATTAACCACTGGGACCTAATGAAATTACAAAGATTTTGCACTGCAAAGGACACAGTGAAAAAAGCAAAGAGGCAACCTACAGAATGGGAAAAAATCTTCGCCAGCTATATATCTGATAGAGGATTAATATCTAGGATATACAAAGAACTCAAAAAGTTAAATAATAAGGAATCAAACAAGCCAATCAAAAAATGGGCTATGGAGCTAAATAGAGAGTTCTCAAAGGAAGAAATACGAATGGCATATAAGCATCTAAAAAAATGTTCTACGTCACTAGTCATCAGGGAAATGCAGATTAAAACTACACTGAGATTCCATCTCACTCCTGTCAGATTGGCCACCATCATGAAAACAAATGATCATAAATGTTGGTGGGGATGTGGAAAAAAAGGAACCCTTCTGCACTGCTGGTGGGAATGCAATCTGGTCCAGCCATTGTGGAAATCAGTGTGGAGGTTCCTAAAACAGCTAGAGATTGATCTACCATATGACCCAGCTATAGCACTCCTAGGCATATATCCAAAGGACTCATCTCATTTCCTTAGAAGTACATGCTCAACCATGTTTATTGCTGCTCAATTTATAATAGCTGGGAAATGGAACCAGCCTAGATGTCCCTCAACAGATGAGTGGATAATGAAGATGTGGCACATTTATACAATGTAGTTCTACTCAGCGGTAAAGAAAAATGAAGTTATGAAATTTGCAGAAAAATGGATGGACCTGGAAAGTATTATACTAAGTCAGGTAACCCAGGCCCAGAAAGCCAAGCGCCACATGTTCTCTCTCATATGTGGATCCTAGCTACAGATGACTGGGCTTCTGCGTGAGAATGAAAGTACTTAGTAGCAGAGGCCAGTAAGTTGAAAAGGAGACATAAAGGGTGGAGAAAGGAAGGGAGGAGGATACTTAATAGGTTGATATTGTATATATGTAATTACAATGATTGTAATGGGGAGGTAATATGATGGAGAACGGAATTTCAAATGGGAAAGTGTGGGGGTGGGGAGGGAGGGAATTGCCATGGAATATATTTTATAATCATGGAAAATGTTAATAAAAATTAAAAAAAAAAAGAATTGCAAAGGATTAGGTAAAGAAACATAAGCATATGGAATATAAAACTAAAGCATTTATTTTTTCCAGATATCAAGACTTATTTTAGAGTTGTAGTAGTTAAGACAGTTTTGAATTTGTTAATTAATAGAATTGTAAAAAACATAATGCTTAGGTCCTCAAAATTGCAGAGCCACATTAATGGATATATACCATTAGTAGAGTTGGGAAAGAGTCTTTTTAAAAAGATAAATGGTGCAAGGTCACTTTTGTTTCATAATACAACCAAGAATGAGCTCCAGGTAGATTACAGACCTAAACCTAGTGAGCAAAATAATGACCTTCTTGAAAAAACTTCAGGACAATAATTTCATAACTTTAGAGTAAGCCAAGATAACTTTAAAATGCACAAAAGAAGAGAACCCATCTTGAGCTGGAGAGATGGCTTAGCAGTAAAGGAGCTTACCTGTGAAGCCTAAGGACCTAAGGACCCATGTTTGACTCTCACATCCCACTAAAAACAGACACACAAGGTAACACATGTGTACAAGGTGGCTCACACATCTGAAGTTTGACTGCAGTGGCTGGAGGCCCTGGTGTACCAGTTCTCTCTCTCTCTCTCTCTCTCTCTCTCTCTCTTTCTCATAAAAAAAGAAGAAAAAAGCACCACCTTAAAAGGAAACAAAGAGACTGATAAATTGAATTCTTAAAAGTAGGAGAGGAAATAGGCACAAGATAAGGTAGACAAAGATACTCAAACCTATCTATAACATAGGGATAATCTTTTTTTTTTTTTTTAAATATGGAACGCTTCACGAATTTGCGTGTCATCCTTGCGCAGGGGCCATGCTAATCTTCTCTGTATCGTTCCAATTTTAGTATATGTGCTGCCGAAGCGAGCACAAGGGATAATCTTCACAATATACTCTCAAGCTCTACAATTTGGTAATAGCTTGGAGAATATACTTGGAGCATAACATATAAGAAGGTTTGAATGAATGGGTATCCTAATGCGAGAAAACCAAAGGCCACTACACATATACAATCACATCAGCCATTAGAGAATTGCAAATTAAAAGTACTAAACTTATGTACATACACTATAATATCTAATATCAAAAAGCCTAAAAATACTATATCTTGATGAAGATTAAAGGGCACAGATATCCTCCTGCACTGGGACAGAAGTGTGTACTGACACCACGACTTTTGGAAAGTGTTTAGTAATCTCTACTGAGCCAAATACTCATATGTCTTGCTACTATGATCACCATTGCATCTGCTCAAGCATGTCAGATTTTCCATGGCTTATAGGAAAGGTCCCATCAATTATTTTTTCTCTTTGTTTTATTATAGTTGGAGTCTGTTTCTAAGGCTTGAAGCCAAAGAATCCTAGTTGATGTGTCACTGTATGGAGACCCCTAGGTTTTGCATAGTAAGGGTCTAACTGGCAGGCACACACACAGAGAAAGAGATAGAGATGAGAAAGAGAGGGAGAAAAAAGAAGAGAGAGAGAGAGAGAACTCTTGTGGGATATAGTTTCTTTTACATAACACATGAAATATTTTGGAGAAGAAAATTTTCTGGAGCTCTGGGTTCACATGAAGAGAGAGGGCACTATTTCATCTTCTGCTGAAGATTCAGAGATGGGAAGAAATGATTAAAAATACTTATTTTGGAGCCTTCTGAAAAACTAAAAATAGTTTTACTTTTGGGTATTTGTGTTCTCAGCAGTGAGCAGTGCTACGTGGGAGAACTGTGTGATCATAGCTGCAGTAGTGGTAATGAGAAAAAAAAAGCAAGTAGAAGCAAACACTTCTTGACCACATACTATGTGACAGGCACTCCACACCCTCCCATCATCAGGCAAGACAAAGTCCAATAGTAACTTCATGAGAGATGAGAGCAGGGGAGAGTAGCTGATTTTCTCCTTGTGTCTCAAGACACCTAGAAGGGGCTGGTTTGAAAGTAGGCAGTTGCTATTCAAAAAGTAAATCAGGAGGCTTGTGGTGGTTTGATTCAGGTATCACCCATAAATTTAGTTGTTCTGAATGCTAGGTTCCCAGATGATGGAGATTTGAGAATTAATGTCTCCTGGAGGTGGTGTATTTGGGGGGGGGGCTTATGGGTATTATAGCCAGTTTCCCCATAGTAGTGTTTGGCACAGTCTCCTGTTCCAGTTGTCTACCTGATATTGGCCAGGATGTCCACATTCTGCTCATGCCATCATTTTTCCTGCCATCCTGGGGCATCCCCTTGAGTCTATAATCCAAAATAAACCCTTTTTTTTATCCAACAAGATTCTCTTGGTCAGGTGATTTTTGCCAGAAATGTGAACCTGACTGCAACAGTAATGTTGGTACCAAGGATTGGTGTCATTTGCTGCTAGACACCAGATTGTGGGTTTAGCCTTTCAGAGCTGATTTTTCAAGAGAAATGTGGATAAGTTTGAGATCTTGACCTAAGAGATCCCTTGTAGTGCTGTAAGTACAGCTTGATGGACTATTCTGGTCAGAGTTGAAAGACCTGAATGCACTAAGAACTATGTACCATGAGGTTTGGCTAGTAAGGGTGAGAAAGAGCTTTGTCAAGACTGGGCTAGAAGCAATTTGTGTTAGAGTCTTGCTGTTATGCCTGTGTACTGAGAAATTGTGCAGGGTTGCATTATGTAGAAATGGATTAGTATGAGCAGAGGTATATGGCACAGAAAGAAATACTTAGGCCTAAACTTCTGCCTGTTCAGCTGCAAGTGAGAGGTTACAACCATTGTTATTGGGCCAGCTGACCTGTATTGGGACAACAGAAAGAATGTAGACTCTTTTGAAGGAGCCTGAATGCAGAAGAAGTATTCTGTTCTTCAAAGTCTGCTTTATTCCACCCTGGATTAACAAATGGGCACTCTACCTGCTATTATAGAACATAAGAAATCAGGAAAGATGCTCATTGAATTTGCAACACGGCTATGAGCAGTGTGAAGGTTTGCTGGATGCCTGCATGGAGACCCGATGGGGCCATGAGGATAAACCTTGGGTTGCAGTAAAGACCCAGTGGAGATTCCAGGACCAAGAGATGGTTGCCAAGAAGAGCTGCTGGCCTCAGATGAAGTTTCCTAGGACTGTGAGTAACCTAGCTGGTGGGATGGAATTGGAACTCCAGACACTTGTTGCTGGTTAGAATTATGAGACTTGGAGACTTGTCACTGACTAGAGTTGTTGGACTTGGAGCTACAGAGTTTGATGTTTGCCCTATTTAAATCTTGTATTGGTTGAATATTTCATGCTATAACCAATGCTATCTTTTGCAGTGTGAGTGTTTATTCTGTGCCATTATGGGTTTTTTTGAGAATGTTTTTGGTGTTATGGATCTGTTAAAAGACCTTGGGTTATAGGGATGTTTGAACACCATTAGGATTGATTAAAAATGTGGGGATTTTTAAAGTTGGACTTAATTCATTGCATTTTACACCATGTATGGTTTACAATTTATGGGGGCCGGTGGGGGGATGTGGTGGTTTGATTCAGGTGTCCTCCATAAACTTACGTGTTTTGAATGCTAGATTCCCAGCTTACGGAGGTTTGAGAATTAATGCCTCCTGGAGGCAGTCCATTGTTGGGGGAGGGATTATGGGTGTTATAGCCAGTTTCCCCTTGCCAGTTTTTGGCATACTCTCCTGTTCCTGTTATCCATCTGATGTCCACCCTCTGCTCATGCCATCATTTCCCCTGCCATCCTGGAGCATCCCCTCGAGTCTATAAGCCAAAACAAATTCTTTTTCCCAAAAGCTGCTCTTTGTCAGGTAATTTCTGACAGGAATGAGAACTTGACTGCAACAAGGCTGGAGAGATGGCTTAGCATTTAAGGCACTTGCCTGCGAAGCATAAGGACCCAGGTCAGTTCTCCAGATCCCACATAAGCCAGATGCACAAGGTTCAGTTGCAGTGGCAAGAGGCCCTGGCCTGCCCATTTTCTCTCTCTCTCTTTCTCTCTCTAATAAATAAATAAATGGCAATCTAATGAACATGCTGGCTTTCATCACTATCTCATCACATAGATGGAGGAGTGTTAAGTAACTTGCCTGCAGCAAAGAAAGTGTAAAACAAGGATGTTGAAGACATGAGTTTCTAAAGACTATACTCTTGTTTTTAAATTTTTGTTGTTGTTGTTCATCTTTATTTATTTATTTGAGAGTGGCAGACAGAGAAAGAAAGAGGCAGATAGAGAGAGAAAGAATGGGCACAACAGGGCCTCCAGCCACTGCAAACGAATCCCAGATGTGAGCGCCCCCTTGTGCATCTGGCTAAGGTGGGTCCTGGGGAATTGAGCCTCGATCTGGGATCCTTCGGCTTCACAGGCAAGCGCTTAACCACTAAGCCATCTCTCCAGCCCTACAATCTTTTTTATATACGTTTAAAACAATTTTTGACAATTTCACACATTTATGTATTATATTTGTTATCATATGCACTCCCATTACTCTCTTATCCCCCTTCCACGCCATTTAAACTTCTACTTCCCACCATTTATCAATGGCTACATCACTGAGAGAATGATTTCTTTTCCCCCTGTGCCCCACTGCCATAAGAACCTCAGGGAGGGATGGAGGTCGTGAACCTATCCTCCATCCATGAAGGAATGCTGACTGGCCCTATCTTGTGCAGGTCTCATGTAGGTAAACACAGTTAAGATTTCACAGGTGCAATTCGTTATCATGTGTGAAAGACTTTGCTCCATGACACTGCTCCCCTCTCTCCAGCTTTTATATTCTTTCTACTCCTTCTACTGCAGTATTTCCTGAGCCTTAGAGACAGTGATATTGATGAAAAGACCACAGTCAGCCCTGGAAAAATAGCTTGGCAGTTAAAGGAACTTGCCTACAAAGCTTTGACAGTCTGGGTTTGATTCCCTAGTATCATGTACAGCCAAATGCACAAAGTGTGTCTAGAGCTCATTTGCAGTGGCAAGAGGCACTGGTGCACTTAGCCTATCTGCCTCTTCCTCGATCAAATAAATTCATAAAATATTTTTAGGGCTGGAGGGATTGCTTAGTGGTTAAGGTGTTTGCCTGCAAAGCCAAAAGGATCCAGATTTGATTTCCCACAGCCCAGGTAAAACCAAATGCACAAGGCGGCACATGCATCTGGAGTTTGTTTGCAGTGGCTGGAGGTCCTGGCATGAGCATTCTCTCCCTCTTTCTCTGTCAAATAAATCAATAAAAATTTTTTAAAAAATATTTTTAAAGTATTTTTTTTAAGACTACAATCTTAACTACTACCTTACTGTGAAGTTTGAAAGGAAACAAACATGATCAGAGAATGGAAACGTCTTGGGCATAATGTCACATTCAAGAGATCTTGTGCTCACTAATCTTCCACAGATTTAGTCAGGTGGTGATGCTCTTAGAATGCTGGGGGTGATGGGAAGGAAGCAGGTGTTTCTGAAGGACTACAGGGAAAATTGCTATTTTTTTTTTTTTTGATGTTGTTGTTTTGTTTTTCAAGGTAGGGTCTCCCTCTAGCCCAGGCTGACCTGGAATTCACTATGTAGTCTCAGGATGGCCTCAAACTCATGGTGATCCTTCTACCTCTGCTTCCCAAGTGCTGGGAATAAAGGCGTGTGCCACCACACCCAGAAAATTGCTAATCTTTGCTGGAGTCATCAGCAGAATGTTTATCTTCTTCATTTGAAAACTCATGGGTAACTTTGTGTGGTGGTTTGATTCAGGTGTCCCCCATGAACTTAGGTGTTCTGAATGCTAGGTTCCCAGCTGATGGAGATTTGGGAATTAACACTTCCTGGAGGGAGTGTATTGTTGGGGGCTGGCTTATGGGTGTTATAGCCAGTTTCCCCATGCCAGTGTTTGGCACACTCTCCTGTTGCTATTGTCCACCTTATGTCCATTTCTCATTGCTGGTAGAAATCACCCAACCAATAGCAGCTTCTGGGAAAAAGAGATTTATTTTGGATTACAGGCTCAAGGGGAAGCTCCATGATGGCAGGGAGAAACGATGGCATGAGCAGAGGGTGAACATCACCCCCTGGCCAACATAAGGTAGACAATAACAACAGGATAGTGTGCCAAACACTGGCAAGGGGAAACTGGCTATAAGCCCGCCCCCCAACAATACAATGCCTCCAGGAGGCGTTAATTCCCAAATCTCCATCAGCTGGGAACCTAGCATTCAGAACACCTAAGTTTATGGGGGACACCTGAATCCAATCACTTCATTCTGCCCCTGGCCCCCATAAACTGATATCCATACATGATGTAAAATACAATGCATTCAGTCCAACTTTAAAAGTCCCCATATTTTTTATCAGTTCCAATGATGTTCAAACATCCCCATAACCCAAGGTCTTTTAACTGAGTCATAATACCAACCCCCCCCAAAAAAAAAACATAATGGCACAGAATAAATATTCACACTGGAAAAGATGGCATTGGGCATATAAGATTTAAAACAACCAGGGAAAACAGCAAACTGTAACTTCAAGTCCACCAACTCTAGCCAGTGACAAATCTCCAAGTCTGATCATTTTAACCAGCAACAAGTCTCTGGTATTCCAATTCCACCCCTCCAGCTAGGCTACTCACAGTCCTGGCAAACTTCATCAGGGCTGGCTGCTTTCCTTAGCATCCATTTCATGGTCCCAGCATCTCCACTGCAAT